>NC_058082.1:264433005-265142071 GCF_014858855.1 Bufo gargarizans | reverse complement strand
GCCAGAAACTTCTGGGGGAACCTGCCTGGCATGAACAGGCCTCTAGTAGCTACAGGCAATGAAAAGACAAAGCTTCAAGTGTGCTTGGAGCCTGGAAGAGTCGCAAAGTTCATCAAGATTCAAACCATAACTACCAGACCCTGGTCTCTTTGTCAGGGAAAACATCACTAGTTTCCATTCATCATGGATGGAAAGGAGGACAGCCTGTGGGGCACAGAGATGGAGAGGGTCTTTGTATTCCCCCCCCCCCCCCCCACACACTATACGGGTGTCTTAGAAATGAACCGCTGCTCCCGACAGAAGCTCCTGGGAAGGTCACGGAGCATCCCGGTCATCCGGCATCGCCTAACTGAAGGAATATTTTGAAAGTGTGCAAAAGCCACACGGGGCCCCCATGCAGCAGATTTATTATGGAGACACCGGATTTTATAATATTACATTATTATATAAATAAATTAAAATTAAAATTAAAAAAATGAATCCCCTTCGTCACCCGGCTCCCAAGTGCTATCAGCTAAATCATTAACATTGAGTACTGTCTGCAAGTCACTGATGTCCTCCTCAACAGTCTCTGGGTCAGGAGCCGAACCGCTCGCAACACCAGCTCCAACACCACTCTCCTCATCACTACTTGCCCGCCTAGTGGAGGAATCGTCTCCTCTACATCTTGACTGGCCAATAGCTGCTTACTGTCTTCTAGTAGCTTGTCCTCACTATATAGTGGAGCTGAACCAACAGCATACAATACTTCTCTGGCTCTGGGAACAGAAAAGGACAGAGCCAGGTTTGGGACAGGTGAGGGCACAGGGCCTGCTCCTGGGCCATGCCAACTAAGGGTTGTGTCTGACTAACAGACTGAATCTTAGCTTGGGGGTCTGATGTCACTTGCGACGAAGTCGAAGATCGAGTCAACCACTCAAGAACTGCTGGCTTGCTGGTCACAACATAACCGCTAGCTGACACTGGGAGCTCAGTCCTCTCGAAGTGACCCCTGCTGCCACGGCCCCTTACTCTGCTGCGACCTCTGCCTGCGTCAGAAACATTTACGCCTCTGCCACTCCCCTGTGCAGGGCCTGGCACTTCTCTGTCTGACATACTGTTAGATTAAATGAAAAAAATTTAAAGGAAATTAAACCCCCCCCAAAAAAGTCTGTAATTTTACCACTTCACCACAAAACAGGGAATAAGCCCCTTCCCCCCCCCCCCCCCCACTAATACACTCTACAAAAGGCTTTAGAACAGATAACTGCACCGCTGAGCGGCAAATATATTTTTTTCTTTTTCCACTGCACAGCTGAGCGGCATATGAATTTTTTTATTTTATCACTAAAACACTCCACAAAAGGCTTTACAACAGATAATTGCACCGCTGAGTGGCAAATATATTTTTTCTTTTTCCACTGATACACGCTACAAAAGGCTTTACAACAGATAACTGCACAGCTGAGCGGCAGCTTTATTTTTTCTTTTTCCACTAATACACACCACAAAAGGCTTTACAACAGATAACTGCACCGCTGACGAGCAAATATATTTTTCTGTTTCAACTAATAAATGACACTAAAGGTTTGTCAACAGATAACTGCACCACTGAGCAGCAAATATATTTTTTCTTTTTCCAGTAATACAAGCTACTAAAGGCTTTACAACAGATAACTGCACTGCTGAGCGGCAAATATATCTTTCCTTTTCCACTAATACACGCCACAAAAGGCTTTGCAACACATAACTGCACCACTGAGCGGAAAATATATTTTTTCTTATTCCACTAATACACTCCACAAAAGGCTTTACAACAGGTAACTGCACTGCTGAGTAGAGTTGAGCGAACACCTGGATGTTCGGGTTCGAGAAGTTCGGCCGAACATCCCGGAAATGTTCGGGTTCGGGATCCGAACCCGATCCGAACTTCGTCCCGAACCCGAACCCCATTGAAGTCAATGGGGACCCGAACTTTTCGGCACTAAAACGGCTGTAAAACAGCCCAGGAAAGGGCTAGAGGGCTGCAAAAGGCAGCAACATGTAGGTAAATCCCCTGCAAACAAATGTGGATAGGGAAATTAATTAAAATAAAAATTAAATAAATAAAAATTAACCAAAATCAATTGGAGAGAGGTTCCATAGCAGAGAATCTGGCTTCCCGTCACCCACCACTGGAACAGTCCATTCTCAGATATTTAGGCCCCGGCACCCAGGCAGAGGAGAGAGGTCCCGTAACAGACAATCTGGCTTCATGTCAGCAGAGAATCAGTCTTCATGTCATAGCAGAGAATCAGGCTTCACGTCACCCACCACTGTAAGAGTCCATTTTCATAAATTTAGGCCCAGCACCCAGGCAGAGGAGAGAGGTCCCGTAACAGACAATCTGGCTTCATGTCAGCAGAGAATCAGTCTTCATATCATAGCAGAGAATCTGGCTTCCCGTTACCCACCACTGGAACAGTCCATTCTCAGATATTTAGGCCCCGGCACCCAGGCAGAGGAGAGAGGTCCCGTAACAGACAATCTGGCTTCATGTCAGCAGAGAATCAGTCTTCATATCATAGCAGAGAATCAGGCTTCACGTCAGCCACCACTGCAACAGTCTATTGTCATAAATTCAGGCCCAGCACCCAGGCAGAGGAGAGAGGTCCCGTAACAGACAATCTGGCTTCATGTCAGCAGAGAATCAGTCTGCATGTCATAGCAGAGAATGAGGCTTCACGTCACCCACCACTGCAACAGTCCATTTTCATAAATTTAGGCCCAGCACCCAGGCAGAGGAGAGAGGTCCCGTAACAGAGGATCTGGCTTCATGTCAGCAGAGAATCAGTCTGCATGTCATAGCAGAGAATCAGGCTTCACGTCAGCCACCACTGCAACAGTCCATTGTCATAAATTTAGGCCCAGCACCCAGGCAGAGGAGAGAGGTCCCGTAACAGACAATCTGGCTTCATGTCAGCAGAGAATTAGTCTGCATGTCATAGCAGAGAATCAGGCTTCACGTCAGCCACCACTGCAACAATCCATTGGCATATATTTAGGCCTAGCACACAGGCAGAGGAGAGAGGTCCCGTAACAGACAATCTGGCTTCATGTCAGCAGAGAATCAGTCTTCATATCATAGCAGAGAATCAGGCTTCACGTCAGCCACCAATGCAACAGTCCATTGTCAGATATTTAGGCCCAGCACCCAGGCAGAGGAGAGAGGTCCCGTAACAGACAATCTGGCTTCATGTCAGCAGAGAATCAGTCTGCATGTCATAGCAGAGAATGAGGCTTCACGTCACCCACCACTGCAACAGTCCATTTTCATAAATTTAGGCCCAGCACCCAGGCAGAGGAGAGAGGTCCCGTAACAGAGGATCTGGCTTCATGTCAGCAGAGAATCAGTCTGCATGTCATAGCAGAGAATCAGGCTTCACGTCAGCCACCACTGCAACAGTCCATTGTCATAAATTCAGGCCCAGCACCCAGGCAGAGGAGAGAGGTCCCGTAACAGACAATCTGGCTTCATGTCACCAGAGAATCAGTCTGCATGTCATAGCAGAGAATGAGGCTTCACGTCAGCCACCACTGCAACAATCCATTGGCATATATTTAGGCCTAGCACACAGGCAGAGGAGAGGTTCATTCAACTTTGGGTAGCCTTGCAATATAATGGTAAAATGAAAATAAAAATAGGATTGAATGAGGAAGTGCCCTGGAGTCCAATAATATATGGTTATGGGGAGGTAGTTAATGTCTAATCTGGACAAGGGACGGACAGGCCCTGTGGGATCCATGCCTGGTTCATTTATATGAACGTCAGCTTGTCCACATTGGCTGTAGACAGGCGGCTGCGTTTGTCTGTAATGACGCCCCCTGCCGTGCTGAATACACGTTCAGACAAAACGCTGGCTGCCGGGCAGGCCAGCACCTCCAAGGCATAAAAGGCTAGCTCTGGCCACGTGGACAATTTAGAGACCCAGAAGTTGAATGGGGCCGAACCATCAGTCAGTACGTGGAGGGGTGTGCACACGTACTGTTCCACCATGTTAGTGAAATGTTGCCTCCTGCTAACACGTTGCGTATCAGGTGGTGGTGCAGTTAGCTGTGGCGTGTTGACAAAAGTTTTCCACATCTCTGCCATGCTAACCCTGCCCTCAGAGGAGCTGGCCGTGACACAGCTGCCTTGGCGACCTCTTGCTCCTCCTCTGCCTTGGCCTTGGGCTTCCACTTGTTCCCCTGTGACATTTGGGAATGCTCTCAGTAGCGCGTCTACCAACGTGCGCTTGTACTCGCGCATCTTCCTATCACGCTCCAGTGCAGGAAGTAAGGTGGGCACATTGTCTTTGTAGCGTGGATCCAGCAGGGTGGCAACCCAGTAGTCCGCACAGGTTAAAATGTGGGCAACTCTGCTGTCGTTGCGCAGGCACTGCAGCATGTAGTCGCTCATGTGTGCCAGGCTGCCCAGGGGTAAGGACAAGCTGTCCTCTGTGGGAGGCGTATCGTCATCGTCCTGCCTTTCCCCCCAGCCACGCACCAGTGATGGACCCGAGCTGCGTTGGGTGCCACCCCGCTGTGACCATGCTTCATCCTCATCCTCCTCCACCTCCTCCTCATCCTCGTCCTCCTCGTCCTCCAGTAGTGGGCCCTGGCTGGCCACATTTGTACCTGGCCTCTGCTGTTGCCAAAAACCTCCCTCTGAGTCACTTCGAAGAGACTGGCCTGAAAGTGCTAAAAATGACCCCTCTTCCTCCTCCTCCTCCTCCTCCTCCTGGGCCACCTCCTCTTCCATCATCGCCCTAAGTGTTTTCTCAAGGAGACATAGAAGTGGTATTGTAACGCTGATAACGGTGTCATCGCCACTGGCCATGTTGGTGGAGTACTCGAAACAGCGCAACAGGGCACACAGGTCTCGCATGGAGGCCCAGTCATTGGTGGTGAAGTGGTGCTGTTCTGTAGTGCGACTGACCCGTGCGTGCTGCAGCTGAAACTCCACTATGGCCTGCTGCTGCTCGCACAGTCTGTCCAGCATGTGCAAGGTGGAGTTCCACCTGGTGGGCACGTCGCATATGAGGCGGTGAGCGGGAAGGCCGAAGTTACGCTGTAGCGCAGACAGGCGAGCAGCGGCAGGATGTGAACGCCGGAAGCGCGAACAGACGGCCCGCACTTTATGCAGCAGCTCTGACATGTCGGGGTAGTTGTGAATGAACTTCTGCACCACCAAATTCAGCACATGCGCCAAGCAAGGGATGTGCGTCAAATTGGCTAGTCCCAGAGCTGCAACGAGATTTCGCCCATTATCACACACCACCAGGCCGGGCTTGAGGCTCACCGGCAGCAACCACTCGTCGGTCTGTTGTTCAATACCCCGCCACAACTCCTGTGCGGTGTGGGGCCTGTCCCCCAAACATATGAGTTTCAGAATGGCCTGCTGACGTTTACCCCGGGCTGTGCTGAAGTTGGTGGTGAAGGTGTGTGGCTGACTGGATGAGCAGGTGGAAGAAGAGGAGGAGGAAGCCGAGAAGGAGGAGGTGGCAACAGGAGGCAAAGAATGTTGCCCTGCGATCCTTGGCGGCGGAAGGACGTGCGCCAAACAGCTCTCCGCCTGGGGCCCAGCTGCCACTACATTTACCCAGTGTGCAGTTAGGGAGATATAGCGTCCCTGGCCGTGCTTACTGGTCCACGTATCTGTGGTTAGGTGGACCTTGCTACAGATGGCGTTGCGCAGTGCACACTTGATTTTATCGGATACTTGGTTGTGCAGGGAAGGCACGGCTCTCTTGGAGAAGTAGTGCCGGCTGGGAACAACATACTGTGGGACAGCAAGCGACATGAGCTGTTTGAAGCTGTCTGTGTCCACCAGCCTAAATGACAGCATTTCATAGGCCAGTAGTTTAGAAATGCTGGCATTCAGGGCCAGGGATCGAGGGTGGCTAGGTGGGAATTTACGCTTTCTATCAAATGTTTGTGAGATGGAGAGCTGAAAGCTGGCGTGTGACATGGTTGAGACGCTTGGTGACGGAGGTGGTGGTGGTGGTGTTGGTGGTACATCCCCTGTTTGCTGGGCGGCAGGTGCCAACGTTCCTCCAGAGGCGGAGGAAGAGGCCGAGGCGGCAGCAGCAGAATAGGCCGAGGCGGCAGCAGCAGAAGAGGTAGCAGGGGGAGCCTGAGTGACTTCCTTGGTTTTAAGGTGTTTACTCCACTGCAGTTCATGCTTTGCATGCAGGTGCCTGGTCATGCAGGTTGTGCTCAGGTTCAGAACGTTAATGCCTCGCTTCAGGCTCTGATGGCACAGCGTGCAAACCACTCGGGTCTTGTCGTCAGCACATTGTTTGAAGAAGTGCCATGCCAGGGAACTCCTTGAAGCTGCCTTTGGGGTGCTCGGTCCCAGATGGCGGCGGTCAGTAGCAGGCGGAGTCTCTTGGCGGCGGGTGTTCTGCTTTTGCCCACTGCTCCCTCTTTTGCTACGCTGTTGGCTCGGTCTCACCACTGCCTCTTCCTCCGAACTGTGAAAGTCAGTGGCACGACCTTCATTCCATGTGGGGTCTAGGACCTCATCGTCCCCTGCATCGTCTTCCACCCAGTCTTGATCCCTGACCTCCTGTTCAGTCTGCACACTGCAGAAAGACGCAGCAGTTGGCACCTGTGTTTCGTCATCATCAGAGACATGCTGAGGTGGTATTCCCATGTCCTCATCATCAGGAAACATAAGTGGTTGTGCGTCAGTGCATTCTATGTCTTTCACCGCTGGGGAAGGGCTAGGTGGATGCCCTTGGGAAACCCTGCCAGCGGAGTCTTCAAACAGCATAAGAGACTGCTGCATAACTTGAGGCTGAGACAGTTTCCCTGGTATGCATGGGGGTGATGTGACAGACTGATGGGGTTGGTTTTCAGGCGCCATCTGTGCGCTTTCTGCAGAAGACTGGGTGGGAGATAATGTGAACGTGCTGGATCCACTGTCGGCCACCCAATTGACTAATGCCTGTACCTGCTCAGGCCTTACCATCCTTAGAACGGCATTGGGCCCCACCATATATCGCTGTAAATTCTGGCGGCTACTGGGACCTGAGGTAGTTGGTACACTAGGACGTGTGGATGTGGCAGAACGGCCACGTCCTCTCCCAGCACCAGAGGGTCCACTAACACCACCACGACCATGTCCACGTCCGCGTCCCTTACTAGATGTTTTTCTCATTGTTATGGTTCACCACAACAACAAATATATTATTTGGCCCAATGTATTGTATTCAAATTCAGCGGGATATAAATTTGAGGCCTAGTATTTAGGCGCTGGGTGACCGGTATGGATTTAGTGACAGAATTAGACTTGGAAATGCACAGAAGCGTGTGTGTGAAGTTATTCTGAATGACCCTATGTGCACCTTGAATATTATATACCCTTTTTGGGATAGATTTCAAATAGCTCTGATATAGCAGGAACCACTAAATTATGAAATTGCTAAATTGGGAATTGTATTTCAACCCAGAACAAAAAATGTGCTTTGACGGACACTAAATATCTTGCCCAGCAACAACAGTACAGCGGTAACGAGAGATTTAGCAGGATATAAATTTGAGGCCTAGTATTTAGGCGCTGGGTGACAGGTATGGGTTTAGTGACAGAATTAGACTTGGAAATACACAGTAGCGGGTGTGTGTGAAGTTATTCTGAATGACCCAATGTGCACCTTGAATATTATATACCCTTTTAGGGATAGATTTCAAATAGCTCTGATATAGCAGAAACCACTAAATTATGAAATTGCTAAATTGGGAATTGTATTTCAACCCAGAACAAAAAATGTGCTTTGACGGACACTAAATATCTTGCCCAGCAACAACAGTACAGCGGTAACGAGAGATTTAGCAGGATATAAATTTGAGGCCTAGTATTTAGGCGCTGGGTGACAGGTATGGGTTTAGTGACAGAATTAGACTTGAAAATACACAGTAGCGGGTGTGTGTGAAGTTATTCTGAATGACCCAATGTGCACCTTGAATATTATATACCCTTTTAGGGATAGATTTCAAATAGCTCTGATATAGCAGAAACCACTAAATTATGAAATTGCTAAATTGGGAATTGTACTTCAACCCAGAACAAAAAATGTGCTTTGACGGACACTAAATAACTTTCCCAGCTACAACAGGACAGCGGTAACGAGAGATTTAGCAGGATATAAATTTGAGGCCTAGTATTTAGGCGCTGGGTGACAGGTATGGGTTTAGTGACAGAATTAGACTTGAAAATACACAGTAGCGGGTGTGTGTGAAGTTATTCTGAATGACCCAATGTGCACCTTGAATATTATATACCCTTTTAGGGATAGATTTCAAATAGCTCTGATATAGCAGAAACCACTAAATTATGAAATTGCTAAATTGGGAATTGTACTTCAACCCAGAACAAAAAATGTGCTTTGACGGACACTAAATAACTTTCCCAGCTACAACAGGACAGCGGTAACGAGAGATTTAGCGGGATATAAATTTGAGGCCTAGTATTTAGGCGCTGGGTGACCGGTATGGATTTAGTGACAGAATTAGACTGGGATATGGCCAAAAAATAACCACACTATTGCTGGTTAAATGCACTTGGTGACGGGCGCAGCTTGCCCCTGATGTAGTATATGGCCAAAAAATGAACAGACTATTGCTGGTTAAATGCACTTGGTGTCACAGCTTGACCAACCACACTACTGAGGGTTAAATGCACTTGGTGACGGGCGCAGCTTGCCCCTGATGTAGTATATGGCCAAAAAATAAACAGACTATTGCTGGTTAAATGCACTTGGTGTGACAGCTTCACCCTGATGTAGGCTTTAGCCAGAAAACAACCACACCATTGAGGGTTAAATGCACTTGGTGACAGGCGCAGCTTGCCCCTGATTTTGTATATGGCCAAAAAATGAACAGACTATTGCTGGTTAAATGCACTTGGTGTGACAGCTTCACCCTGATGTAGGCTTTAGCCAAAAAACAACCACACCATTGAGGGTTAAATGCACTTGGTGACAGGCGCAGCTTGCCCCTGATTTTGTATATGGCCAAAAAATGAACAGACTATTGCTGGTTAAATGCACTTGGTGTGACAGCTTCACCCTGATGTAGGCTTTAGCCAAAAAACAACCACACCATTGAGGGTTAAATGCACTTGGTGACAGGCGCAGCTTGCCCCTGATTTTGTATATGGCCAAAAAATGAACAGACTATTGCTGGTTAAATGCACTTGGTGTGACAGCTTCACCCTGATGTAGGCTTTAGCCAAAAAACAACCACACCATTGAGGGTTAAATGCACTTGGTGACAGGCGCAGCTTGCCCCTGATTTTGTATATGGCCAAAAAATGAACAGACTATTGCTGGTTAAATGCACTTGGTGTGACAGCTTCACCCTGATGTAGGCTTTAGCCAAAAAACAACCACACCATTGAGGGTTAAATGCACTTGGTCGCAGCTTGTGCTGGCGCACCACAAGACACAAAATGGCCGCCGATCACCCCAGAAAAATGTGACTGACAAACGGTCTGGGCAGCCTAAAAACAGTGAGCAATTGAGGATCAGCAGCTCAATGATCCACCGCTGCAGATCGATCAGTTAATCAAGTCCTTTGGAGGAGTTAATCTGCCTAATCTCGCCCTACTGTCGCAGCCGCAACCTCTCCCTACGCTAATCAGAGCAGAGTGACGGGCGGCGCTATGTGACTCCAGCTTAAATAGAGGCTGGGTCACATGGTGCTCTGGCCAATCACAGCCATGCCAATAGTAGGCATGGCTGTGATGGCCTCTTGGGGCAAGTAGTATGACGCTTGTTGATTGGCTGCTTTGCAGCCTTTCAAAAAGCGCCAAGAAAGCGTCACAAAAGCGCCAAGAAAGCGACGAACACCGAACCCGAACCCGGACTTTTACGAAAATGTCCGGGTTCGGGTCCGTGTCACGGACACCCCAAAATTCGGTACGAACCCGAACTATACAGTTCGAGTTCGCTCATCCCTACTGCTGAGCGGCAAATATATTTTTTTCTTTTTCCACTAATACACGCCACAAAAGGCTTTACAACAGATAACTGCACCGCTGAGCAGCAATTATATTTTTCCACTAATAAATGCCCAAAAATACTTTGCAAAAGATAACTGCACCGCTGAGTGGCAAATAATTAGTTTCTTTTTCTGCTAATACAACCCACAAAAGGCTTTACAATAGATAACTGCACCGCTGAGCGGAAATATATATTTTCTTTTCTGCTAATACACTCCACAAAAGGCTTTACAACAGATAACTTCACCGCTGAGCAGAAATATATTTTTTCTTTTTCCACTAATACACGCCATAAAAGGTTTTAGAACAGATAACTGTACCACTGAGCGGCAAATATATATATTTTTTCCACTAATACATGCCACAAAAGGCTTTACTACAGATTACTGCACCGCTGAGTGGCAAACATATATTTTCTTTTTATGCTAATACACACCACAAAAGGCTTTAGAACAGATAACTGCATTGCTTATCAGCAAATATATATTACTTTTGCCACTAATACATGACAAAAAAGGGCTATAATTTTAGCACTTTACCACACAATAGCTATTAAGCCCTTTTTCCAACTAAAACAAGCCAAAAAATGCTTTATAACTGGAGGTGGGATGAATCCATTTTTTTTTCAAATCCGAATCCGAAAAGGTTCTCGAATATATTGAATCTTTTGAATCTCGAATCCTGTACATAAGAATTATAGGGCTCTGTGGATGACACTGTTATGGAGGGGGATCTGTGGATGACACTGTTATGGAGGGGGATCTGTGGATGACACTGTTATGGAGGGGGATCTGTGGATGACACTGTTATGGAGGGGGATCTATGTATGACACTGTTATGGAGGGGGATCTGTGGATGACACTGCTATGGGGAGATCTGTGGATGATACTGCTATGGGGAGCTCTGTGGATGACACTGTTATGGAGGGGATCTGTGGATGACACTGTTATGGAGGGGGATCTGTGGATGACACTGCTATGGGGAGATCTGTGGATGACACTGTTATGGAGTGGGATCTGTGGATGACACTGTTATGGAGGGGGATCTGTGGATGACACTGTTATGGAGGGGGATCTGTGGATGACACTGTTATGGAGGGGGATCTGTGGATGACACTGCT
Organism: Bufo gargarizans; assembly: GCF_014858855.1. Classification (NCBI taxonomy): domain Eukaryota; kingdom Metazoa; phylum Chordata; class Amphibia; order Anura; family Bufonidae; genus Bufo; species Bufo gargarizans. Next base: position 265,130,948 of record NC_058082.1, on the reverse strand, counting down.
ATGGGGAGATCTGTGGATGACACTGTTATGGAGGGGGATCTGTGGATGACACTGTTATGGAGGGGGATCTGTGGATGACACTGTTATGGAGGGGGATCTGTGGATGACACTGCTATGGGGAGATCTGTGGATGACACTGTTATGGAGGGGGATCTGTGGATGACACATACCTATATAGCATCTTATGCTATATGTGTCATCCACAGATCCAGCCCATGACAGTGTCATCCACAGATACCCCTCCCTATAACAGTGTCATGCACAGATCCCCCCCACCATAACAGTGTCATCCACAGAACCCACCCCATAACAGTGTCATCCACAGATTCCCCTCCCCGCCGCTCACAGGAGTGTACATTTGACAGTTACATTTCTAAACCGTAATCCATATCCTGCAGCAACTTTAACTTTAAATAAGTGGCCGCTCATCTCTACTAGTACCTTACACCACTCCTCAGCTAGCTTTGGTAACAGGGCCAGGCTACAGCCTACAGGCAGTGCATGGGCGGTGCTCACAGTGATGTCACACGCCTGCGCGACCTAGTGGGAGGAGCAGGCGCGCTGCCCGCACTGCCTGTTAGTTGTTACTGAGCGAGCACTGATTTAAAGTTAAAGTTACTGCAGGACCAGGTCAGAGGATACCAATTAAAGCTTAGAAGAAATGTACACTCCTGTGAGCGGTCAAAATGAATGGGGGCAAATGGGGGGCACAGCATGATGTAGGGGGGCCGTGGTCCCTCTTGGCGATGCCACTGGGGAAATAGCAGGAGTCTCGGGAGGCGCGGGGACGTGACGTTGCAGCAGAATTCGTTGGATTCGAATTTCGGAAATTACGTTGGGATTCGAGTCCACGAATCCCATGAATCCAGCAAAATTTGTCGTCCCACCTCTATTTATAACATATAACTGCCATGCACAAGGGAAAATAAGATGTAGAAATATTTCCTTGCAATAAACCCTGTAATGGCTGTATCACATAGCACTTGCACTCTAATAAGAACAGTTTGCTAGAATTACTGAGCTGTATAATGGTAATTTGGATCCCCAGTTAGTGCAGCAAGGTATAATCAGATTGTTCCCCAGGCTGTAACCTCTCCTACTGAACCCTGTTCAAAATAAATGCTGTGGAATGCGTCCTTCCTATCTTTTACCTACACCCTGAGTAATCTTTCCCTTATTTTTTTTTTAGCACATTGAAGTTTTTTCCAACACTGTCCCTAGTGCCTGCTGACGTCTCTCCCTGCACTAAGTACACTGGTAAATGGCAGAATCTAAGATGGCTGACGCTATTTATAAGGCTGTGAAATCACAGGCCTGGCTGCTGATTGGCTGCATGCATGGCATTATGAAAATAGGTTGTCTTGATATCTAGAATCTGTATATCAGATGATAGTTTCATCAATATTGTTTCACGACCCATATCATGAATGTTATGAGAGATTTCATTGAGCATTTTTCTCTTCCAGTGCCTCTTTGGTTATAACTGAGTAAAACTAGTCTTTTGACATTTGTTAAAAGACTTCTTCTTTAATCACCAGAAATGCTGTGTATATCTCAGGGTAATATAAATATGCAGTTGTAATGCAGCAACAGTCTAAAATTTCATTCAGATGAGTTCATATTTAAACATTTCAGATGGGATTAATGCAGATCAGCTACTTCTAAAGACTATGAAAATACAAATATATCAGACAACATTTTGTGATCTCGCCTTCCCAGAGTTTCTTTCTCCATGTCCTCACGTGTGCAGCAGCCATTTTAGGAAAAAATGCAATTTGTTACCCTGAAGCGCGAGGAGATTCGGCTTCGGTGGAAATATAATTTTTTCTGAAATTTGGAGCAAATTCTACTTTATCAGTTTCAATTCGTTCATTTCTATATATGATGTCAGACATTCCAAAGATCTTTCCGCATTTCATTTGGTGCATGTTCCACAAGGACCCTTGCTTTTATTTTTCTCTACCAACTGACCTAATTAATATATGTCCAAATCATTTTGTATTAAAATCATTGAATAAAAAAGGAAAACACATCAAATAGGCTGTTACATACATGTTTTGTTGCTCTTTAAATATTTTTCAAAATTTTATGATGCAATTCAGTCTCAGATATTGAGAGCTAGTTACATTCGTGTTCTAGAGAACAAAAATGACCAGTCTGCTCTCTAAGATATTTCCTATCTGTAATAATGCACAAAAGGTTGTCTGTATATTTGTTTTTTCATAGTCTTTAGAAGTAGTTGATCCGCATTAATCCCATCTTAAATGTTTAAATATGAACTCATCTGAATAAAATTTTAGACTGTTGCTGCTTCGCAACTGCAGATTTATATTACCCTGATATATGCACAGCATTTCAGGTGATCAAAGAAGAAGTCTTTTATCAAAGGTCAAAAGACCAATTTTACTCAGTTATAACCAAAGAGGCACTGGAAGAGAAAAATGCTCAATTAAATCTCTCATAACATTCATGATATGGGTCGTGAAACAATATCGATGAAACTATCATCTGATATAGAGATTCTAGATATCAAGACAACCTCTTTCCATATACTCTACTAGAGTGCATAGATCTCTCTCACTCTCTTCTTATACTTGATAACTAGAATTGAGAAATTAGGAAAAAAAACATCAAGGTGGAGAAATATTTTACAATAGTGATAGAGCAATCTAATAATTTGCTGGGTCTTTGTAAATGTAAAATTCTGTGCACTGTGAGACAGTGACAGGTCTCACGCAGGTTGGAGGCAAGGAAGGGGTGGATAGTGCAGTCAACACCCCTGTTCAACCACAGGTGAGACAAGCTGGATGTAATCAGGCTGGCATAAAGCACTTCCCAGGGTGTCATGGGGGTGGGGGAGTGTGTCACCTGTGGACAGAGGCCTGGAGCGCTGTCTGTGTGGTCTCAGCTGGGCAAGGCTGAGGAACCACGAGGCTGGGAGATAGCCTGGAGTTGACGAAGTGACGCCTTGAAGGGTCGCAGGGCTATAGTCAGGTGGACTATTAAGCCCCAATTCCCCACAAGAAATACTGAACTGGAAACAGTGGGCATACTGTGCTCTGTACAGCCAGGAGGCTGTGGGACATTGGCTGACAAAGCCGCATGGGTTCACAGGGTGTGAACTATGACTTGGGTGAGTCAGGAAACTATATATTAGATAGAGCCTAGCTGGGCAAGTGTTTATTATTTTATGTGGATGTCACATGTGTTTAGGTGAAGCTGCGACTTCATGATGACCTGTATTAGTTAGAGTGTGTAAAATAAAGCACGAGTTTGGACATTATATCTGGTGAAGTAACCTGTGAGAATGACCCCCACAGAAGAGTTAACCCCCCACAGCACTTACATACAATTAATTCCAAACTATGGACTGTAGTGAAATGAAAGCACTGGCATTTTTAAATTCTAAATTATACATTCTTATTGAAATGTACCTATGGCTGAAGGCAACTGAAAATTTATATTGCACATATCAATGCAAGTTCTCCATTCACACTCATGTAAATAATGAATGTGAAAATGTATAAAGATTTACTTTCATTAAACATATATAGAAATGCTCATACTTCATTCTGTAGGTGCAATGAATCTTTGAGTAGATGTAAGTTGAACTGGTCTACTAATGGTGGAGAACAAGTCCTTCTCTTGTGCAGTCAGTATAAGAAGTTGGTAATCATTTTCCATCAGATTTCTACTGCTCCTTGAAATCCAAAATGTGTAACTTACTGCACTATTCTATTCAGTCCAAAGGCACCTTATGGGGTTATAAGTCAAAGGGAAACATGATTGTCAATATGACGTAAAGTGGCATTGTGAACAGTGCTTGATGCGTGATCAGCCACAGTCTGGTGTCTCACATAAATGTGAAAGGAGGATAGAAGGAAACATCAGAACATTCATAGTCAGCATGATAGTGGCTACTGCTGGCATTGTATAAGGCATTGTGCTTGGAATTTTATGGAGGCTTGTTTCCTTGTAACATTTGGAGGAGAGTAGAGTTGAGCGAACACCTGGATGTTCGGGTTCGAGAAGTTCGGCCGAACATCCCGGAAATGTTCGGGTTCGGGATCCGAACCCGATCCGAACTTCGTCCCGAACCCGAACCCCATTGAAGTCAATGGGGACCCGAACTTTTCGGCACTAAAACGGCTGTAAAACAGCCCAGGAAAGGGCTAGAGGGCTGCAAAAGGCAGCAACATGTAGGTAAATCCCCTGCAAACAAATGTGGATAGGGAAATTAATTAAAATAAAAATTAAATAAATAAAAATTAACCAAAATCAATTGGAGAGAGGTTCCATAGCAGAGAATCTGGCTTCCCGTCACCCACCACTGGAACAGTCCATTCTCAGATATTTAGGCCCCGGCACCCAGGCAGAGGAGAGAGGTCCCGTAACAGACAATCTGGCTTCATGTCAGCAGAGAATCAGTCTTCATGTCATAGCAGAGAATCAGGCTTCACGTCACCCACCACTGTAAGAGTCCATTTTCATAAATTTAGGCCCAGCACCCAGGCAGAGGAGAGAGGTCCCGTAACAGAGGATCTGGCTTCATGTCAGCAGAGAATCAGTCTGCATGTCATAGCAGAGAATCAGGCTTCACGTCAGCCACCACTGCAACAGTCCATTGTCATAAATTTAGGCCCAGCACCCAGGCAGAGGAGAGAGGTCCCGTAACAGAGGATCTGGCTTCATGTCAGCAGAGAATCAGTCTGCATGTCATAGCAGAGAATCAGGCTTCACGTCAGCCACCACTGCAACAGTCCATTGTCATAAATTTAGGCCCAGCACCCAGGCAGAGGAGAGAGGTCCCGTAACAGACAATCTGGCTTCATGTCAGCAGAGAATTAGTCTGCATGTCATAGCAGAGAATGAGGCTTCACGTCAGCCACCACTGCAACAGTCCATTGGCATATATTTAGGCCTAGCACACAGGCAGAGGAGAGAGGTCCCGTAACAGACAATCTGGCTTCATGTCAGCAGAGAATCAGTCTGCATGTCATAGCAGAGAATGAGGCTTCACGTCACCCACCACTGCAACAGTCCATTGGCATATATTTAGGCCTAGCACACAGGCAGAGCAGAGAGGTCCCGTAACAGACAATCTGGCTTCATGTCAGCAGAGAATCAGTCTGCATGTCATAGCAGAGAATGAGGCTTCACGTCACCCACCACTGCAACAGTCCATTGGCATATATTTAGGCCTAGCACACAGGCAGAGCAGAGAGGTCCCGTAACAGACAATCTGGCTTCATGTCAGCAGAGAATCAGTCTGCATGTCATAGCAGAGAATGAGGCTTCACGTCACCCACCACTGCAACAGTCCATTGGCATATATTTAGGCCTAGCACACAGGCAGAGCAGAGAGGTCCCGTAACAGACAATCTGGCTTCATGACAGCAGAGAATCAGTCTGCATGTCATAGCAGAGAATGAGGCTTCACATCACCCACCACTGCAACAGTCCATTGGCATATATTTAGGCCTAGCACACAGGCAGAGCAGAGAGGTCCCGTAACAGACAATCTGGCTTCATGACAGCAGAGAATCAGTCTGCATGTCATAGCAGAGAATGAGGCTTCACGTCACCCACCACTGCGACAGTCCATTGGCATATATTTAGGCCTAGCACACAGGCAGAGCAGAGAGGTCCCGTAACAGACAATCTGGCTTCATGACAGCAGAGAATCAGTCTGCATGTCATAGCAGAGAATGAGGCTTCACGTCACCCACCACTGCAACAGTCCATTGGCATATATTTAGGCCTAGCACACAGGCAGAGCAGAGAGGTCCCGTAACAGACGATCTGGCTTCATGTCAGCAGAGAATCAGTCTGCATGTCATAGCAGAGAATGAGGCTTCACGTCACCCACCACTGCAACAGTCCATTGGCATATATTTAGGCCTAGCACACAGGCAGAGCAGAGAGGTCCCGTAACAGACAATCTGGCTTCATGTCAGCAGAGAATCAGTCTGCATGTCATAGCAGAGAATCAGGCTTCACGTCAGCCACCACTGCAACAGTCCATTGTCATAAATTTAGGCCCAGCACCCAGGCAGAGGAGAGAGGTCCCGTAACAGACAATCTGGCTTCATGTCAGCAGAGAATTAGTCTGCATGTCATAGCAGAGAATCAGGCTTCATGTCAGCCACCACTGCAACAGTCCATTGGCATATATTTAGGCCTAGCACACAGGCAGAGGAGAGGTTCATTCAACTTTGGGTAGCCTCGCAATATAATGGTAAAATGAAAATAAAAATAGGATTGAATGAGGAAGTGCCCTGGAGTCCAATAATATATGGTTATGGGGAGGTAGTTAATGTCTAATCTGGACAAGGGACGGACAGGTCCTGTGGGATCCATGCCTGGTTCATTTTTATGAACGTCAGCTTGTCCACATTGGCTGTAGACAGGCGGCTGCGTTTGTCTGTAATGACGCCCCCTGCCGTGCTGAATACACGTTCAGACAAAACGCCTGCTGCCGGGCAGGCCAGCACCTCCAAGGCATAAAAGGCTAGCTCTGGCCACGTGGACAATTTAGAGACCCAGAAGTTGAATGGGGCCGAACCATCAGTCAGTACGTGGAGGGGTGTGCACACGTACTGTTCCACCATGTTAGTGAAATGTTGCCTCCTGCTAACACGTTGCGTATCAGGTGGTGGTGCAGTTAGCTGTGGCGTGTTGACAAAAGTTTTCCACATCTCTGCCATGCTAACCCTGCCCTCAGAGGAGCTGGCCGTGACACAGCTGCCTTGGCGACCTCTTGCTCCTCCTCTGCCTTGGCCTTGGGCTTCCACTTGTTCCCCTGTGACATTTGGGAATGCTCTCAGTAGCGCGTCTACCAACGTGCGCTTGTACTCGCGCATCTTCCTATCACGCTCCAGTGCAGGAAGTAAGGTGGGCACATTGTCTTTGTAGCGTGGATCCAGCAGGGTGGCAACCCAGTAGTCCGCACAGGTTAAAATGTGGGCAACTCTGCTGTCGTTGCGCAGGCACTGCAGCATGTAGTCGCTCATGTGTGCCAGGCTGCCCAGGGGTAAGGACAAGCTGTCCTCTGTGGGAGGCGTATCGTCATCGTCCTGCCTTTCCCCCCAGCCACGCACCAGTGATGGACCCGAGCTGCGTTGGGTGCCACCCCGCTGTGACCATGCTTCATCCTCATCCTCCTCCACCTCCTCCTCATCCTCGTCCTCCTCGTCCTCCAGTAGTGGGCCCTGGCTGGCCACATTTGTACCTGGCCTCTGCTGTTGCCAAAAACCTCCCTCTGAGTCACTTCGAAGAGACTGGCCTGAAAGTGCTAAAAATGACCCCTCTTCCTCCTCCTCCTCCTCCTCCTGGGCCACCTCCTCTTCCATCATCGCCCTAAGTGTTTTCTCAAGGAGACATAGAAGTGGTATTGTAACGCTGATAACGGTGTCATCGCCACTGGCCATGTTGGTGGAGTACTCGAAACAGCGCAACAGGGCACACAGGTCTCGCATGGAGGCCCAGTCATTGGTGGTGAAGTGGTGCTGTTCTGTAGTGCGACTGACCCGTGCGTGCTGCAGCTGAAACTCCACTATGGCCTGCTGCTGCTCGCACAGTCTGTCCAGCATGTGCAAGGTGGAGTTCCACCTGGTGGGCACGTCGCATATGAGGCGGTGAGCGGGAAGGCCGAAGTTACGCTGTAGCGCAGACAGGCGAGCAGCAGCAGGATGTGAACGCCGGAAGCGCGAACAGACGGCCCGCACTTTATGCAGCAGCTCTGACATGTCGGGGTAGTTGTGAATGAACTTCTGCACCACCAAATTCAGCACATGCGCCAAGCAAGGGATGTGCGTCAAATTGGCTAGTCCCAGAGCTGCAACGAGATTTCGCCCATTATCACACACCACCAGGCCGGGCTTGAGGCTCACCGGCAGCAACCACTCGTCGGTCTGTTGTTCAATACCCCGCCACAACTCCTGTGCGGTGTGGGGCCTGTCCCCCAAACATATGAGTTTCAGAATGGCCTGCTGACGTTTACCCCGGGCTGTGCTGAAGTTGGTGGTGAAGGTGTGTGGCTGACTGGATGAGCAGGTGGAAGAAGAGGAGGAGGAAGCCGAGAAGGAGGAGGTGGCAACAGGAGGCAAAGAATGTTGCCCTGCGATCCTTGGCGGCGGAAGGACGTGCGCCAAACAGCTCTCCGCCTGGGGCCCAGCTGCCACTACATTTACCCAGTGTGCAGTTAGGGAGATATAGCGTCCCTGGCCGTGCTTACTGGTCCACGTATCTGTGGTTAGGTGGACCTTGCTACAGATGGCGTTGCGCAGTGCACACTTGATTTTATCGGATACTTGGTTGTGCAGGGAAGGCACGGCTCTCTTGGAGAAGTAGTGCCGGCTGGGAACAACATACTGTGGGACAGCAAGCGACATGAGCTGTTTGAAGCTGTCTGTGTCCACCAGCCTAAATGACAGCATTTCATAGGCCAGTAGTTTAGAAATGCTGGCATTCAGGGCCAGGGATCGAGGGTGGCTAGGTGGGAATTTACGCTTTCTATCAAATGTTTGTGAGATGGAGAGCTGAACGCTGGCGTGTGACATGGTTGAGACGCTTGGTGACGGAGGTGGTGGTGGTGGTGTTGGTGGTACATCCCCTGTTTGCTGGGCGGCAGGTGCCAACGTTCCTCCAGAGGCGGAGGAAGAGGCCGAGGCGGCAGCAGCAGAATAGGCCGAGGCGGCAGCAGCAGAAGAGGTAGCAGGGGGAGCCTGAGTGACTTCCTTGGTTTTAAGGTGTTTACTCCACTGCAGTTCATGCTTTGCATGCAGGTGCCTGGTCATGCAGGTTGTGCTCAGGTTCAGAACGTTAATGCCTCGCTTCAGGCTCTGATGGCACAGCGTGCAAACCACTCGGGTCTTGTCGTCAGCACATTGTTTGAAGAAGTGCCATGCCAGGGAACTCCTTGAAGCTGCCTTTGGGGTGCTCGGTCCCAGATGGCGGCGGTCAGTAGCAGGCGGAGTCTCTTGGCGGCGGGTGTTCTGCTTTTGCCCACTGCTCCCTCTTTTGCTACGCTGTTGGCTCGGTCTCACCACTGCCTCTTCCTCCGAACTGTGAAAGTCAGTGGCACGACCTTCATTCCATGTGGGGTCTAGGACCTCATCGTCCCCTGCATCGTCTTCCACCCAGTCTTGATCCCTGACCTCCTGTTCAGTCTGCACACTGCAGAAAGACGCAGCAGTTGGCACCTGTGTTTCGTCATCATCAGAGACATGCTGAGGTGGTATTCCCATGTCCTCATCATCAGGAAACATAAGTGGTTGTGCGTCAGTGCATTCTATGTCTTTCACCGCTGGGGAAGGGCTAGGTGGATGCCCTTGGGAAACCCTGCCAGCGGAGTCTTCAAACAGCATAAGAGACTGCTGCATAACTTGAGGCTGAGACAGTTTCCCTGGTATGCATGGGGGTGATGTGACAGACTGATGGGGTTGGTTTTCAGGCGCCATCTGTGCGCTTTCTGCAGAAGACTGGGTGGGAGATAATGTGAACGTGCTGGATCCACTGTCGGCCACCCAATTGACTAATGCCTGTACCTGCTCAGGCCTTACCATCCTTAGAACGGCATTGGGCCCCACCATATATCGCTGTAAATTCTGGCGGCTACTGGGACCTGAGGTAGTTGGTACACTAGGACGTGTGGATGTGGCAGAACGGCCACGTCCTCTCCCAGCACCAGAGGGTCCACTAACACCACCACGACCATGTCCACGTCCGCGTCCCTTACTAGATGTTTTTCTCATTGTTATGGTTCACCACAACAACAAATATATTATTTGGCCCAATGTATTGTATTCAAATTCAGCGGGATATAAATTTGAGGCCTAGTATTTAGGCGCTGGGTGACCGGTATGGATTTAGTGACAGAATTAGACTTGGAAATGCACAGAAGCGTGTGTGTGTGAAGTTATTCTGAATGACCCAATGTGCACCTTGAATATTATATACCCTTTTAGGGATAGATTTCAAATAGCTCTGATATAGCAGAAACCACTAAATTATGAAATTGCTAAATTGGGAATTGTATTTCAACCCAGAACAAAAAATGTGCTTTGACGGACACTAAATAACTTTCCCAGCCACAACAGGACAGCGTTAACGAGAGATTTAGCAGGATATAAATTTGAGGCCTAGTATTTAGGCGCTGGGTGACAGGTATGGGTTTAGTGACAGAATTAGACTTGGAAATACACAGTAGCGGGTGTGTGTGAAGTTATTCTGAATGACCCAATGTGCACCTTGAATATTATATACCCTTTTAGGGATAGATTTCAAATAGCTCTGATATAGCAGAAACCACTAAATTATGAAATTGCTAAATTGGGAATTGTATTTCAACCCAGAACAAGAAATGTGCTTGAACGGACACTAAATAACTCGCCCAGCTACAGCACTAAGGACAGATTTAGCTGGATATAAATTTGAGGCCTAGTATTTAGGCGCTGGGTGACAGGTATGGGTTTAGTGACAGAATTAGACTTGGAAATGCACAGTAGCGGGTGTGTGAAGTTATTCTGAATGTCCCTATGTGCACCTTCAATATGATCTACCCTTTTAGGGATAGATTTCAAATAGCTCTGATATAGCAGAAACCACTAAATTATGAAATTGCTAAATTGGGAATTGTATTTCAACCCAGAACAAGAAATGTGCTTGAACGGACACTAAATAACTCGCCCAGCTACAGCACTAACGACAGATTTAGCTGGATATGAATTTGAGGCCTAGTATTTAGGCGCTGGGTGACAGGTATGGGTTTAGTGACAGAATTAGACTTGGAAATACACAGTAGCGGGTGTGTGTGAAGTTATTCTGAATGACCCAATGTGCACCTTGAATATTATATACCCTTTTAGGGATAGATTTCAAATAGCTCTGATATAGCAGAAACCACTAAATTATGAAATTGCTAAATTGGGAATTGTATTTCAACCCAGAACAAGAAATGTGCTTGAACGGACACTAAATAACTCGCCCAGCTACAGCACTAAGGACAGATTTAGCTGGATATAAATTTGAGGCCTAGTATTTAGGCGCTGGGTGACAGGTATGGGTTTAGTGACAGAATTAGACTTGGAAATGCACAGTAGCGGGTGTGTGAAGTTATTCTGAATGTCCCTATGTGCACCTTCAATATGATCTACCCTTTTAGGGATAGATTTCAAATAGCTCTGATATAGCAGAAACCACTAAATTATGAAATTGCTAAATTGGGAATTGTATTTCAACCCAGAACAAGAAATGTGCTTGAACGGACACTAAATAACTCGCCCAGCTACAGCACTAACGACAGATTTAGCTGGATATGAATTTGAGGCCTAGTATTTAGGCGCTGGGTGACAGGTATGGGTTTAGTGACAGAATTAGACTTGGAAATACACAGTAGCGGGTGTGTGTGAAGTTATTCTGAATGACCCAATGTGCACCTTGAATATTATATACCCTTTTAGGGATAGATTTCAAATAGCTCTGATATAGCAGAAACCACTAAATTATGAAATTGCTAAATTGGGAATTGTATTTCAACCCAGAACAAGAAATGTGCTTGAACGGACACTAAATAACTCGCCCAGCTACAGCACTAAGGACAGATTTAGCTGGATATAAATTTGAGGCCTAGTATTTAGGCGCTGGGTGACAGGTATGGGTTTAGTGACAGAATTAGACTTGGAAATGCACAGTAGCGGGTGTGTGAAGTTATTCTGAATGTCCCTATGTGCACCTTCAATATGATCTACCCTTTTAGGGATAGATTTCAAATAGCTCTGATATAGCAGAAACCACTAAATTATGAAATTGCTAAATTGGGAATTGTATTTCAACCCAGAACAAGAAATGTGCTTGAACGGACACTAAATAACTCGCCCAGCTACAGCACTAACGACAGATTTAGCTGGATATGAATTTGAGGCCTAGTATTTAGGCGCTGGGTGACAGGTATGGGTTTAGTGACAGAATTAGACTTGGAAATACACAGTAGCGGGTGTGTGTGAAGTTATTCTGAATGACCCAATGTGCACCTTGAATATTATATACCCTTTTAGGGATAGATTTCAAATAGCTCTGATATAGCAGAAACCACTAAATTATGAAATTGCTAAATTGGGAATTGTATTTCAACCCAGAACAAGAAATGTGCTTGAACGGACACTAAATAACTCGCCCAGCTACAGCACTAAGGACAGATTTACCTGGATATAAATTTGAGGCCTAGTATTTAGGCGCTGGGTGACAGGTATGGGTTTAGTGACAGAATTAGACTTGGAAATGCACAGTAGCGGGTGTGTGAAGTTATTCTGAATGACCCTATGTGCACCTTGAATATTATATACCCTTTTAGGGATAGATTTCAAATAGCTCTGATACAGCAGAAACCACTAAATTTTTAAATTGCTAAATTGGGAATTGTATTTCAACCCAGAACAAAAAATGTGCTTTGACGGACACTAAATAACTTTCCCAGCCACAACAGGACAGCGGTAACGAGAGATTTAGCGGGATATAAATTTGAGGCCTAGTATTTAGGCGCTGGGTGACCGGTATGGATTTAGTGACAGAATTAGACTGGGATATGGCCAAAAAATAACCACACTATTGCTGGTTAAATGCACTTGGTGATGGGCGCAGCTTGCCCCTGATGTAGTATATGGCCAAAAAATGAACAGACTATTGCTGGTTAAATGCACTTGGTGTCACAGCTTGACCAACCACACTACTGAGGGTTAAATGCACTTGGTGACGGGCGCAGCTTGCCCCTGATGTAGTATATGGCAAAAAAATGAACAGACTATTGCTGGTTAAATGCACTTGGTGACGGGCGCAGCTTGCCCCTGATTTAGTATATGGCCAAAAAATGAACAGACTATTGCTGGTTAAATGCACTTGGTGTGATAGCTTGACCAACCACACTACTGAGGGTTAAATGCACTTGGTGACGGGCGCAGCTTGCCCCTGATGTAGTATATGGCCAAAAAATAAACAGACTATTGCTGGTTAAATGCACTTGGTGTGACAGCTTCACCCTGATGTAGGCTTTAGCCAAAAAACAAACGCACCATTGAGGGTTAAATGCACTTGGTGACAGGCACAGCTAGCCCCTGATGTAGTATATGGCCAAAAAATAAACAGACTATTGCTGGTTAAATGCACTTGGTCGCAGCTTGTGCTGGCGCACCACAAGACACAAAATGGCCGCCGATCACCCCAGAAAAATGTGACTGACAAACGGTCTGGGCAGCCTAAAAACAGTGAGCAATTGAGGATCAGCAGCTCAATGATCCACAGCTGCAGATCGATCAGTTAATCAAGTCCTTTGGAGGAGTTAATCTACCTAATCTCGCCCTACTGTCGCAGCCGCAACCTCTCCCTACGCTAATCAGAGCAGAGTGACGGGCGGCGCTATGTGACTCCAGCTTAAATAGAGGCTGGGTCACATGGTGCTCTGGCCAATCACAGCCATGCCAATAGTAGGCATGGCTGTGATGGCCTCTTGGGGCAAGTAGTATGACGCTTGTTGATTGGCTGCTTTGCAGCCTTTCAAAAAGCGCCAAGAAAGCGTCACAAAAGCGCGAAGAAAGCGACGAACACCGAACCCGAACCCGGACTTTTACGAAAATGTCCGGGTTCGGGTCCGTGTCACGGACACCCCAAAATTCGGTACGAACCCGAACTATACAGTTCGAGTTCGCTCATCCCTAGAGGAGAGTTCACTGTGATGAGCTGCAGTTGGTGTAAATTTTGGCTGGCAAAATATGGAAGGGACACTGTTGCTGGCATATTAAAAGTGCACTGTGGCTGACCTTATAATTAGAGATGAGCAAATTGAACTTAATGAAGTGGAATTCGATACAAATTGCATGACAAATTTGATACGTCCTGAAGTCGAAGTTCCTCGAGCTTCCCGGTAATGAATCGTATCTTTTCCTAAAATGGCTGTTGCACATGTTAGAACATGGAGCTAAGAACTCTGGGAACAACACCATAATGCCATTCATGCAGTCAATCAGCAGCCAGTCAGCCCTGTGATTTCACACCCCTATAAATAGCCTCAAACATCTTGGTTTCTGCCATTTTCCAGTGTACTTAGTGCAGGGAGAGACGTGACACGCGCTAGAGACAGTGTTAGGAAAAACAAACAAAAAAAAAACATTGAGAAGTTCAGGGAAAGATCATTCACAGCGTAGGGAAATGATAGGGAGGCAATATTCACACTATAGGGAGAGAGCAGGGACCAATAGGGGAGTGTACGGCCTGGGTAATAGGAGTGAGTACAATTACACCTTGCTGCACTAATTGGGGATCCAAATTGCTGTTATACTACTGCTTTTAGGTTGTTTGCACTATATGATAGCTCAGTAATTCCAGAAGAACTTGCTTGTTATTGGGGTTAGAGTGCTGTGTGATACAACTATTTTTGGGGTGTATTAATGGGAAATATAAGTACGTCTTGTTAGCCGCTCTGGGTTAAATTTATATTGTGATACAGCCATTTTTGGGGTGTATCAATAGGAAATATAAGTATTGTAAGGCAGTGACAGGGGAGAGATATGGCATGAGTTTCCATTTCTTCGCTGTCAATCAGCAGGGCAGAGGTCGCACCAGGTGGAACAATCAGTCTGGGATAAGAGCCCAGTCCAGACTGTTAGGAGGAGGAAGAGTCTGTGTGCGGCAGAGGCCTGGGAAGGCTCTGTACAAGTGGGCTCAGCCGAGCTGGCTGAGGGGCCACGGGGCTAGGTGTTAGCCTGAACTTTGGGGGACTCTGTGAGGTCTTGGAATCGACGGTCGTTAGGCCAGAGTCAGGAGGACTTCTGGGCCACAATCCCCCAAAAGGTACTGGACTTTGTTACAGCCTGGAAGTGCTGGATTGTTAGTCTGGGAAAAGCCGCATGTTCTTCCCGTGTGTGAACGGGGCTTTCAGTGAGGTAGGGAGTCCTCATGTTTAGTTAGAGCCCAGTTGGGCAGGTGTTTTATTTGCATTGTTTGTTTTGGTTTTGCTGAGGTGCCAAATAAAAGCCATGTTTGGCCCCTAACCCTGTGGTCGATGAAGATCATTGTGAGAATGACCCCCAAATAAGAGGCGATCCCTTACAATTGGTGGAGAATGCTGGAAAGTTGCCCATGAGAGAAGGGCAACGGTTGGTTGCTAGGGGCAATGATGAGCCAGCAGGTGCTGCTGAAAGCTGTTTTGCAGTGTGTGGAGTTAAAGGGCCGGAAGCCTGTTTGTTCGGTGGAGCAGGTGCTGCTCGTGCTATTGTGGACTATTTTTGCTGTGGTGCGGAGATTTAAAGGGCCAGAAGCCCAGAGAAGAGAATGAAAAATTGAAAAAAAATAAAAAAAGTTTAAATTTTTGTTGTTGTCACTATGAGGTCTGTGCAGACCCACCTGCAGCAGGACTATGCAATGGATGATTGTGAGATCAGAACATCTGATACAGAAAGATCCTGCGAGTTGGTGATTGGGGGAATCCCGCTGTGGGTCACTTTAGATTCCCGTCAATGCGTGTCCTGGGTTAAGCCCGAAGTAACGGACTTTCTAAAGAGGGAGACAGAGACAGATGTCACCGTGTCTCTGACCTTTATCACGGGCTATGGCCATGTGCAATGGGAGATCTTAAAATGTGAGAACCTGGAAGTGGAGTTTGTGCTTGGCAAAGACTTTCCCTTCTTCTGGCAGCTATGGAGTGGAAAAAAGTCTTCAAGTTGTGCGGCTGGATTTCCAGAGGAAAAGATGTGTGCCATTGCCAAGGGCAACCATCAGGAAGAAAAGGAGGTGGAGAGCGGTGCGGCGGAGATCCTATGTTTCCTGCACGTGTGCGCAAAGTCCTAAAGAGTGCGGCTGGAGTTACCGTTTAGGAAAAATCGGGACTCCAGGCAATGCTGTTTCTGGTGGCAACGTTTGCAGTAAGGAGTCTGCCAGTGTTCGGAATGCCAGGAACCAAGAGAAGGCTGGTGATCTTGGTAGAGATGTCCTGGGAATATTGTTGTCTCCCAAATCCACGACGTCAGGCGGTAAGACTGTTCCTGTTAATAGTTGGGTGGCAGATCCAGTGACCGTGAGCCGGCCACAGTGGAAATCGGCTGGGTCAGTGACAAAAAAATTACTGAGGTGAAAAACTGTCTCGGAAGTGTATGCATTGGGAAAATTGCAGTGTCTGAACAGGCAGGTAAGCCTGTTTCGGTTACTTTCTCACAGGAACCTGCAGGGGAGAATGTTTCTGGGTCGCCCAAAGAGCCTGTGATCAAAGCTAGATTTGGGGTCGGTGATAGTCAGAGATCTCATGCTAGCCCAGGTAAGAGTTAGCATGATGGCCGCCCCAGAGACTGATAGAGTGTTACATGTTCGGGACAATTATGTGGATAATACGGACTAACAGGTGGTTCTCACTGAGGGAGAGTCTCCGATGAGAATTGGGACTTGTGAACCTGATGTTACAAATACGCTCATACATGAGGGAATGGTGGGCCGTAATTTCCCCTTATGCTTGGAGGTTTTAAGTAATGGAGACACTTCTGCAGAGAGTGACAAAACTCCTGCAGAACCTGTACCTTTCCCTTTAAATGATAATGTGAAGGAGCTGCACATTGAGAACAAGGGTGCAGATAAGGTGCAAAGTGATGGTACCATGTTTGCCGAAATTCATAATGGAAATGTGATGTCATGTGAAATATGTGATAATAATGACATGCCTTTTCCTTTGCAGGCTGTGATTGGGGAAAAAGCTCCCCCTGTTGGTAAACATGTGTCTGATATAAAAGTGTTGATAAATGTTGAAGAAACACCGCTAGGAGACCCCATTGTAGACAATGTGGCGGGGCTAGAGGGTGTACCACATGTACCAGAGGTGTATGTGCAGTCTCCACAGGTTTCTATGAGTAATAAAATGTCCCAGGTGGGGATTGACTCATGGGTGCCCCTAGAGGTCAGGGTTAATAATGACACGAGCAGTATAAGTGGCGTATGTGCTGTGACAGTTAGCAACTCCGAGAGTGAGGCTACCATGTCAAGACCTAGCAAAACTAAAGTGGTTACTAGTAGCGACCAGATGACAGTTATATCTGACGAGAGGAGAGTTCAGTCGGGTGACAGCCTAGTGTCTGAAGCTCATATCCAGACAGTTGTAGATGACCTGACAGGACAGTACAGCTACAAACTTGAAGATGTTTTCGCTCGCTCTACACAGTCCCTAGATACACTAGAGATGGGGCTAGCAGTTCTCGCAGAGCAACTGCAGAAATCTCCAGAGGAGTCACAGAAAGAGATGAATGAACTGAAGGAACTAGAGTCACTAATAGAAGCGGAAATTCTCCAACTTCAACAGGAACTTGCAGCTTCTGAGCGATCCAGACTTCATGCAGAGCAGGAACAAGATGAGCTGGCTGATGAGGTTCTAAACAGCGCCTCAGAAAAATCTGCTTTCTTGGAGGAGAAAAGACATTTGGAAGCCAGGATGGTTCAACTTGATCAAGAGTTGCGTGATCAGATGGTAGACCTGGACCACAAGAAACAAATTGTGTCTAAATTGGAGAAAAAACTGAAGATGTTAGACAAGCTCCTGGCTGAAGAGAAAACCACCTCGGCCAGATATGCCGAAGAACGTGACCAAGCAGAGATTGATGGTCGAGAGAAGGCGACCAAGGCCCTCTCCTTGGCCAGAGCTCTTGAAGAAGTACTTGAGGAGCGAGATGAATTTGAGAGGCTGAACAGGCAACTCAGAGCAGAGTCTAAGGATGTCAAGAGGTCTAAGCCAGGGTCTGTTATGAGGCGGCCTGCAGATGGTGGCACTGTAGTACCGCCCAAGGCAGAGAAGATGGAAGGTTTTTCTGCTGAACCCGTTGATGGGGCTGATGTGGATGCAGAGGCCAAGAGTCTCATGACAGTGTGTAACCAGGACCAGGTCACAAAAGACGTCCCTCCGCCTACAAGGTCTTCCAAGTAGCCAGCAGCCAGCTGGGGAAGAAATATGAGGAGATGCATGACCAGTATGCAGATCCTGTCTACTACTGTGGGCTGGCTCTCCCGAATTCCTCCCAAAAGGAGAACAGTGTCCTGGGTGAGCCTCTGGAGAAAGAGGAGAAGGACTTAAAAGGGCAAGTATATGATGCCGGGTCCAAGGAAACAAAGGCTGAAGAAGTTAAGGCCGAGGTGTTGGGAGACGTAAAGTCCTCAGGTGCAACAGAGACCGAAGGAGTGGTTACTTATGTGGAAAAAGGCACTAAATAAGCAGAGGTCTCTGAAACTGCTGCCAAAGTGGGAGAAACCACAGCTGGGAAGATGGAAGATGTGCACCGGAGGCACTTTAAAAAAGCGTGCAGGGACAAGCCTGCTCTGCTGAAGGAGAAAGGGTTGAGACACAACCATGAACTGGAACTGTTCAGTCAAGAGTTGCAGCAGTCCAAGAAAGGTCATGAGGAGCATGTACAGAAGCCCGAGAATCAAAAAAGAGAGCTTGCCGATCATATAAAAGCATCTTCTGAGAGAAGTTCCAGAAGCCGAAGGCCAAATGTGGAGAGAAAAAGAAAAGAGAGGCCACGGGTGCGAAGGCGTAACATCCTCACTCGTGAAAGAGAGTACCTGCTCATGAGATGGGGAAGAAAGTCCCATAGATATGATCTACTCCATAATAAACTCGTGTTCGTGACAAACCAAGCGCTGTTGTGCTGGGTCTGGCAGAATAAAGGGAAGACTGTAGGCCAGGTAGATACCCTCTAACAAGCATCTGGGTTTCGTGCTAGTGTTCACCCCTACGGGCTTAAACAAAGGGGGGGGGGGTTATGTGAAGCAGTGACAGGCCTCACAGCCGCTAGGGGAGAGATATGGCAGAAGTTTCAATTTCTTCGCTGTTAATCAGCAGGTCAGAGGTCGTACCAGGTGGAACAATCAGTCTGGAATAAGATCCCAGTCCAGACTGTTAGGAGAAGGAAGAGTCTGTGTGCAGCAGAGGCCTGGGAAGGCTCTGTACAAGTGAGCTAGCTGAGGGGCCACGGGGCTAGGTGTTAGCCTGAACTTTGGGGGACTCTGTGAGGTCTTGGAATCGACGGTCGCTAGGCCAGAGTCAGGAGGACTTCTGGGCCACAATCCCCCAAAAGGTACTGGACTTTGTTACAGCCTGGAAGCGCTGAATTGTTAGGCTGGGAAAAGCCGCATGTTCTTCCCGTGTGTGAACGGGGCTTTCAGGGAGGTAGGGAGTCCTCATGTTTAGTTAGAGCCCAGTCGGGCAGGTGTTTTATTTGTATTGTTTGTTTTAGTTTTGCTGAGGTCCCAAATAAAAGCAATGTTTGGCACCTAACCCGGTGGTCGATGAAGATCATTGTGAGAATGACCCCCAAATAAGAGGCGATCCCTTACAGTATGTCTATTTCCTGTTCTGCGGTGAAATTACATTGTGAAACAGCCATTTTTAGGGTATAGTAATAGTAAATATAAGTACATCTTATTAGCCGTTCTTCGGTGAAATTACATTGCATTAATAGGAAATATAAGTACTTGTTATTAGCCGTTCTACGGTGAAATTACATTGTGATACAAACAGTTTTGGGGTGTATTAATTTAATTTTAATTTAATCGAATTTAATGATTTTATTTTACAGAATGTTAGACAGACAAGTGACAGGCCCTTCAAAAGGAACAGGCAGTGACCAAAATGTTTATGGCACAGGCATAAGTAGCAGCAGATAAAGGGGAAGTCTCAGCAGGAGTCGCAGCGACAGGCCTGAGCTCCCAGTGTCATCTAGCTGTTGTTTCTTGACCAGCAATGGTTGACTCGGTCTTCTACTTCAGGCTCCTGGCCCTGAGACCGTTGAATGGGACATCAGTGACATCAAGACATTAGTGGATGATGATGTAGCCGATCGCACATGGGAGCTGGGTGAAAAAGGGCACTCATCATCATTAGGAGAAGAGTGTGGCAGCTTGTGCATGAAGCAGCAAGGTGGTAGCGTGGCCATGAGTCAGCAGGGTGGTAGCAGTGCGAGATCAGGAGCCAAACGTGCCCGGGGTATATAGCCTGCTTTGTAGGAGCCTACCTGTGTGGAAAAGTAGCGGTGCAGGGGTTCACAGAGGCAGCAGGCAGTTTTACATCAATCCGCCTGAGGAGGTAAACATGGCTATTTGACGAATCTGTGGGCAGACGGTGATGCATGGCCAGGGTGCCAATATTCTCCTATGGCCGTGCACTCCCTCCTGCCCCTCCCCTGCCTCACAGGCTGATTTTAATTAGACTGAGTACATAGTCTGCTCAGCATGCATGCTGGTATTTGTAGCCCCTGGATTCAATGAAGGCCATTTTGGCTCCACATAGACAAAAATCAAGGTGGCCCAGCATGCATGTGGGACCTGCACTTTCTGGATCCATGGTCGCCGTTATGGCACCCAACAGGTGAGTTTTAGTGTTAGGACCCTTCTTATAGAGGTCGCCTTGACGCCGGCAGAAAGGCTCAAATGATTTTGTACAAAATGTATTTGCCAAGCATCTCTAAGTTATGAGCATAGCACTTGCAATATAATATACCTTTGTACTTTACTTTTGGTTTGCAGAGTGCTGTTGCACCATGTTTGTCAGATATCTGCAGCCATAAGCAACGTGCACCTGCACATTGGGATGTGCTGACCCCTCCCCCTTTTTTGTTTCCAGGGTGCCAATATTGGTACCATGGCTCAGGATCAACACATGCAGCATCACCATAAAGTAGCCTTGGAGAACCATTGCACCGATGTAGTGGTCCAGCATGCCGCAGCAACCGCTGCATCACGCATTGGCACACACCCCTTTTCCTGCAGTCAAGGCTCCACCAGCTCAGCTGAAGGTAGCTGTCTTTCCTTTCCATGATCTGCTGGTCCTAATGCTCTTGATGCTCGCCTTTCTAATCCCTGCCAGTCATTTTGTCAGCAATCGATCACCAAAGCAATTGCAGAAAGACAACAATACGTGTACACTCATCCAACATCTCAGAAGCTGAACGTGCTCCTGGCCAAGTCGCTGGTACTGCAGTCCCTCCCTTTCCAAGTGGCGGACTCTGCACCTTTGAGAGAATCAGGTAGAGATTCCGAATCAGTCATTTCTTTGTGAAAAAGGCAGTACAAGCCCTGTACACGTATGTTGAACAAAAACTGGGCCAGTCCGTGAGCCTGTCGGTGTTCGCTAAAGTTCACGGCAGCACCAACATGTGGAGCTGTAACCACTGTCAAGGACAATAAATGTCCTTTACGGCCCACTGGGTGAATGTGGTTCCTGCCCAGCAATGCCAGCAACTTGGCCAGTTGACGCCAGTGCCGCCTCCACTTTCTCACGCTGTTGGTCCTGCGTTAATGTCCGTCTCTGCCTCCTCATCCTCCACCGTGTCCTCAGCCTCCACTGTAGGGACAATTAAGAGAGCTCCTCCAGCATACCACATGTGCAGGGCACAGCAGTGTCACCTAAAACTAGTTTGCCTGGGAGAACGGAGTCACACAGGGGAGGAACTGCTCCGTGTCCTCCATAAAGGAATCATATCCTAGCTTTCTCCTCGCCAAAATCGGAAACATGGTCACCGACAATGGGAAGAACATGGTGTCAGCGCTGCATCAAGGATGGCTGAGCCATGCGCCATGCATGGAAGCACGTGTTTACTTGGATTTTAAAGAGGTTCCTGAAGTCTTCCATCCTGAAATTGGCCAGGAAACTGTGCATTAACTTCAGCCACTCTTACGCTGCAAAGCACACCCTCTTTGAGCTGCAAAGGCATAATGGCGTTCCCCAACATCGGCTGATATGCAACGTTTCCACCCCTTGGAAACCCCACCCTCCGTATGTTGGACCAACTATATGAACAGAGAGAGGCCATAAAAGATTTCTTGATGATACAAGCAGACAGAGGTACTCCCCTGTGTAACCTTGATGTTAGCCAGTGGCAGCTCATGTGTGACACCTCCCATTTGCTCAGGCCCTTTGAGGAGGCCACTTTATTTGTCAGTTACCAGGACTACGAGATGAACAACATCATTCCACTGCTTCATGTCCTGGAACAGATGCTGCTAAATCTGGCTGGCCATGGGACAGCCCTGTGGGGGCTGAACAGGAGGAGGAGGACACAAGCAATGTGTGGAGAAATGGGTGTTTTTTCTGGAGAGGAGGAGCAGAAGCAGCCAGAAGAGCTGAAGGCTGATGAGGAGGACCAGGCAGATGACCCTGATACACCGTGGCAGTATGCAGTGAAGATGGAGGTATGGAGTCCCTCTTAGGCTACTTTCAGACTAGCGCTTGGGGCTCCGCTTGTGAGTTCCGTTTGAAGGCTCTCACAAGCGGCCCCGAATGCATCAGTACTGCCCTAATGCATTCTGAGTGGATGCGGATCCGCTCAAAATGCATCAGTCTGGCACCGTTTGTCCTCCGCTCCGCTCAGCAGGCGGACACCCGAACGCTTCTTGCAGCGTTCGTGTGTCCGCCTGGCCGTGCGGAGGCAAACGGATCCGTCCAGACTTACAATGTAGTCAATGGGGACGGATCCGTTTGAAGTTGACACTTGCTTGCATAGTCACAGCAGAATTGTCACCATTCGGCAGAGGGTTGACTACTGGCTCTCCACCATGTTAGACCATTGCTACCAGTCCAAAATGGGGGCCTTTTTTCCACACGCTGAGAGGGAGGACAAACTGCACTATTTTTAAGAAATCCTATATAGTGAGTTGGCAGCTACCTATGTGCGCCATCGGCCATCCTTACAAAGGTCTGACTGGGGGGGCCCTTTGCGCTCATGTTCCACTGCCATGGCTGCTGGGGGGGGGGGGGGGGCAGGAGCAGAACCAGCTTCATCAATAGCAACTTAAGTCTAGAGTCTCTAATGAGCAATTTTCTTCACAGGCCTAGTGAAGAAACTACTCATCAGCAGCAGCAGTTAGACATGGAGCAGAACCGCAGGTGGTGGCATACTTGGACTGCACCCTGCCACCCCACATGGAAGATCCCTTGGACTACTGGGCAGCAAAACTTGATTTATGGCCACAACTGGCCGAGTTTGCCCTGGACAAGCTTTTGTGCCCGGCCAGTAGTGTGGCATCAACGGTGGCCATAGTTACACCAAGGAGAACTGGCCTTTCCACCCAAAATGTGAAGATTAATCAGGCGTGGATAAGCCAGGATTTCCACACACCAATACTGATAGATTACTGACCAAATTCTGACCGAATGAAGGTGGATGCTCAACAGACAGGATCCATTTTTTGGAGGGTTATTGTTCTGACGGATCAGAGGAAGGGCAAAATAATCAGTGACGTCAACACAAACTTACTACTGAAACCCTTTCCACTCTGTCAGGGGGGGCTCAACTTGTATCAGCATTTAACAGAACAGGTTCTGTTGAAATCTATGTGAAATCAGCTAACAGTGTAAAAGCAGTGTGCTCTTTCACACTATATTAGGATTTTGGGCCGCTGCATGGTTCTTCATACCTGACTTTAACATTGAACTGAGTTCACAGTGGAATTTAGTTTTGGCTCCATAACTGACCAAATAAGTGAAGTGTGAAGTGATTCTAAGAGTGACGCCTGATATCTGCATGTCATACTGACTCACAGTACTGTTTCACTACTATACTGTTTCACTACTGATTCAGACTCTCTAGGCATGTTTCTGCAAGGCACAGTGTTCTATATCACTATACAGGCTCTCTGAAGCCAGGAAATAGCTATGTTTTAATGCGATTCATCAAGAATAAATTCAGATCGAATCTTTTTGGAAAATTAGACGAACCGACCGACCGACCGAATCTTCTCTTTACTTGCTGAGGTTTATAATGGTTATTTACATGGTCATATAACTGCAGTGTCCACGTGCATGCTCTAGCAGTGCCCCATCAGTGTGAAACTGTGTAGAGACACATCCTTTATGCAAATTGATTGGTAAGATCCTGGTAAGATGCAGAGATCGATTGATTCATTAATTTCTCAGAGAAACTATAAAGGAATGGCAATTCAAGAAAGGTTTCTGCATTTACTAAAATAGACATGTCAGAAGAGCTTGCGTGTTCTTTTTTAAAGGGGTTGTACAATAGAAAAACGTAGCTGCTTTCTTTAAAAAGAGCACCACACCTGTCCATTGCTTGTGTGAGGTATTGGAGCTGAGTCTCATTTACTTCAAAATAGTTGAGCTACAATGCCAGAAAATCCATGGACAGGGGCTGTACTGTTTCTTTCATGAACAGGCAAATTTTTCTATTTCTGTATAAAAAAACTTTAAGAGTGCATAAGGTACCTTTTTTCTAGTCTACATTTCCTGATAAGTCTATAAAAGATTTATTGTGAACATAAAAGTTAGGATGAATCAACACAGATACTTAAGAGTCTCAGAGCAAATAAGAACATTGCTTCGAGGCATTTTTGGAAAAGTTTGACTGCTATTCTCATGTGTGAGGACAGTTTATGAAAGAAAATGAAATCTATTTAGAGAACTTAAAACACTAATTTGAAGCATAAAAGTGTCATTTTAACTGTTTTTAGTGTGCCATTGTAAAAATATGAACTTGTTACCTAGAACTCCGTTCCTAACATTAAGAATCAAATAAAGTCACATAGAAATTCTTAAAGAGGTTAATACTAGTGATGAGCGGGAGGTGCCATATTCGATTTTGCAATATTTCGTGAATATTCGTTTGAATATTCGTCTTATATTCGTCGAAATCGAATATTCATCATTATTCTATTTATCGCGATTAATATGCGATTTAATTATTTGCGTATTGCAATTTTTAACTGTATAAGGCTACTTTCCTATTGGTTTGCTAATGGTATGTGCATTTTACGAATATTGCTATATATTCTTGTTTTAGAATATGACGAATATAAAAAAAAATGTATATATAACAATATAGCGAATATATTCATTATTTAGAATATTCGTAAATATTTTTTTCAATATGAAAAAATGATTCCTTCCAGCTTAACTTGCTTGTGGGCCAATGACTCATTGGCCCACAAGCAAGAAGCAGTGAGGAATCATGTTTTCAGATGTTTTAAAATCATGAATATTTGATATAGCGAATATATAGCACTATTTTCTAAACATTCAAGAATTCTCGAAGTTGCGATATTCGCTAAAAATATTCTTTATTTGAATATTCCCGCTCAACACTAGTTAATACACATCAGTAGAAAGCACTGCATTTAAAACAGGCAATTAGCACCAAAGACTTTCTAGGTTCAGAAGTGAATGATCATTTCCATCACTCAAGGATAACAGTATTTATCTATGTTTTACAAATCAATATGGTCAGGAAAAAGGCTGAACACTAAGATTTTCCCTTTCACATTAATGAACCAGAAAACAACTAGAGATCAATACCTAATCTAAGCAGAAATGTGCATGACCAACATTAATTTAATCAGACAATGCAGAAAAATAGTTACATTTTAAATTGTTTTAGGCAAGTTTCACACTAGCAGCAGGGGAGTACTACAGGCTGTTTCGGCGGGTGAACAGCCTGTCGGATCCGTCCTGCTGCTAGTTCACGTGTGCCCCCGGACTGCATGCAGTACTTTTAGTCCGGCTGCCTCTCGGCATGCGCTGCTGTGCTGCCGCCGAAACTCCGCCCCCGCCCCCATTATAGTCAATGGTGACGGAGCGGCAGTCCAGGGGCACACGTGAACTAGCAGCAGGACGGATCCAACAGGCTGTTCACCCGCCGGAACAGCCTTCCGGAGTCCCCTGCCGCTAGTGTGAAAGTACCCTTAGGTAGATAGATGCCAGCACTTCAGTTGGGTATACAGTTCAGTCCTGGTAAAGTGAGAGACAAATCCCACCTTGTTAATATACAATAAGTTCATTCCTGTTGTTTTGATGCTAGTAGAAAGAAGCCTAGGAGTACTATAGACAAGGAAATGTTAAATAATTCCCAGGAAAGTTACATATTCTTTACAAATAATAATGTCTTGTACATACCCTTTGCAGTCCTTTGGATGCAAGTTTTCAGGTCACGTTTAAAATCCCCATCTTTACATAATACCAGACTCTCTTACTATTTTCCTGGTTACATATTTAATATAACAAATCCTATAGAAAATGCTAAATTATTGTCAACCACCGATTTACACATCAGTATGCTTGGATATTTTTGGAAACTTTTGAATGAGTTGGATGCTATGTTATCATGCCTCCAATATTTATAATTTCCCCCCCTCCCCTGTAGTGCCACCAATATTTATCGATTGGCACTAGCAGGCACTTCTGTATATAAATGTCCACTGTCTTACAGACCTAATGGTAGTCTGGCCTAGTGGTTGTTCTAGGTGATGGTTGTCTGAGCTGTAGTTCATCACCTTGCAGCTGTGTCTGTGAAGCTGTAATTTTGCTGATCACTTTGCAGTCTTGACACACTGATGCTTTCTTAATGTTTTGATTCTGAAGGTCTGTCTGGATTGCTGACCTCACAGGACAATCAGATAGAGTTCCTAGGAGTAGGAACTCTAGCTTATGCTACCTCTCCTTTCTGCAGCTAGACAGGAACTCCCTCTCTCAGCATGAAGCAGGACCAGTCCACTCCAACCAAGTGGGGAGGAACAGGGTGATTAGCCCTGTTCTTGCCAACCTTTGCCAATCATACCTCTTCCCACTGGTACATATGGCCACAACAATAAAAATACAAAACATTACAATGCATAACTATTTAAAGTTGCAGATACCTCCAGGTCTGGGGTACTTCAGGGGCATTACAGGGGGGAGTGTATACTGGGGACAGTACAGGGCATACTTGGGGCATTATAACTATTGGGTACACTTAGGGAGTACCATTATAAATACTAGATGGAAATACAGGAGTTAATTATAAATACTGGGGGCATAAGTACTAGTGGAGTTACTGGGGTCATTATAAATACTGAGAGCGTTATTGGGGGTATTAAACATACTAGAAGCACTACTGGGGCATTATAAATACTGGATTCACTACAGGAAGCATTATAAATACTTGTGGCCATATTTGGGACATTAGAAATACTGCTGGCACTAGTGAGGGGATTCTGGGAGTGCTACTGGGAGCATTATACATATTGGTGGCCATTATGAATATTGGGCGCACTACAAGGGGCCATTATAAATACTAGTTCCTCTAATCTGGTCATTATAAATATTGTTGTTACTACAGGGAGGACATTATAAATAGAGAAAAGAGAAATTTTGAAAAATTTGATTTGGCAATTTCACTAAAGTTAGCCAAGAAATTTGATTTGTTCCAAATTAATTCCTCACAAATCACTATAAATCAGGTATACCCAGGCCACTCTGCAGTAGAGTACAGCCGCTTTGTGTTGCAGCCATGTTGTGATGAAGAACTGCATGGCCATTTAGCCTGCAGATGCCAATTATTAATAATGGAGACCGCAATGTATGGTCCTTCATTATTAATGGCCGTATGGCCCCTTTAAACATGGGCTGTTGCTGGTATGGGGTTTGGCTGGTTAAGTTACAGGGACAATACGCATATTATTGCTGTTCTTGCCTGCAATCTCCTGCAGGTTATCTGACAGTAAACACAGAATATTAATCAGCTCTGGCATACCAACTTCTCCAACCCCAGTGCTCTCCTGCCCAACAGATTGAAGTCATCATCTAATATCGATGAGAATATGTAATCGGGAACATCTAGCTCCTCCTCACTCTGAAAAGCTGACTTTTCTAGGTCATGGAGACTTTGAAGGATGATTTGGAAGAAGTAAAGCCAGCATGGTCATCATTAAGAACTGCCCCTACTGCTGAGTGCAGACTCAATGGTATTGGTTGACACGCTGGCCTTGGAATAATAAAGGATGCCATCTTATTGGTATTGAATTACATTTATGGCTGATGTAGGAATAAGTAAATGTAGGAATAAATAAATAAAACTGATGCAGAATAAGTGTCCCTGCACTCTACCTGCACTCTCCCTACACTCTCCCTCTCCATTATTCTTCTATTAATTATTTTCTGGCACACTGTCACTAGTGCATGATTACTTGCCATGTCTTTCTCCATGCTCAGCTCACAGGACAATGGTGGAGACTGTGTGGGATGAGGGTTTTATAGGGCACAGGGGATGGCTGGCTGCACAGCATTATGGGTGATCTCATGTTTCCAAGCTTCTTACTTTCACTTTGTAACACATGCAGCCACCATTTTAGGATAAACTGATTCATTACCACGAAGCGCAAGCAAATTCGGGCTCATTGCAAATCAAAGTTTTCCTAAACTTTGAATGCCTTGCTCCACTCAACACAAATTATAAATATTAGTGATGCTACATGAGCCCATTATAAATGCTAGGGGCATTACAGGGGCAAATATAAATACCTGTGACAGTGTGTGTGGTATTACAAATACTAGTGACACTACAAAGGTCATTATAACAGCATTGTTACTATGTTGCATATAGCTTGCAGCATCTGAGATATTCAGGAGACTAACTTAGACTAACTTAGACTAACTTAGACTAACTTAGAGCTTTTCCACTGTAGCAGAAATTCAGCTGTGTTTTTGGTGGATACTCAGACACTGTGCTTCAAAACAGGTAAGGAATTTGTTAGACAGGTTCTTGCTATTGTCTGATTGCAAATGAGCATAGGTGATTAAGGTGTTAAATTTGTTGTTAGGGAAGGAGCTTTTGTGGGAGTGTGTGTATATATAGCACCATAGTATTAGCTTGCCTAATTATAGCTTGCAGCATTCTCAAAGTGCAACATTACTAAGTGCATCTGAGATATTCAGGAGATACTCAGGAGGTAATCTGGAGGTAGATACAATCTAAAAACGTAAGATTTGTTTGCTTAAAATCTTTCCCCTCTTTAAAATGTAAGACCTGGTTCAGTGCAGGAATTGTTGTGCTTTAAGGGGGGCAAAAGAGTGATAATCCAGCAGTCCGACTGCCCCCTGGAACAATGCCAGAAGATGCCAGTAGCACATAGGTTAAGAAATTACAAGCTCAGAGTCCTGTCTACAAATGCTCCTGTCTACAATGAACTTGAGTCTATAATGGCATCTGAGAATATAGATTTAGTGGCTGTTACTAAGACATGGTTCAATGGGAGTATTGACTGGGATATAACAATACCAGGGTTCTCTCTATATAGGAAAGACAGAGAAGGTAAGAAAGGGGAGGGGTGGCCCTGTATGTGAAAGATAGCATAAAATCTGATTTAATACAAGTTAGCAAGACCAATTTAGAGTCAGTTTGGGTTACCTTGCAGCTTGATAATCATAAGGTAACTTGTGTAGGTGTGATATATAGACCACCTAGCCAAGTCAAAGAATTAGATGATCTACTAGTTGAGGAAATAGCTAAAATGACATTGAAAGGGGAAGTTATCATTATGGGAACTTTAATCTTCCTGATGTAAACTGGAAAACCAAAATAGCTAGTTCTGCCAGGAGTACAGATATTCTAAAATCCCTACTGGGATTATCTCTACAGCGAATAGTTGAGGAGCCAACCTGGAAGGAGGCCATTTCAGATTTAGTATTCAGAGACCACTGTGGTACTCAGCAGAAGTGGCCAAAATTATTAAAAACCAAAAGATAGCATTTAGTAATTATAAAAATAAATAAAAAACAAGGATGAAATTATAAGTGTCACGAGGGTGTCAAGAACCACGCCTGACTCCGTTATACCCGGGGTCAGGAAGTCGCAGCGGTTGGCTGCGCGCTCTATGTAGTAAGATAGGACTGTTTCTTTATGGTAGCTTTCTGGGTTTGCTTTGCAACCCTTTTTGGCTCACTCTATACTGATCCACTGGAGCTGTGTTGCTGCGTTCCCTGGTTGTTGTCCCGAACGTTACCCTCCGGATCCCTGTTGGGCCTTTGTGGTCTGCTGTTGTCGCCCACCTGGGATTATATGTTTGTCTGTATTGTCTGTCCTCTCCTTGGTGTTTTCCTTTTAGTGTCAGTGGTGCGGACTAGTGATCCCACCGCCCCGTTCACTACCTAGGGCTCAGCTTAGGGAAAGCCAGGGTTTAGGCACGTGATCGGCGTACGGGTGAGGAACCCGTCTAGGGACGTCAGGGCAGTCAGGTGCCAGCCGCAAGGTGAGTCAGGGGTCACCACCTTTCCCTCTCCCTTGGGCAGGGCCTTCTCTTTTCCCTCCCTTTGCGCCTGTCATTACAATAAGATTAGGCAGAGAGAGGCCAAACAAGTTATAATAGCTTCTAAAGCACAGGCAGAAGAGAAATTAATTAGCTCAGTCAGTGAAAAAAGGTGATAAGACATTCTTCAGATACATAAATGAAAAAAGGAAACTAAAATAAGGAATTAACAAATTAAAAAACAAAAGAAGGAAGGTATATGGAAGAAGATAAAGAACTAGCTGACTGCCACAATGAATACTTCTGTTCAGTTTTTACAAAGGAAAATGAAGAAAAAGGATTGAAGACTAATGAATCTTTTGATGCATGTGTCTTTACAGATGAAGAGGTTCTAAGTCAGCTGTCTAAGATTAATTCACAGAGGCCTGATGGGATACACCCAAAGCTATTAAAAGAGCTTAGCAGTGAACTAGCAAAACCATTAACAGATTTATTTAACCAATAACTGGTAACAGAAGTCGTCCCAGGATATTGGAAATTAGCAAATGTTGTGCCCATTCACGAGAAAGGTATTAGGGAGGAATCGGGCAACTATAGGCCAGTAAGCCTGACATCAGTAGTGGGGAACTTAATGGAAACCATACTTAAGGAGAGGATTGTGGAACATCTAAAATCCCATGGATTGAAAGATGAAAAACAGCATGGGTTTACTTCAGGGAGATCATGTCAAGCTAATCTTATTGATTTTTTTGATTGGGTGACTAAAATAATAGATGGAGGATGTGCAGTAAACATCGCTTATCTAAACTTTAGTAAGGCTTTTGATACTGTCCCACATAGAAGGCTTATCAATAAATTGCAGTCTTGGTGCTTGGACTCCCATATTGTTGAATAGATTAGGCAGTGGCTGAGGGACAGACAACAGAGGGTTGTAGTCAATGGAGTAAGACCATGGTCTTGTTACCAGTGGGGTACCTCAGGGATCTGTTCTGGGACCCATATTGTTTAATATCTTTATCAGTGAAATTGCAGAAGCCCTCGATGGTAAGGTGTGTCTTTTTGCTGATGACACAAAGATTTGTAACAAGATTGATGTTCCTGGAGGGATACACCGAATGGAAAAGGATATACGAAAACTAGAGGACTACAATTTTATGTTGATAAGTGCAAGATAATGCACCTGGGGCGTAAAAACCCAAGAGCAGAATATAAAATCAGTGATACAGTCCTAACCTCAGTATCTGAGGAAAGGGATTTAGGAGTCATTATTTCAGAAGACTTAAAGGTAGGCAGACAATGTCATAGAGCAGAAGGAAATGCTAGCAGAATGCTTGGGTGTATAGGGAGAGGCATAACCAGTAGAAAGAGGGAGGTGCTCATGCAGCTCTACAAAGCACTAGTGAGACCTCATTTGGAGTATTGCAGTACTGGAGACCATATTTCCAGAAGGATATTGATACTTTGGAGAGAATACAGAAAAGAGCTACTAAACTAGTACATGGATTGCAGGATAAAACTTACCAGGATAGATTAAAGGACGTTAACGTGTATAGTTTGGAAGAAAGACGAGACAGAGGGGATATGATAGAAACTTTTAAATACATACAGGGAATCGACACGGTAAAAGAGGAGAGAATATTTAAAAGAAGAAAAACTGCTACAAGAGGACATAGTTTTAAATTAGAGGGGCAAAGGTTTAACATTAATATCAGGAAGTATTACTTTAATGAGAGAGTAGTGGATGCATGGAATAGCCTTTCTGCAGAAGTGGTAGCTGCAAATACAGTGAAGGAGTTTAAAGGGCTTCTGTCGCCCCCCAAAAGTCATTTTTCATTTTTGGGCTAATTAAAATCCTTATAGTACGATTATTCAATATATAGTGCTCTTACATTTTTCTGTGGTTTGGTTTAGTTTCTTTAAAAACTTTTATAATATGTTAATTACCTGTCTACCAGCAAGTAGGGCGGTTGCTTGCTGGTAGCCGTAGCATCCTCCTTTCGCCCCCTCCTCCTGTTGATTGACAGGGCCAGCGAGCGCTCTGCTCCTTCGGCTGGCCCTGTCTGCATTCCAAATCTCGCACCTGCGCCGTACCGGTCTTCAGTTGGCTCAGACGCACTGAGAGGAGGACGCTCGCTCAGCCGCTCCTTCCTCAGTGCGCCTAAGCCGGGTGCAGATGTGACGTCATTGGCGCAGGCGCACTGAGGAAGGAGCGGCCGAGCGAGGTCCTCCTCTCAGTGTGCCTGCGTTGACTGAAGACCGGTACGGCGCAGGCGCGAGATTTGGAACGCAGACAGGGCCAACCTTAGGAGGAGAGCGCTCGATGGCCCTGTCAATCAACAGGAGGAAGGGGCGTTTTTTTTAAAGGCGGTTGCGGCGGCTACCAGCAAGCAACCGCCCTACTTGCCGGTAGCCAGGTAATTAACATATTATAAAAGTGACGTTTTTAAAGAAACTAAACCACAGAAAAATGTAAGAGCACTATATATTGAATAATCGCACTATAAGGATTTTAATTAGCCCAAAAATGAAAAATGACTTTTGGGGGTGACATAAGCCCTTTAAGCATGCATGGGATAGGCATAAGGCCATCCTTCATATAAGATAGGGCCAAGGGCTATTCATAGTATTCAGTATATTGGGCAAACTAGATGGGCCAAATGGTTCTTATCTGCTGACACATTCTATGTTTCTATGAGGGTACTGTTGGGAACTATTATTATTATTGAGCACAATATGAAAGGGGTTGCTACTAATAGGACACTCTGGGGAGTAAAATCACTATTAGTTGCACTGTAGGGACACTATTACTAATCATACACTATAGGAGAGAATTATTACAATTGATGGGACTGTTTGAATCTCTTTGAGGAATATCTAAATGGCACTATTATTTCATAAGTATAGTATATATGTGAGCATTGGGGAAAACGACGTGTAAAATATTGGGGGCAGCAGCAGTATAACAATGTTGGGGAGCCAGAAGGAGGAGGATGATGGAAAAGTGGGGAACCTAAGATGTCTCTGTCGCATACTCTGCAGAGATGAGACATGGCTGAAATAATTCATTATGGCTATCAGGTCTGAACAGAGAAGAAGAGGAAAGAGAATCTCTACATCAGAGGAAACTTCACTACATGTAAAAAGGTATCTAATGCAATATGCAATTCAAATATGCCTTTAGCAGTAGGGTTGTGCAGCCACCAAATACTTACTAGAAGTGCACAAATAGTCCCACAACAAGTACAGTGACATACCAGAGGGGGATCATTGGCAAAAATTCCCACAAAAAATATGTATTTTAATCAGGGGCCATTTTTATGTGTCTTAAAGGGAAACTCTCAAACATGTGCCCTGCTGGAGCCTAGACAAATGTTATTTTAGGCCACGGGAGTACAGGCCCCAAAAATTAGGCATTCACCTGACAGAAAAGAACTTGTGATTATGTGGCTGGAGGTACATTAGGCGGTCAGTGGCTAATTTTTTTACTGTAGGCCTGTACAGGGCCCAAAATTTAGGCATTAACCTGAAAGAAAAGAACTTGTGATTATGTGGCTGGAGGTACATTATGCGGTCACTGGATAAAATTTTTACTGTAGTCCACTTGAGTACAGGCCCCAAAAATTAGGTATTCATCTGACAGAAAAGGCCTTTTATGCTGCTGTATATGAATAAGAAAAGGACCATTCTTTGTTCTGGGTGGAGGCAGATATGTGTGGGCTGGCATGAGGAAATTCAATTACAAGTGGTCGTCACAGGTTTTGAATTCCTCAGAGATCCATGCCTCTTTAATTTTTAGAAATGTGAGGTAGTCCACACTGTGTGCGCTTATCAGTCATCATCCTCCCCTGCTCCACTGAACGTTCTTTCGGACAGGACACTCGTCGAGGGGCAATCTAAGAGTTCCATGACAAATTGTGCCAGCTCTGGGCACAGGTCAAGCCTGCACACCCAGTATTCCAGGGGTTCCTCTCTTCTCAGAGCATCAACATAGGCCGTTAACCCGATGTAGTCAGACACCTGTTGGTTTAGGCATTCCGTGAGACTGGATCCGGAGGGTGGCTGTCCATGGGTTGGCTGCAAGAATGATCTCATATCCGAAGTGACCAATAAATCTTCAAACCGCCCTCTTCTTGCAGGCACAGTAGGATTGGTACCTGCACCTGTTTTGCTGTGGGTCAAAAATTCCTCTGCCAGGGCCTGCAACAGCAGAATGCAGCGTCTCTCACAGCAAGGCCTGGAAATGCTGCATTCTGCCAGCCCTCTGTGATGCTGGTAACATGTCCGCCATTTTGTTTTTGTACTGGGGGACTAAGTACGTTGCCACTAGTGATAAACGGCAGGGGCAATATTCGAATTTGCGATATTTCACGAATATTTGTGCGAATATTCGTCATAAATTTGCTAATTCAAGAATTCACAATTATTTTCTTGATTACGAAAATCAGCAATGTAATATGCGCATAATGCACATGTGCATTGCGCAATACAGGCATGGCCAAGTTTTGCTAACTGCCAGAAGTTTCTTGAGACTGGAGAAGATGGCTGGCAGCAACTTTTGCGAATGTGAGGATGAACTCCTGATCACTGTAAGTAATTTTACACTATAGCACTGATTTTGATTACATTTCGAATGCATGACAGAACAATAGCTTTATATGCAGATACAGTTTTTCAATATATTCGCAATTGCGAATATTGCGCATATTTTAGTGCAATACATACAATTTCATATTTTATCAGGTCTGAATAGTTATTACTGATTGGTGCACTAAGTATTGCTGTGACATCACTCCACTATGTCTGTAGCATGTATGTATGAACAGCAGAGAAATATCTCTCACATGCACATTGCACATCTATTTTCCTGCCACACACTATATATACAACACACACTCACAGTCTATAGATTAGAGTTTGTGTCCTGTTGGTCAGGAGAAGGATGCACCACGGGGAACCGAACCAGCTTTACACCCCATAGCGTACCGTCACTTCAATAGACAGGTACATCTCTGCTCAGCTGGCCAATATATGATTGCTCAGAACAGTGCAGTTTCTAGGTAAAATTTCTCTCAGGGCGAGTGTCAAAAAAACTCTCCCCCATCAAAACTGCTCAATTAAATCATATCAGAAGAGTACTTGCAACCGTCTCACCCTGTATATATATATATACAGTTGCAAGAAAAAGTATGTGAACCTTATGGAATGATATGGATTTCTGCACAAATTGGTCATAAAATGTGATCTGATCTTCATCTAAGTCACAACAATAGACAATCACAGTCTGCTTAAACTAATAACACACAAAGAATTAAATGTTACCATGTTTTTATTGAACACACCATCTAAACATTCACAGTGCAGGTGGAAAAAGTATGTGAACCCCTAGACTAATGACATCTCCAAGAGCTAATTGGAGTGAGGTGTAAGCCAACTGAAGTCCAATCAATGAGATGAGATTGGAGGTGTTGGTTACAGCTGCCCTGCCCTATAAAAAACACACACCAGTTCTGGGTTTGCTTTTCACAAGAAGCATTGCCTGATGTGAATGATGCCTCGCACAAAAGAGCTCTCAGAAGACCTACGATTAAGAATTGTTGACTTGCATAAAGCTGGAAAGGGTTATAAAAGTATCTCCAAAAGCCTTGCTGTTCATCAGTACATGGTAAGACAAATTGTCTATATAAATGGAGAAAGTTCAGCACTGCTGCTACTCTCCCTAGTTGTGGCCGTCCTGTAAAGATGAATGCAAGAGCACAGCGCAGACTGCTCAATGAGGTGAAGAATAATCCTAGAGTGTCAGCTAAAGACTTACAAAAGTCTCTGGTCTATGCTAACATCCCTGTTAGTGAATCTACGATACGTAAAACACTAAACAAGAATGGATTTCATGGGAGGATACCACAGAGGAAGCCACTGCTGTCCAAAAAAAACATTGCTGCACATTTACAGTTTGCACAAGAGCACCTGGATGTTCCATAGCAGTACTGGCAAAATATTCTGTGGACAGATGAAACCAAAGTTGAGTTGTTTGGAAGAAACACACAACACTATGTGTGGAGAAAAAGAGGCACAGCACACCAACATCAAAACCTCATCCCAATTGTGAAGTATAGTGGTGGGGGCATCATGGTTTGTGGCTGCTTTGCTGCGTCAGGGCCTCGACGGATTGCTATCATCAAAGGAAAAATGAATTCCCAAGTATATCAAGACATTTTGCAGGAGAACTTAAGGCCATCTGTCCACCAGCTGAAGCTCAACAGAAGATGGGTGTTGCAATAGGACAACGACCCAAAGCATAGAAGTGAATCAACAACAGAATAGCTTAAACAGAAGAAAATACACCTTCTGGAGTGGCCCAGTCAGAGTCCTGACCTCATTCTGATTGAGATGCTGTGCCATGACCTCAAGAAAGCGATTCACACCAGACATCCCAAGAATATTGCTGAACTGAAACAGTTTTGTAAAAAGGAAAGGTCAAGAATAACTCCTAACCGTTGTGCACGTCTGATCTGCAACTACAGGAAACGTTTGGTTGAAGTTATTGCTGCCAAAGGAGGTTCAACCAGTTATTAAATACAAGGGTTCACATACTTTTTCCACCTGCACTGTGAATGTTTACATGGTGTGTTCAATAAAAACATGGTAACATTTAATTCTTTGTGTGTTATTAGTTTAAGCAGACTGTGATTATCTATTGTTGTGACTTAGATGAAGATCAGATCACAATTTATGACCAATTTGTGCAGAAATCCATATCCTTCCAAAGGGTTCACATACTTTTTCTTGTGACTGTATATATATATATATATATATATATATATATATATATATATATATTATATTATATATATATATTTTTATGCTTAACAGAAGATTTATTGAGAGCAAAAGAAAATCATAAATTACTGCTTAAACTGCTAAAAGTCACAGGCAGAGTGGTACAGGAGAACTTCAGTATAACGGAAGGCAATACCCTTAGAAGAGTAGTCATGAAATACAATCATCAATAATGTGCAAAACCCAAAAACTGTCATGTTAGCATTTAATAACTAACTAAAACCGAATCACAGCAGGTCTCAACTAGCACACGCAAGTAAATGTACAAAAACCAAGTAACATATAAAACCAGATTCAGAGCATAGATGGCAAGGCGGATTGTAATGCCCCCAGTTAAGTTAATGTTCCCATAATGTGCCAATATAAAATACCCCTTCTCAGTGCCCCCGTAGATGACCCATTACTGCTTCTCTCCCCCTTCCCCATAGTACCCACTATAATGTGTCCCAGTATAAAATGCCCCTATACAGAGCCCCCATATAAATACCCCTTCTTTTTAGCCTCAGTAGATGCCCCTATAGTGCCACCCAATAATGTGCCAGTAATAAGTGCCCCAATAGATGCCCCCCAATTATGTGCAAGTAAGATGTGCCCCCATAGATTTGCCAGTAGCCCCCCTTATGTGCCAGTAGTCCCCCTTATGTGCCAGTAGCCCCCCTATCATGTGCCAGTAGTCCCCCTTATGTATTGTAAATTGTACATATATACAGTTGCAAAAAAAGTGTGTGAACCCTGGAATTATATGGATTTCTGCACAAATTGGTCATAAAATGTTATCTGATCTTCATCTAAGTCACTACAATAGACAATCACTTAAACTAATAACACACGGCGAACAGTTCACGGCGATTATAGCTTGTTCGCGTTCGCCGCAGCGGGCGAACATGTGCGATGTTCGGTCCGCCCCCTATACATCATCATTGAGCAAACTTTGACCCTGTACCTCACAGTCAGCAGACACATTCCAGACAATCAGCAGCAGACCCTCCCTCCCAGACCCTCCCACCTCCTGCATTCTTAGTGAGAGGAGGGAGAGTGTAGCTGCTGCTGATTCAATAGGGAAAGTGTTAGCTAGGGCAGTGTTCAGTGTCCACAGACTCATCTGCTGTAAGGACAGCGTCCTGACAGCACCCCAAAAAGCCCTTTTTAGGGCTGGTACATATATATATATATATATATATATATATATATACATTGCAGTTGCCTGCCTGTGTGTGAGAGGCTGCAGGCTCAGTCACAGACAGTACTGTGTGCACAGCATTCATACAGGGTGTCACAGACAATACCTTGCAGATAAAAAAAAATTCTATTTATATTTATTCTCTGTGATATAATCGGATTTGCAAGCCAGTGAGTGACTGTGTAGCCCACAGACAGTACTGTGTACACACCATCCATACAGGGTGTCACAGACAATACCTTGCAGATAAAAATAATTCAATTTATATTATTTATCTGTGATATAATCGCAGTTGCAAGCCAGTGTGTGTCAGGCCCACACAGACTGTACTGTGCCCACTGCCCACCACTTATATAGGGTGGCACAGTACCTTGCACGCATAGTACCACTTATCTAAAAAAAAAATGACAGGCAGAGGCAGGCCACCCCGCAGGGGCCGTCGTGGTCGTGATGCTGTGATTTCCACTGGCCCTGGAATAATGCCCAGTGTTCAGAGGCCACATACCCTGAACCCAAAAAATTCGGAGAAAATAGTTGACTGGCTTACACAGGACGCCCAATCTTCAACAGCTTCCGCTAAGAATCTTGACGCACCATCCTCCTCCAGCTCAGCTTTGTTCACCTGCTCTCAAGTTACCACTCTCCCGCCCGCCGCCACCACCACCACCACCACCACCACCACCACTACTACCAACAGTCACCACAGCCACTTCACTTGATCCCTCAGAGGAGTTATTTACACATCAGTTGGATAAAATTAGTGATGCGCAACCATTATTGCCAGAGGATGTAGATAACAGGGATATGTCTCAGTCAGGCAGCATTACACACATGGACGTACAGTGTGATGATGATTATGATGTTGTACCCGCTGCTGTTTCCTTTGCTGAGGTGTCAGATACAAGTGAAGCGGTTGATGATGACGATGTGTCCGTGGATGCCACGTGGGTGCCTCCTCGAAGAGAAGAAGAAGAGGGGGAAAGTTCTGAAGGGGAGACAGAGAGAAGGAGGAGACGAGTTGGAAGCAGGGGGAAGTCGTCGCAAGGAGCTAGTGGCACAGTCAGACAGCATGTATCGGCACCCGGGGTCAGCCAGACAGCACGCTAATCAACGCATGCTGTTGCCACCACCAGAATGCCGTCATTGCAAAGCTCAGCAGTATGGCATTTTTTTTGTGTCTGCCTCTGATAACAGCAATGCCATTTGCAACCTGTGCCAAAAGAAATTGAGTTGTGGGAAGTCCAACACCCACCTCGGTACAACTGCTTTACGAAGGCACATGATCTCATATCACAAACGCCAGAGCCTGAGAGAACGACTCGACCGACAGGTAGCAGACTACCTTGCCTTAACTGCAGATATCGACACTCTGAGGAGCGATGAACCCCTTGACTACTGGATGTGCAGGCTTGACCTGTGGCCTGAGCTATCCCAGTTTGAGATAGAACTTCTGGCCTGCCCCGCTTCAAGTGTCCTGTCAGAAAGGACTTTCAGTGCAGCAGGAGGCATTGTCACTGACAAAAAAAGTTGCCTCGGTCAAAAAAGTGTTGATTACCTCACCTTCATTAAGATGAATGAGGCATTGATCCCGAAGGGACTGACAGTGGGGGATACGTTTGACTAACAAAAGGCCTGATGACATGCCTTGGCCTCAAAATGGTCCCCACGCTGCTGTATTTAATATCTGCATACCGGATAACTTTTGTGAATTCTCCGCCACCAACTAGGGTTCAAGCCGCAACGTTTTAGTCACCTTTCTGCCTGGAAAACATCAATTTTTCCGGCCGCTGCTACAACAGTGGCTGCAACAATACCATTATTTTTCAGGCATGTGTACATGCTTAATTTTTCTGGCCTCTGGTGCTGCACTGTGGCTGCAAAAACAAACAAAAAAGGTACATACAAGTGTCAATTCCCCTTCGTGATCATTACCTTGTTGTGGTGAAGGAGCTTACGTATCACAATGAAGTGATCATCACCTCTATGAGTGTGTTGGCAATTTTGCCACACCCCAGATTATAGAGCCGCTGCTTCATTATGATCAGACCAAAAGCGATCGGCTGGATAATTTTTCATAGAAAAAACATTAATTTTCTTTTTTTGTTTTTTTTATGTTGTATGGGTTTTTAATACATAAAATAATAAAAAAATCATAATAAAGTCTCTTAATAGTTTATTAGAAATAATGCAGACAATTAAAAAAATCACCATCAATTCCAATACAAAGCAAGTACAAAGCTCAGAACTAAATTATTTCAGGATGTCGTAATGGTTCGTTAATTCGACAATGGTTAATCAAGTTGACACACGTCCCCGAAAAGGGGACGTAACAGGGATTAAACTGATAGGAATAGTACTAGTTAAGACACTACTCATATAGGGTCAGGGTGTCACAGCACATTGCTCCATGCACGCGCAGTGCCCCAACTTGGGAGTAAGAGGACCGACCAAGCTGCTTTTTCCATCTCCCGGTTCCTAAAATCTATTTAGTTTGGTGTATCAGAGTTTGGTCTGTCACTGTGAAGGCAGTCGAAGGTACCCGGCCTAAATTTTTTTCACAAAAGGCAATCCCTGATATGGGACATAACAGGGATTAAACTGATGATAAGAGAACTACAGAAAATACCACTCATATCGGGTGTGACAGTAAATTGCACGGCACAGATGCAGTGACTGTGGATTAAAACAAAGGGGAGGGAGCCAGCGTTTTTTTTAACCATCTCCCCGTTCGAAAAATCAATTCAATAAATGGACCACAGATTGGGGACGTAACAGGGATTAAACTGATGAGAATAGTACTACAGAAAATACCACTCATATCGGGTGTGACAGTAAATTGCACGGCGCAGACGCAGTAACCGTGGATTAAAACAAAGGGGAGGGAGCCAGTGTGTTTTTAACCATCTCCCCGTTCGAAAAATCTATTCAATAAATGGACCCCAGATTGGGGACGTTACAAGGATTAAACTGA
This sequence comes from Bufo gargarizans, assembly GCF_014858855.1. Taxonomy (NCBI): domain Eukaryota; kingdom Metazoa; phylum Chordata; class Amphibia; order Anura; family Bufonidae; genus Bufo; species Bufo gargarizans. The sequence goes on along the minus strand of NC_058082.1, from coordinate 265,089,936 downwards.
TGAGAAGAGAACTACAGAAAATACCCCTCATATCGGGTGTGACAGTAAATTGCACGGTGCAGACGCAGTAACCGTGGATTAAAACAAAGGGGAGGGAGCCAGCGTTTTTTTAACCATCTCCCCGTTCGAAAAATCAATTCAATTCACCTTTTGGGGACCCTTGGTGTTGTACGAGGCTGGGTGGAGGAAGAAATCTTCAATGACATCAACGGGACATGGCTAGCTTGGTATCCAACCTTGTGCAAATGGGGAGTTTGCGGTTGGGCAAATGGACTGTTTGCGGTTGTTTGCGGTGCACTAAAAGGGGAGTTTGGTCTGTCAATGTCTGTGAAGCGGGCGTAACCCTTACACTACCTGAGCGATACAACATCATACCTGATTGTATATACACACTGGATGTTTTAAACCACGCTGTTCAAAAAAATTTAGGATTGTTAGGTGATTTATGCCCTTTATGGATTAAGACCCAACTCTGCGTCAACTATGTAATTTTCCATGGGAGTTTTGCCATGGATCCCCCTCCGGCATGCCACAGTCCAGGTGTTAGTCCCCTTGAAACAACTTTTCCATCACTACTGTGGCTAGAAAGAGTCCCTGTAGGTTTTAAAATTTGCCTGCCTATTGAAGTCAATGAGAGTTTTGCCCGGTTCGCCCGTTCGCGAACATTTGCAAAAATTTGTGTTTGCAGTTCGCGAACGGAAAATTTTATGTTTGCGACATCTCTAAATGTTAACATTAACAGTGCAGGTGGAAAAAGTATGCGAACCCTTGAATTTAATAACTGGTTGAACGTCCTTTGACAGCAATAACTTCAAACAAACGTTTCATGTAGTTGCAGATCAGACTTGCACAACGGTCAGGAGTAATTATTGACCATTCCTCTTTACAGAACTGTTTCAGTTCAGCAATATTCTTGGGATGTCTGGTGTAAATTCGCTTCCTTGAGGTCATGCCACAGCATCTCAATCGGGTTGAGGTAAGGACTCTGACTGAGACACTCTAGAAGGTGCATTTTCTTTTGTTTAAGCCATTCTGTTGTTGATTTACTTCTATGTTTTGGGTCGTTGTCCTGTTGCAACACCCATCTTCGGTTGAGCTTCAGCTGGTGGACAGATGGCCTTAAGTTCTCCTGCAATATGTCTTGATAAACTTGGGAATTCATTTTTCCTTCGATGATAGCAATCCGTCCAGGCCCTGACGCAGCAAAGCAGCCCCAAACCATGATGTCCCCTCCACCATACTTCACAGTTGGGATGAGGTTTTGATGTTGGTGTGCTGTGCCTCTTTTTCTCCACACATAGTGTTGTGTGTTTCTTCCAAAGAACTCAACTTTGGTTTCATCTGTCCACAGAATATTTTGTCAGTACTGCTGTGGAACATCCAGGTGCTCTTGTGCAAACTGTAAACGTGCAGCAATGTTTTTTAGGACAGCAATGGCTTCCTCTGTGGTATCCTCCCAATCAAATCCAATCTTGTTTAGTGTGTTACGTATCGTAGATTCGCTAACAGGGATGTTAGCATATGCCAGAGACTTTTGTAAGTCTTTAGCTGACACTCTAGGATTCTTCTTCACCTCATTGGGCAGTCTGCGCTGTGCTCTTGCAGTCATCTTTACAGATGGCCACTCCTAGGGAGAGTAGAAGCAGTGCTGAACTTTCTCCATTTATAGACAATTTGTCCTACCGTGGACTGATGGACAGCAATGCTTTTGGAGATACTTTTATAACCCTTTCCAGCTTTATGCAAGTCAACAATTCTTAATGGTAGGACTTCTGAGAGCTCTTTTGTGTGAGGCATCATACACATCAGGCAATGCTTCTTGTGAAAAGCAAACCCAGAACTGGCGAATGTTTTTTATAGGGCAGGGCAGCTGTAACCAACACCTCCAATCTCATCTCATTGATTGGACTCCAGTTGGCTGATACCTCACTCCAATTAGCTCTTGGAGATGTCATTAGTCTAGGGGTTCACATACTTTTTCCACCTGCACTGTGAATGTTTACATGGTGTGTTCAATAAAATCATGGTAACATTTAATTCTTTGTCTGTTATTAGTTTAAGCAGACTGTGATTGTCTATTGTTGTGAATTAGATGAAGATCAGATCACATTTTATGACCAATTTCTGCAGAAATCCATATCATTCCATAAGGTTTACATACTTTTTCTTGCAACTGTGTATATATATATATATATATATATATATATATATATGTATATACACAGTACAGACAAAAAGTTTGGACACACCTTCTCATTCAAATATTTTTCTTTATTTTTATGACTATGAAAATTGTAGATTCACACTGAAGGCATCAAAACTATGAATTAACACATGTGGAATTATATACATAACAAAAAAGTGTGAAACAACTGAAAATATGTCATATTCTAGGTTCTTTGAAGTAGCCACCTTTTGCTTTTATTACTGCTTTGCACACTCTTGGCATTCTCTTGATGGGCTTCAAGAGGTAGTTACCTGAAATGGTCTTCCAACAGTCTTGAAGGAGTTCCCAGAGATGCTTAGCACTCACCCCAAACCATCGATTGGGTTCAGGTCAGGTGACTGTGGAGGCCAGCTCATCTGGCGCAGCACCCCATCACTCTCCTTCATGTTCAAATATCCCTTACACAGCCTGGAGGTGTGTTTGGGGTCATTGTCCTGTTGAGAAATAAATGATGGTCCAACTAAATGCAAACCGGATGGAATAGCATGCCGCTGCAAGATGCTGTGGTAGCCATGCTGGTTCAGTATGCCTTAAATTTTGAATAAATCCCCAACAGTGTCACCAGCAAATCACCCCCACACATCACACCTCCTCCTCCATGCTTCACGGTGGGAACCATGCATGTAGAGTCCATCTGTTTACCTTTTCTGCGTCGCACAAAGACACGGTGGTTGGAACCAAAGATCTCAAATTTGGACTCATCAGACCAAAAGCACAGATTTCCACTGGTCTAATGTCCATTCCTTGTGTTCTTTAGCCCAAACAAGTCTCTTCTGCTTGTTGCCTGTCCTTAGCAGTGGTTTCCTAGCAGATATTCTACCATGAAGGCCTGATTCACACAGTCTCCTCTTAACAGTTGTTCTAAGAGATGTGTCTGCTGCTAGAACTCTGTGTGGAATTGACCTGGTCTCTAATCTGAGCTGCTGTTAACCTGCGATTTCTGAGGCTGGTGACTCGGATGAACTTATCCTCCGCAGCAGAGGTGACTCTTGGTCTTCATTTTCTGGGGCGGTACGCATGTGAGCCAGTTTCTTTGTAGCGCTTGATGGTTTTTGTGACTGCACTTGGGGACAAAGTTTTCCCAATTTTTCGGACTGACTGACCTTCATTTCTTAAAGTAATGATGGCCACTCGTTTTTCTTTACTTAGCTACTTTTTTCTTGCCATAATACAAATTCTAACAGTCTATTCAGTAGGACTATCAGCTGTGTATCCACCTGACTTCTCCACAACACAACTGATGGACCCAACCCCATTTATAAGGCAAGAAATCCCACGTATTAAACCTGACAGGGCACACCTGTGAAGTGAAAACCATTTCAGGTGACTACCTCTTGAAGCTCATCAAGAGAATGCCAAGAGTGTGCAAAGCAGTAATCAAAGCAAAAGGTGGCTACTTTGAAGAACCTAGAATATGACATATTTTCAGTTGTTTCACACTTTTTTGTTATGTATATAATTCTGCATTTATTCATAGTTTTGATGCCTTCAGTGTGAATCTACAATTTTCAGTCATGAAAATAAAGAAAACTCTTTGAATGAGGTGTGTCCAATTGTTTGGTCTGTTCTCTCTCTCTCTCTCTCACTCTCTCTCTCTCTCTCTCTCTCTCTCTCTCTTTCTATATATATATATATATATATATATATATATATATATACAGTGTTCATACTGGTGAAACTTGAAAAATTATAATATTGTGCAAAGTTCTTTTATTTCAGTAATGCAACTTAAAAGGTGAAACTAATGTATGAGATAGACTCATTACATGCAAAGTGAGATATTTCAAGCCTTTATTTCTTATAATTAGGTGTGATTACAGGTGTTCCCATTCCCTCCATCTGCCGCAGGTCGTTGATGGACGAGATGGAGGTGGTGGAGGTGTCCGCCGAGGAGGAGAGCAGGCCGGACCCTTCCAGCCGCAGCAGGGTGCACCACCCCCACCTGATGTGGGTGAAGAGGTGGAGGTGGAGAAGGCCGGATTCCACCAGCATCTCCTGCTTTGTAAGACCACTTTATTCTGTGAATCTGTTTGTATATGCATGACTGGAGGCGTGGCAACTTCAGGACTGAATGTGCCTGATTTTTAACTATGGGTAACATTCAGGTGCACCTGTTTTGCCTGTGTCACATGAATCAGTGATAGGTGGGACTCGCAGCCTCCTCCCTCCTCCCATTGTATGTGTAATTTCACGCTGGAGGCAACTGGGGGTCAGTTGGCTGTGTGTCAGACTCTATGCCCCTATCAATAATTGCTTATATGGCATAGGAACTTTATTGTTAGATTCCGTGAGACGATAAGAGACTGTGGCGAGGTGCGCGGGCTCTGGTATGTTCTTGAGATAAGAAAATATTGGCGAAAATTTCATTTTTGATACCAGTGTGAGGGTTCAGCCATATATTGTCAAGTGAATGTACCATTTTTGTGCAATATTTCTTTGTCCACTCTTTGTTTTATTTTATTAATTACATACACACATCTGGCTATCCTGTTTAGAATGTCCTTGTGGTAAATGTGGTCTGCTGTGGGCATCCTCCTTTGTATGCAGAAAAAAAATGCTGGGGATTGCTGTTAGCAACGGACCACATGTGCAGGATATGCTTCCCAGTTTAAGAATGCGCAACAGCATTTGGGGTTTGAGCATTTTTCTGCCTTTCTCAACCAATTTGGTATATAGGATGTTTTTGTGGCACATGTGGTCCGTTGCAGTAATCCTCCATTGTATACATGACTGCTAGGGATTGCCGTTGGCAACGGATCATGTGTGCAGCATTTGCTCCCCCGATGGAAGTGCACTACAGAATAGAGGGTTTGGAGCATCTCCTGCTTCGTAAGACCACTTTATTCTGTGAATCTTCCTATCAGCTACATCATTTTGCCCTGTTTCAGCACGCTCAACAGATTGGCATCATTGTCACACACCACTTTATCAACTGTCAAATTAAGCGGGATTAGCCACTGTTCGGCCTGTGACATGAAGCTGAAAGCAGTGCAGGACTAGTGTAGCTCTTGACTTCCAGGCACAACAGCTGCAGCACAGAATTGCAATGTCTGGGGGGCGGAGCTAGCGCCGGACAGGAATGGACGTGCGTGCCTGAGCTCTGCAACTCAGACCCGGCTCCACAGCGGCTAACTTAAGCACCTTTGCTCAGAACATGGGTAAAATTGGTCAGCAAAGATCGGGGGACTCGTCCCTATCGCACAAGCAGACCTCAAACTGCGGGGACATGGACAAATTTGTAAAAAAGGCGGCGGCAGTATATGCGGCAAGAGAAACAAAGATGGCGCCGGATCCCCACAAGGAAACTGAGGAGAGTGATTCAGAGCTCCTAGCCGATGGCAGCGATGCGGAGGATCTGAGACGCCGTAAAAATCTTCCGATCTCCAGAAAATACCTGGACTCAGCCCTACAAAGAGCGATGGAGCCTCTGGTGAGCGAGCTGTCCTCCCTCAGGCAAGACGTTAGGCACGTGGGCGGCAGGGTGGAGGCCCTTGAATCTAATCAGGCCGCAATCCTGGAATGCCAGATGGCCACTACCAAAAGCCTACAAAACTGCCAGACACATCTCAACGACGTGTTCAACGCTCTGGAAGACCAGGAAAACCGGGGGAGAAGGAACAACCTCCGTTTTAGAGGGGTCCCTGAAACAGAATCCCCACAGGACTCTGCTGAAATAGTTAAGGAGATATGCGCTGGTCTTCTGGGCTCAGCAAGATACACAGCAATTATCATTGAACGGGCTCACAGGGCCCTGCGCCCAAAACCCAAAGGCAATGAGCCCCCTAGAGATATTATTTGTCGCTTTCTACATTTCCAAGATAAGGAGGCTGTAATCAATACAGCAAGGGCGCCGAACGGTGTGAAACACAATGGGGTGCCTATAAGCATTTTTCAAGATCTGGCCCCTATGACCCTACAGAAAAGGAGATCCCTTAAACCACTTACAGATTGGCTCCGGAACCATAAGATTCTGTACCGCTGGCAATTTCCTTTCGGATTAGCCTTCTCGTTCCAAGGCAGGAGAATCACTATTAAATCTCACCGAGACTTGGGACCTGCATTTGATATCCTGGACATTGCTCCCATGGAAATCGAGGACTGGGACACAGTACAAGATCTTGCGCTACTACCGGAGCTCCCCAGGATCCTACCCTTTGAAGTGAGAGGCACACCTAAAGCCCAAAGACAGAAGGAAAAGAAGAGGAACCAAACCCTCACCCCAAGACGTATCCCTACAGATGTCGCTTGAAGCATAAGAAAGTGATCTGGACATTTTTTCTGCCGAACCGCTCCTCATGCTGAGTATATGGGGCAATACCCTCGTTTTATGTCTTTTCCTTCTTTTCATCTCCACTTACTCCCTTTAATACGATATGTAATCCTTTACTATCCTCTATTCCCCCCTATATGTTTTCAACAGTATCTGATGGTGCTCCCAGCTATACATTTCCTCTGTCCTTAAGAATGCGATGTCTTATTGTGTGGTCACTCTGATTAGCTCAGCAGTGAATTCGGCTAGAATTAGGATCTCCAAATTGGGGGATCATAGATAGCAGTCAGTGACAATAGGTGTTACCCCCGACCTCACGGTGCCTCTGTGCTTTGATGTGTATGCGACGATCCAGTGTGAGGCCGGTGGTACACTTTTGCATTTATTCGCATAGCCCAACATATTTTATGCTGTTTTACGTTCGCATCCAGTCGCTGTATTATTATGCGCATGTCGTCCGTATACCTTATTATAGATGCCTCCTTTTAGTTTAGTTTAAGACGTCTCGGATGACACTTCAAGGTCCTGGGTGCTACTCTCGGCTTTATGGGCAGGAGTACCGATTATTCCTGTAAGTGGGGGCTTGCATTTAGTCAACGGCTTGCTCCTATAAATTTTTAGCATGGAACACGATATTTGGCCTGTACACCCAGCGGCCCGGGGAACATGGGTATGTTAATTTTAAGAAGTCATATACTCACGCTATCCTTAGAGCACTGTAGATCTTACCTGTAACCAGGGATTCAGGACGGCGCTCTCAGCTGAGTTATGCTCCTGGACTCGCGCTTGCGTGCGATGATTCAGGGTACACCCGAAAGCTTAGAGATACTTCCATCCGCACCGCGCATGCCCCTGACTTGAAAGGTCTCAGCGGCCTTGCATTTATGTTCGGCTATGTTCAATATATGATGAATCTACCTTTAGGCACCAGAGTTACCGATGCTGGAGTCTCGCCGGGACTCCCGTCGTCGGTTAAAGGAGCTCCCGACTGCACTCTGTCTCCGTGCGGCTTATTTATGCGAGGATTCTGAGTGTAGTTGGCAGCACAGAATTGTACCCCTCCTGATTTCTTTTGTCTTGTCCTAAATTTGCTTAGCAGCTTAAACTTTTAGTTCCGCTTTAATTAAACTAAGATTCTTCAATATGCCCATTAATAAGGTTAGGGCTGCGCAGTCACTATTCTGTTACGAAGCGTCCCCAAATTGGTATCCAGACATCCTAGGTGACTAACCTGACGCAGAAATTCATCTGTACTTACCTCCCTATATGCAGTTGTGTTGCGGGTCCAGTGGTTCACCCCCATTTATATTCACATAGCCCAAGTTATCTTCTATCTACACCCAGCGGACCTATATCTACAAATACGCCACTATAAGTGACCACATATTGTCCAGCGGCCCTAGATCTATAGTCTCAATTTCTCAGCGATGGGGAGGAACCCAGGTGTAAATAACGCTCTATTAACGCAATGGCTCAACCACCCAGGGTTATGCTCTACTAATGGGAGAATTGATCCTGGGTAATATAAACACGTCATACCTAGTTCTACTCTATCTCATGGGCTATTAGATGTAACTCTCGGGCTAAGCCGACCTCTATAGTGGTGAGCCGGGTCTATAAATGGCAATTGCCACTTCCCCCCCACCTGATCAGGCATTCAAGACTAACTTAGAATGACCCAGATAGTTCTTTTTTTGTTCAATTTCTATTTGTTCTTTTTTGTTCTAAACAGGTTTTTCAGTATCCAGTGCTGCATCCATCCGTGGCGAGCCTCTGCCCTTATGAGACAACGTCTCTTGGTTCATACGACTCACTCAAAAGCTAAGTACGCTGACCGTCTCATATTCCCTGAACGTACGAACGGGGATTATTCGCGTTGCTCTGCCTCTCCTCGTCACCCTCATAATGGCTGTTAGCATTGCCTCTTATAATGTTAAGGGCTGCAACTCGCCTTCTAAGCGGAGCCAGGTTTTCGGGGTGTTGAGGAAAGGCAAGGCGAACGTAATTTTCTTACAAGAAACCCATTTCAAATCTCAACATTTCCCCAACTTATCCTTTTCATATTACCCTACTTGGTTCCACTGTGGTTCCCCCAAATCCAATTCTAAAGGGGTCAGCATCGGCTTTCAGAGTAAGCTGCCTTTTATCCTTGATGCCCAGCTATGTGATCCTGAGGGTCGTTACATTATGATTAAAGGGAAAATAGGCCAACACCTATACACCTTTGTAAACATCTATGCTCCAAATAGCCGTCAGATCCCCTGGCTTAAATCAATCTTATTAAAAGTAGATTCTTTTAGAGATGGCATAACAGTAGTTGGGGGAGACTTGAATCTGGTGTTAAACCCTTTTATTGACTCTTCCTCACACAAATCAGCTCAATCTCAGAGAGGTATCCGTTCCCTATTGAGGTCTCTAGCCAAAACCCATCTAATAGATGTCTGGTGTACCATACATCCAGAATCTAGAGACTACACTTTCTATTCTTCACTTCACAGATCGTATCAACGTCTAGACTACCTATTTATCTCAAAAGAACATTTACACCTTTGTGCCAGAACTGATATAGGATCCATAATCCTTTCGGATCATGCTCCCATATATTTGCACATGAAATCCCCCCCTAACCATAAATCCTCTATCCACTGGCGATTTAACGAACAGCTCACTAGCATTCCGTCCACTAATATTAAACTGAAGGGACTTCTTGATTGATCAATGTATTAGTTTGGGCGCTCACCTTAAAAAAGAAAGACAAAAACAGCTAGACACCCTTTATGAGAAAGTCAGTCAGCTGGAAAGTGCCCATAAAAAATCCCAACTGGAATCACATTTACTGGAACTCTCTGCAAGCAGGGCTGCCATCAAAAACCTACTGAATATAGCTTCTGCTAAACTGTATTTGCACTCCCAGTATAAAATATTTGCTCACGGGAATAAAGCTTCAAGATACATGATGTCCAGATCTAAACGTAGGAAGCTGAATAATTATATACATAAACTGAGGACCCCAGAGGGTTCTTTAACCTTCGAGACAAGTGAGATTGCTTCCCTATTTAGGGACTATTATGAATCTCTTAACAATATAAATTCCTCGCAATACTCCTCGGGTGATACGGTTGTCCCTCCATTGCTGACTTCGTATCTCGGTGACCTCTCCCTCCCCTCTCTCTCGGATCAGGATAAAATTCACTTAGCTTCTCCATTCACATCTGACGAACTCCTGCAAGCTATTAAAAATTCCCCGAAAGGAAAAAGCCCCGGCCCGGATGGATTCCCGATACCCTACTACATCGCCTTCCATGAAATTCTAATCCCGCACCTTATCCCAATATACAACAATGCATTACAAGGTAATCCACTTTCAACGGATATGACCAGAGCTCACATAACTTTAATTCCCAAGGAGGGTAAAGATCATTCTTTGTGTCCTAACTACAGACCCATCTCTCTTCTTAATATTGATTTAAAACTGTTGGCAAAGATGCTTGCGAATAGGTTATCCCAATATCTCCCTGCTCTGATACATAGAGACCAAGTGGGTTTCGTGAAAAATAGAGAAGGGAAAGATAACACGGCCCGTGTTCTAAACATTATACATTACGTTAAGAGGAAAGGCCTTCCTCTGGTCCTTCTCAGCACAGATGCTGAGAAGGCATTTGATCGAGTTAATTGGCCCTTCATGTATGCGGCGCTGCAGTCCCGTAACATCCCCCTCCCCTTTATAGCAGCAATTAAAGCAATGTACCAGCATGCCTCGGCCTCCATTAGGGTCAATGATACCTTATCTGAGTCTTTTAGAATCAGTAATGGAACCAGACAAGGCTGCCCCTTATCCCCCCTCTTGTTTGTCCTCGCTTTAGAACCCCTCCTACAGACCATTCGGTTAGACTCCGACATCCTGGGAATTAAGTTGGGAGACCAACAACACAAAATAGCCGCTTTCGCGGACGATCTGTTACTGATAATAGCTAATCCTGCAATAGCCCTCCCCAAAATCTATAGCCATTTGGAGACGTATGGTTCACTCTCTAACTTCAAAGTGAATCATAGTAAATCACTTATTATCGCTACGGGACTTGGAAAATCCTTGAAGTCACGTTTGGAAGCGGATTCGCCATTCAACTGGTCCTCCCCTGTCTTGACTTATTTAGGTATAAAAATGAATATGGATCCCAGTCAACTCTTTAATCTTAACTATATCCCTCTTCAAAATAAACTAGCAGAAGATCTAGCGTCCCTTGATACTCCCACACTCTCATGGTTTGGAAGGAAAAACCTATTAATGTCACTTATTATCCCTAAACTTACTTACCTCCAACAAACTTTACCAATCCCCATCCCTTCCACATACTACTCCAAACTTAAATCCATGTTCCGGTCTTTTATATGGTGTAAGAAGAAGGCCAGAATGTCTTATAAATCCCTTTCATACCCGAGAGAGAGGGGAGGAATAGCGTTGCCAGACCCCGAAATTTATGGTAGAGCTATCCTACTCACTAGAGTAGTTGACTGGTTGACTACCCCCAAACATAAATCGTGGGTCCCTATGGAGGCAGCAATCCTGGACTCCCGTTTAGAGCGGCTCTTCTGGGACGCATATCACCACTGCCCCCCCATCCGGATATCACACCGATTATGAAAGCCTCATTGAACGCTTGGTATACCTTGCAGAAATCACCTTTGTGCTCCCCACTCCCTTCCCCGGTACTTACAATAGAGGACATTTTTCATCTAGCACCACAGGCCCTACAGAATAGCATACCCACTGACATTGTTCGGTCAAAGGTGAAACTGACGGACCTCTTTAAAGATGGTGAATTACTTACCATAAATGAAATGGGTGATCTTCTACACAGCTCACGTCACAGTTTTTCCGGGCTTCACTTCTTAAGGGCATATATGTCTCAAAACATACCTTTACACACATTATTGCGTCCTATCTCATGGTTGGAACATATCATCAGTCGAGATTTTTCCCCACGTAAAATGATTTCACTATGGTATAATAGGCTAAGGGCCCCTCCAGAGGCTCTAAAACCAGCTTTCATAGGACTCTGGGAAAGAGACTTAAACAAGACTCTCTCTCCAGAGGACATTGGCATTATCTATAACTCATCGCACAAATCCTCACGATGTGTCAGGATCCAGGAGAACAACTATAAAATCATCTCAAGATGGTATAAAACCCCTGACAAGACTTGCTTATACTCAGCTACGGCTTCAGACACTTGTTGGAGATGCTCCAAAGACAGGGGCACTTTCTTCCACATTTGGTGGTCTTGCCCTATTTTACTCAGGTGGTGGGAGAAGGTTTTCCAAACCTGTAACAAGATATGCAACTCCAACGTTACCCCGTCCCCAGAGGTTGCTCTCCTGAATCTCTATCCTCGTGACCCCCTTCCCCCCAACTCGCTACTTCTCAGACACTTAGTGAGTGCCGCAAAATTGCTGATCCCATCACTTTGGTTGTCAACCGAGACTCCCTCTATGGACCAATGGTACCAGAGGATAGACCAAATATACAGATTAGAAGAGCTGTCCTCATGGGAACTGAGATCTCACCATAAATTCACAATGGTCTGGAACCAATGGATCTCCTTTCGAGGCTATCAGAGGGAGGGTTGCTCAAACACCACTATACCCAGTGACACCCCATTGGGGCCCATTTCAGCAAACTCCCCACCTACTCCTCCCCTACCCCCTTCTCGCGTGCTCAGAAGGTGAGTTACTCAGATGGTAAGGTTGCCTTGGCTTTTGGCCGTCACGGATCGATGGCAGTTCGTGGATTGGAATACAATGATTTAAAGTGCTTAACGGCTATTTTCTTGACAACAGCTGCTACATGTATATGGAAAACGCTATTATTTTATAGACCTTGTATTGGTGATCTAGCGGCTGATTAATCTTTGAGACTATGTCATAGCACGCTTGATGTATGATTATTACCTGACAGACCTGTACTTTGTTTTTCTTGTGTTCAAGAGCAGAGAAGTTTTCTTCTCCTCTTCTGCTCTAATTATGTATTCTATTGATTTATTCAATAAAAATTTTAAAATTAAAAAAATAAAATAAAAAAAAAGAATTGCAATGTCTCACCTGGGAGGTCGAACAGGTTCTGGGGAGCTTGGGGGGCGCAGCGGAAGAGGCGGTAGCAGTGGATAAGGAGGAGTAAGCCGAGGAGGAGACGGAGGATGGAGTAGGAGCAGGAGAAGAAGAGGCAGGCCTGCATGCAATCCTTGGTGGTAACACCAAATTCACACGGGAGCCACGGGTTACATGATTGACGGCCGTCAGAAGTTTCACCCAGTAGGCAGTAAAAGTTATGTACCTTCCCTGCCTGTGTTTGCTAGACCACGTGTCTGTGGTCAGCTATATCTTGGCACCAACACTGTGTGCCAGAGATATATTCACTTGATGCTGAACATGCCATATAGCTCTGGGATGCCCTTCTGGGAGAAATATTTCCTTCCAGGAACCTTCAATTGCGCTGTGCAAATGGTCACAGATTTTATAAAGGCCTCCGGGTCCACCAGTTTATATGGCAGTAGTTAGTGGGCTAGCAGTTCTGACAAGCCAGCGCTCATCTGTTGTACAAGAGGGTTATCTGGCGTCATCAACTTTTTACACTCAAACATTTGAGCCACGGAAGCCTGACTTCTGCCAGATGAATGCGACAACTGCACAGTGGAAAGTGGAATGGAGGACAAATGGAAGGAGAGAGGAGAAGGAGAAGAGGTAGGACGTGGATCTGGGAGTGTGGCTTTGTGGGTTTTGACGGCGTTGCTCCGACTGGGCTCGGTGATGGGAGGCCAGGTGCCTTCTTAAGGCTGTCATCCCTACTTGAGTGGTAGGTTTACTACGACTTAATGCGTTGACAGCACAGGCTGCAGATGGCAACACTATTGTCAGTATCTGACACGTAAAAAAACAAACTGCGGAGCCATGTGCCGGCATCCTGGGAGCACCAGATGTGACCGTGCATGGTGGATGGATCACTCCAGATACATTTGCAGTCTGCTTTTTGCCTCCTGTGCCCTGCGAGCTCTGTCTGCTTCTCCACCTTTTCCTCCCTCTCTGCTGCTCCGTCTATCCCTCTGAACTCCCCTTCTCTTCTTCTCTTGTGGGCACCAATGTGACGTCCATCGACACATCAGCATCTTTATAACAGCGGGGACCTCCCTCCTTGGACAGATCTGGCTCCTGTTGTCAGACTGCTGGGTGGCGGCCGTTGCTACCTAATCTTCCTCATCCGATGTCAAGAATGGCTGCGCATCGGTAAGGTCTGGGAATGGATGGGAAAATAATTACTCTGACTCGAGTGGAGGGGCTATGGTGGTGGTAGATTTTGGGGTGCACATAGCAGAGAGTGAGGAGAGTGCAGATACAGAGGATGAGGAGGGTGCAGAAGCGGAAAGCTGAGTGAGCCACTAAACCAACTCTGGTGCTCCTTCTCCAACTTTCCACTTAGACTCTGGCCTGCTGCACCTGCCCGAGCCTTACCACCCCTGCGGAATGGCATGCCTCTTCCTCTGCCTGTAATTTTCAAAATTACCCTGTGCCTAAGACCCTATAGAAGAGCAGTATTTGTGGAAGCAGGTATCTCGCAGCCCTCAATCAATATTTGGTGGAAAAAGGTATATCGAACCCCTTATTCGGTATTTTGTGGAAGCAGATATATTGCAGGCCTCAATCAATATTTGGTGGAAATGGGTATATTGAACCGCTTAATCAGTATTTTGTGGAAGCAGGTATATTGCAGGTCTCAATCAATATTTAGTAGAAGCAGGTATATCAAACCCCTTAATCAGTATTTTATGGAAGCAGGTATATTGCAGATCACAATCAATATTTGGTGGAAAGAGATATATCGAACACCTTAATCAGTATTTTGTGGAAGCAGGTATATCGCAGGCCTCAATCAGTATTTTGTGGATGCAGGTATATCTCACCCCTTAATCATTATTTTGTGGAAGCAGGTATATTGCAGGCCTCAATCAATATTTGGTGGAAACAGGAATATCGAAACCCTTTATCAGTATTTTGTGGAAGCAGGTATATTGTAGCCCTCAATCAGTATTTTATGGAAGCAGGTATTTCAAACCCCTTTTAATCAGTATTTTGTGGAAGCAGGTATATCGTAGGCCTCAATCAATATTTGGTGGAAGCAGGAATATCAAACCCCTTAATCAGTATTTTGTGGAAGCAGGTATGTCACAGCCATCAATCAGTATTTTGTGGAAGCAGGTATCTCAAACCCCTTAATCAATATTTTGTGGAAGCAGGTATATTGCAGGTCTCAATCAATTTTTGGTGGAAACAGGTATATCAAACCTCTTAATCAGTATTTTGTGGAAGCAAATATTTCGTAGACCTCAGTCAGTATTTTGTGGAAGCATGTATATCAAACCCCTTAATCAGAATTTTGTCGAAGCAGATATATTGCAGGCCTCAATCAATATTTGGTGGAAGCAGGTATATTAAACCCCTTAATCAGTATTTTGCGGGAGCAGATATATTGCAGCCCTCAATCAGTATTTTGTGGAGTCAGGCATATCAAACCCCTTAATCAGTATTTTGTGGAAGCCGGTATATCGCAGGCCACAATGAATATTTGGTGGAAACAGGTATATCAAACCCATTAATTAGTATTTTGTGGAAGCAGGTATGTCGACCCCTTTAATCAGTATTTTGAGGAAGCAGGTATATCGCACCCCTCAATCAGTGTTTTTGTGGACAACAGGTATATCACACCTGTTGCAAATAGTTGTTCCAATAGCGCTTATCCCTTTTATATAGCTGCGGTATCGCAGCAGAACCACACACAAATATTGCACAATACAAATGCACAATATATACTTTCAATGTTAGAAAGTATATCACACCCCTCAGTATATCACACCTATACCAGTCCTTTAAAGGAATTTTGTTGCCCTATTAGCTAGCGTTTGGTGTCCCTAACAGCCTGTCCCTGCTCCACAAATCAACCTCTCCCTACACTGGCAAAACACAGAATGTAAAATGGCTGCCAGATCGGGTTTTGCTATAGGTTGGGGGTGTGTCCATGTGCTAAAATGTCTCAATTGGCTGTTCTGTCCCACCTGATGAATGTGTCATGGGTCAAAGTTCGGCGAAATGATATGGCATCGGCAGACATCGGCATATGTTTGCTTGTTCGGCGACTCCCGAACTTGCAAAGTTAGCCGCTAATGGACTGGAGGGCGAACCGCAAGGCCATCTCTAGTTGGGAGGCAGGAGTTAGATTTATAATTTGGCACAGGGATGGGGGATGCCCTGACCACAACTTTCAACTGTATCTGTGTCCTAAGAACACATATACAGTTGTGGACAGACTGGGAACCACTGCTGGGTATACTGTTTCCTGTCTTGCTGTCTTGGTTGGGGATCCCAAACATAACTTCTCTTGAGGCCTCAAAGATGCCAAGTCTGCCTCTGACCTCAGGACCCCATTCTTGAAACAGGTGCAGGTCACAGAGGTGTGCAATCATTTCCAAACAGAAAGAAAACATACATTTAAAAATTTCATTCTCAATGTTCTCTTATGTCTAATGTAAAATGTCATATTCTGACTGTTTTCTCATATGGTTCTAAAGTGGTACACGGGACCTCTACTGTGTCTTGTGTATTGCTCCCCCAGATTCTATGTACCGAGGTAGTTCCTCAAAATGCATTGCTGTAGGGTAAAAGATCTCCATGCATACAAAATCAGATAGAGGCTTCATAACACCACATAATAGCCATGCACTGCAGTGCTGCTATGTATGAGCTCTCAGTGGTAATCTGTTTTAAATCTATAGTAGGGCTTTCTAAAGGATTTTTTAATGACACGTCAGCCATACTGTATACTATGAACCTTACATATTCATTTTACTTTATTCCCTATGAAAATGAGCTGGGCTGGATGATGAATGGCTCAATATGACTACCCAAGAAGTGTAAAAGTTCTGAAATTTAGTGCAAAGATAGTGAACACCCTAGTGAACACCAACATTTTTAACTTTTTAGACTAAACTACTGGCACTGGTAAGCTATTGATAAATCACCCCCTATGTCTGTTCACAGACAACGGACACTTCAAAACTTTGTAAATATAATTTATCGCCATAAATGCATATTTAAATGTTGGATATCCTTGTGTCTTTTATTATACTGATGAATGAAAGGTTTTGAGGTGACCTTCTTTCTTATCAAACCCTGCATGTGTCTATGCTTTGAAGATATTATGTTTGGAAGCTTTGGGCTCTCTGGTGACTTCTTCAGATTTAATTAGTCTGACCTTCTGTGATAATCCCTCCACTTCTGAATCATATTCAGCTTCTGCATTCATCGGCAAAAGACCAACTGCCACGCAAAGCCCTTAGCATAATTCACAGCTTGGCTCTTGAAAATGGAACTTTTGCAAATAGGGTTATGTTGGTGCCAGGGAAAGTTTGTCTTGGAGTTCAGACAAGTTTAACTTCCCCGAGTTAAATGTCTCCCTTTTATGTGGATTGGATAAATAATGACTATTTCATTCTTTATTAATAAGCTAGGAAAATTGTATGGATCTTGAATCATTACTAATATTGTATGGCTAATTTTTACAACAGGGCAGAAAACTGCAGGGCAAAGGGCAGAATAATATGCATATATTTTTTTCTAAAAATGTATTGAATATTAAAAAGAAGAAAATGTATTAAATATCATACAACTTATTAGCACTTATATCTGCCATACATGAAGATTAACAATACAAAAGGCCTGGTCTGAGGTCTGATATGGGTGTCTGGAAGTCCAATGGGGTCTTATATGGGGGGTCAGTAGGTCTGATTGAGGGTCTGAGGCCTGATATGGGTGGATTGATTGGGGGTTGAGACCTGATATGGGGGGTCTGGAGGTCCGATTGGGGGTCTGATATGGGAGGTCTGGAGGTCTGATATGGGGTCTTGAGGTCTGATATGGGAGGTCTGAAGGCATGTAATGGGGGTTTGGAGGTCTGATAGGGGGTTTGAGGTCTAAAATGGGGTCTAATAGGGGGTCTGTAAGTCTGATGGGTGTTTGATATAGGGGGTCTGGAGGTCTAATGGGGGTCTTGAGATTTAATGGGGGTCTTATATGGGGCTCTGGAGGTCTAATGGGGTCCGAAGCTCTGATAGGGGGGGTGTGACAATTTAATGGGGGTCTTATATAGGGGTATGGGGTCTGGAGGTCTGGTCTGAGGTCTGATATGGGGATGTGGATGTCTAATGGGGTCTGATATGGGGGTCTGGAGGTCTGGTCTGAGGTTTGATATGGGGGTCTAAGAGGTCTAATGGGGGTCTGATCTGAGGTCTAATATTGGTTCTGAGATAGACATCTAAAGAAGGTCTTATCTGAGGTTTGATATGTGAGTCTGATCTGAAAGGTAAGTGGTGTTTTTTGTACGGGCGCACAATCTGTGTGGTACCAGTATTTTCAGTGGAACTGTTTCTGCAGTATAGTATTGGGGAGCACAGCGGGCACAGTATTAGAGTTGGCAGGATTGGGTGTTCAGAAAGTGAGGAGGATGATGGAAAAGTAGGAAACTAAGATGTCTGCTTATCAAACTCTGCAAAGAGAAAGGATGGCTGAAAGAAATCAGCATTGTGGTCTGGTCTGAATGGAGAAGCTGAGGAAAGAGAATATCTACATCAGAGAGGAGGTGTCACTGGATATAAGAGTTAAATATGTGGGACTTTTTTACCCTATATCTTCTGTAGGGCTGTATCTAATGTTTTCCAGGTTTGTATTTAAAGGGTTTGTCTGCTTTTTTTTTCCGTACGAGCACTGCCTTCTTTGCTCTGTTTACCTGCAGTGCTCACCACTAGTGATGGACGAACATCTGCCGGGATGGTTCACGAACACGATAGCGCGAATGCGATCAAATGTTCGCGAACCGCAAGTTCGCGGCGGGTCCAATTCATTTTAATGGCAGGCGAACCTGAAAAACCTTCAGCTCATATTTGCATCCAAGAAATAATTACTAGAAGTAAGTGCACAAATAGTCCCACAACATGGACAGTGACATACCAGATGTATTATTCGAATTTTCAATCTTTTTTTTTATCGGCAATATAATTTTCGCGTACGCACATGCGCAAATGCACTATACAGCACCCAAATGCACTATAAAGAAGGTATATTAGTATATAACACCCCGCTTGAATTCGTTTTTTTTTGGGGGGGGGACTGGTATATCACACCAGTAGAAATTATTTGATCCAATAACGCTTGTCCCTCTATATACCTGAAGTATCGCAGCAGAACTGCACACAACTGCCACACAATACAAATGCACTATAATATACTTTCTAACATAGAAAGTATATTATAACATTGTACACGGAAGGCAATCCATTAGAATATACATAAAGATAAAACGTAACCTTTAATAATTTTACTATGAGGGTCCATTCACACGTCCCTAAGTGTTTTGCGGATCCACAAAACACGGACACCGGCAATGTGAATTCCGCAATTTGTGTGCCGCACATCGCCGGCACTATAATAGAAAATGCCTAATCTTGTCTGCAATTTGCGGAAACCAGGAAAAAGTGGAAAAAAAATTGCGGAAACGGAAGCACAAATGCGGATTCCGGACTCATTGAAAATGAATTGGTGTGCACCCATTCCACAAAATTGCGGAACGGATGCGGACCCATTTTGCGGACGTGTGAATGGAAAATATATCCCTCAAAATGAAAATAAATAAAATTATTAAAGTTAAGCAAAAATCATAGATGTGGTAGGCCATAACAAGTGCTCGGCGGCACTAAATCACCAAATCAGAAACCACATGTCCTACCACAATCCGGGGGGTTCCAGTTCACATCAATGGATCACGGAGGGAAAGCAAACAACATCTATACCTGGGCTATATGATGATGTGGTATTGAAGGACAGGATGGGCAAAGAACTGTCCCTGATATTGCCCTACAGGGGGTGCTATTCTGGCCCTGATAGCCTAACCACAGACAACACGCCCTGATAAGAGCGACCCCGTCTGGAACCTTACCCTATACAAAAATGGCCCTAGTAAGCCCCTAGCCCCTAGGCCCCTGACTTCCAGGTGATCACTATATAGATCTATGTGTTTTTGACTCATTATAAAAGTATATTATAAGTATATCGCACTCCTCTGTGTATCACACCTATACTAGTGCTTAAAATGACTTTTGTGGCCCTATTAGCTAGCGTTTGGTGCCCCTAACAGCCTGTCCCTGCTCCACACAGCAACCTCTCCCTACACTGGCAAAACACTGAATGTAAAATGGCGGTCAGATTGGGTCTATTTATAAGGTAGGGGGTATGTCCATGTGCTGAAACGTCTCAATTGGCTGTCCTGTACCACCTGATGGATGTGTCATGGGTCAAAGTTCTTCACAATGTAAAAGAATATGGCGGGCGCAAATTTCTCCATGTGTTCGCATGTTCGGCAAATCGCGAACAAGCAAAGTTCGCCGCAAAACGACCGCCCAGCGACCCGCAAGGCCATCTCTACTCACCACTGCAAATGCTGCAGTGAGCAGGTGAACAGACAAGAGAAAACAGCTCTCATAGTGCTGCTTGCTGTTTAAACAGGTGATTGGCGAGGATGCTGGGTGTCGGACCCCTGCCGATCTGAAAATAATGGGTTAGGTTGAGAATTTGCCATGTGGGTGACGTTTCAATTTTTACCTCAGGCAGCAGAAAGGCTGGGTGCTCCCCTGCCCCTGGCCACAAAGCACTTAGGGAGGGGGATGTGGATTGGCCCTGATAGTGGCATAACATGATTTTTGCATTTTATAATTTGGCTTTTATGTTTTATGTCAAAGTATACATTTCTGCTGCCAGTGAAAGTGTTAAAACATTTTACCATTCTGAGGCTGTATATGACTCAGTTCAACCTTTGTATTACATACAGTTATGGCACAGAACCTGACGTTAGTCTTCAGAGATTTTATACCATACAGCGACACATGCAGTATGCAGCCCTGCAGGGTGAGGATAATGGTGAGGTCCCAGGGGTAGTTACTAACCGAGGGTGTTTGTAGTACTCACAGTCTTTTATATACCCTGGGCAGACGTACAGCAGTGATGGAGAGGCTGGCACAGGGGTTCTCTGGGGTACTCTCTGTGTATAGGGACCAGGCCTGATGGTAGGTGAGGTGCCCTGGATGTTGCAGGTTTGTTTAATGTGCCGGTGGCAAGATCTCTTTAAATTTGTGACGCCAGTGCCGGTAACGGTGGCACACCAATTTTATTGGAGTAATAATAGAGGAACACACGTTGCAGTGAACCAAAACTTCTGTTTACTGAAACAGTTAACTATATACAGTCTTTGGTCAAAGTTCCATAGGTCAGAGATAGTAACATGCAGGCTTTACATCAATTGGCAGGCACAATGTTCTTTCAAGATACTCAGAGGGTTAAACACTTACAGATCAGGCTGCACTTTCCTCAGAATCCTGTCTGTCTTTATCCCAAGGCCCGTATGCCCTATTGCTGGCTTTATCCTTGGTTAGGGAAAACCTCCTCAGGTATATGTCTCCTTGCTTTAAATAGATCCTTCTGCCCTTCAGCTCTCTGGTTCAGCTGGAAACACTTTTGCTCTGCGCTGTACTCTCATAGGAACTTCAGGTTTCTCAGGAGGCAACTCTTCCCCTGGTGACAAGCTAGAAGCCTGGGCTGTCTAGCTGCATGTCAAAAGCTCCACTTCAGCTCCTCTCTGGCTGAAGTAAACACTTTCTTCTGACTCTACACACATCTGACTACACAACACCTTCCCTGAACAGGACCTGACTATTTATACTAGGAGTTCCCTCGCTCCCTCTACTGTCTAGCAGGAGGAACTACACCCTGACAGGCCTGATACACAGATAACAGGGAAAATACACAATTAAACATTATATAAAGGGGGGGCGGAGCCAACGGCTGAGCTGTGAGGACATGCTTTGCTGAGCTCCGTTAACTCTCCTGCTAAAGGGACCTGATTACGATCGCCTTTGTACTCCAAAATGGTGAAAATAGGAGGACAGAAGAATATAGACCAAGCTGTGATCCCGAAATGCCCTAATCCGGGCACAGGAATGGCGAAATACCTAAAGAAACAGACCGCTTCTCCTGCTCCTAAAGAATCCAAGATGGCGCCGGCAGACGAGCGCTCTGAAGCAGGCGCTGAAGGAGGCACGTCTGAGGGGGAAAGCGATGGTGGTGAGTCAATATCCTCCCGCTCCCGACCTGTGTCCAGGCGTTTTATCAAGCAGGCTCTTGCTGAAGCCCTTTCACCCCTGATGCAAGAAATCTCCATACTCACACAGGAGATACAGCACGTCGGTCACAGGGTAGAGTCCCTGGAGACTATCACTCAGGCCACCCTGGAACATAGCACCGCTGTCTCTCACTCCCTTTCCTCCTGTCAGCAACACATCAATAATCTGCATGCTGCAATGGAGGACCAGGAAAACAGGGGCAGGAGGAATAACCTCCGATTCAGGGGCATACCAGAAACTGTGCCTAGTGAGGAGCTAATGTTCACCATTAAACAGATAGCTGCAAAACTTCTGGGGAATGACGATTTGTCTGATATGACTATTGAAAGAGCTCACAGAGCCCTCAGACAGAAACCAAAAGACACAGAACCTCCCAGGGACATTATCTGCCGTTTTTTAAATTATGCAGACAAAGAAAAGATCTTTAATGCAGCCAGAGCCTCTAACTCCATCTCTTTTGGGGACTTTACCATCAAGATTTTTCAAGATCTCTCCCCTGTCACATTGAATAAGAGGAAAATCCTGAAACCCCTTACAGACCATTTGCGCAGCAAGAATATCTTATATAGATGGACCTTCCCTTTTGGTCTGTCGTTTAAATACGCAGGAAAACAGATGAAGATTTCCTCCTATCCGGATCTTCAAGAAGCATTTTCTTCTGTGGACTTTCCACCAATGGACATAGCAAGCTGGGATGCAGTGACCGAGATCTCCACTCTGCCTGATCTTCCGAGGCTGACCCCCTGGGAGAAGGCTTCTACTCCTAAAAGACAGCGGATGAAGAATCGCAGTGGCAACCTGACTCCAAGGAGGATAACTGGGACTGTGTCTTAGATCCTTTTCTCTCTACTCCTGTGGGCATGTTGTAAGCTATACACATATCTCCAGCTCCCACTAAACCTACCTTCCTAGCTTTCTCTCAATCTCATCCCCTACCATGTCTTTACTCATCTGTACCCCTACATCTCTCCTCATCCCTCCTCTACTTTCCTCCTTCTTTTGTCTGGAGTACATGACTAAAAGCTTAAAATGTTCCCATCATTAGCAGGGCCATATACTTGGGTTAACCCCACTAACCCCCCCCCCCCCCCCCCTCTCTGCAGAAGCCTTTAAGCTTCCTGTTACTCTTAAAGCGGCAATTTGACTTTCCCATGCCGCATTACTGTTTTACCATTGTTTATGTTTATGTTTTTCTTTTATGTTTTTTCAGTTACGGAATACCCGGATATCGGTTGTGCCTATATATGTCAAGTGGAGGGACTGTGCTCGCTTCTCTAGGGGCCGCCAGTACGGTCCAATCATTCAGCCATGACTGACCTTAAATTAGCGTCCTTTAATGTGAAGGGCCTCAGATCTCCATCTAAGAGATCCCAAATTTTTTCTCTCCTTTGGAAGGAAAGATGCTCAATCTTGTTTTTACAGGAAACCCACTATAAGCATGGCAAATACCCGGACCTCTCCTTCTCCAAGTATCCTACTTGGTATCACTGCGGTGCGGGAGGAGCGGCCTCTAGAGGAGTGAGTATAGGTTTCAAAGGTAATGTTCCCTTCACTTATTCTGCACATACACAGGATCCAGAAGGCAGATATATCATTCTTAAGGGCACTATTGGTCGCAAAATGTACACATTTGTCAATGTCTACGCCCCAAACATTGACCAGATAAACTGGTTTTTGTCCCTTCTAACTCTTGTGGAGGACTTGCAGGAGGGTACATTAGTCTTGGCAGGTGACTTCAATGTCGCCTTACAGCCCCTTGTTGATACGTCCACTAAGAAATCCTCTTTTTCTGCTAAATCTCTTAAAAAACTGAACTCCAGATTATACGATTTAGGACTTATAGACATATGGCGTTGCCTCAACCCAAGCTACACTGACTATTCCTTTTATTCCGCTCCAGGTCACTCCTATAGCAGGATAGATTATATACTCGTTCCAAAGGATCAGATACCTACTTTCTTGGATGCAAAAATTGGCAACATCACCATATCTGATCATGCCCCTATTTTCTGTACTATCCGGCCACCCTCAGAATCAGGTAGAACTCCTGTTTGGAGACTTAACGAGTCCGTGCTGAGCAACGATGGCCTTAGAAAACATTTCAAGTCCCTCTTGGAAGAGTACTTCTCTCTTAATAATACCCCAGATATTTCCCCCCATACCCTCTGGGATGCCCATAAAGTCTTTATGAGAGGCCATTTCATTAGTAAATGCTCCTATCTGAAAAAACAAGCAGATAAACAGCTTTCTTCTCTTCTGGACCAGATTCATGTGTTGGAGTCTCTCCACAAGAGATCCCTAGCAGCCCAACATTTATCGGATCTTACTGCTCTTAGAACAGAGCTCAAAAACCTTTTAAATGCTAAAGCCGCTAAATACTACTTATCCTCCCAGCATAAGTTTTTTGCACATGGCAACAAAGCTTTAAAGTTCATGATGCAGCGTATTAAACGTAGTAAATTATCTAGGCATGTTTCTTCCATTAAAACTCCCCAGGGCCAACAGCTCTTCTCCTCGGAGACTATAGCCGAACAATTTAAGCTTTTTTATGAAGCCCTGTACAACTTACCTCCCCCCTCAGAGGACCCTCATGCTCAAAATAGGGACTCGTCAGTTAAGGCCTTTTTGGCAACGCTTAACCTACCTAAACTATCCCCAGACCAGCAAGATACCCTACAAAAGCCTTTCACGGCAACCGAATTGGCTGCAGCTCTCAAATCCTCCCCAAAAGATAAATGCCCGGGCCCGGACGGCTTTCCAACCGCTTACTACACCTCCTTCCAAGACTCTCTGATCTCATATTTTCTCCCAGTCTGTAACTCTTCCCTCGGTAATAAACCTTTATCAGCCGATATGACTACTGCCCTTATTACTATCATACCTAAAGAGGGCAAAGACCCCTCCTCCTGTGCTAATTACCGACCTATTTCCCTATTGAACATAGACTTGAAAATCTTAGCAAAAATGTTGGCCAATAGACTCCAAACTTTCCTCCCTGACTTAATCCACTCTGATCAAGTGGGATTTGTGAAGGGTCGTGAGGGGAAGGACAATACTACGAAAGTTCTTGATGCCCTCTTCTATGCCTCCCACAAAAAGAGACCTTTGGTTCTGCTAGGCACCGATGCTGAAAAAGCATTCGATCGAATAGACTGGTCTTACATAAAACATACCCTATATGAATTCCAATTTCCCGCCCCATATGTCAATGCGGTTTTCGCAATGTACACGAATTCCTCTGCTTCAGTCTTGGTCAATAGTCTCATTTCTGCCAGATTTTTGATCAAGAATGGAACTCGTCAAGGATGCCCCTTATCTCCCCTTATATTTGTTCTAGTGATGGAAACCCTTTTGCAGGCCTTGAGACAGGAAGAGGGCATCAATGGACTAAAATTAGGCCCTAAAGATTTTAAGCTAGCAGCTTTTGCAGACGATCTGCTTATTCTTACAACAAATCCCATAAGGTCCATTCCTCTTATATTATCCCTTTTAAATAGATTCGGTCTTCTTTCAAATTTCAAAATCAACCCCCAAAAATCCCAAATCCTTCATTTAGGTTTATCCCCTGTTCAAATTTCAGCCCTCCAATTGAATTCGCCTTTTAACTGGTCCAATAGACATTTAACCTACTTGGGCGTCAAATTAACTTCTAATCTTTCTGAATTGTTTCAGCTCAACTATACCCCCCTTTTGAGGGCCATCGTTGCTCAGCTGGATTCTCTAGACCTTCCTTACCTGTCTTGGTTTGGAAGAAAAAACCTAGTAATGTCCCTGGTAATCCCAAGACTCACTTATCTCCTGCAGGTCCTTCCTATTGCTATCCCTAGGTCCTTTTTTAGGTCATTAAATGCCTAGATCCGAAAATTTATATGGCAGGGTAAAAAACCCAGAATCTCCTTCTCTACTTTGACAAAACCCAAACACCGTGGGGGGATAGGTTTGCCTGACCCGGAACTTTACATGAAGGCTATACACTTAAATAGAGTGATTGACTGGCTTCGACCCTCTGGTCACAAGCAGTGGCTACCGCTAGAAAATATTTTATTTCCCTCTACCATTAGGGCCCTGTTGTTGTCGGACAGTCCACTTCCTACCCTTTCCTCTATCCCGAACCCTATAGTGCGCACTTCCTTGAAGGTTTGGAAGTGGTTCTCCTCCAATTGCTCTGCCCTGCCCCTACCCTCCCCTCTCCTCCAGGTGGGGGATATTATCTCGTTAGCTCCAAAAGAGCTGAGAGACACATGCCCTTTAGGGATCAGATCTTCCAATAAGTTAGTAACAGACCTACTGGACGGAGATGGATGTGCCCTCTCTGGAGAGTCCCTCTTAAACAAATTGGGAATCACTTCCGCACATACCCTACTCCTCACTTATATTAGTAAGGAAATTGGCGTCAGAGCCAAATCCTTAAACCTGCAAAAACCCCTGGACTGGTTTGAAAATATGTTGAAGTCCAATACCTATCCTTCTAAGTTGATCTCGGTTCTTTATAAGAAGCTGAACCTACCTGCCCTGAGTGTCAAACCAGCAGTAAATGCACTGTGGGAAAAAGACCTGGGAAGGCAACTCTCTCAACCCGAAATAACCAAACTCTTCATCACTCCACATAAGCTTTCAAGATGTGTCCGAGTGCAGGAAAACGGCTACAAAGTTCTAGTTAGATGGTATAGAACCCCAGACAAGATCTCCTCATTCTACCCCAACATCCCAGATAATTGTTGGAGATGCGAAAAGAATAAGGGATCTTACTTTCATATCTGGTGGGAGTGCCCCCTGTTAAAACCCTGGTGGGGGGAAATCTTTAACTTGAGTAACACCATATGCAACACTAACTTCCCCATCTCCCCTGAGATAGCGTTGCTTTCTTTGGGTATACAAGGGGTAGACAAGCACAAAAAAACTCTCTTTTCCTTTCTGATATCAGCGGCACGTCTACTTGTCCCCATGAACTGGCGTAGCTCAGACATACCCACCATAGATCAATGGATAGCTAAAGTCGATCAATTTTATCGCCTTGAGGAACTCTCACATTGGGAATT
Organism: Bufo gargarizans; assembly: GCF_014858855.1. Lineage (NCBI taxonomy): Eukaryota > Metazoa > Chordata > Amphibia > Anura > Bufonidae > Bufo > Bufo gargarizans. Next base: position 265,063,131 of record NC_058082.1, on the reverse strand, counting down.
GAAAACCAGAAATACTTTTCTCAATATATGGTCTTTCTGGAAAAAATACAGGAACTTCACTTGACTGTGTACGGCTGTGTTCTCAATCTAAGTATTCCGTCGTTCAACTCTTAACTCTCAGGTTTTGATTCTAGGCACATTACATTATATGTGAATGAGAAAAACATTGTGTCTACATACGTATGTAATGTTTGTAATTACAGACTGTACATTATGGCTATTATTGTTGCTCCACGATATACCTCTTCTGCAATGTACAATCTATTAATATTTAAAAAACAATAAAAATTGTTTATACAAAAAAAATAAACAGTATATAAAATACAATGATCCTGTTCCGCAGGAGGTGGGAACAACGTGGCCCAATTGACCCTTGTGTAGTGCCCACATTTGCCTAGTGGGACACTACACACACAAAGCACCTATACCATAACACATAACTATGATGACTCTGATAAAGATTGTAAGTAGCTATTTCATGCAAATTAATAGGATCAGTCAAATGATCCACCACAAAACTGTTTAAAAAAAACATACATTTTACTAGATTTATTGCAGCGATAAACGTATGCGATTAGGCATGATAGCTGATACAACTTTACTGTACTTAAATACATGGCCAATTTTCATTTTTAAGTTTTTTCTAGCCCACCTTCCAAGAATCATAACTTTTTAAAATTTTCAGTTCACATAGATGGGCGAGGGCTTAGTTTTTGCGGGACTTTTAAATATGAAATTTTGATCACTTTTTATACATTTGGGGGGGGGGGGCAAAAAAACCTGTAAATCGGCTTTTTTTGCTTCATTTTAGTCATTCACCGCACATCATTACATTGGTATATTTTAGGAGTTTGGTCATTTTCAGACATGGCAATAGCTATTCGGTTACATTTTTTAGTTATTTTTGTATACACGTATATTCACTTTTATATATTAAATTGGGAGTGGAGGGAGTGCTTGAATTAGGTAAAGAATACAGACCCAAATATAGCTCACACATATTCCTGTAAGGGATCCCGTTCAGATCTTTACATCTGCCCATGCTTCCTGCTTCCAATATATCAGCTGTGTGAGGCATATTATGTGGAACAAAGGCCAGCTACATTTCTACTTTTGCTGCAAAATTTTACTAGCGCAAAATTTGTGTGCGATCCACAGCAAGGAGCACAAACTCCAAACATGTGTAATCCCATCTAGAGAACACAGGCTTCATACCAAGAGGGAGCAATAAACTATGAGATACCATTTGGTATTAGTCAGTACTAGTGTTGAGCAAACCCAAACTATAAAGTTCAGGTCCATACCGATCTTTATGATTTTTGCTACCCGGACCCGAACTTTGCTGGAAAACACAAACTTTGCTGGATACCTTTGGGTTTGAGTTTCGTGTTCGGGCATTTAATAAAGCTTGTTGAAAGGCTTCAGGGAAGCCAATCAACAAGCTTTTAAGCTGTGTGCCCTTAGTAGTCATCACAGCCATGCCTGTGATTGGCCGGTACATCATGTGACCCAGCCTCTATATAAGCTGGATCACGTGTAGCACCGCCTATCAGCTCCCAGTAGTGAAGGGACAGAAAGCAGGCAGCTGAAGTGAGGGGCAGTGTTAGTGTGATTTTTTTGACACAGAAAGTTAATCCTAAATCTGGCTGTTAATTATGTGGGTGACCTACAGCGATTTTTTTTTTGTGTGGGTGCAAAGCAATATTAGACTTTGTACCCCTGACACACAAATATAATAGATAATCCGTCTGTTAGTTAGGTGCACGTAATATACCGATTTATTGCGTGAAGTAAACCTGCACTGCAAGCACGACAGGAAAATTGATAAAGTTAATCCATCTGTTAGTTAGGTGCACGTCATATACCCATTTAATGTGTGAAGTACACCTGCACTGCATACATGACAGGAAGATAGTATAGTTAATCCTTTTGTTAGTTAGGTGCATGTCATATACCCTTTTATTGCGTGAAGTACACCTGCACTGCATACGTGACAGGGAAATTGATATAGTTAATCCGTCTGTTAGTTAGGTGCATGTCATATACCCATTTATTGCGTGAAGTACACCTGCACTGCATACGGGAAAGAGAAATTGATATAGTTAATCCGTCTGTTAGGTGCACGTTATATACCCATTTATTGCGTGAAGTACACCTGCACTGCATATGTGACAGGGGAAATTGATATAGTTAATCTGTCTCTTAGTTAGGTGCACGTCATATAACCATTTATTGCGTGAAGTACACCTGCACTGCATACTTGATAGGGAAATTTATATAGTTAATCCGTCTGTTAGTTAGGTGCATGTCATATACCCATTTATTGCGTGAAGTACACCTGCACTGCATACGTGACAGGGAAATTGATATAATTAATCCGTCTGTTAGTTAGGAGCACATCATATACCCAACTAATTCATGAAGTAAACCTGCACTGCATACAAGACAGGGAAAATAATATAGTTAAAGAGGACCTTTCACTAGAATAAAAAATCTAAACTAACTATACAGACATGGAGAGCGGCGCCCAGGGACCCCCCTGCACTTACTGTTATACCTGGGCGCCGCTCCGTTCTCCCAGTATAGCCTCCAATATCTTCATAGTTAGGCTCCACCCAGTGGAACCTGCCGGCGTCTCATTCTCCCATGCTGTAGAGCTGGCCAATCGCAGCGCTCAGCTCATAGCCCGAGAGGCTTTTTTTTCTCTCAGGCTATGAGCTGAGCGCTGCAATTGGCCAGCTCTACAGCATGGGAGAATGAGACGCCGGCAGTTTCCACTGGGTGGAGCCTAACATATGAAGATACCGGAGGCAATACGGGAGGCTATACCAGGAGAACGGAGCGGTGCCCAGGTATAACAGTAAGTGCAGGGAGATCCCAGGGCGCCGCTCTCCATGTCTGTATAGTTAGTTTAGATTTTTTATTCTAGTGAAAGGTCCTCTTTAATCCTTCTGTTAGTTATGTGCACGTCATTTACCCATTTAATTTGTGAAGTACACCTGCACTGCATACGTGGCAGGAAAAATAATATAATTAATCAGTCTTTTAGTTAGGTGCACGTGATATACCCATTTATTGTGTGAAGAACACCTGCACTGCATACGTGAAAGGGAAATTGATATAGTTAATCTGTCTCTAAGGCCGAATGCACACGACCGTGTTCCGTGGCCGTGAGCGGTCCATGGTATGCCTGCCTGGATTCCTGCTGACAGCAGGAGCGCATGTCATCATTGGTTGCTATGAAGCCGTGCGCTTCATGCCGCCGCTGCACTACAGTAATGCACTCATATGATCTATACGAGTGTATTACTGTAGTGCAGCGGCGGCATGAAGCGCACGGCGTCATAGCAACCAATGACGCTGTGCGCTCAATCCAGGCCGGCATACCACGGACCTCTCATGGCCGCGGAACACGGTCGTGTGCATTCGGCCTTAGTTAGGTGCATGTCATATACTCATTTATTGCGTGATGTACACTTGCACTGCATAAGGGAAAGAGAAATGTATATAGTTAATTTGTCCGTTAGGGGCACATCATGTACCCATTTATTGCGTGAAGTACACCTGCACTGCATACGTGACAGGGAAATTCATATAGTTAATCCGTCTGTTAGATGCATTTCATATACCCATTTATTGAATAAAGTACACCTGCACTGCATACGGGAAAGAGAAATTGATATAGTTAATCCGTCTGTTAGGGGCACCTTATATACCCATTTATTGCGTGAAGTACACCTGCACTGCATATGTGACAGGGAAATTGATATAGTTAATCCGTCTCTTAGTTGGGTGCAAGTCATAACACCATTTATTGCGTGAAGTACACCTGCACTGCTTACATGACAGGGAAATTAATATAGTTAATCCATCTGTTAGTTAGCTGCACATCATATACCCAACTAATGCATGAAGTACACCTGCACTTCATACAAGACAGGGAAACTAATATAGATAGTCTGTCTGTTAGTTAGGTGCCTGTCATTTACCCATTTAATTTGTGAAGTACACCTGCACTGCATACGTGACAGGAAAAATAATATAATTAATCAGTCTTTTAGTTAGGTGCACGTCATATAACCATTAATTGCGTGAAGTACACCTACACTGCTTACATGACAGGGAAATTGATATAGTTAATCAGTCTCTTAGTTAGGTGCACATCATATACCCATTTATTGCGTGAAGTACACCTGCACTGCTTACGCGACAGGGAAATTGATATAGTTAATCCGTCTGTTAGTTAGGTGCACATCATATGCCCATTTTATTCATGAAGTTCACCTGCACTGCATATGTGACAGGGAAAATAATATAGATAATCCGTCTGTTAGTTAGGTGCACGTCATATACCCATTTATTGCGTGAAGTACACCTTCACTGTGTACGAGACAGGGAAATTGATATAGCTAATCCGTCTTTTAGTTAAGTGCACGTCAGATACCCATGTATTGCGTGAAGTACACCTGCACTGCATACGTGACAGGGAAATTGATATAGTTAATCCGTCTGTTAGTTAGATGCACATCATATACCCATTTATTGCGTGAAGTTCACCTGCACTGCATACATGACAGGAAAAATAATATAGATAATCCGTCTGATAGTTAGGTGCACATCATTTACCCATTTATTTAAAGAAGTACACCTGCACTGCTTACATGACAGGGAAATTGATATAGTTAATCCGTCTGTTAGTAGGGTGCACGTCATATACCCATTTATTGCGTGAAGTACACCTGCACTGTGTACGAGACAGGGAAATTGATATAGCTAATCCGTCTTTTAGTTAGGTGCACGTCAGATACCCATGTATTGCGTGAATTACACCTGCACTGCATACGTGACATGAAAATTGATATAGTTAATCCGTCTGTTAGTTAGGTGCACGTCATATACCCATTTATTGCGTGAGGTACACCTGCACTGCATACGTGACAGGGAAAATTATATATTTAATCTATCTCTTAGGTAGGTGCACGTCATATATCCATTTATTTTGTGAAGTACACCTGCACTGCATATGTGACAGGGAAAATAATATAGTTAATCTATCTCTTAGGTAGGTGCACATCATATACCCATTTATTGCGTGAAGTACACCTGCACTGCTTACGCGACAGGGAAATTGATATAGTTAATCCGTCTGTTAGTTAGGTGCACATCATATGCCCATTTTATTCATGAAGTTCACCTGCACTGCATATGTGACAGGGAAAATAATATAGATAATCCGTCTGTTAGTTAGGTGCACGTCATATACCCATTTATTGCGTGAAGTACACCTTCACTGTGTACGAGACAGGGAAATTGATATAGCTAATCCGTCTTTTAGTTAAGTGCACGTCAGATACCCATGTATTGCGTGAAGTACACCTGCACTGCATACGTGACATGGAAATTGATATAGTTAATCCGTCTGTTAGGTGCACGTCATATACCCATTTATTGTGTGAAGTACACCTGCACTGCATACGTGACAGGGAAATTGATATAGTTAATCCGTCTGTTAGTTAGATGCACATCATATACCCATTTATTGCGTGAAGTTCACCTGCACTGCATACATGACAGGAAAAATAATATAGATAATCCGTCTGATAGTTAGGTGCACATCATTTACCCATTTATTTAAAGAAGTACACCTGCACTGCTTACATGACAGGGAAATTGATATAGTTAATCCGTCTGTTAGTAGGGTGCACGTCATATACCCATTTATTGCGTGAAGTACACCTGCACTGTGTACGAGACAGGGAAATTGATATAGCTAATCCGTCTTTTAGTTAGGTGCACGTCAGATACCCATGTATTGCGTGAATTACACCTGCACTGCATACGTGACATGAAAATTAATATAGTTAATCCGTCTGTTAGTTAGGTGCACGTCATATACCCATTTATTGCGTGAGGTACACCTGCACTGCATACGTGACAGGGAAAATTATATATTTAATCTATCTCTTAGGTAGGTGCACGTCATATATCCATTTATTTTGTGAAGTACACCTGCACTGCATATGTGACAGGGAAAATAATATAGTTAATCTATCTCTTAGGTAGGTGCATGTCATATATCCATTTATTGCGTGAAGTACACCTGCACTGCATATGTGACAAGGAAATTGATATAGTTAATCCGTCTGTTAGTTAGGTGCACGTCATATACCTATTTAATTTGTGAAGTACACCTGCACTGCATACATGACAGGAACAATAATATAGATAATCCGTCTGTTAGTTACTGTAGGTGCACGTCATATACCCATTTATTGAATGAAGTACACCTGCACTGCATACGTGACAGGAAAATGTATATATTTAATCCGTCTCTTTGTTAGGTGCACGTCATATACCGATTTATTGCATGATGTACACCTGCATAGCATAATTGACAGGGAAAATAATATTGTTAATCTGTTTGTTAGTTCAGTGGGTGACCTCATAGAAAGAGGATAGCATCAAATATGGGACCTGGCCCTGGTCGTAGTGCTGCTGGGGTTGGTGGAGCTCCTGTTGCAGGGAGAGTACATGGTTGATCTGTACCAGCTACATGCCCAAATGAAACACCTTCCATAGGTGTACGCAGGCGACAGAACGTTCAGTGTTATTTTGTAGGCCCGAATACCGATGTACGAATGGTGAGGCCAGAACAAGTAGAGGGGGTAGTAGATTGGGTAGCTGACAGTGCCTCCAGTTCCTTCACATTGTCTCCCACCCGGTCTTCTGCTGAAAGCACAGAATTGGCACCTGCAATCCATGGACATCCGTCTTTTACCTCACCCCCTTGCAAATCAGCCAAACAGTCTGAGCCCCAAGTCATGCAGCAGTCTCTTATGCTTTTTGATGACTCTGCTCACATGGTTTCCGAGGGCCGTCCACAAAGCCTTGCTCTAGAAGTGGAAGAGTGCACTGATGCCCAACCACTTATGTTTCAGGATGTGGACATGGGAGGACCACTGCAGCGCATCTCTGAATGATGATGAAACACAGGTGCCAACTGCTGTGGCTTTCTGCAGTGAGCAGACCTGCATTTGAGGGCAGGGTTGAAGAGTGGGTGGAAGATGATGTGGAGGATGATTAGGTCCTAGACCCCACATGTATTCAAGGTCATGTGAGTGATGTGTGCAGTTTGGAGAAAGAGGTGGTGGTCACACAGCACCAGCCGCACCGCACCCAGGGACTGAGCACACCAAAGCCAGCTCCAAGGAGTTCCCTGGCGTGGCAGTTCTTCAGACAATGTGCTGACGACAAAACACGAGTGGATTTGATGCTGTGCAATCAGAGCCTGAAGCGAGGCATAAATGTTCTGAACCTGAGCACCACCTGCATGACCAGGCATCTAAATGCAAAGCACGAGCTGCAGTGGAGTAAATACCTCAAAAACCACAAAAGATCTCAGGCTCCTCCTGGTCCCTCTTCCGCTGCAGTCTAGGCCTCTTACCCCCCCCCCCGCTCTGGTGTGACAGTGGCACCTGCCTCCCTGCAAACAGAGGATGTGGCAGCAACGCCACCATGTCCGTCACCAAGCATCTCCACAATGTCCCATGAAAGTGTTCAGCTGTCCATCTCCTAAACACTGGACAGAAAGAGGAAGTACCCCCCTACCCACCCGCGATCCCCGTCCCTGAATGCCAGCATCGCGATCCCTGTCCGTGAATGCCAGAATTTCAAAATTCCTGGTCTTTGAAATGCTATCATTCTGTCTTGTGGGGACAGAGATTTTTTAAAAACTTATGGCGGTGGCTGTCCCACAGTATGTGGTTCCCAGCCGCCACTACTATTCCAGGCGAGCCATCACCACCCTGCACAACAAAGTGGCGTACAAAATTACCTGAGCACTGCGCAACGCCATCTGTGGCAAGGTCCACATAACCACCGATACGTGGACCAGTAAGCATGGGCAGGGACGTTATATCTCCCTAACTGCACACTGGCTAAATGCAGTGGCGGCTGGGCTGTTTCCTCCTCCTCCTCCTCCTACTCTGCTTCCTCCTCTACCGCCTGCTCATCTGATCAGCATAACACCTTCAACACCAGCTTCAGTACAGCCAGGGGGAAACGACAGCAGGCTGTTTTGAAACTCATCTGTTTGGAGGGAAAAACACACACCGCGCAGGAGCTGTGGATGGGCATGGAACAACAGACTGATGAGTGGTTGATGCCACTGAGCCTCAACCCGGCCTGGTGGTGTGCAATAATGGGCAAAATCTCGTAGCAGCTCTGGGCCTAGCCGGTTTTATGCACATCCCTTGCCTGGCGCATATGCTGAATTTGGTGGTGCAGAGGTTCCTTAAAAATTACCCTAATATATCACAGCTGCTGCAGAAAGTGCGGTCCATCTGTGCGCGCTTTCAGTGTTTTCTCCCTGCTGCTGCTCACCTGTCTGCGCTGAAGCGTAACTTCGGCATTCCCACACACCCCCTCATATGCGACGTACTACCTTGCACATGCTGGGGAGACTGTGCGAGCAGCAGCAGGCGATACTGGAGTATCAGCTGCAGCACACACGGGTGAGTCGCTCTGCGGACAGCACCACTTCACCACCAATGAGTGGGCCTCCATGCAGGACATGTGTGCCGTGTTGCGCTGTTTCGAGTACTCCACCAACATGACCTGTGCCGATGACACAGTGCACTCCTCAGTGTCACTATCCCACTTCTATGTCTTCTTGAAAAAACACTTCGGATGATGATGGAAGAAGATGTGGCACAGGAGGAAGAGGAGGAGAAGGAGGGATTATTTCCACGGTTTTCAGGCCATTCATTCACAAGTTGCTCGGAGGGTGGGTTCCTGCACGAACAGAGGCCAGGTACGCAATTGTTCAGCCACGGCACAGTTCTGGAGGATGAGGATGATGATGAGGAGGAACCGTGTTCACAGCAGGGTGGCACCAAAAGCAGCTCATGGGCATCACTGGAGCGTGGCTGGGGGGATACAGAGGACACAGACGATACAGCGACTATATGCTGCGGTGCCGGCGCAATGACTGCCGAGTTGGCCAAATCTAACCAGTGTTGATTACTGGGTGGCCAGCCTGCTTGATTCCCACTGCAAGGACAACGTGCCGTCCTTAATTCTGTCACTGATCGGAAGATGCGTGAGTACATGCGCATGCTGGTAGACACGCTGCTGATGGCATTCCCACCTGACACGGGGTCTCAGTGGAAGCACAAGGCAAAGGCAGAGGAGGAGGAAGAAGTCACCAACGCAGCTGGGGCACTGCCAGCACCTTATAAGGGAGGGTTTGCATGGCCAAAATGTGGAAACGCTTTGTCAGCACGCCACAACAACCAGCACAACCAGCTGATATGTAACGTCTTAGCAGTAGGCAGTATTTCAGCAACATGGTGGAACATGGTGGAACGCACATGCCTACACATACTGACTGATGGGTCTGCCCCATTCAAATTCTGGGTCTCCAAATTGGGCACATGGCCTGAGCTTGCCCTTTACGCCTTGGACGTTCTGGCCTGCCCTGTGGCCAGTGTATTGTCCGAACGTGTGTTCAAGAGGCACAGGGGGTGATCACAGACAAGTGCAGCTGCCTGTCCACAGCCAATGTGGACAGGCTTACGTTCATTAAAATGAACCAGGCATGGATCCCACAGGACTTGTCCGTACTTTGTGAAAAATAGACAAGTATACCGGCCGCACCCAGCCATTTTATTTTTTATATTTCCCAATGTTTTAGGGTCTTCCCAAATTTATAAAAATAAAAATACAAAAATAGTGTTGGCTACCTCCTCCACCACCGCTTCCACGTCCACCGCCGCGTCCACCGCCTCCTCAACCTCCTACTCCACTTTGACCTCCGCCTCTTAGTTCAAGATCATTATTTTTTGAATTTTTTTTATTCTATGTTATTTTAATTCATTTCCCTATCCACATTTGTTTGCAGGGCAATTGTACTGCTCTTACCCCTATTTTGCTTCCTTTTGAAGCCCTCTAGCCCTTTGACTTTTTTAGAGCCATTTTAGTGCCCCAAAGTTTGGGTCCCCATTGACTTCAATGGGGTTCGGGTTCGGGGTCAGGTTCGGCTCCCTAACCCGAACTCTGCGGTGAAGTTTGGCCGAACCCGGCGAACCCGAACTTCCAGGTGTCTGCTCAACCCTAGTCAGTACTCGAAATCTCTAAGCATCACATGTGGAGCAAACTGCACTATATCTCCAGGTACAATATGGAGTTATCTTGTTCACAATAGTGAGATTTCTATTGAATTACAAACTGCCTATAAAATCTAACGTGCACATACATTGCATTTAATAGTGGCAGGACTGGTATGATATTTGGCCATCTATTCATTAAAGCTGTTGTATTATACAAACATTATAGGGACACCATTTATCATATATGAATCTATTGTTTTATATTTTTATATATTTTTTTATATTCCAGATTGTATTCCTTGATGTGTACAATAAAAACTATAATCTACATTTTTCTTAATTCTTGGCCTAGAGTGCCGATTATAGTTTTTATCACTTTACAGGGAGTGGCACCTTCAAGTGTCAATGTGCTTCTATTTTTATCTTGGGAGAATCCTTGTGCACTTTTGCCCTGCCTATCCCACATGCGACCTTGATTAAGGTGGTACATATAGCGATGTGTGCTCCTCCTCTCATTGGTTGCTGATGCACAGAGAGGTAACTGGGAGCAGCACACTAAATGTGCAGGGTCTGCTCTCCTTATGTAGAAGACAAATTGCATAGATAATTTTAGAGTAGGCCCTGCCTGACTAGGCACTGGTAGGCGGGTGCAGATGTGTTTTGATCAAAATACATTGGCTGAGAGTCTCCAATTTTATCATATCACAGTGAGGGCTTAGTCCATAAATAATGTTTGCATCTATTGTGCATTATTTTCTATGATTTTTCTTTTATAAATGTAGGCATGCAAATCCTCATATTCATTTATTACATTGTGCAGGATGTATTTTATATTTTTCAGTGATTTTTGTTTTTTTCCCTTGCTATCAAAGCAAAATTAAGGAATTTTCTCCTTTGTCAGAAAGAGAGGACAAATTACGTTATTACCAGGAAACACTGTGTACGCAGCTTGCCGCAACTTTCGGTGAACAGATGCCTATTGACAGTGTCAAGATTAACGAAGCCTGGATTCAGGAAGATTTTCACACTCCTTTAGCTGAGGCCAATAAATAGATCTGACTTTGCCCCACAGTGCCCCATGTTGCCCCACAGTGCCACAGTTGCTGTCTGCCTGCCTGCATGTCATCCTGCCTCCATCATGCTACTGGTGCAGCCTGCCAACTATGGCTACTTTCACACTAGCGTTTTTGCGGATGCGTTGTGGATCTGCAAAAATGCTTCTGTTACAAAAATACAACCGCATGTATTATGTTTTCTATAGCCATGACGGATCCGTCTTGAACACCATTGAAAGTCAATGGAGGACAGATCCATTGTCTATTGTGCCAAATTGTGTCCGATTCCATTCAGAATGCATTAGGGCAAAACAGATCAGTTTTGGACCGCTTCTGAGAGCCCATCTCACTAACTGAAAGCCAAAACACTAGAGTGAAAGTAGCCTATCATGTTCTGTACGGCTTCTGCTGCCTTTATCATGCCACTGCCACCTTCATGACACTGCTGCCTGCCATCATCTTCCATAAGTCTGCTGCCTCTATTATGCTGCCTGCCTACCAACATGTACCATATGGCTGCTGCTGAAGCCGCCGTCTCAGCTGCTTTTCCTCCTCGCTGCTAATTTCCTACTGTCACCACTAAAGCAAAGCATTTGCAACTACTACCACTATTTCCATTACTACTACAACTAGTACTATTACTACTACTACTACTACTACTACCCATAGTCAGCCGACCTACTGACTTGTATGTTCCATGCTATGCTGCTTCTGCTGCCCCTACTATTGCGCCAGGTGCTACCCTTGTCCTACATCCTACCATTTCCACATCCACACTGCACTTCTGCTCCCAATTAAAAGGGATAATTTTTATAGGCTCATTTATAACAAGCCACTTCTTCTTTCAGACAATTAACACTTGTGTGTGTCGTATGGACAGGCATTCTGGCACTGTCAAGGCATAATTTTTGGATGTTTGGTCCCCCAACATGCCACAGTTTTTTTAATATATAATTTTTTTTATTCCATAAGACTGTGTGTGTTTAAACACAATCTGCCTCCAATAAGGGATGATTTTTGGAAGCTTTGAAATATGAAAAAGCATAACACATGTGATGGTGTGGTGTGTTTTTAAACATGCTCTTTATTACCACTGCCAAATGTGCATTTAGCTATGTATACCAGTGTCACTCAGACATAATTTACTATTTCTGTTATTGTGTTTGAGAAGGAAAAGAGAAAAAAATCATTAAAAATAAACAAAAATAGATAAGTTTCCATAAAATTTCGGAGTCCTAGTAGACTAGAGGGTGTTACATACCAATGTTCAGGGCAATTGGAGCTACTTTGGTTCAGCCAAAATCGAATCAGGTCCAAACCAAGCTTTTTGTAAAATTCAGTAAGCCTGAACTGAACTGAATCTCGAGTGCTTTTCTCATCTCTAACTTATTTATGTTACTGGTGGTATTGCTACTAGTGCTACTAGTGCTGTTGTTTATTACGTACCCTAATGGTATTGTTTATTGGCAACACAATGCTGGTACTGATAGTGGAATCCATAATTTGCAGGGCGATAGAAGCCTTATGATTGGGGTTTACAAAAAAGAAAATCATTTTGAACCTCTCTGAAAATGATCTGTGAAGTAAGCAAGTACAGCATACAGCCTTCATGACCTGGGCGGTGAAGTTTTCATTCATCTCAACAGAAGAAACTTCCTGTATGAAATGGCTAAAAAGCTTTGGTGAAGTGTGCTATATTTTAATATACGTTGAGATGTAGTTTGAGATAAATGTCTACAGAAAATATTAAAAACCATGCCAGTACTGTACGCACTGTTTGAAAAAGAAATGTATAATAATATCTGGATATTAATTAAATGTTCACCTGAAAACAAACTGTATGAATAGTAAAATATGGCTACAAGTCAATTCTCTCATCAAATTTTATATTTTAAAGCTAAAAAAAATACACCTTTCACTCATCAAAAGTCTCCTGTGCACTTCAAAGGAATGGACTATACTGTCCAGTGGTCGTTGTCATGGAAACAGTGAATTAAGGGGGCCAGTGTAGTTGAAAGTAAAAGATCTAAAAGTATCCTGTCAATGTAGGTGCAGAAAGGAAGATGTATTGCTTTTATCCTTTAGAAAAAGGCTGTGACACAGATATCTGCTGCTCACAAAACTTTGTGCTGCTTGTAAGATAAAAACGGAAACAATGCTTGAAAAAAGGGTATAGTTAAAAGTGAAAAGATGGACACTCATGTTACCCAAAGATGGCATTCATTTATGATCACTAGGCGAAGCAGCCGATTCGATCAACCACAGTTCAACAAACCTTTTTGACAAATCATTTGTTTAAAAAAATTGCTGATTCTTCATTTTAGTTTTTCCCTATTACTCTGCGTAGAAAAATGAAAGAGTGGGGGTGCAATAAATAGATAGAGGAAAACAGTATGTAAAGCCAGGAAAACATGCACCAGTGGGCATGTTTAAAAATAGAAGCGTATTTCAATTTTGTGCTGCCTAAGGGGTATGCAGTGGAGAAAATGCACACCTTAACTTTTTGATGGAGCTTGAATTACAGTGTGGTAGCAATGACCTTTATTATTGCACAGTAATGTGGTGTGCAGCATTTGTTTCAGGCAGCTGGGTTACCAGGAAAAGTATATTATTACAGAAATCACAACAGCAAAGGTGATAAAGTTAAATGGCTCACAGAAATCAATGTTCCCAGGAATTCTTTATCCTAGATCATTTACAGTGGAAAAAAGTAATACTTTAATAAATCTTGTTCGTCAAGTTGGCTGAGTTTTATACAAACAGGTAGAATATGGAATCAATGTCTAAATATTTGGGGATTATGATAAATTTACAGTCATGAGAATGGAAGAGTATCACATGTTAATATTTTTAATACATGTGGACATCTAAACACTCTATAGATTAAAGGGGTTATCAGCTTTGGACAATCCCTTCTGTTGTGAAGGATCCCTTGAAAATAAACAGATCACAAATGATTTCCAATCTGGACTCCCACTGTTATTTGTGGAGAAACATACAGTAGCGTAAAATTTCCCTGCAGTACCACCATAGGAGAAACTAAGCATTGCACAGTACCCATTCACATGAATGGGTTATCTGTGTAATGCCAGTTAAGACAGGCCCTCCATCACAACATTCCTCCTAACTGCTCTCCGCTCTTGCTAAGAGATGAGGATCCTGAAGTAACTCATAATAGATGGGGACAACTGGGGTTACTTGGTCTCAGCAAATGAAATTCTTCTTGGGACCCAAGCCCTATATCATCAATAAAGTCAAAAAGAAATTAATACTAGTGGCAAGTAATTAGTTCCAAAGACAACTCTAAATACGTCTTTTTTTCCCTGGACATTTGAGATCCACTATAGCTTCAGCGACTAGGCCCATAGGAGGACCCTCTGGCACACTGTTGGGCCAGTTCGACCCTGATAAACTATATGAAAATGTGTATTCTATACCAGACAACCGCTTGAACAATGTTTTTATTTTTTTTATTTGAAGAACATAACGTAACAAGGTACATGTAAAGGTATCTTGAACATCAAGCATGACGTTGAAGTTATATAATTTAAGGTACATTCCCTATTGATACAGGTAGCATTGACAAATATATGCCAAAACATTGGTTCTCCATAATTGCATTCTGGTCATATATTGCTGACATTTGATAAGTGTAACTAAGTAATTTCTAAGTCCACCCAATTATTAGGGGTGTTATAGGAGTCTGCATAACTCAGTGAGGGTGTCTATATTCACGTCATAAACGCCATTGTTTTCGGAATTTGCTTTGGGTGCGTGCTTCCCAGGAGGAAATTTCTTCAAATCTATATAGTTGGTCAATTTTTAATTTCCATTGTTCCAGGGGAGGAGTAGAGGTTGATAACCAATATTTAGGCACTAGGAGGCGGGTTGCAATCATTAGTTGTTTGAAAAGGAAGGGGAGACTCCGCTTGGTAATCTAAATTGAGCAGAGCTAACAAAGGGGATAACTGTAGTTTAGTGCGGCAGATCTGGTTGCTTACATCAAAAATAGTTTTCCACCATTTGTTGATTATGGGGCACATCCACCATATGTGGAGAAATGTTCCTCTATCTTCGAGACATCTCCAGCATTTATCTGTAGCTGTATCCGAATAAAGAGAGGTCACATCTGGCGTTTTGTACCATCTAGTTAAAAGTTTGTAACAGTTCTCCTGTATACGTACACAGCGAGATGACTTATGTGGAGATAACAGTATCTCTGTTAAAGTAGACAATGGGAAGTCTAGGCCCAGATCTTTCTCCCATCTTCTGATGAACGCTGGCTTGATAAGTACAGCGGGGCTATTCAGTCTTTTATACAGTTGTGATATTAGCCTCTTTGGGGAGTTAGGGTTGGTAAAGAGTGATTCAACCCATACCAAAGGTCGAAACTGATCACTAATAAGAATATGTTGCAAGATATAGGAATGTATATATAGTATGGTGGGTAAAAGCTGCTGATGTGGGGACAGTTTTCTCATTGATGGATAGGGAAGCACCGTCAGGCTGAAGAAATGAGAAGATAGAAATGGTTGAATCTCTTATGTCACGTGGGGTGCAGTCGCGTATTACTGGGAGGGCAGTGCCCAAAATATCTCTCACTGAGAGAGTTGGCGATGGGAAAGGTACCGCACAATGAGTGGACTGGAGTCCCTTCCACGCATTGAGGGTAGCTTGAATTATTGGAAAGGGAGAAATAGGGATGTTGTTTAGACTAGAATTCCCTAGCAACAGTGAGCGAAAGGGTTGATTTACTAGCTCCTGTTCCATCGCTACCCAGGATTTGGGATTAGGGGTTCTGAGCCACTCAACTGCTCTAGATAACAGAACAGCCCTACCGTATAGTTCAGGGTCTGGCTAAGCTATTCCTCCTGTATGCTTGGGGTGTGATAATAAGGAGTAAGATAATCTTGATTTCTTTTGGTTCCAAATGAACAACCTAAATAGTTTCCTGAGGGAGTCATAATACGACTTAGGGACGTGGATGGGCAAAACTTGCTGGAGGTAAGTAAGACGAGGCAATATCAGTGACATGAATAGGTTTTTACGTCCAAACCAAGATATAGTAGGAACATTCGGTCTGGTTATGTCAACTGTGATGGATTGCAATAGGGGCAAATAATTGAGTATAAAGAGTTCAGACGAATTAGGGCTTATTTTGATTCCTAAATAAGTAAGATAGGGAGACGACCAATCAAATGGAGAGTTCTCTTTAAGGCTCAGTTGATTATGTTGGGAAATCTTTATACAAATAACCAGGGATTTTTGTTTATTAATTTTAAAGTTGGATAGAAGGCCATAAGTGTCCAGGTAGTTTTGAATTATGGGGAGCGACATTTTCAGGATTAGAGGTCATGATCATAATATCATCAGCAAAGGCCGCAATCTTGTGGTCATGACCTCCCAGCACCACTCCACGGATGTCCGATATCTGCTCTCAGTCTGATAAGAAGAGGTTCCAGAGCTAGGACGAATAGCAGGGGTGAGAGGGGGCATCCCTGTCGGGTGCCATTTTGTATCCTGAATGGATCAGTTAGGTCCCCATTAATTAAAACTGAGGCTGATGCTTGAGCATACATTGCAAAGGTAGCTTGCACAAAGGGATCAGGCAGGCCAAACCCGGATAGGATTTGCTTCAGGTATTTTCAGCTGATTCTGTCAAATGCTTTTTCCGCGTCAGTACTCAAAAGGAGCTGCGGTCTGGAGCAGAAGTTAGAGTGGTAAATTACGTTTAGGACCCTGGACGTATTGTCTCTGCCCTCTCTTCCTCTGACGAAGCCTACCTGATCCCCATGTACAAGCGAAGGGTGAAGGGTTGCAAGGCGGTTCGCTAGCATTTTTGCTAATAATTTGAGATCTATGTTGAGGAGTGAGATAGGTCTATAACTTGCACATTGTTTGGGATTTTTCCCTTCCTTGGGAATCAGGGTTATGTGAGTGATCGTCATATCTCTGGAAAGCTGTTTCCCCTGTAAAGCCAGATTACAGACTGAGAGCAGATGGGGTAGGACAATTTGTTGGTAGGTTTTATAATAGTATACTGGAAGTCCATCTGGACCTGGGCTCTTGCCATGAGGAGATTGTTTTAGTGCTGTAGTCAATTCTAACAGCGTAAACTGGGATGCCAAACTAAGTTTGTGCTCAGGTGTGATATTTGGCAATGAGATTGATTCTAGGAATGACGCAAGGAGATCTGAGTGGGCTTCTGGACTTATTGTTGGGGGAAAGTTGTATAGTGATTCATAGAACGCACGGAATTGAGTACCTATTAGCTTTGTAGAGTAAAGGGGGTTACCTTGGGGGGAGTCCAGTTGATGGATATAATTTGTGGATCGTCTGTCTCTTAATCTACTCATCATGAACTTAGACGCCTTGTCCCCATGTGCAAAGAATTTGTGTTGCGAATTTAGGAAGTATTTGGCAGTAGAGTGCTGCATAAGGGACTTCAATTCTGCTTTTAGGTTTGAAAGTTCCATAAACTGTGACTCCGAGAGGGATTTTTTATGTAAATTCTCTAAAGAGAATATCCTACTACTTAAGGAATCAATCTTTTTATTCCTTTCTTTTTTTAGGAAGCCCCGAGGCTAATGAAGTGCCCTCTGATGAAGGGTTTGTGGGCATCCCAAAGGGACTGATCTGATACTTCGGGCTGTTTATTAAGGGAGAAATATTCCTTGAGGAGCTCTGAAATCCTCTCCCTAATATCTTGGTTGTCTAACAGGGACTCATTTAATCGCCATTTAAATTTACTTGGATTGGGAACAGGTGCAGAAATAGAAATATGGGGGCATGAGGATGGAACCGATTTTAGGCCCGTGGCAGAGCTGGAGATGTTCCTTGGACACAAAGAGGTAGTCCAAGCAATGGTATGATTTGTGGGGATGGGAGTAGAACGTATAGTCAGTCGTGTCTGGGTTAAATGTGCGCCATGCGTCCATAAGGTGTAGATTCCAGAAGCCCTCCCTTATAAGACGTAAAGTCCTAAGGGACAAAGCTGATCTATGGGTTGAGGAGTCAAGGAGTGGGTTCAGAGTGGCATTTAGATCACCTCCTACTACTGTCAATCCTTCAGCAAAGGATTCTATTATGGGAAATATTTTCAAAAACCATGTATGTTGTCCTATGTTAGGGGTGTATAAGTTGATTATCGAATAAGTCTGAGGACCAATAGAGCCTTTGACTAGTAGGTATTTCCCTTCTGGATCCTGGAGGTGGGAGATATATTGAAAATGAATCTTCCTCTGGAATCCAATACTCCCCCCCCCCCCCCCCCCACATGCAGCAGAATCACCTCCACAGGGATACCATTGTGGGTAATTGGAGAAGGATAAGTTGGGATAGTGATTAAATTTGAAGTGTGTTTACTGAAGGAGAAGGACACTGGCTCCAGATTTGCGTAGCAATGTGAAGATCTGACTCCTCTTAGAAGGGGAGTTAAAGCCCTTAACATTGAAAGACGCAAATGATAGATCAGCCATGTCGTCTGTTATAAATAGGATTACCTTGTCGCAGCCAGGCCCCCCTCCAGGAAATGCACTTTTGAGTGCATCTAATGCGAGCAATCTGGGAAGGTGAGGTAGGAGCCAGAGGAGTCTTCAGTATTGTCATACATGTAGGAATGAAGAAGACTAGTACCTTAAACAAAAAGCAAACAAAAGAACATATAACTATAAAATGAACGTTTGAGTAACAAGGCCCATAAATATGGGTCATTCTGAAAATCAGAGTAAGGATCACAAGGGGGGAAATGGTTTATCAACCCTATTGTGATCCTCACAGCACATAGAAGGAGCCTCGACATTGAGGCATATCGACAGACAGACAAAAAGTTAAAGGGGGGAGAAGGGGAAAATGGTGAATAGGAAGGCAAGGTAAGCAGGGGTTAGATGAGAACGTAGTTTATCAAGTCATTCCTGACATTTGTGCTGCAGCTATGAGACCAGGATCTACGTTGTCATCTGTGCAGTCTTACGCTTGATCCTCTGGGACTTCAGGGTACGTGGTGGCTCAAAGGGTGAGATCTTCGGTACCTCAGGTAAGTCCGTAAGGTCCTGGTAGAGTTCCCAATTTTCAATTTCTAGCGGAACTATCTGAAGATGGTCGTACACTCCATTTAGATCGGCGAATGAAGAGACGGTGAGGCGGCGCCCCTCATAAAATAATGAAATTCCGAACGGGAAGGTCCATCGGTATGGTGTCTTCTTGGCTCTAAGCCAGTCGGTCAAGGGCTTCAGGTTTCTTCTTTTCTTTAGGGTAGAGGGGGCCAGGTCCTGATAGATAGCAATGGGGACCTCTTCATATGCCAGGTCGGTTAAGTTCCTTGCGGCTTCCAGCACTGCTGTTTTAACTTGGTAATTAAGGAACCTACAGATGATGTCTCTCGGTGGCTCCGACGGCTTGGGTTTGGGTCTCAATGCCCTGTGTGCCCTTTCCACAATTATTTCTGTCTGCTGGTCTGGGCCCAAGATGGAGCTGCAGATCGCAGTCACCGCCGCAGGGATGTCCGCTGCTTCAACGGATTCGGGTATTCCCCTGAAGCGCAAGTTGTTTTACGCCCCCTATTCTCCTGATCCTCCACTGCGTTATGGAGCTCATTCAGGTAGGTGCAACATTTCTGTAGGGAGGTGGCGGTTGCAGACTGGTGTTCCAGGACTGCAGTTTGGCGGGACTCGAGGGCCACAACCCTGTCCCCTATATGGTGGACATCGTGGCGGAGGGCTATTAGTTCGCTCAATATCGGCTCCATAGCCTTGCTGAGTGATTGCTTCAGGAAGCGGCGGGTGATCGGGAGAGCCGTTTTGCAGTGAGAGTCCTCAGTATCGCTTTCTCCCTCAGTGGAGCGTTCGCTCGCCCTGTGAGACGGAGTCGGTGCCATCTAAGTTTCTCTGGCCGCGACATTGGTGGCAGCCTTTTTTATAAATTTGTCCATATCTCTGCTGTTATTCGTAGGTTTGAGGGCACTAGGGTTATCTCCAGCCCTGGGGTGACCAATCTTGACCATTGTAACGTCTGTCTGCTGGTGTTAGCTGGTGCTGTGCAGGATTTAGTACGGAGAGCTCCTAACTGTGCGGCCATCACAGTTCGGCGCTAGCTCCGCCCCCCGCTTGAAAGATGTTTTGTTTCATTTTCATTTATTACTTCCTGCCTTCCCTGGGCCATAACTTAATTTTTATTTTTTGTGGGACAAATTGTATTACTCTACTTATATTGGCTATGATCAGTACGTGTTCTTGCTTGAATATCAATCAACCTGATCCTTCTTTCCTTCCATAAACATAAGATAGTCAGTGAGTCCCCGTGAAATTGGCTGGTTTAGTCTACATACGCACACCAGTTATCATTTAAAAGTGCTTTACATATGCAGCGTTAGATGTAATTGTCTTCCCACCTTATCAACTAGGCAGTTTGTAGGCATGGTGATTGGATGGTAGGCGGGATTTTGTACAGCACAATGTAATTATAACTAAAGTCGATAGAAAAGTTCTGTTCCCTTCCTAAGCTAAGCTACCTCCATCATGACCATCACAGAAGATGACCAGGACAGGAGACTGGGCATGTAGAGACAGTTTTAGAACTGTTCATGCACCTTTAACTTGGCACCGAGAGATAACTTCAAAATGCAGGTGGTGCTAAACAGATTTTGAAAATTTGAATAACTGTTTAAAGGAAGTGTGAATTGATCATGTGCTCCGATTATAGTGCTTTGGAATAAAAACAATATATATATTTTTTCACTAGCATGGGCACCTCACCTTTTTCTGAACAAAGATCTCTAAATTTCTAGGATATCATTTATACTGCCCTTACATCTGTAGCTAAAAGCTCAGTTTTATAGCTTTGGCTTTTATTACCGTACCACTCAATTAATGTTTTTAAAAGCTGTAGTGCTCTCTCAATTATTCATTTGTAAACTTGCCTAATTAAGGGATCTCAATCCCCTGAAAGCTTTGCAAATTTACCTATAATACCTTTGACTTGTTTGACTCAAAAATAGTTAGCATCAAATTGAAAAGACCCCTCCCACCAGCTGGACAAAAAAAAAGGTGGAAAAGAAGAAAGGAAAAAAGGAAAAAGAAGAAATTAATTATCAAAATAGCTAATTCTGCAGAATATCCAATACTCTCTGATATGGGTGCCAAATCAGATGGTAGTAGAAGGCTTAATTGTAGAGCCGAAACGTTGCCACACTATGGGTGAATAAACCTTTTGGATTTTGTTTTATTATATGCTGGAATGCTGCTCTCTTTTTTACATACATATATATATAGACGAAAACGGACAGCTCATCCAGTAGAAAGAAGTGGTGGTTTATTGAGCCACAGTGGCAAAGTGAGGCGACGTTTCGGCTCAAAACACAGAGCCATTATCAAGCATCAAAGGCTCTGTGTTTTGAGCCGAAACGTTGCATCACTTTGCCACTGTGGCTCAATAAACCACCACTTATTTCTACTGGATGTGCTGTCCATTTTCGTCTACATTTTGTGGGTAAGCAGTGACACCCCTGGACATAGCACCCGCCATCTATGTTGTGAATTGGTGCTGCCACATTTTTCCTTTTTAATATATATATATATATATATATATATACAGTACATACCAAAAGTTTGGACACACCTTCTCATTCAAAGAGTTTTCTTTATTTTCATGACTATAAAAATTGTAGATTCACACTAAAGGCATCAAAACTATGAATTAACACATGTGGAATTATATACATAACAAAAAAGTGGGAAACAACTGAAAATATGTCATATTCTAGGTTCTTCAAAGTAGCCACCTTTTGCTTTGATTACTGCTTTGGAAACTCTTGGCATTCTCTTGATGAGCTTCAAGAGGTAGTCACCTGAAATGGTTTTCACTTCACAGGTACTACAAAGAAACTGGCTCACATGCGGACAGCCCCAGGAAAGGAAGACCAAGAGTCACCTCTGCTGCAGAGGATAAGTTCATCCGAGTCACCAGCCTCAGAAATCACAGGTTAACAGCAGCACAGATTAGAGACCAGGTCAATGCCACACAGAGTTCTAGCAGCAGACACATCACTAGAACAACTGTTAAGAGGAGACTGTGTGAATCAGGTCTTCATGGTAGAATGCTAGGAAACCACTGCTAAGGACAGGCAACAAGCAGAAGAGACTTGTTTGGGCTAAATAACACAAGGAATGGACATTAGACCAGTGGAAATCTGTGCTTTGGTCTGATGAGTCCAAATTTGAGATCTTTGGTTACAACCATCGTGTCTTTGTGCGATGCAGAAAAGGTGAACGGATGGACTCTACATGCCTGGTTCCCACCGTGAAGCATGGAGGAGGAGGTGTGATGGTGTGGGGGTGCTTTTCTGGTGACACTGTTGGGGATTTATTCAAAATTGAAGGCATACTGAACCAGCATGGCTACCACAGCATCTTGCAGCGGCATGCTATTCCATCCGGTTTGCGTTTAGTTAGACCATCATTTATTTTTCAACAGGACAATGACCCCAAGCACACCTCCAGGCTGTGTAACGGCTATTTGACCATGAAGGAGAGTGATGGGGTGCTGCGCCAGGTGACCTGGCCTCCACAGTTACCGGACCTGAACCCAATCGAGATGGTTTGGGGTGAGCTGGACCGGAGAGTAAAGGCAAAAGGGCCAACAAGTGCTAAGCATCTCTGGGAACTCCTTCAAGACTGTTGGAAGACCATTTCAGGTGACTACCTCTTGAAGCTCATCAAGAGAATGCCAAGAGTGTGTAGAGCAGTAATCAAAGCAAAAGGTGGCTACTTTGAAGAACCTAGAATATGACATATTTTGTTATGTATATAATTCCACGTGTTAATTCATAGTTTTGATGCCTTCAGTGTGAATCTACAATTTTTATAGTCATGAAAATAAATAAAACTCTTTGAAAGAGAAGGTGTGTCCAAACTTTTGGTCTGTACTGTATATATATATATATATATATATATATATATATATATATATGTATAATCTCAAATCCCATCCACATCATCCCTTACCTCACCACAGTGTTTATCCCAGCCCTAATTCATCTCTTCAACCTATCACTAATCTCTGGTGTCTTTCCCTCTGCTTTTAAACATGCTACCATTACACCCATCCTTAAAAAGCCTTCACTTGACCCATCTTCTTTGTCCAGTTATCGCCCCATATCACTTCTTCCGTATGCCTCAAAGCTACTTGAACAACATGTCCATTCGGAACTGTCCTCTCACCTCTCCTCCTGCTCCCTCTTTGACCTCCTACAATCTGGCTTCCGACCCCACCACTCGACTGAGACTGCCCTTTACCAAAGTCACCAATGACCTACTAACAGCAAAACCAAGAAACAATACTGTGTCCTCCTTCTCCTTGACCTGTCCTCTGCCTTCGACTCTGCTGACCACTCCCTTCTGTTGCAAACTCTCTCATCTCTTTGCATTACTGACCTGGCCCACTCCTGGATCACATCATACCTCACAGAACGGACATTTTGCGTCTCCCACTCCCGCCTCACCTCCTCGTCTCATTCCTCCTCTGTTGGTGTCCCGCAAGGCTCTGTCCTAGGACCGCTGCACTTCTCTATCTACACTTTTAGCCTGGGACATCTCATAGAGTCCCATGGCTTTCAGTATCACTCTTATGCTGACGACACACAAATCTACCTCTCTGGTCCAGACATCACCACCTTACTATGCAGAATCCCACAATGTCTATTTTCTATATCATCCTTCTTCGCCTTTTTTCTTTCTAAAACTTAACATCTTGCTCAACCCCCCAACAGACCTATCTATCATGATCAATGGCTGCACACTATCCCTGGTCAACCAAGTCCTCTGCCTTGGAGTGACCTTGGATTCTGCCCTTTCCTTCCAACCGCACAGCCAAGCTCTTTCCACCATCTGCCACCTCCAACTCAAAAACATCTCCCGCATCCGTGCTTTCCTTAACTTTGACTCTGTGAAAATGCTTGTACATGCCCTCATCATCTCCCGCCTAGACTACTGCACTACTCTCCTCTGTGGCCTTCCATCTAGCTCTCTCGCACCCCTCCAATTTATCCTCAACTCTGTTGCCCGACTAATTCACCTCTCACCCTATCACTCCTCTGCCTCTCCCATCTGCTAATCCCTTCACTGGCTCCCCATTGCCCAGCAAATTCACTTCAAAATACTAACAAATACATACAAGGCTGTCCATAAACTGTCCCTTCCCTACATCTCTGAGCTACTTTCCTGATACATCCCCACACGCACTTTCCGATCCTCACAAGACCTCCTTCTCTCCTCTCCTATCACCGCTTCCCACAATCGCCTCCAAGATTTCTCCCGTGCATCCCCCATACTCTGGAACTCGCTACCCCAACATATCAGACTCTCACCTACAGTGGAATCCTTCAAAAGAAACCTGAAAACCCACCTCTTCAGACAAGCCTACAACCAGTGACCCTGCTGCCTCTATACCGCCATGACCAACTTCACCCGCACCTATTGTGTCCTTCTCCCATACCATGTAGATCGTAAGTCCTCACGGGCAGGCCCTCTCTCCTTCTGTACCAGTTTGTAACTTGTTTTGTTTATGATTAGTACAATTGTCTGTATTATGTATGTATACCTCTTCTCATATGTACAGTGCTATGCAATGAATGGCGCTTTAATAATAAATAATAATAATATAAACAAAAATACCTATATATATTTATGTGTGTGAAACGTATGAAATCATCCGGTGATATCATACATCAGTACCGTGCTGTGTGTATAACTATATATACAATCTCAGTGAGGTAGAGATGCATGATGTAACTGGAAGATTTTGTACATATCACACTATGTATTAAAGGGTTTCTATCACTTCGTTGCACATATTTAGCTGTCAGACACTAGCAATCCGCTAGTGTCTGCTCTGCCCAACCATCCTAATATAATTGCTTTTGGGGCAGCCGTTTTGCTAAAAAAAGAACTTTTATTAATATGCTAATGAGCCTCTAGGTGCTATGGGGGCGTCATTAGCACCTAGAGGCTCCATCTACCTTCAGAAACTGCCGCCGCCCAGCGCGTCCCTCCAGCCCGCCCATCTCCTCCTGAATGCGATCCTCCTTGTGAGCGCCTGTATTCGGCGCATGCGCAGTGAATGTCTGACAGCTTCCCTGCTCAGACATCTCCACTGCGCCTGTTCCTCGGAGCACTATGGCGTCATCGCGCAGGCGCAGTGGAGATGTCTGAGCAAGGAAGCGGTCAGACATTCACTGCGCATGAGCAGAATACATACGCTCACAAGGAGGATCGCATTCAGGAGGAGATGGGCGGGCTGGAGGGACGCGCTGGGCGACGGCGTTTTCTGAAGGTAGACGGAGCCTCTAGGTGCTAATGACGCCCCCATAGCACCTAGAGGCTCATTAGCATATTAATAAAAGTTATTTTTTTAGCAAAACGGCTGCCCCAAAAGCAATTATATTAGGATGGTTGGGCAGAGCAGACACTAGCGGATCGCTAGTGTCTGACAGCTAAATATGTGCAGCGAAGTGATAGAAACCCTTTAAGTAATCATTTGAAAAGGGATGAAATACGGATGTAGTAGAGTTAACACACATGCTTTATGAGACGTGTTATGTAAACTTAATGAAATAAATCCGTTAAGATATTTTATAAAATGGCTTTTGTTTCAAGATGACGTGATGAGTTAAGAAATTTGAGTTAAGAGGTTGTGTGTTAACCATACTACATCTGTATGGAATAGCAGCATAACTGAATATATACAGTTGCAAGAAAAAGTATGTGAACCCTTTGGAATTATATGGATTTCTGCACAAATTGGTCATAAAATGTGATCTGATCTTCATCTAAGTCACAACAATAGACAATCACAGTCTGCTTAAACTAATAACACACAAAGAATTAAATGTTACCAGGTTTTTATTGAACACACCATCTAAACATTCACAGTGCAGGTGGAAAAAGTATGTGAACCCCTAGACTAATGACATCTCCAAGAGCTAATTGGAGTGAGGTGTAAGCCAACTGAAGTCCAATCAATGAGATGAGATTGGAGGTGTTGGTTACAGCTGCCCTGCCCTATAAAAAACACACACCAGTTCTGGTTTTGCTTTTCACAAGAAGCATTGCCTGATGTGAATGATGCCTCGCACAAAAGAGCTCTCAGAAGACCTACGATTAAGAATTGTTGACTTGCATAAAGCTGGAAAGGGTTATAAAAGTATCTCCAAAAGCCTTGCTGTTCATCAGTACATGGTAAGACAAATTGTCTATAAATGGAGAAAGTTCAGCACTGCTGCTACTCTCCCTAGTTGTGGCCGTCCTGTAAAGATGAATGCAAGAGCACAGCGCAGACTGCTCAATGAGGTGAAGAATAATCCTAGAGTGTCAGCTAAAGACTTACAAAAGTCTCTGGTCTATGCTAACATCCCTGTTAGCGAATCTACGATACGTAAAACACTAAACAAGAATGGATTTCATGGGAGGATACCACAGAGGAAGCCACTGCTGTCCAAAAAAAACATTGCTGCACATTTACAGTTTGCACAAGAGCACCTGGATGTTCCATAGCAGTATTAACAAAATATTCTGTGGACAGATGAAACCAAAGTTGAGTTGTTTGGAAGAAACACACAGCACTATGTGTGGAGAAAAAGAGGCACAGCACACCAACATCAAAACCTCATCCCAATTGTGAAGTATAGTGGTGGGGGCATCATGGTTTGTGGCTGCTTTGCTGCGTCAGGGCCTCGACGGATTGCTATCATCAAAGGAAAAATTAATTCCCAAGTTTATCAAGACATTTTGCAGGAGAACTTAAGGCCATCTGTCCACCAGCTGAAGCTCAACAGAAGATGGGTGTTGCAATAGGACAACGACCCAAAGCATAGAAGTGAATCAACAACAGAATGGCTTAAACAGAAGAAAATACACCTTCTGGAGTGGCCCAGTCAGAGTCCTGACCTCATTCTGATTGAGATGCTGTGCCATGACCTCAAGAAAGCGATTCACACCAGACATCCCAAGAATATTGCTGAACTGAAACAGTTTTGTAAAGAGGAAAGGTCAAGAGTAACTCCTGACCGTTGTGCACGTCTGATCTGCAACTACAGGAAACGTTTGGTTGAAGTTATTGCTGCCAAAGGAGGTTCAACCAGTTATTAAATACAAGGGTTCACATACTTTTTCCACCTGCACTGTGAATGTTTACATGGTGTGTTCAATAAAAACATGGTAACATTTAATTCTTTGTGTGTTATTAGTTTAAGCAGACTGTGATTATCTATTGTTGTGACTTAGATGAAGATCAGATCACAATTTATGACCAATTTGTGCAGAAATCCATATCCTTCCAAAGGGTTCACATACTTTTTCTTGTGACTGTACATTACTGAGTGTTGTAGAGAGAGATACAAAATTCATGTAAGCATTGTACCTGGGCATAATCGCCTACTATAATCTTCGACCCCGATCTGGGTGTAGGCGTTTGAGGTCGCAATACTTTTTATAAATGGCCTTGTGGTCATGCCATATTCCACTTTTTCATTTTAATTCCGCCCGGACAGACCCTACAATGGCCTCTTTTTCAACCCTTTTCCGGGTCCAAGGGGAAATATTAGATTTAATGTTACCATTATAAGATTGGATTGGATTGTGATTATATGCAGCCAGCTAAGGTCCCCTGTACCTGTTTAGTGAAGTAACTGTATGGTATTGGGTGTACTGCTGGTTCGCCTCCCTGTGGTGCACCCTGGGTAATGCTAAATGAACCATCAAATACTTTTGGTCCCCCCGAAAAAAGCTTATGGACATAAATTTTTATCTATATATATTGTGTGTATGGTATATAGTATGTGGTATATATTGCATGGCAGGAAAATGGACGTGCTATGTGCATGTGACAGAGATATTTATCTGTTGTCCATACATACATGCTACTGACATAGTGCTGCGAAGTAAAACCTTTTTTTTTATCAATGTAGTTCTTATTCGCATACACGACTATTTAGCAACACTCAATCTACATATAAATAATGTAGACGTAGATCGGGTGTTGCTAAATATTGTTCTGCCATGCATGCAAAATGAAATAAAATACAGTGCAGTAATACAATATTACTTACAGTGAGAATAACTTCTTCTTCTTCTTTTTGAAATCGAATTCACCCATTTTCGATCGCCGATTTTAATACAGGCAGACTGCCAAACTCCACTCGTAGCAAAACCAAAACCAGGGCACATGACACGTGACACGATTACGTCACTCATAAGATCGCGTCCTCACGCGATCATTAATAACATTCCCGATTTTCTGTTAAAAATCAGAAATTCAAATAACAAGATTGATTCCACCCTGCTTCTTGCAATATAGCGAATATTCGAAAAACAAATGTAGAATCAATCAATTTAGCTAATATAGTGGTATAATCTTCTTTGTCTAATAGTTGTAACTTTTTTTCTCTTTTGAACTTCAGATACAAAAAAATTTAAGACTCTTAAAAAAAAGATTATAGCACTATACAGGGAATGCAGAATTATTAGGCAAATGAGTATTTTGAACACATCATCCTCTTTATGCATGTTGTCTTACTCCAAGCTGTATAGGCTCGAAAGCCTACTACCAATTAAGCATATTAGGTGATGTGCATCTCTGTAATGAGAAGGGGTGTGGTCTAATGACATCAACACCCTATCCCTAGTATCTAGGGTTATGGTGGTATATACCCGAAAAGTTTAATTAAAGCATCCACCCAGAGGGTTCTAAAAATAGACCAAAGAGAAGCATTGAAACCACCACCCCCAAAAAATACTGACCCAAAAGGATACCAATACAACCTCATTACCAGGTATAATAGAGACCACCAGAATATTAGAAAGATAGTGATGAAGCACTGGAACATCCTGCTAAAAGACCCCATCCTCAAAAATATTCTACCCCAATTACCGTCCATAACATTTAGAAGGGCACAAACTATCAAAAACATCATCGCCCCATCCTGTCCCAAACTTTAAGCCCCCACGAAAACCATCTTCCCACAGCTAATAAGAAAAGGGTGTTTTAAATGTGGCACCAAAAAATGCAAATGTTGTGCGATGATCACACATGATACTAGGGCCATTGAAACAGGAGGTCCCTTGGGCCCCTGGACAATAAAACAAGACCTAAACTGCGGGACAAGAAATTTCATATATCTCCTCAGATGTCCCTGCGGTTTAAAATATGTCGGTAGAACTACCCAAACCCTTAGGGAAAGAATGTGTGAACACAGATCTAATATTAAATGAAAAGTCCCGACACACAGCGTATCACGCCATTTCTCTGAACGACATGAGGGTTCCATAACCGGTCTCACAGTTACTCCTCTAGAAACCATCACCTCATCATATCAACAGCTATGCCGAAAGGAGATGTACTGGATTTTCACACTAAATACCCTATCCCCTTTCGGCCTAAATGAAAGCTTAGAATATTCTAATTACTAAAGAAGTACCGTTGCCATACTTTATATTTTGCCACGTAGCATCTGCCCTTGAGGGGACAAAAAAAGGAAAAAAAAATTAAAAATAAAAATAAAAAAAATTCTACTATACATATATATGGAGATTTTATATATATTTATTTATGTATATTTATTATATTATAGTATATTTATTATATATTTATTTTTTATTAATTTACCTTTTACTATATATATTTATTATTCGATTTTACTGCACTCGATGCTACTAACTGATTATCAATATTATCCTTATTTATTATGCATTATTATTTTCTCTTTTACTAATTATTATCAATATATATTATATGGTACTTTGATCAATGCTGTCAAATATCAATATTACCAATATTATTCTCTTTTATCACCTTGTCAACACCATTCTCTTCTATCACCTTTTTTATAACACTCCCCCATTTCTACCAATCTCACTACCACCAGTCACTTCAACAGAATAATGTACAGAAACATATATATCCGATTCTGTTAATAACAGAAATGTAACCCCCGATCATGTGATTAGGGAGCCGGTCATGTGACCTCTTTTTTTCCCTTTTTTTCCCTTCACTCTTAAGGGCCCTTTCACACCTGCGTTATAGTCTTCCGGCATAGAGTTCCGTCGTCGGGGCTCTATGCCGGAAGAATACTGATCAGGATTTTCCTAATGCATTCTGAATGGACAGTCCGTCCTTCAGGATGCATCAGGATGTCTTCAGTTCCGGAACGGAACGTTTTTTGGCCGCAGCAAATAGCGCAGCATGCTGCGCTTTTTGCTCCGGCCAAAAATCCGGAACACTTGCCGCAAGGCCGGATCCGGAATGAATGCCCATTGAAAGGCATTGATCCGGATCCGGCCTTAAGCTAAACGTCGTTTCGGCGCATTGCCGGATGCGACGTTTAGCTTTTTCTCAATGGTTACCATGGCTGCCGGGACGCTAAAGTCCTGGCAGCCATGGTAAACTGTAGTGGGGAGCGGGGAGCAGCATACTTACCATCCGTGCGGCTCCCGGGGCGCTCCAGAGTGACGTCAGGGCGCCCCAGGCGCATGGATGACGTGATCGCATGGATCACATGATCCATGCGCATGGGGCGCTCTGACGTCATTCTGGAGCGCCCCGGGAGCCGCACGGATGGTAAGTATGTAAGTATGCTGCTCCCCCGCTCCCCACTATTACTATGGCACCCAGGACTTTAATAGCGTCCTGGGTGCCATAGTAACACTGAAAGCATTTTGAAGACGGATCCGTCTTCAAATGCTTTCAGTACACTTGCGTTTTTCCGGATCCGGCGTGTAATTCCGGCAAGTGGAGTACACGCCGGATCCGGACAACGCAAGTGTGAAAGAGGCCTAAGATACCTTTGTAATAAACTTATATACATATATTTTTCCATAACATCCACACCCCACATTTGTGTAAGCCTATTATCTAGGCACCCCCCCTTTTTTCTTCTTCTCTGCTTCCTTCGGCTGGTAAAACAGTTACTCCCGTCTTGAGAGGCACTTCCGGTTTCGGGTGCGCTCCACGGTGGAACGCACCGGAAGTACAGGATGCGTTCCACCGTGAGCGCAATAGAGAGAAGGACACGATCCTTCCCAAACAACCTGGAACAGTTAGTACGTGCCCCTCACCGGCCCTATAAGACCTCACCATGCTCTTATACTGTGATGTTTCTCTAATATTTATTGTTAATACAGCCGACATCCTAAAGACAAATATGACGTCACTTCCAGTGCGTTCCACCTTGAGACGCATGCAGTACCGGAAGTGACGAAATTGGAAGCCGTTTTCGGCGCCTTTTTTCCCGCTTTTTTTTTTGTGTTTTACTTGTTATTTAAACCCCATTACATTGTATTACGATTGTATATGCTCCTGATGAAGGGGACCCATTAAGAGGCCCCGAAACGCGTCGAGCTGCTCACTCCCCCACCCTGGCTTTGAAATAAAGAACATAAAGATTGAACAAGAACTCCTGAGTGATCATTGTTCATCGGTGAGACTCTACTGGCGATCCAGGCGCAGGAGGTGTGATGTGGGTGTCTTGTGCTTTATCCCACATTACCCTCCTGGGTGAAGTGAGTCACTAAAATTTTGATTTTATATCTCGATTTTATATTTGCCTAATATTTTATATTTACCTAATACTACATTTGCTAATTGCATACCATATACGAATTGACTGTGAGAATCATAAATATATAGAAAAAATAAATAAAAATAAATTGGTGAGTGTGAAAGTATTGTCACCCCACTTATGTGTATCTAACAACTCAAGCTTCTATCTTTTTTGGTTATATACCATCATAACCCTAGATACTAGGGATCTTGGTGCCTCTCTGTGGTCCTTTTTAGCGTTTCCACGCAACCCCACTGTCTTCTTCTTAATCACCCACCTTGAGGGCATCAGGGTGGGTCGAGACCATTGGCAGCCTGCCCTTCTTTGTTCCACTATTTTTATTTTTTTATGTGTATATATATATATATATATATATATATATATATATACATACATATACTTGTTTTCCAAAAATTCTGGTACAAACGAACCACAAGTACTTTTGCCCTACCTTTGGCGCCCCGCGAAGTTATCCCTGGACCATCGTTCTGAAAGGCCCAGTGACTAACCCTTTTTTTTCTTCCCCTGTCTCTGACTATCAACACCCTATATCAGGTGTGCATAATTATTAGGCAACTTCCTTTCCTTGGGCAAAATGGGTCAAAAGAAGGACTTGACAGGCTCAGAAAAGTCAAAAATAGTGAGATATCTTGCAGAGGGATGCAGCACTCTTAAAATTGCAAAGCTTCTGAAGCGTGATCATCGAACAATCAAGTGTTTCATTCAAAATAGTCAACAGGGTCGCAAGAAGCGTGTGGAAAAACCAAGGCGCAAAATAACTGCCCATGAACTGAGAAAAGTCAAGCGTGCAGCTGCCAAGATGCCACTTGCCACCAGTTTGGCCATATTTCAGAGCTGCAACCTCACTGGAGTGCCCAAAAGCACAAGGTGTGCAATACTCAGAGACATGGCCATGGTAAGAAAGGCTGAAAGACGACCACCACTGAACAAGACACACAAGCTGAAACGTCAAGACTGGGCCAAGAAATATCTCAAGACTGATTTTTCTAAGGTTTTATGGACTGATGAAATGAGAGTGAGTCTTGATGGGCCAGATGGATGGGCCCGTGGCTGGATTGGTAAAGGGCAGAGAGCTCCAGTCCGACTCAGATGCCAGCAAGGTGGAGTACTGGTTTGGGCTGGT
This sequence comes from Bufo gargarizans, assembly GCF_014858855.1. NCBI lineage: Eukaryota > Metazoa > Chordata > Amphibia > Anura > Bufonidae > Bufo > Bufo gargarizans. Next base: position 265,030,236 of record NC_058082.1, on the reverse strand, counting down.
ATCATCAAAGATGAGCTTGTGGGGCCTTTTCGGGTTGAGGATGGAGTCAAGCTCAACTCCCAGTCCTACTGCCAGTTTCTGGAAGACACCTTCTTCAAGCAGTGGTACAGGAAGAAGTCTGCATCCTTCAAGAAAAACATGATTTTCATGCAGGACAATGCTCCATCACACGCGTCCAAGTACTCCACAGCGTGGCTGGCAAGAAAGGGTATAAAAGAAGAAAATCTAATGACATGGCCTCCTCGTTCACCTGATCTGAACCCCATTGAGAACCTGTGGTCCATCATCAAATGTGAGATTTACAAGGAGGGAAAACAGTACACCTCTCTGAACAGTGTCTGGGAGGCTGTGGTTGCTGCTGCACGCAATGTTGATGGTGAACAGATCAAAACACTGACAGAATCCATGGATGGCAGGCTTTTGAGTGTCCTTGCAAAGAAAGGTGGCTATACTGGTCACTGATTTGTTTTTGAATGTCAGAAATGTATATTTGTGAATGTTGAGATGTTATATTGGTTTCACTGGTAAAAATAAATAATTGAAATGGGTATATATTTGTTTTTTGTTAAGTTGCCTAATAATTATGCACAGTAATAGTCACCTGCACACACAGATATCCCCCTAAAATAGCTAAAACTAAAAACAAACTAAAAACTACTTCCAAAAATATACAGCTTTGATATTAATGAGTTTTTTGGGTTCATTGAGAACATGGTTGTTGTTCAATAATAAAATTAATCCTCAAAAATACAACTTGCCTAATAATTCTGCACTCCCTGTACTAGCTAAATTGCGCTATGTTAGTATTTTATGAATATTCGCTAAATTGCTATATATTCTTGTTTTAGAATATGAGAAATATTCTAAAAAACTAATATATAGCAATATAGCGAATATATTTATATATGAAAAAATTCATGAATATTCGATATAGCGAATATATAGTACTATATTCAAAATATTTGTGAATTCTCAAAGTTGCGATATTAGCAAAAAATATTTATTATTCGAATATTTGCGCTCAGCACTAATCTCTAGATAAGTCCTTCTCCCTTCTGTGTCTGTTTTTACAAGGCCTCTAGGGTGACGATAGCTCCTTTGGTTGTTGAAGGAGCTGGGTGTCTTTTTACCTCTTCCCTACAGCTGAGGGTTTGGTTCAGTGTGTTACAGTCTTAGGTACATGGACATGTGCATATCTACCATCAAGATATGCACATGGGCATAGCAGCTTAGGGAAAGTGTTTTAGGAATTGCTAGGAGGTGACCCCCTTGTTCTGTAGGATTTGGGGCCTAGTCAGTTGTTTTGTTTGCCTCGTGTTCTGTTTCCGTCCCTTATCTTACCTTCCGTGACAGCCATATTTCCGGTGCCTACAGACACCTTGTGAATGGAGCGTTAGAAAGAAATCCTGATGTATAATGATGTAATTTGACAGAATTCCAAAGCGTTGAAGAACAACTTACCCTATCCGTTGCAATTCCTTGTTTGGAAAAAAAAATGTGTATATGCACAGCAGAGTGTATATCTAGCTATATATAGCATATCATTGAAATTTACCACTGGGGTGCATATCCTAAAAGACTTTTCAGTAGATAATCAAGGTTACACTTTAGAGGTTGACATGCATTTTCTTGGCTCTCACCATTAATTTCTAAGAGAAACAACAAACACACAAGCAATTCAAATTCAGTCTGTTTTGGAACATAAAATGCATCAATTGCATCCCCCTGCTCCCCCTGATGATTGACCTCAACTGTCTTCCACTTATTGTTTCCTACTTGACAGAATTTTAGTGGCTGCAGTGCTTTCTGATCATATTCACCCAGTTGTAGATAAGGAATGGGGATAGTATAGGCTCCTGTAAGGTAAAGAAGTTGCCACATTCCCATGAAGACATGATCTGTTAGAAAGTTTCTCTTTGGCACATGCTCTATATTGAGAAATAGGAAAGCTGCATAAATATGTAGTATTCCTTCTCAATGTCATCCTGTGTACCTTCACTCACTCCAAAACATGTTTAGAGAATTTTAATTAACAATTAGAATTGCTACATAAATGTATTCATTGTTGAAATGATAGTTCAGTAATTTGCAAGTACTTTGTTTTAATGCCAAGATTATTTGCTTATCTCTAATTCTACATTCACCACTCAGAACAGAAAACATTCTCTTCACAATTTTGCATCCTGAATTCCTGAAAGGTTTCCAGATAACAGAGGAAATAAAAGCTATAATTCAGTTCCCATGATCTTTCTCTTGCAGTGAATGCAATCAGTCACATTGTTAGCTATTATTTTTTGAGTTGTAAAGCTAACAAAACCAGTGCATGCCTTTCTGATCATAAAGAAAATACATACTGTCTGAATAAGTGCTTTGAAGAAATGACAGGGAAATACAAGGCTTTTCTGCTGAAGGATATAGAGGGAAGTGAGACAACTGTTAAAGATGGCCTTGTGTATCAGCAGGGTACTATAAAAAATACATAATTTAGAACAGAAATGTGTCAAGTAACAATGTACATTTACTGTGCTACTAACATCTGGACAACACTGTTGTCAAAATCATGTTTGTCCTGCACCTGAAACCATTCAGGATTGTAACCAAAATATATATTTTTTACATAGTAACAGAGTATATAAGGCTGAAAAAATACATATTCCACTGCATATTCTTAGCCCCTTTTGACAGTAGAGCTCCCAATTACATTTTCCTATTCTAAAAATGGAAAAGGAGACCCTTACTAAGAAATTGACAGATTTTGAAAGCTAGGGATAGGAGACCAAATATTAGATTGATAGGGATACCTGAAAAATCTGAGGGTGCAAACTGTACACAATTCATTGAGAAGTGGTTAAAGGAAACAGTGGGTGGGGAAAATTCGTCTAATCTAATTTTTGTTGGAGAATAATAACAAAAATCATACCGTTTAAGGATAAAGAATATATTATGCAAAACATAAGAGCATAAGATAAAGTGGAAATTGATGGGTCTAAAGTGTTAATATTTCCTGACTACTCATTTTCCACTCAAAAGGAGCAGGAGAAATACTCTGATATTAAACATAGACTTCGTCAAGCTGGAATATCTTACTCTCTTATATATCCTGCAAAACTGAGAGTGGTCTATAGGGGAATTTTTTTTTTTTCCTTCTCCGCAGGGATCGAATACATGGGTAGAATCGCAGGGCCTATAATCGTATAATTTTCGCTAATGAAAATGTGAGGTTGGGGTTGGGGGGGAGGGGTGGTATTCACGCCAAGGTATTAGGGCAGTGATGTCGAACCTTTTGCAGACCGAGTGCCCAAACTGCAACATAAACCCACTTATTTATCGCAAAGTGCCAACACAGCAATTTACCTTGAATACTACAGTCCAATATAGTATATCTTCCATGTACTGTATCATTTATTTACAATATCCTGCCTACATTCAGTGCACTGCCTGTGCTGTTCATGGTGCGCCCTGCGCTGATGAGAGACAGGAAAGTCTAAGGCATATTGGTACACCACAGACTTTTTCCAGGGTGTGGGTGCCCACAGAGAGGGCTCACCCGTGCCATAGGTTCTCCATCACTGTACTAGGGTGTTAAGGCCCCAAGGTTGTGGTCGGCACACTAAGTGTGTGTGTTTAGGAGGGGGGGCGGGACAGCGGGGAGTTTGATATTTTTTTTTTCATTTATTATCCGGTTGTATTTATAAGGTAATGTGTTAAGAATTAAAGTATTATCATGGAATGTTAGAGGGTTAGGAGATAAAAAATTGCTGTATTTAGGATTCTTGTAAGCAAAATTGGATAGCCCATCCTACCTATAGTGGGTACAGCGGAGGGGTAAGTGTTCTTATACACAGGGACATATCTTGTTCTATAATTTCATATAATGTGGATGTGGATGGAAGATACAGTTGCAAGAAAAAGTATGTGAACCCTCTGGAATGATATGGATTTCTGCACAAATTGGTCATAAAATGTGATCTGATCTTTATCTAAGTCACAACAATAGACAATCACAGTCTGCTTAAACTAATACACAAATAATTAAATGTTACCATGTTTTTATTGAACACACCATGTAAACATTCACAGTGTGGGTGGAAAAAGTATGTAAACCCCTAGACTAATGACATCTCCAAGAGCTAATTGGAGTGAGGTGTCAGCCAACTGAAGTCAATCAATGAGATGAGATTGGAGGTGTTGGTTACAGCTGCTCTGCCCTATAAAAAACACACACCAGTTCTGGGTTTGCTTTTCACAAGAAGCATTGCCTGATGTGAATGATGCATCACTCAAAAGAGCTCTCAGAAGACCTACCATTAAGAATTGTTGACTTGCATAAAGCTGGAAAGGGTTATAAAAGTATCTCCAAAAGCCTTGCTGTTCATCAGTCCACGGTAAGACAAATTGTCTATAAATGGAGAAAGTTCTGCACTGCTGACTGCAAGAGCACAGCGCAGACTGCTCAATGAGGTGAAGAAGAAACCTAGAGTGTCAGCTAAAGACTTACAAAAGTCTCTGGCATATGTTAACATCCCTGTTAGCGAATCAACGATATGTAAAACACTAAACAAGAATGAATTTCATGGGAGGATACCACAGAGGAAGCCACTGTTGTCCCAAAAAAATTGCTGCGCGTTTCCAGTTTGCACAAGAGCACCTGGATGTTCCAAATCAGTACTGGCAAAATATTCTGTGGACAGATGAAACCAAAGTGGAGTTGTTTGGAAGAAACACACAACACTATGTGTTGAGAAAAAGAGATACGGCACACAAACATCAAAACCTCATCCCAACTGTGAACTATGGTGGTGGGGGGCATCATGGTTTGGGGCTACTTTGCTGCGTCAGGGCCTGAACGGATTGCTATCATCAAAGAAAAAATGAATTCACAAGTTTATCAAGACATTTTGCAGGAGAACTTAAGGCCATCTGTCCACCAGCTGAAGCTCAACAGAAGATTGGTGTTGCAACAGGACAAAGACCCAAAGCATGGAAGTAAATCAACAACAGAATGGCCTGACCTTAACCCGATTGAGATGCTGTGGCATGACCTCATTAAAACGATTCAAACCAGACATCCCAAGAATATTGCTGAACTGAAACAGTTCTGTAAAGAGGAATGGTCAAGAATTACTCCTGACCGTTCTGCACATCTGATCTGCAACTATATGAAACATTTGGTTGAAGTTATTGCTGCCAAAGGAGGTTCAACCAGTTATTAAATCCAATGGGTTAACATGCTTTTTCCACCTGCACTGTCAATATTTACATGGTGTGTTCAATAAAAACATTGTAACATTTAATTCTTTGTGTGTTATTAATTTAAGCAGACCGTGATTGTCTATTGTGACTTAGATGAAGATCAGATCACATTTTATGACCAATTTATGCATAAATCCATATCATTCCAAAAGGTTCACATACTTTTTCTTGCAACTGTATGTCTTTCTGTATGGGTGCTTTGAAAATAGATGTGTGGTGGCGGCGGTTTATATTCCCCCGCCCTACTCACATGATGTATTGCTAAGATTGGATGATTTTTTGCTGGACAAAGCCAACTGTCCATTGATTCTGATGGGGGACTTTAACTGTACCATGGATGAGGAATTAGACAGATTAACAAAGATAAATAGGGGTTTTAGACATTGGAGTACCCCATTAAAGAGACTTGTCCAAAAGTTTGGTTGGTGGGATATATGGAGGACACATAATCCGTTAGTGAACCAATTTTCTTGCTATAGTAAAGCTTATGACTCTTTTTTTTTTTAGGATTGATTTTGCATTTGGTAATCAGGCCACTCTTGAATTGAAAACGGAAGTCTCGTTTTGGCCTGGGGGCATCTCAGACTATTCCCCAGTTTTATTAAAGGTATGTTTGGGGGAGGGAGTGGTACCTGGGGGGTCAAAGGTCCTAATTGGTTAACCCTGTTTGGCTTGACCTAATGGGACAATATGATCAATTTACTGAGGAAATTTGTATTTATTTTTTATATAAACCAGGGCACAGCTGGGGTTAATTTGGTCTGGGATGTGCTCAAGGTCTATGTGAGAGGGTTACTGAATAAAAAGATTATTCACTTAAAAACGGGTTTTAAAAAGAAAGAACAGGGTCTAATGGCAACTGTGATAAATACAGAGAAAAATATGATCAGTTTACGAACTGAGGAAGCTAAGGAAGCTTGGCTTCATGCAACACAAAAATATAATACTTTTAATAAGGATCTGGGGTATGTTATTTCAATATTGGAAAAATTTGACAAGTTCTCAGGTATAGTAATTAATTGGAGTAAATCAACTCTATTACCGTTAAGTGAGAGTGTGAGGGTTAAGGAGGAGAAATTGAGATTGCTGGATAGTTTTAAATATTTGGTTATTCAGATTGCAAGTGATCCATCTAGACTTACTGAACTTAATTTTATCCCACTATTAGGTAGGATCAAAGGTAGAATTAAGATATGGAATAAGCTCCCTTTAAGTAAAGCAGACAGTATAGCTCTGATCAAAATGGTTTTATTACCCTAATTATTGTACCCCCTGCCGAATTCTCCCATTGTTCTTGGTAATAAGATTTTTAAAGAAATGGAAAAGCTGTTTAATGAGTTGATATGGTCAGGAAAGAGAGTTAGGAAAAAGTGAACTTGGGTTACTAGAGCTTATGAACACAGGGGTTTGAAAGATCCAGATATGAAGTTATATTATCTTTCAACAAAAATTGCATGGAAATGAACTGGGAGCAGGTCGACTGTTTGCAATCTCTTGTGAGGAATAGCGAGGGACCTATGCCTAATATATTTTCATTACTTGAAGCAGGTCAATTGAACAACATAGAGTTACATAAACTTCCAGTAGTAAGGTTGGAGGTGGAATTGTTTGCTTCATAAATTTTCAACTTATACTTTGGATATTTGTCCGAGATGTGAGAGTAAAAAGGCGGATATCACCCACATGTGGTGGCGTTGCCCGAAGATACAACCATTCTGGCAGGGTCTCATACAGATGATTGGAGATATATTTGGGGTTAAATCGTTGCTTTCAATTCTTAGTGGTGTTTTGGGTGAGCTTCCGTGTAATTTGTCGAAAGATTTGGAGTATATGGTATATAAGTCCTTTTTTATGGCTTGTCTATTAATTGCTAGGAAATGGATGGGCTCTGCTGTTCCCACAACTAGGGAATAGATAAATGTGATGACTGTAAATAGGTCTGTTGAGAAAGTGGGCTATATTAGGCAAAAGAAGGTACCTGTCTAAGATCGATTTTGGATAAAATGGGAGAGGCTCACCAATAAGACAATTTTTTTTTTTTTCTTCCCGCTGTCACACGGGGTGGGGGGATTGTTGGGGGATATATTTGTGTGATAAAATATTTGTAAATTGATATATTAGGGGGGGGGGGATTATTATATGCACTTATATTTATTAATGTGGTTAGGAACTGGAGAAACCAGCAGGAAAGCCACAAAGAAAAAGCATGTAGACATGGTTGGGTTCTAATTAAATACCCCATACAAATGTGTCCACCAGTAATGAGCAGCAGGGGCAATATTCGAATTTGCGATATTTCGCAAATATTTAGTAGAATATTCTTCATATATTTGAGAATTTGAGAATTCGAGATTATTTTCTTGATCGCGAAAAATGTAATATTCGCGAAATGCGCTCGAAATACAGGCGTGGGTCACTATAGCTATATATTTCAAGCTGCTAGAAGTTTCCTGAGACTGGAGAAAATGGTTGGCACAGCAGAACATTACAATAGCTTTATGTGCAAATAGATTGCTTCAATATATTTGCGATTGCGAAATCAGCACTAATGATGCAAATATTTTGGCGCAATACGTGCAACTTCACATTATAACAGGTCTGACTTCTTATTAGTGATTGGTGCACGAAGTATTGTTGTGAACTTGTGACATCACAGCACTATGTATGTACAGTCGTGGCCAAAAGTTTTGAGAATGACACAAATATTAGTTTTCACAAAGTTTGCTGCTAAACTGCTTTTAGATCTTTGTTTTAGTTGTTTCTGTGATGTAGTGAAATATAATTACACGCACTTCATACATTTCAAAGGCTTTTATCGACAATTACATGACATTTATGCAAAGAGTCAGTATTTTCAGTGTTGGCCCTTCTGTTTCAGGACCTCTGCAATTCGACTGGGCATGCTCTAAATCAACTTCTGGGCCAATTCCTGACTGATAGCAAACCATTCTTTCATAATCACTTCTTGGAGTTTGTCAGAATTAGTGCGTTTTTGTTTGTCCACCCGCCTCTTGAGGATTGACCGCAAGTTCTCAATGGGATTAAGATCTGGGGAGTTTCCAGGCTATGGGCCCAAACGTTTTGGTCCCCGAGCCACTTAGTTATCACTTTTGTCTTATGGCACGGTGCTCCATCGTGCTGAAAAATGCATTGTTCTTCACCAAACTGTTGTTGGATTGTTGAAAGAAGTTGCTGTTGGAGGGTGTTTTGGTACCATTCTTTATTCATGGCTGTGTTTTTGGGCAAAATTGTGAGTGAGCCCACTCCCTTGGATGAGAAGCAACCCCACACAAGAATGGTCTCAGGATGCTTTACTGTTGGCATGACACAGGACTGATGGTAGCGCTCACCTTTTCTTCTCTGGACAAGCCTTTTTCCTGATGCCCCAAACAATCGGAAAGAGGCTTCATCGGAGAATATGACTTTGCCCCAGTCCTCAGAAGTCCATTCACCATATTTTCTGCAGAAGATCAATCTGTCCCTGATGGGGTTTTTTTTGGAGAGAAGTGGCTTCTTTGCTGCCCTTCTTGACACCAGGCCATCTTCCAAAAGTCTTCGCCTCACTGTGCGTGCAGATGCGCTCACACCTGCCTGCTGCCATTCCTGAGCAAGCTCTGCACTGGTGGCACTCTGATCCCGCAACTGAATCCTCTTTAGGAGACGATCCTGGCGCTTGCTGGACATTCTTGGATGCCCTGAAGCCTTCTTAACAAGAATTGAACCTCTTTCCTTGAAGTTCTTGATGATCCTATAAATTGTTGATTGAGGTGCAATCTTAGCAGCTACAATATCCTTGCCTGTAAAGCAATTTTTATGCAACGCAATGATGGCTGCACTCGTTTCTTTGCAGGTCACCATGGTTAACAATGGAAGAACAATGATTTCAAGCCTCACCCTCCTTTTAACAGGTCAAGTCTGCCATTTTAACCCAATCAGCCTGACATAATGATCTCCAGCCTTGTGCTCGTCAACATTCTCACCTAAGTTAACAAGACAATTACTGAAATGATCTCAGCAGGTCCTTTAATGACAGCAATGAAATGCAGTGGAAAGTTTTTTTTGGGGATTAAGTTAATTTTCATGGAAACTAAGGACTATGCAATTCATCTGATCACTCTTCATAACATTCTGGAGTATATGCAAATTGCTATTATAAAAACTTAAGCAGCAACTTTTACAATTTCTAATATTTATGTAATTCTCAAAACTTTTGGCCACGACTGTATGTACTGTAGGAAGGCACAAGGGACCGTTATTGATGGAAGTTATGTGTCACCGAGATTCCTGGTCTTACCTCGGTGAGGTAAGAGCCGGTAGTTTTAAGTGTCAGCATCAGCTAGTGCTGACTGACAATGTTTGTTGTTAATATAACCGTAAAGCCGATCCGGGCCGGCTTTTACTGGGAGTAACCAAAGTGCTGGGTGGGTGGCTTCTACCCACACTCCAGGCCGGGTCTTTTTTGGTCTATATAAAACCCAGCCAGTAGTCTTAGCTGGGTGTGCTTTATCCTCCATCTGACAGAGAAGCTGGGGAGTGTCTGTGTTTTGGGATCTGTGAATTTGTGCTGTGCTAAAGGGATGAGAGCCACATGCCGGGAAACAGGACCCTAAAGCCTGCTGTGGACTGCGGGTGGAAAACTGCTAACCAGGTGAAGATTTTGTTCTATGGACATTGCATGGTGTGAACTAACACCAAGACTGTGAACGGTCATTTTGTTTTTCCTTATGTGTGAATAAACAACAAACTGTTTAAGTTAAACACTTTGTGATTGCCTCTGTACTGCGTCCGCTAGCCTGTCTACCAGAGCAAAACCCCACAGTATGTATGTAGCATACATACATACAGTCAGGTCCATAAATATTGGGACATCGACACACAATTCTAAAATTTTTGGCTCTATACACCACCACAATAGATTTGAAATGAAACGAACAAGATGTGCTTTAATTGCAGACTGACAGCTTTAATTTGAGGGTATTTTCATCTAAATCAGGTGAACGGTGTAGGATTACGACAGTTTGCATATGTGCCTCCAACTTGTTCGGAGACCAAAAGTAATGGGACATAATAATAATCATAAATCAAACTATCACTTTTTAATACTTGGTTGCAAATCCTTTGCAGTCAATTACAGCCTGAAGTCTGGAATGCATAGACATTACCAGACGCTGGGTTTCATCCCTGGTGATGCTCTGACAGGCCTCAACTGCAACTGTATTCAGTTCCTGCTTGTTCTTGGGGCATTTTCCCTTCAGTTTTGTCTTCAGCAAATTAAATGCATGCTCAATCGGATTCAGGTCAGGTTATTCACTTGGCCATTGCATAGCATTCCACTTCGTTCCCTTAAAAGACCCTCTTTGGTTGCTTTTGCAGTATGCTTTAGGTCCTTGTCCATATGCACTGTGAAGCACCGTCCAATGAGTTCTGAAGCATTTGGCTGAATATGAGCAGATAATATTGCCCGAAACACTTCAGAATTCATCCTGTTGCTTTTGTCAGCAGTCACATCATCAATAAATACAAGAGAACCAGTTCCATTGGCAGCTATACATGCCCACGCCGTGACACTACCACTACCATGCTTCACTGATAAAGTGGTATGCTCAGGATCATGAGCAGTTCCTTTCCTTCTCCATACTCTTCTCTTCCCATCACTCTGGTACAATTTGATCTTGGTCTCATCTGTCCATAGGATGTTGTTCCAGAACTGTGAAGGCTTTTTTAGATGTCATTTGCAAACTCTAATCTGGCCTTTCTGTTTTTAAGGCTCACCAATGGTTTACATCTTGTGGTGAACCCTCTGTATTCACTCTGGTGAAGTCTTCTCTTGATTGTTGACTTTGACACACATACACCTACCTCCTGGAGAGTGTTCTTGATCTGGCCAACTGTTGTGAAGGGTGTTTTTTTCACCAGGGAAAGAATTCTTCGGTCATCCACCACAGTTGTTTTCCGTGGTCTTCCGGGTCTTTTGGTGTTGCTGAGCTCACCGTGTTATCCTTCTTATTAAGAATGTTCCAAACAGTTATTTTGGACATGCCTAATGTTTTTGCTAGCTCTCTGATGGGTTTGTTTTGTTATTTCAGCCTAATGATGGCTTGCTTCACGGATAGTGATAGTTCTTTGGATCTCATCTTGAGAGTTGACAGCAACAGATTCCAAATGCAAATAGCACGCTTGAAATGAACTCTGGACCTTTTATCTGCTCATTGTAATTGGGATAGTGAGGGAATAACACACCTGGCCATGGAACAGCTGAGAAGCCAATTTTCCCATTACTTTTGGTCCCTTAACAAGTCAGAGGGACATTTGCAAACTGTTGTAATTCCTACACCGTTCACCCGATTTGGATGTAAATACCCTCAAATTAAAGCTGACAGTCTGCAGTTAAAGCACATCTTGTTTGTTTCATTTCAAATCCATTGTGGTTGTGTATAGATTCAAAAATGTTAGAATTGTGTCGATGTCCCAATATTTATGGACCTGACTGTACATACATACATACAGCACTATGTATGTAGCATGTATGTATGGACAGCAGAACCTATCAGCTACACTATATCACTATCCAACCTACACTGACTATCTCCCACTAACTATCTGTATTATATATAAAAGCTAACTAACTATATATCTAGTGTAATGACAGGAAAGCAGAGAGCATGGCAATAACACTGCTGTCTCTCTCCAATCTGCAAAATACTGTATACAAGGGCTGCTGGGGAGGTTCTTATATAGTAAGGGGTAGGCAACTTTCCTATTGGTTGCTAGGGATGTTGCTCAGCTCAGACAAGGGCATTGCAGCCTTATCATTGGCCCACAAGCAAGAAGGGAGGTTACTGATGAAAAAAATAAAAATTGAATATTCGAAATTATGAATATATATGACTATATACTAAATATTGGCAAATTCTCAAAGTGCCGATATTCACGATTCGAATATTTGGGATCAACACTAGTGTCCACCCTTAAAGGGAATCTGTAACCAGTTTTATGGTGTCCTAACTAAGGGCAACATAAACTAGTAACAGGTCTCCTTAGCAAAATGCTGGGTCACATTCTTCAAATGACCCAGCAATTTTGCTAAAATCTTGTGCTGAACAGCTCCAGTGCATGCCAAACAAGTCTCCATATTCATGAGCTCATAGAGCAGTTAATACTACACCAGTAGAAAAAGTGCATTCTGGGTAGTATTATGACATCACGCTCCTTATCAAATGCACACACCCATCCAACAATGATTGGAAAGTTCCAAACTAGGAGGCTGTGTTCATCTGATAAGTTTTGGGTTAAGAAACCAAATACCAAAAAGAAAAACAGAGAGAGACTGAAAGAAAAAAAAAAAAAAACTAAGAAAGAAAGGTAGATCTCTGGAGAAACCTTTGTATTATAGATCTCTGGAGAAACATTTGGATTATCGGGAAAAACTCTTGAGAGCTGACTGCCCTAAGACTCTGCACATCACTTGATCCTTGGGTAATGTATATTTTTGTTTTATGTAGTATTAATCTAAATTAATTGGCTTGATACTTAGCCAGATACCCGCTCATTTGAGGACGTGTAACGTTAGTCAATATTCTCTCTGATTTCAGTTAAAATGCATACAACTGAATAAAGGGGATAATATTGGAGAAACTCTCTGTTGGGAATCTTTATATTCCCTAGTTTGAGATCCAGCCAATAATTTATACGTTTTGTTGCAATACTACAATTATCTGAGATTGGTCATCATTTTGGGGCAGAGCATGTCATTTTCTTGATTGAGTTTTTTGCGTAATCCATTGATTTTATATCTCTCACAATTTTAAAGGGCTTCTGTGACCCCCTAAAACTCATTTTTCATTTTTGGGCATATTAAAATCCTTATTGGATGACTATTCCCTATATAGGGCTCTTACCTTGTTCTGTGGCTTGGTTTCACTAAAAATCAAGCTTTTAAAATATGCAAATGACCGCCGCATCCTCCTTTCAAAAAAACGCCCCCTCTTCCTGTTAATTGACAGGGCCAGCGAGCGCTTTCCTCCTCCGGCTGGCCCTGTCTGCAATTCAAATCCCGCGTCTGCGCTCGCTTCCTCAGCACTCCCTCAGTGCGCCTGCGCCGATGACGTCACCTCTAAACCCGAAAGAAAAGACGTCATCGGCGTAAGCACACTGAGGAAGTTCTGGGTAAGCGAGCGTCCTTCTCTCAGAGCACCTGCGCCGAATGAAGACACGTAAGGTGCAGGCACGGGATTTGAATTACAGACAGGGCCAGCCGGAGGAGGAGAGCGCTCGCTGGTCCTGTCAATCAACAGGAGGAGGGAGGGGGGTTTGAAAGGAGGATGCGGCGGCTACCAGCAAGTAGACGCCCTACTTGCTGGTAGTGAAGTCATTTGCACATTTAAAAAGCTTGATTTTTAGTGAAACAAAGCCACAGAACAAGGTAAGAGCCCTATATAGGGAATAGTCGTCCAATAAGGATTTTAATATGCCCAAAAATGAAAAATTAGTTTTGAAGGTGACAGAAGCCCTTTAAAGCCTTATTGCATAATATTCTTGTGTTGGTTGAGTAGTGTTTTGTTGGCACCATATAGTGGTGAATTCTGGGTACTGCATATCATTGTATATTATTGAAATTTGCATTGATTAATTTTTGATTGTATTTTAAACTATTGTATGGTATAATAAACCATTTATATTTTTTGCATAGACGCTTGTACCCTGTTTTACTGATTGCACAAAATAATCAGGTTCTTGATTGAACTCTTTTTGAGATGTTTATGTCCATCTTGCAGGTCAATATCGTTTGAACATTTTTTCTTTTGATCCATTACATTTTAATATAGCAGATTCCCTTTAACTGATATCCAATTTAGTGAAGGCAGCACTCAAAAGATAGTGATGAAAAAATGTTCTTTTAAGCCATGAGTGGCAGTCCAATTCCATGCAAAGTTTCAGATATATCTTATCCTTAAACAAGCATTCTGTAAGGGCACAGTATTGCTGCTAGTGGGAAAGGATTATTAGGGGACAATATTTCAGACAGTGGGCGAGTATTCCGCGCGGATGCGATGTGTGAGGTGAACGCATTGCACCCGCACTGAATACCGACCCATTCATTTCTATGGGGCTGTTCACATGAGCAGTGATTTTCACGCATCACTTGTGCATTGCATGAAAATCGCAGCATGCTCTATATTCTGCGTTTTTCACGTAACGCAGGCCCCATAGAAGTGAATAGGGTTGCGTTAAAATCGCAAGCATCCATAAGCAAGTGCGGATGCGGTGCGATTTTCACGCACGGTTGCTAGGAGACGATCGGGATGGAGACCCGATCTTTATTATTTTCCCTTATAACATGGTTATAAGGGAAAATAATAGCATTCTGAATACAGAATGCATAGTACAATAGCACTGGAGGGGTTTAAAAAAATAACAAATAATTTACCCTCACATTAATCCACTTGCTCGCGCAGCCCGGCATCTCCTTCTGTCTTGATCTTAGCTCTGTGTAGCAACAAGGACCTTTGGTGACGTCACAGTCATCACATGATCCATCACATGATCTTTTACCATGGTGATGGATCATGTGATGACCGGAGTGACGTCACCACAGGTCCTGTTGCTACACAAAGCTAAGATGAAGACAGAAGGAGATGTCGGCTACGCGAGCAAGTGGACTAAGGTGAGTTAAATTATTATTTATTTATTTTTTACCCCTCCAGCGCTATTTTACTATGCATTCTGTATTCAGAATGCTATTATTTTCCCTTATAGCCATGTCATAAGGGAAAATAATACAATCTGCAGAACACCGATTTGCACGCGATTTTTCTCACACACGTGCAAAACGCATGACAATGTTTTGCACTCGCACGGAAAAATCGCGGGTGTTCCCGCAACGCACCCGCACATGTTTCCGCAACGGCCGTGTGAAAGAGGCCTAAGGCTGCCAATTGGGAAAAAGTTGTCAGGAGACAATATTGCTGCCAGTGTGCGAGGGGTCTTTTCTATACATCATCACAGGTGTGTGCTCTATATTTACAGGTGTGAATAATTTTGAGGTATTTTTATTACCCCACTTTTTTAGTCTTATTACCTCCTGACGAAGCAGGATAGCAAAACGCGCATCGAAGATTTCTGCTACTGTATATGGGGCATAATTGGGACCATCTCCAATAGACCATATCTATAGTACATAATTTATTGAATTGAAATTTATGATATACTCTGTATTGTGATTTTTGGCCACGAAATTATGTTATTTCTGTGGGAGCTTCCTATTAATGCACCGCAATAGTATTATTGGTGACTAACTCTTTTGTATTTAAGACACTTCTCTATTTTTGTATACTGATTGCTATTGAGGTTTGATTGGTTGTCTACTGTGGAAGGGGTTGTCAGGCGACAAGAATTCTGCCAGTAGGAGAGGATTTGTCAGGAGGCAATAATGCTTCCAGTGGGGGAGGGTTTTTCAGGAGACAATACTGCTGTCAGTGGGGAAAGGCTTGTTATGGGACAATGCTGCTGCCCGTGGAGAAGGGTTGTTAGGGATCAACACTGCAGCCAGTAAATATGTTGCCAGTAGTGAAGGGGTTGTCAGGAGGTATTACTGCGGCCATGGTGGAAGGTGTTTTCGGAAGACAATAATACTGCCAGAGGGGTGGTTGTCAGGGGAAAATACTACTGCTAGTGGACAAGGGGTTCTCATGAGACAATAGTGCTGCCAGTTGAGGAGGAATTATCAGGAAACAATATTGCCATTCTCTGTCATTGCACCCGCTATTTACAAAGACATGTGTTTCATGATGAAGTAGCCACAAAGTTATTTTTTTATTTTATTTGGCGAAGCAACCAAATCGCGATTTTGAGAACTTTGCTCATCTCTAAAAGCAATTGTTCGGCAGTTGAAATTTAAATGCTCGGTACACCTTGAGATGCAATTTTTGATTATGATTAGGGATGAGCGAACTCGAACTGTATAGTTCGGGTTCGTACCGAATTTTGGGGTGTCCGTGACACGGACCCGAACCCGGACATTTTCGTAAAAGTCCGGGTTCGGGTTCGGTGTTCGTCGCTTTCTTGGCGCTTTTGTGACGCTTTCTTGGCGCTTTTTGAAAGGCTGCAAAGCAGCCAATCAACAAGCGTCATACTACTTGCCCCAAGAGGCCGTCACAGCCATGCCTACTATTGGCATGGCTGTGATTGGCCAGAGCACCATGTGACCCAGCCTCTATTTAAGCTGGAGTCACATAGCGCCGCCCGTCACTCTGCTCTGATTAGCGTAGGGAGAGGTTGCAGATGCGACAGTAGGGCGAGATTAGGCAGATTAACTCCTCCAAAGGACTTCACTTGATTAATCGATCGATCTGCAGCTGTGCATCATTGAGCTGCTGAAATTCAAATGCTCACTCACTGTTTTTAGGCTGCCCAGACCGTTTGTCAGTCACTTTTTTCTGGGGTGATCGGCGGCCATTTTGTGTCTTGTGCGGTGCTGCGACCAAGTGCATCCAAGCTGCGACCAAGTGCATTTAACCCTCAATGGTGTGGTTGTTTTTTGGCTAAAGCCTACATCAGGGTGAAGCTGTCACACCAAGTGCATTTAACCAGCAATAGTCTGTTCATTTTTTGGCCATATACTAAATCAGGGGCAAGCTGCGCCTGTCACCAAGTGCATTTAACCCTCAATGGTGTGGTTGTTTTTTGGCTAAAGCCTACATCAGGGTGAAGCTGTCACACCAAGTGCATTTAACCAGCAATAGTCTGTTTATTTTTTGGCCATATACTACATCAGGGGAAAGCTGCGCCCGTCACCAAGTGCATTTAACCCTCAGTAGTGTGGTTCGTCAAGCTGTGACACCAAGTGCATTTAACCAGCAATAGTCTGTTCATTTTTTGGCCATATACTACATCAGGGGCAAGCTGCGCCCGTCACCAAGTGCATTTAACCCTCAGTAGTGTGGTTGGTCAAGCTATCACACCAAGTGCATTTAACCAGCAATAGTCTGTTCATTTTTTGGCCATATACTAAATCAGGGGCAAGCTGTGCCCGTCACCAAGTGCATTTAACCAGCAATAGTCTGTTCATTTTTTGGCCATATACTACATCAGGGGCAAGCTGCGCCCGTCACCAAGTGCATTTAACCCTCAGTAGTGTGGTTGGTCAAGCTATCACACCAAGTGCATTTAACCAGCAATAGTCTGTTCATTTTTTGGCCATATACTAAATCAGGGGCAAGCTGCGCCCGTCACCAAGTGCATTTAACCAGCAATAGTCTGTTCATTTTTTGGCCATATACTACATCAGGGGCAAGCTGCGCCCGTCACCAAGTGCATTTAACCCTCAGTAGTGTGGTTGGTCAAGCTATCACACCAAGTGCATTTAACCAGCAATAGTCTGTTCATTTTTTGGCCATATACTAAATCAGGGGCAAGCTGCGCCCGTCACCAAGTGCATTTAACCAGCAATAGTCTGTTCATTTTTTGGCCATATACTACATCAGGGGCAAGCTGCGCCCGTCACCAAGTGCATTTAACCCTCAGTAGTGTGGTTCGTCAAGCTGTGACACCAAGTGCATTTAACCAGCAATAGTCTGTTCATTTTTTGGCCATATACTACATCAGGGGCAAGCTGCGCCCGTCACCAAGTGCATTTAACCAGCAATAGTGTGGTTATTTTTTGGCCATATCCCAGTCTAATTCTGTCACTAAATCCATACCGGTCACCCAGCGCCTAAATACTAGGCCTCAAATTTATATCCCGCTAAATCTCTCGTTACCGCTGTCCTGTTGTGGCTGGGAAAGTTATTTAGTGTCCGTCAAAGCACATTTTTTGTTCTGGGTTGAAGTACAATTCCCAATTTAGCAATTTCATAATTTAGTGGTTCCTGCTATATCAGAGCTATTTGAAATCTATCCCTAAAAGGGTATATAATATTCAAGGTGCACATAGGGTCATTCAGAATAACTTCACACACACGCTACTGTGCATTTCCAAGTCTAATTCTGTCGCTAAATCCATACCGGTCACCCAGCGCCTAAATACTAGGCCTCAAATTTATATCCCGCTAAATCTCTCGTTACCGCTGTCCTGTTGTGGCTGGGAAAGTTATTTAGTGTCCGTCAAAGCACATTTTTTGTTCTGGGTTGAAATACAATTCCCAATTTAGCAATTTCATAATTTAGTGGTTTCTGCTATATCAGAGCTATTTGAAATCTATCCCTAAAAGGGTATATAATATTCAAGGTGCACATAGGGTCATTCAGAATAACTTCACACACACGCTACTGTGCATTTCCAAGTCTAATTCTGTCACTAAATCCATACCGGTCACCCAGCGCCTAAATACTAGGCCTCAAATTTATATCCCGCTAAATCTCTCGTTACCGCTGTCCTGTTGTGGCTGGGAAAGTTATTTAGTGTCCGTCAAAGCACATTTTTTGTTCTGGGTTGAAGTACAATTCCCAATTTAGCAATTTCATAATTTAGTGGTTCCTGCTATATCAGAGCTATTTGAAATCTATCCCTAAAAGGGTATATAATATTCAAGGTGCACATAGGGTCATTCAGAATAACTTCACACACACGCTACTGTGCATTTCCAAGTCTAATTCTGTCGCTAAATCCATACCGGTCACCCAGCGCCTAAATACTAGGCCTCAAATTTATATCCCGCTAAATCTCTCGTTACCGCTGTCCTGTTGTGGCTGGGAAAGTTATTTAGTGTCCGTCAAAGCACATTTTTTATTCTGGGTTGAAGTACAATTCCCAATTTAGCAATTTCATAATTTAGTGGTTCCTGCTATATCAGAGCTATTTGAAATCTATCCCTAAAAGGGTATATAATATTCAAGGTGCACATAGGGTCATTCAGAATAAATTCACACACACGCTACTGTGCATTTCCAAGTCTAATTCTGTCGCTAAATCCATACCGGTCACCCAGCGCCTAAATACTAGGCCTCAAATTTATATCCTGCTAAATCTCTCGTTACCGCTGTACTGTTGTGGCTGGGAAAGTTATTTAGTGTCCGTCAAAGCACATTTTTTGTTCTGGGTTGAAGTACAATTCCCAATTTAGCAATTTCATAATTTAGTGGTTCCTGCTATATCAGAGCTATTTGAAATCTATCCCTAAAAGGGTATATAATATTCAAGGTGCACATAGGGTCATTCAGAATAACTTCACACACACGCTACTGTGCATTTCCAAGTCTAATTCTGTCACTAAATCCATACCGGTCACCCAGCGCCTAAATACTAGGCCTCAAATTTATATCCCGCTAAATCTCTCGTTACCGCTGTCCTGTTGTGGCTGGGAAAGTTATTTAGTGTCCGTCAAAGCACATTTTTTGTTCTGGGTTGAAATACAATTCCCAATTTAGCAATTTCATAATTTAGTGGTTTCTGCTATATCAGAGCTATTTGAAATCTATCCCTAAAAGGGTATATAATATTCAAGGTGCACATAGGGTCATTCAGAATAACTTCACACACACGCTACTGTGCATTTCCAAGTCTAATTCTGTTAGTAAATCCATACCGGTCGCCCATACATGGTCGTGGTGGTGTTAGTGGACCCTCTGGTGCTGGGAGAGGACGTGGCCGTTCTGCCACATCCACACGTCCTAGTGTACCAACTACCTCAGGTCCCAGTAGCCGCCAGAATTTACAGCGATATATAGTGGGGCCCAATGCCGTTCTAAGGATGGTAAGGCCTGACCAGGTACAGGCATTAGTCAATTGGGTGGCCGACAGTGGATCCAGCACGTTCACATTATCTCCCACCCAGTCTTCTGCAGAAAGCGCACAGATGGCGCCTGAAAACCAACCCCATAAGTCTGTCACATCACCCCCATGCATACCAGGGAAACTGTCTCAGCCTCAAGTTATGCAGCAGTCTCTTATGCTGTTTGAAGACTCCGCTGGCAGGGTTTCCCAAGGGCATCCACCTAGCCCTTCCCCAGCGGTGAAAGATATAGAATGCACTGACGCACAACCACTTATGTTTCCTGATGATGAGGACATGGGAATACCACCTCAGCATGTCTCTGATGATGACGAAACACAGGTGCCAACTGCTGCGTCTTTCTGCAGTGTGCAGACTGAACAGGAGGTCAGGGATCAAGACTGGGTGGAAGACGATGCAGGGGATGATGAGGTCCTAGACCCCACATGGAATGAAGGTCGTGCCACTGACTTTCACAGTTCGGAGGAAGAGGCAGTGGTGAGACCGAGCCAACAGCGTAGCAAAAGAGGGAGCAGTGGGCAAAAGCAGAACACCCGCCGCCAAGAGACTCCGCCTGCTACTGCCCGCCGCCATCTGGGACCGAGCACCCCAAAGGCAGCTTCAAGGAGTTCCCTGGCATGGCACTTCTTCAAACAATGTGCTGACGACAAGACCCGAGTGGTTTGCACGCTGTGCCATCAGAGCCTTAAGCGAGGCATTAACGTTCTGAACCTGAGCACAACCTGCATGACCAGGCACCTGCATGCAAAGCATGAACTGCAGTGGAGTAAACACCTTAAAACCAAGGAAGTCACTCAGGCTCCCCCTGCTACCTCTTCTGCTGCTGCCGCCTCGGCCTCTTCTGCTGCTGCCGCCTCGGCCTCTTCCTCCGCCTCTGGAGGAACGTTGGCACCTGCCGCCCAGCAAACAGGGGATGTACCACCAACACCACCACCACCACCTCCGTCACCAAGCGTCTCAACCATGTCACACGGCAGCGTTCAGCTCTCCATCTCACAAACATTTGAGAGAAAGCGTAAATTCCCACCTAGCCACCCTCGATCCCTGGCCCTGAATGCCAGCATTTCTAAACTACTGGCCTATGAAATGCTGTCATTTAGGCTGGTGGACACAGACAGCTTCAAACAGCTCATGTCGCTTGCTGTCCCACAGTATGTTGTTCCCAGCCGCCACTACTTCTCCAAGAGAGCCGTGCCTTCCCTGCACAACCAAGTATCCGATAAAATCAAGTGTGCACTGCGCAACGCCATCTGTGGCAAGGTCCACCTAACCACAGATACGTGGACCAGTAAGCACGGCCAGGGACGCTATATCTCCCTAACTGCACACTGGGTAAATGTAGTGGCAGCTGGGCCCCAGGCGGAGAGCTGTTTGGCGCACGTCCTTCCGCCGCCAAGGATCGCAGGGCAACATTCTTTGCCTCCTGTTGCCACCTCCTCCTTCTCGGCTTCCTCCTCCTCTTCTTCCACCTGCTCATCCAGTCAGCCACACACCTTCACCACCAACTTCAGCACAGCCCGGGGTAAACGTCAGCAGGCCATTCGGAAACTCATATGTTTGGGGGACAGGCCCCACACCGCACAGGAGTTGTGGCGGGGTATAGAACAACAGACCGACGAGTGGTTGCTGCCGGTGAGCCTCAAGCCCGGCCTGGTGGTGTGCGATAATGGGCGAAATCTCGTTGCAGCTCTGGGACTAGCCAATTTGACGCACATCTCTTGCTTGGCGCATGTGCTGAATTTGGTGGTGCAGAAGTTCATTCACAACTACCCCGACATGTCAGAGCTGCTGCATAAAGTGCGGGCCGTCTGTTCGCGCTTCCGGCGTTCACATCCTGCTGCTGCTCGCCTGTCTGCGCTACAGCGTAACTTCGGCCTTCCCGCTCACCGCCTCATATGCGACGTGCCCACCAGGTGGAACTCCACCTTGCACATGCTGGACAGACTGTGCGAGCAGCAGCAGGCCATAGTGGAGTTTCAGCTGCAGCACGCACGGGTCAGTCGCACTACAGAACAGCACCACTTCACCACCAATGACTGGGCCTCCATGCGAGACCTGTGTGCCCTGTTGCGCTGTTTCGAGTACTCCACCAACATGGCCAGTGGCGATGACGCCGTTATCAGCGTTACAATACCACTTCTATGTCTCCTTGAGAAAACACTTAGGGCGATGATGCAAGAGGAGGTGGCCCAGGAGGAGGAGGAGGAGGAGGAAGAGGGGTCATTTTTAGCACTTTCAGGCCAGTCTCTTCGAAGTGACTCAGAGGGAGGTTTTTGGCAACAGCAGAGGCCAGGTACAAATGTGGCCAGCCAGGGCCCACTACTGGAGGACGAGGAGGACGAGGATGAGGAGGAGGTGGAGGAGGATGAGGATGAAGCATGGTCACAGCGGGGTGGCACCCAACGCAGCTCGGGTCCATCACTGGTGCGTGGCTGGGGGGAAAGGCAGGACGATGACGATACGCCTCCCACAGAGGACAGCTTGTCCTTACCCCTGGGCAGCCTGGCACACATGAGCGACTACATGCTGCAGTGCCTGCGCAACGACAGCAGAGTTGCCCACATTTTAACCTGTGCAGACTACTGGGTTGCCACCCTGCTGGATCCACGCTACAAAGACAATGTGCCCACCTTACTTCCTGCACTGGAGTGTGATAGGAAGATGCGCGAGTACAAGCGCACGTTGGTAGACGCGCTACTGAGAGCATTCCCAAATGTCACAGGGGAACAAGTGGAAGCCCAAGGCCAAGGCAGAGGAGGAGCAAGAGGTCGCCAAGGCAGCTGTGTCAATGCCAGCTCCTTTGAGGGCAGGGTTAGCATGGCAGAGATGTGGAAAAATTTTGTCAACACGCCACAGCTAACTGCACCACCACCTGATACGCAACGTGTTAGCAGGAGGCAACATTTCACTAACATGGTGGAACAGTACGTGTGCACACCCCTCTACGTACTGACTGATGGTTCGGCCCCATTCAACTTCTGGGTCTCTAAATTGTCCACGTGGCCAGAGCTAGCCTTTTATGCCTTGGAGGTGCTGGCCTGCCCGGCGGCCAGCGTTTTGTCTGAACGTGTATTCAGCACGGCAGGGGGCGTCATTACAGACAAACGCAGCCGCCTGTCTACAGCCAATGTGGACAAGCTGACGTTCATAAAAATGAACCAGGCATGGATCCCACAGGATCTTTCCGTCCCTTGTCCAGATTAGACATTAACTACCTCCCCTTAACCATATATTATTGGACTCCAGGGCACTTCCTCATTCAATCCTATTTTTATTTTCATTTTATCATTATATTGCGAGGCTACCCAAAGTTGAATGAACCTCTCCTGTGTCTGGGTGCCGGGGCCTAAATATATGCCAATGGACTGTTCCAATGTTGGGTGACGTGAAGCCTGATTCTCTGCTATGACATGCAGAATGATTCTCTGCTGACATGAAGCCAGATTGTCTGTTACGGGACCTCTCTCCTCTGCCTGTGTGTGTGCTGGGCCTAAATATATGCCAATGGACTGTTGCAGTGGTGGCTGACGTGAAGCCTCATTCTCTGCTATGACATGCAGACTGATTCTCTGCTGACATGAAGCCAGATTCTCTGTTACGAGACCTCCCTCCTCTGCCTGGGTGCTGGGCCTAAATATATGCCAATGGACTGTTGCAGCGGTGGCTGACGTGAAGCCTCATTCTCTGCTATGACATGCAGACTGATTCTCTGCTGACATGAAGACAGATTCTCTGTTACGGGACCTCTCTCCTCTGCCTGTGTGTGTGCTGGGCCTAAATATATGCCAATGGACTGTTGCAGTGGTGGCTGACGTGAAGCCTCATTCTCTGCTATGACATGCAGACTGATTCTCTGCTGACATGAAGCCAGATTCTCTGTTACGGGACCTCCCTCCTCTGCCTGGGTGCTGGGCCTAAATATATGCCAATGGACTGTTGCAGTGGTGGCTGACGTGAAGCCTCATTCTCTGCTATGACATGCAGACTAATTCTCTGCTGACATGAAGACAGATTCTCTGTTACGGGACCTCTCTCCTCTGCCTGTGTGTGTGCTGGGCCTAAATATATGCCAATGGACTGTTGCAGTGGTGGCTGACGTGAAGCCTCATTCTCTGCTATGACATGCAGACTGATTCTCTGCTGACATGAAGCCAGATTCTGTTACGGGACCTCTCTCCTCTGCCTGTGTGTGTGCTGGGCCTAAATATATGCCAATGGACTGTTGCAGTGGTGGCTGACGTGAAGCCTCATTCTCTGCTATGACATGCAGACTAATTCTCTGCTGACATGAAGACAGATTGTCTGTTACGGGACCTCTCTCCTCTGCCTGGGTGCTGGGCCTAAATATATGCCAATGGACTGTTGCAGTGGTGGCTGACGTGAAGCCTCATTCTCTGCTATGACATGCAGACTGATTCTCTGCTGACATGAAGCCAGATTCTCTGTTACGAGACCTCTCTCCTCTGCCTGGGTGCTGGGCCTAAATATATGCCAATGAACTGTTGCAGTGGTGGCTGACGTGAAGCCTCATTCTCTGCTATGACATGCAGACTGATTCTCTGCTGACATGAAGCCAGATTCTCTGTTACGGGACCTCTCTCCTCTGCCTGTGTGTGTGCTGGGCCTAAATATATGCCAATGGACTGTTGCAGTGGTGGCTGACGTGAAGCCTCATTCTCTGCTATGACATGCAGACTGATTCTCTGCTGACATGAAGCCAGATTCTCTGTTACGGGACCTCCCTCCTCTGCCTGGGTGCTGGGCCTAAATATATGCCAATGGACTGTTGCAGTGGTGGCTGACGTGAAGCCTCATTCTCTGCTATGACATGCAGACTAATTCTCTGCTGACATGAAGACAGATTCTCTGTTACGGGACCTCTCTCCTCTGCCTGTGTGTGTGCTGGGCCTAAATATATGCCAATGGACTGTTGCAGTGGTGGCTGACGTGAAGCCTCATTCTCTGCTATGACATGCAGACTGATTCTCTGCTGACATGAAGCCAGATTCTCTGTTACGGGACCTCTCTCCTCTGCCTGTGTGTGTGCTGGGCCTAAATATATGCCAATGGACTGTTGCAGTGGTGGCTGACGTGAAGCCTCATTCTCTGCTATGACATGCAGACTAATTCTCTGCTGACATGAAGACAGATTCTCTGTTACGGGACCTCTCTCCTCTGCTTGTGTGTGTGCTGGGCCTAAATATATGCCAATGGACTGTTGCAGTGGTGGCTGACGTGAAGCCTCATTCTCTGCTATGACATGCAGACTGATTCTCTGCTGACATGAAGACAGATTCTCTGTTACGGGACCTCCCTCCTCTGCCTGGGTGCTGGGCCTAAATATATGTCAATGGACTGTTGCAGTGGTGGCTGACGTGAAGCCTCATTCTCTGCTATGACATGCAGACTGATTCTCTGCTGACATGAAGCCAGATTCTCTGTTACGGGACCTCCCTCCTCTGCCTGGGTGCTGGGCCTAAATATATGCCAATGGACTGTTGCAGTGGTGGCTGACGTGAAGCCTCATTCTCTGCTATGACATGCAGACTAATTCTCTGCTGACATGAAGACAGATTCTCTGTTACGGGACCTCTCTCCTCTGCCTGTGTGTGTGCTGGGCCTAAATATATGCCAATGGACTGTTGCAGTGGTGGCTGACGTGAAGCCTCATTCTCTGCTATGACATGCAGACTAATTCTCTGCTGACATGAAGACAGATTCTCTGTTACGGGACCTCTCTCCTCTGCCTGTGTGTGTGCTGGGCCTAAATATATGCCAATGGACTGTTGCAGTGGTGGCTGACGTGAAGCCTCATTCTCTGCTATGACATGCAGACTGATTCTCTGCTGACATGAAGACAGATTCTCTGTTACGGGACCTCCCTCCTCTGCCTGGGTGCTGGGCCTAAATATATGCCAATGGACTGTTGCAGTGGTGGCTGACGTGAAGCCTCATTCTCTGCTATGACATGCAGACTGATTCTCTGCTGACATGAAGACAGATTCTCTGTTACGGGACCTCTCTCCTCTGCCTGTGTGTGTGCTGGGCCTAAATATATGCCAATGGACTGTTGCAGTGGTGGCTGACGTGAAGCCTCATTCTCTGCTATGACATGCAGACTGATTCTCTGCTGACATGAAGACAGATTCTCTGTTACGGGACCTCCCTCCTCTGCCTGGGTGCTGGGCCTAAATATATGCCAATGGACTGTTGCAGTGGTGGCTGACGTGAAGCCTCATTCTCTGCTATGACATGCAGACTGATTCTCTGCTGACATGAAGACAGATTCTCTGTTACGGGACCTCCCTCCTCTGCCTGGGTGCTGGGCCTAAATATATGCCAATGGACTGTTGCAGTGGTGGCTGACGTGAAGCCTCATTCTCTGCTATGACATGCAGACTAATTCTCTGCTGACATGAAGCCAGATTCTCTGTTACGGGACCTCTCTCCTCTGCCTGGGTGCTGGGCCTAAATTTATGAAAATGGACTCTTACAGTGGTGGGTGACGTGAAGCCAGATTCTCTGCTATGGGACCTCTCTCCAATTGATTTTGGTTAATTTTTATTTATTTAATTTTTATTTTAATTCATTTCCCTATCCACATTTGTTTGCAGGGGATTTACCTACATGTTGCTGCCTTTTGCAGCCCTCTAGCTCTTTCCTGGGCTGTTTTACAGCCTTTTTAGTGCCGAAAAGTTCGGGTCCCCATTGACTTCAATGGGGTTCGGGTTCGGGACGAAGTTCGGATCGGGTTCGGATCCCGAACCCGAACATTTCCGGGATGTTCGGCCGAACTTCTCGAACCCGAACATCCAGGTGTTCGCTCAACTCTAATTATGATTGCAGTTTGCTCATTTAAAAAAAAAATTTATAAAAAAATATTGAGCTTCTCTGTAGCAAAAGGTTAACTGTTTGTCTAGCTATGTGAATCATACTTTTTACTTTCACTTTGCGCCAGTCATCTAATAACCATTATCTCTAAATTACTTATCAGTAAGATAAGAATTGTACTATAATGAGTGTTTAGGAGGTCAGATATAAGTACTACTCAAGGCTACAGAGAGATAGGGATTCCAAATATTTAATAAAGTTCAATAAAAAAATTGTTTTTACCTCAAAATAATTACAATGCAGTAAAAAAAACGAAATTGTCCCCAAAGGTGAACATAGCCTTTGGCAGCGAACAATCATTTTAGCCAACAGGTGATAGACCAATGGTCGTACAAAAGATCTTTCTTTAATTGAACATGTATAGGCGTTTTGAATGAATGTAACGACCAATATGGAATAAAAAGTGTGCATGGCTATGTCTTTGAAACAAACGTTCACCAGATGTTTGCTTGTTCAACTGGTGTTCAACCACCAACTAACTTCTGTCTAATGTGTATGGCCAGCATTATGCTCATGACTCAGTCTATAGGTCTTAGCTAATTACACAATGCACTACATGCTGTCTAGTATAACAGTAGTCTAACAGTAGTATTGTAGGCATATTTGGTATTTACAAAATTGGGATATTGTGTTGAAATTAGTTACACAGTGCATCTCGTGTTACACATATGTCATTATGTTGAGATGACAAAAAAATGGTGAAGTAAACACAGCCTTAATGCTGACACTGTCATGGGGCCACTACTTGAATCTTGGGCCACTCCACGGTTAAAGGGAACCTGTCACCTCCCAAATGCATGTAAACCCGCCAGCAGTACCTCAGAGTAGCCCGCAGTGTGATACTAATCATATTTTTTAGTCTGCAGTCTGATGCTGCATAAGGTCAGAAGACAATCTTTTATCCTCCGTCCGCGCTATTTTGCATGTCAGCTTGAAGTCATTGGACAGCCTTCAATACCTGTTTTTGGCCATTTCTAAAACATAACTTTTATTCTTTATCATTAAATAAAACTACCCAAATATAGACAATGATTAAAAGAATGATACTGGCCCTAAGCTTGTGCAGAGTAATATTGAATATCTTTCACTATCAATATATAACCATGGGTTTGCTTATTGTCACTCATAAAGCTCAGGGAAATATAACTGTAATAATCTATTCATATCCCTAGTATTCTTCTATACAGTGACAGTGTCAGTAATTTATTGTAATAACTTTACCAACACTAAAGCAACAAGTATACAGTAGTTACAGTAACTGTTCTGTATCTGATTTCCCACGGTATATTAATGGAGTATGAGTATACACTGTTAGTGATTGGTTTTGGCACTCAGGAGTATATATATTCACATCTATTTCTACTGCTATTATATAGTGCGCTTTATGTCTATTCCCAATCACTAAATGTCCCTGGCTATAGTGACTCTGTCACAAACACATAGATTATGGTGCCTGCAGCATACCCTTTCACAGTACTATTTTAACAAAGGACCAAGCATCAGTTTAAGATCATTGAACACATCGCTCCCCCAACATGTTTCACCACTGAATGTGGCATCCTCAGGGGTAATAGAGCAATTGCAAACACGAGCATCTCCATTTCCTCCTATTTAAGCTGGAGGGGCAGGTTTGCCTCCTCGTGCTGCCAATCATTTTTAAGCTGGTGTGATGGCTAGATGGGGAGATCCTATAGGAATGCTGCTACTCACCTTCAACATCGGGATTGGTGGTGACACGCTCCTACTCTAGTACCACTGCGCGTGTCTCTGTAATGTCTATTCTGAGGCTTTGACCCTTGCCTGCTTTGGGCTGACAATAACTGATAAGAATAACGTAAGAAGTAACGAAAGAAGTAACTCAGTATGCATTTGGCCATTTGTGCAAGGGACTCAGAGGGACTCCCTGCCTACATCTTAACTGTAAACTGTCAGGGTCTTGTATGTTGTCTTCATTGTCGGCCTCCAGCTTCTCATGCTCCTCTTGCTCTTCTCCTGTTGCTTGGGCAAATAAACCACCTAGTTCTGTATAGAATTCCTGGGTGATTACGTCCTCCTCCTGTACAATTTTAGCCTCTTCTGTCTCCTCACCAGTTTTTAGAAGCATTCCCTGTAGGACATGAAGGAGTGGAATGACATCATTGATCCCGTAGTCCTAGTGACTGACAAATAAAGTGGCCTAGTAACAGAGCCGAGCAAACAGCAGGTGTTACGCATATGCTGCCACGGGTTAATATCAAAGTTACACTGGGGAGTAGTCCTGTCTGTGTGTCTGCATTATCAAGAAATCGGTCACAGGTAGTGATGGATGAACATCGGCCGGGACGATTCGCGAGCAAGATCAGACGAACGCAATCAAATGTTCACGAACCGCAAGTTTGCGGCAGGCCCCAAATACTTACTAGAAGTGCCCAAATAATCCCACAACATGGACAGTGACATAACAGAGGGGGATCAATGGAAAAAATTCCTACAAAAAATATGTATTTTAATCAGGGGCCATTTTTATGCATCTTGAAGGGAAACTGTCAAATATATGCCCTGCTGGAGCCTAGAATTTTTTTTATTTTAGACTACGAGAGTACAGGCCCCAAACATTAGGCATTCACCAGTCAGAAAACATCAAGTGATTATATGGCTGGAGGTTTATTAGACAGTCAATGGATATCAATTTTACTGAAGGCCAGTGGACTATAGGCCCCCTGAAAGGGATTTTCATAATCTTACTTTTGATACATCACAGATTAGACATATATTATACAAGCCTCCTCTCTTGTGAAATGCAGCACATCGAATTAGCACATATCACACCCTGCCAGTGCTGGACACAATAGCAGCCTTCCTGACCAAAAGGCTATTTAACATCTCACCTCACATACATTGACAGGAACCTGTGATTTCCTATTTAACTTGTTAGCATGGAGAGAGAAACCTGTTCAATGTAAAATAACCCTTTCATGTATTGTATATAGCAGATGTCAGCATTGTTTAGCAAAGTTTCAACTGTATATTGACAAACACATGATTCCCAATGCCTGCTGAATTCTAGGAGGATTGGTGCAATTGGATCTGGAAGGAGACAATGTTCCCACCCCCAAGAAACACTATAACTATGTGCTGGAAAATAAAGATTTCAGATATTGACAACCTATGTTGAGTCAGGGCTGTCTTATCTCTCTGATCAGAAGCAAAGGGGATATTCGTTGCACAGGGAAATATTCACGGGTGTGGAGGTCTGAAGCCTCATAATATAACCATCATAAACCTGCCTAGAAAAAGAGCTAACAGTTTGGTGTCAGAAGGTGGGATCCGCCAAAGCAGTATCGGGTAAGTGATTCTATATTTAAGATATATATTATTACTGCCCTATACTGTAAGAGTGGATTATTTGAACCCGGTAAGCGCTTCTGATAAGCGTCTCCCAGGAATCTGATATTCCTAAAGTAATAGAGGGATCTGAAATCCTAGAGGAATCTGATATTCCTAAAGTAATAGAGGGATCTGAAATCCCGCAGGAATCTGATATTCCTGAAGAAAAAATGGGGTCTGTATTCCCCTAATTTGAAAAACAGTATTGTGTGCAACGAATATCCTTTGCTAAACCTGTATATAGCTGTATAGTTGCTTAAGCATTTTTAGTCGTTATATACCGTATTTTTCGCCGTATAAGACGCACCAGCGTATAAGACGCACCTAGGTTTTTGGGGAGGAAAATAAGAAAAAAAATATTTTTAACCAAAAGGTGTGCTGTGTGTTTGGAACTAGGTGGTCTGTGGATGGCACTATTACTGGGGATCTGTGGATGACGGACACTGTTATGGGGGGATCTGTGGATGACGGACACTGTTATGGGGGCAACTGTGGATGACGGACACTGTTATGGGGGCAACTGTGGATGACGGACACTGTTATGGGGGCAACTGTGGATGACGGACACTGTTATGGGGGAACTGTGGATGACAGACACTGTTATGGGGGGATCTGTGGCTGGCACTGTTACAGGGGGGGGGATCTGTGGATGGCACTGTTATACATGTGTCATCCACAGACCCTCCCAGCCCATAACTGTGCCATCCACAGATCCCCCGCCGCTCCAGTATACTAATATAATATGTCTGATTTAATTAATGGTTATTAAATATGCATCTTTATTCCTAATAGTACCTTAAATCCTAAGCACTTCAGTACAATGCCGGCAGGCCTGGCAGCCGGCGCGGCGCGTCACTCACTGACGTCACTTGCCTGCGCCGCCTGCTTCATTCATAAAGTAGGCGGCGCAGGCACGTGACATCAGGGAGTTACGCTGCCGCCCGCCCGGCCTGCATTGTACGGATGCGCTTAGGATTTAAGGTACTATTAGGCATAAAGCGGCATATTTAATAACCATTAATTGAATATGACATATTTTTTTAGTACACCGGAGCGGCGGGGCGGGCCTTTAGTACAGTGACTGCACCGCCCCGCCGCTATTGCTGGCCCCAGCTCCTCCTCCCAGTCCCTCCCAGAGTCCCCGCTCGCTTTACATCGCTGCCAGCGATGTAAAACTGACTGCATTCGCCGTATAAGACGCAGGGGCATTTTCCCCCCATTTTGGGGGAAGAAAAAGTGCGTCTTATACGGCGAAAAATACGGTATATGTATAAGGTTGAATTTTACTGTATAGACTGTGTATAGATTGTATGCGAGTTCATGCTGAAATTGAAGGTATAAAATTGGCCATCAATAGTTTAAAAATCTGCCATAGATTCAGGAGTAATATGAGCCTGAATTAGAAGTAATACCATCCAGAATAGTTTAAAATCTGCCATAAATTCAGGAGTAGTTATGAACCTGAATTAGAAGAAATAGGATAAAAAAAAAAAAAAAGAAAAACACATAAACTGATAAGCATAAGGTTTATCAGTAAGTATTTCCGCACTGAACACAAACATAATTATCCTTAGATAAACCTTCAAATTCAGCTGATCTCACTGTATATTTTAGCTTAGAAAAAATGGGCAATTCTTATGGTAAGAAGGATCCCATAAAGAAACAATTTTAAAATTTGGAACTGAAAATCATGTACCCTGAGTCTGCTGCAAATCTCTATGGTGAAACTGTCTCCTAAAAATGAATTGGGGGAAAGTCTAAAAAATGTTTGTCCAGAGGTGTTTAGGTTCATTTTATACTGATCCTTGGGTTGATAATATGTGTAAATGGACAGAAGGAATGAAATGTACTGACCCGTTCCCAAGAGAAGGGTCTTTTTCAGACTTTCATATGGCCATGATCAAGAGCCTATGTCTGAATGACATAGACACTTTTCCATGGTACAAAGGAGACCCTCATTGGAATAAAATGTATATGAATACTTGTGGCCAAGCATGGCTATGTGCAAGAGTTTTGGACTGACTTGTGCAGTTCAAATACAAGACAGCAAAAGTGAAACCCCCTTTGTGATTTCAACTCCTGTCCTACCCCCATAATTAACAACAGAATCAGATGATGAGATATGCGCACACTTGACTCTACCACAGTTTCTGGTTTCCCAGAACCTGGGGAACAGGTTTTGTCTGAGCATACTATTGTACAGTCTGCACAGCCCAGTAGAACAATATATGCAAGGGCATCAAAGATTCAAGGGATGACCAAAGACACTAATGGGTCTATGGTCAAAGGGAGGAGTAGTATTTGGACATGGACAATGAGTCCATTAATGAGTCCATAGTAGTATTTGGACATGGACAATGAGTCCATTAATGAGTCCATTAATTCTGATGCCTAGAGACTTATAGCAGATACAAGAGGAATATATGACAAAACTGATTGAAAAAATAAAAACATTGATTATGATGATATTTCGCTTTTGTTTCCCTTGCCAACAGGTGCACCAACCCAACCCTCGTCTTAGAGGAAAATATGGCACTGGATTATCTTTTAGCTTCTAAGGGGGGGTTTCTGTGAGTTTATAGGAGAGGACTGCAGATACCAGAGATAAAGTCCAGGCCCATATAGATCAGGTCACTGTAATTCAGGGCATAGATAGGGCTATTATTAATGAGAGATAGAATCCTTTCACAGCTTTGGGTGGTTTTAGAGATTTCCTGTTTTCCATAGGTAACTGGTTGAAGGAAATAGGAATATATATCCTCATGTTGTTGTTTTCTCTTTATCATATATATCCTGGTGAGATGCTCCTGCTGTTTGATCGATCGGATCGCCCAGTCACGTGCAGATAATCACATCCTCATCGCAGCTCCCAGATACACCACGGATCAACCTATGTCTTTGATGGAAAGGATGTCCAACTAAACGTTCATCGCCACGCCACACCTTACCACATCAGGGCTCAGAGTCAATTCCTTGAAGAATCGAAACGAAGGATGGATCATCATCATGGAGGCAATAACACCCAAAAAGCATCACAATCGACGAGGGCAAGCTGAGGAAACCGAAGATTCAGCAAGAGACTATAAGAACACAGGGGACATATTGCAGAGAGGAGGGAACTGTCGTGGAAAGTTTTATTAAGCATAGGATGACTATAGTAGACTTTCTTTTTGGCTTAGGAATGGTATGTAGGTCTATAGATCAGCACTCTGGTTCCTGCTACCCATGTGAAAGCCGCCACCATTGGTTTGAGAGGGATCTAATGGCTGCTGGCTCTGAGAGCAATGTTCTTAGTGAAAGCTACCAGCGGGTCCTCATCAGCAACGGTGGGGTATGGCACGCTGATGCCGGTCTCACTGAACCATGGGCGCCCCAACATAAAACATTGGTTGGTGAGACTGGTGTCCATGTAAATGCTATATCACCTTTCTTGGTCGACCCTGTTTTAAAAGACCTTCCTCAGGGACTGATCCCCCCTTTTGGAACCATGTCTAACAGAGATTCACTGTGGGTTAGTAGCATCTTTGTGCCAGATTAAATAGATGCTGTCCGATTAGGGCCACATTTGTTTAAAAAAAGGGCTGATTCATTTGCGCGTGTTCTGGGTGTGGTGGTGGATGGTGAGTGTTTGAGCGCCACCCACCGGCACTCTCAGGAAATGTGCGAATGTGTACCTTCCAGGTCTAAAAGGAATTTCTATTGGTCAAGGCATGAGGTGGAATGTACCTGCCTATCTGCAACATTACTGGGCAGCCATGTGCCATGGAGGGCGGGGTTAGCCCGGTAAAAGTCTATGTGCAGAGCTTGCATGCCTTATGTTTTTTCTTACTTTTCTTTCTTCTCTCTTTTCACTATGCAGGAGATTTTTTCCTACTGTGCGCCAAATTACACAGAAGGTTTTTTTTTCATCTCCTTCATAGTCTTTAGTGTCTTCATGGGTCACACACACACACACACATATTTAGATATATATATATATATACACACACACACACACACACACACAGCCTTAGATGGAGGAAAACATAGTGATCCCGTTTTTATATATATATATATATAAAAGTTGGGATCAATGGTTGGATTGAAAGGGATTTTCATAATCTTACTTTTGATACATCACAGATTAGACATATATTATACAAGCCTCCTCTCTTGTGAAATGCAGCACATCGAATTAGCACATATCACACCCTGCCAGTGCTGGACACAATAGCAGCCTTCCTGACCAAAAGGCTATTTAACATCTCACCTCACATACATTGACAGGAACCTGTGATTTCCTATTTAACTTGTTAGCATGGAGAGAGAAACCTGTTCAATGTAAAATAACCCTTTCATGTATTGTATATAGCAGATGTCAGCATTGTTTAGCAAAGTTTCAACTGTATATTGACAAACACATGATTCCCAATGCCTGCTGAATTCTAGGAGGATTGGTGCAATTGGATCTGGAAGGAGACAATGTTCCCACCCCCAAGAAACACTATAACTATGTGCTGGAAAATAAAGATTTCAGATATTGACAACCTATGTTGAGTCAGGGCTGTCTTATCTCTCTGATCAGAAGCAAAGGGGATATTCGTTGCACAGGGAAATATTCACGGGTGTGGAGGTCTGAAGCCTCATAATATAACCATCATAAACCTGCCTAGAAAAAGAGCTAACACCCCCCAAAATATTCATTCACTGTACAGAAAAGAACAATTGATAATGTGGCTGGAGGTACATTAGGCGGTCACCATATAACAATTTTACTGTTGGCCAGTTAGATTACAGGCCCCAAAAATTATACATTCACCGGACAGGAAACATCAAGTGATTATGTGGCTGAAGGTATATTAAACCGTCATTGGATATTAATTTTACTGCAGGCCAGTGGAGTACAGGCCCCAAACATTAGGCATTCACCGGACAGAAAACATCAAGTAATTATGTGGCTGGAGGTATATTAGACGGTCAATGGATATGAATTTTACTGCAGGCCAGTGGACTACAGGCCCCAAAAATTATTCATTAGTGATCGACGAACATCGGCCAGGACGGTTCGCGAACGCGATCAAATGTTCGCGAACCGCAAGTTTGTTTCGGGCCCCATTCACTTTAATGGCAGGCGAACCTGAAAAACCTTCAGCTCATATTTGCATCCACTAAATACTTAGTAGAATTGCACAAATAGTCCCACAAAATGGACAGTGACATACTAGAGGGGAATCAATTCCAACAAAAAATATGTATCTTAATCAGGGGACATTTTTATGTGTCTTAAAGGGAAATTCTCTAAAATGTGCCCTGTTGGAGCCTAGATTTTTATTTATTTTAGGCCACAGGAGTACGGCCTTAAAAATTAGGCATTCATCTGACAGAGAAGAACAAGTAAGTATGTGGCTGGAGGTAGATTACACGGTAATTAGATATACATTTTGCAGCAGGCCAGTGGACTACAGGCCCCAAAATTATGCATTCAGCAGACAGAAAAGAACAAGTAAGTATGTGGCTGGAGGTAGATTACATGGTCATTGGATATCAATTTTTCAGCAGGCCAGTGGACTACAGGCCCCAAAAATTATGCATTCAGCATACAGAAAAGAAACAAGTAAGTATGTGGCTAGCTGGATGTAGATTACACGATCATTGGATATCAATTCTACAGCAGGCCTAAATATTTGAAGAAATTTCCGCCTGGGAAATAGAACTTATACTAAGTTCAGGGTTAGCTGGAAAGATTGGGAGTTAGATAGGAATTTTAAATAGAATTGCTGCTCAACATTAACATCAATTGTAATGTCTTAACATCAATTGTAATGTCTGAACATTAATTGTAATGTCTAAACATTGTCTATCTATTGTCAATCTGATGAAACATCTACTACCCCTGTTGTACTTGTATGGACTCTTTTGATATTTATGCCGTACAATATATTTTAAGGTTTATTCATTTTTATTGTCTTAATAAAAATTCTAAAAAAAATAAAAATAAATCTACAGCAGGCCAGTGGACTACAGGCCCCAAAAATTATGCATTCAGCGGACAAAAAAAATAACAAGAAGTATGGGGCTGGCTGGAGGTAGATTACATGGTCATTGGATATCAAATTTACACCAGGCCAGTGGACTATAGGCCCCATAAATTATGCATTCAGCGTACAGAAAAGATCAAGTATGTGGCTGGCTGGAGGTAGATTACACGGCTAGGGTTGAGTAAACCCGAACTGTAAAGTTTTTGGACCCTGGACCCGAACCTGAACTTTTCAGTAAAAGTTTGGGTTCGAGTTCAGTGTTCGGCAATGTAATGGCACTTTTTGAAAGGCTGCAGAGCTCTTGTGCCATTAGAAGTCATCACAGCCATGCCTACTAATGGCATGGCTGTGATTGGCCAGTGCAGCAGGTGACCCAGCCTCTATATAAGCTTAAGTCATGTAGCACTTCACGTCTCTCTGCTCTTACTAGTGTAGGGATAGGATGCTGCTGCTGTGAGGGAGAGAATAGGAAAGAATCTGTTATCAGAAGTGATTGTTAACTCTGCGATCTACAGCGATTTTGTTTTGTGGGTGCAGTGCACCATTTTGTTACCCTGCCCTAAACCCAGTAACACAGAAAAATAACTTTTATCTGTCTGTTAGTTAGGTGGACATTGGTGGCCATTTTGTGCAAGTTCTGTGCACCAGCATAGCATATGTGCATTTGTGACAGTCAAATACAAGCTTTAAATACTGCAGTTATGTTCAGGGTTTAAAAAAAAAGACCAATTTTTTGCAAGATAATATATATTGGGTCCTTTGCTAAATTTAGGTCAAATAAAAGCTGTAAATGCTGCAGTTATATTCTGAGTTTAAAAAAACACCTGTTTTGTGCAAGATCCTACATCTGGGACCTTTGCTGCATTTGTCACAGTCAAATACAAGTGTTAGATACTGCTGTTATATTGTGATTTAAAAAAAAGTCCCATTTTGGGCAAGTTAATACATTTGCGGCCTTTGCTGCATTTCTGACAGCCCAACACAAGGGTTAGATATTGCTGTTATATTCTGGTATTAAAAAACACCCATTTTGGGAAAGATAATACATTTGCGGCCTTTGTTGCATTTGTCACAGTTAAATACAAACTTTAGATTTAAAAAAACACACATTTTGTGCAAATACCTACATCTGGGGCCTTTGCTGCATTTGTCACAGTGAAATACAGACGTTATAGACTGCTGTTTTATTCTGGTTAAAAAAAAAAAACACCCATTTTGTGCAAGACACTACATTTGGGGCCTTTGCTGCATTTGTCACAGTCAAATACAAGTGTTATATACTGCTGTTATATTCTGGTATTAAAAAACACCCATTTTGTGGCAAGATAGTACATTTGCGGCCTTTTCTACATTTCTGGCGGTCCAATACAATCGTTATATACTGCTGTTATATTCTTGTTTTAAAAAAACACCCATTTTGTGGCAAGATAGTACATTTGCGGCCTTTGCTACATTTCTGACGGTCCAATACAAGCGTTAGATACTGCTGTTATATCCTGGTATTAACCGCCTCCGGACCGCCTAACGCAGATGTGCAGTCCGGAGGCGGCAGCTCTGCGCAGAGTGACGCATATAGGCGTCATCTCGCGAGAGCCATGATTTCCTGTGAACGCGCGCACACAGGCGCGCTCGTTCAAAGGAACTGAAGGTAAGCGAGGGGATCTCCAGCCTGCCAGCGGCGATCGTTCGCTGGCAGGCTGGAGATGTGATTTTTTTAACCCCTAACAGGTATATTAGACGCTGTTTTGATAACAGCATCTAATATACCTGCTACCTGGTCCTCTGGTGGTCCCTTTTGTTTGAATCGACCACCAGAGGACACAGGTAACTGTGTAAAGTACCACAAAACACTACACTACACTACACCCCCCCTGTCACTTATTAACCCCTTATGAACCCCTGATCACCCCATATAGACTCCCTGATCAGCCCCCTGTCATTGATCACCCCCCTGTCATTGATCACCCCCCTGTCAGGCTCCGTTCAGACGTCCGTATGATTTTTACGGATCCACGGATACATGGATCGGATCCGCCAAACACATACGGACGTCTGAATGGAGCCTTACATGGGGGTGATCAATGACAGGCGGGTGATCACCCATATAGATTCCCTGATCACCCCCTGACATTGATCACCCCCCTGTCATTGATCACCCCCCTGTAAGGCTCCATTCAGATGTCCGTATGATTTTTACAGATCCACGGATACATGGATCGGATCCGCAAAACACATACGGACGTCTGCATGGAGCCTTACAGAGGGGTGATCACCCATATAAATTCCCTGATCACCCCTTGTCATTGATCACCCCCCTGTCAGGCTCCATTCAGATGTCCGTATGATTTTTACGGATCCACGGATGCATGGATCGGATACGCAAAACACATACGGACGTCTGAATGGAGCCTTAAAGGGGGGGTGATCAATGACAGGGGGGTGATCACCCCATATAGACTCCCTGATCACCCCCCTGTCATTGATCACCAACTGTAAGGCTCCATTCAGAAATTTCTTTTGGCCCAAGTTAGCGGAAATTGTTTTTTTTTTTGTTTTTTTGTTTTTTCTTACATAGTCTCATATTCCACTAACTTGTGTCAAAAAATAAAATCTCACATGAACTCACCATACCCCTCACGGAATCCAAATGCGTAAAAATTTTTAGACATTTATATTCCAGACTTCTCACGCTTTAGGGCCCCTAAAATGCCAGGGCAGTATAAATACCCCACATGTGACCCCATTTCAGAAAGAAGACACCCCAAGGTATTCCGTGAGGGGCATATTGAGTCCATTAAAGATTGAAATTTTTGTCCCAAGTTAGCGGAAAGGGAGACTTTGTGAGAAAATACAAAAAAAAAAATCAATTTCCTCTAACTTGTGCCAAAAAAAAAATTCTATGAACTCGCCATGCCCCTCATTGAATACCTTGGGGTGCCTTCTTTCCAAAATGTGGTCACATGTGGGGTATTTATACTGCCCTGGCTTTTTAGGGGCCCGAAAGCGTGAGAAGAAGTCTGGGATCCAAATGTCTAAAAATGCTCTCCTAAAAGGAATTTGGGCCGCTTTGCGCATCAAGGCTGCAAAAAAGTGTCACACATCTGGTATCGCCGTACTCAGGAGAAGTTGGGCAATGTGTTTTGTGGTGTCATTTTACATATACCCATGCTGGGTGAGATAATATCTTGGTCAAATGCCAACTTTGTATAAAAAAATGGGAAAAGTTGTCTTTTGCCAAGATATTTCTCTCACCCAGCATGGGTATATGTAAAATGACACCCCAAAACACATTCCCCAACTTCTCCTGAGTACGGCGATACCAGATGTGTGACACTTTTTTGCCGCCTAGGTGG
The DNA here is from genome assembly GCF_014858855.1 of Bufo gargarizans. Taxonomy (NCBI): domain Eukaryota; kingdom Metazoa; phylum Chordata; class Amphibia; order Anura; family Bufonidae; genus Bufo; species Bufo gargarizans. Next base: position 264,990,627 of record NC_058082.1, on the reverse strand, counting down.
GCAAAAGGGCACACATTCCAAAGAGCACCTTTAGGATTTAACAGGTCATTTTTTACACATTTTGTTTTCAAACTACTTACCACACATTAGGGCCCCTAGAATGCCAGGGCAGTATAACTACCCCACAAGTGACCCCATTTTGGAAAGAAGACACCCCAAGGTATTCCGTAAGGGGCATGGCGAGTTCCTAGAATTTTTTATTTTCTGCCACAAGTTAGCGGAAAATGATGATTTTTTTTTTTTTTTTTTTCTTACAAAGTCTCATATTCCACTAACTTGTGACAAAAAAATAAAAAATTCTAGGAACTCACCATGCCCCTCGCGGAATACCTTGTGGTGTCTTCTTTCCAAAATGGGGTCACTTGTGGGGTAGTTATACTGCCCTGGCAATTTAGGGGCCCATATGTGTGAGAAGTAGTTTGCAATCGAAATGTGTAAAAAATGGCCTGCGAAATCCGAAAGGTGCACTTTAGAATATGTGCCCCTTTGCCCACCTTGGCTGCAAAAAAGTGTCACACATGTGGTATTGCCGTACTCAGGAGAAGTTGGGGAATGTGTTTTGGGGTGTCATTTTACATATACCCATGCTGGGTGAGATAAATATCTTGGTCAAATGCCAACTTTGTATAAAAAAAATTGAAAAGTTGTCTTTTGCCAAGATATTTCTCTCACCCAGCATGGGTATATGTAAAATGACACCCCAAAACACATTCCCCGACTTCTCCTGAGTACGGCGATACCAGAAGTGTCACACTTTTTTGCAGCCTAGGTGGGCAAAGGGACCCACATTCCAAAGTACACCTTTCGGATTTCACCGGTCATTTTTTACAGATTTTGATTGCAAACTACTTCTCACACATCTGGGCCCCTAAATTGCCAGGGCAGTATAACTACGCCACAAGTGACCCCATTTTGGAAAGAAGACACCCCAAGGTATTTTGTGATGGCCATAGTGAGTTCATGGAAGTTTTTATTTTTTGTCACCAGTTAGTGGAATATGAGACTTTGTAAGAAAAAAAAAAAAAATCATCATTTTCCGCTAACTTGTGACAAAAAATAAAAAGTGCTATGAACTCACTATGCCCATCAGCGAATACCTTAGGGTGTCTACTTTCTGAAATGGGGTCATTTGTGGGTTTTTTCTACTGTCTGGGCATTGTAGAACCTCAGCAAACATGACAGGTGCTCAGAAAGTCAGAGCTGCTTCAAAAAGCGGAAATTCACATTTTTGTACCATAGATTGTAAATGCGATAACTTTTACCCAAACCATTTTTTTTACCCAAACATTTTTTTTTTAATCAAAGACATGTAGAACAATAAATTTAGCAAAAAATTTATATATGGATGTCGTTTTTTTGCAAAAAAATCATTAAATTTTGATTAATAACAAAAAAAGTAAAAATGTCAGCAGCAATGAAATACCACCAAATGAAAGCTCTTTTAGTGAGAAGAAAAGGAGGTAAAATTCATTTGGGTGGTAAGTTGCATGACCGAGCAATAAGCGGTGAAAGTAGTGTAGTGCAGAAGTGTAAAAAGTGGCCTGGTCATTAAGGGGGTTTCAGCTAGCGGGGTTGAAGTGGTTAAAATAACACCTATTTTGGGCAAGATAATACATTTGCGGCCTTTGCTGCATTTGTGACAGTCAATTACATGCTTTAAATACTGCAATTATATTCTGGGTATAAAAAAACACCCATTTTGTGCAAGATAATACATTTTGGGCCTTTGCCACATTTGTGACAGTCCAATACAAGCGTTAGATACTGCTGTTATATTCTGGTTTTAAAAAAACACCCATTTTGTGGCAAGATAGTACAAACCGGATTCCCAAAAAGTTGGGACACTACAAATCGTGAATAAAAACTGAATGCAATGATGTGGAGGTGCCAACTTCTAATATTTTATTCAGAATAGAACATAAATCACGGAATAAAAGTTTAAACTGAGAAAATGTACCATTTTAAGGGAAAAATATGTTGAATCAGAATTTCATGCTGTCTACAAATCCCCAAAAAGTTGGGACAAGGCCATTTTCACCACTGTGTGGCATCTCCCCTTCTTCTTACAACACTCAACGGACGTCTGGGGACCGAGAAGACCAGTTTCTCAAGTTTAGAAATAGGAATGCTCTCCCATTCTTGTCTAATACAGGCCTCTAACTGTTCAATCGTCTTGGGCCTTCTTTGTTGCACCTTCCTCTTTATGATGCCCCAAATGTTCTCTATAGGTGAAAGATCTGGACTGCAGACTGGCCATTTCAGTACCCGGATCCTTCTCCTACGCAGCCATGATGTTGTGATTGATGCAGAATGTGGTCTGGCATTATCTTGTTGAAAAATGCAGGGTCTTCCCTGAAAGAGATGACGTCTGGATGGGAGCATATGTTGTTCTAGAACCTGAATATATTTTTCTGCATTGATGGTGCCTTTCCAGACATGCAAGCTGCCCATGCCACACGCACTCATGCAACCCCATACCATCAGAGATGCAGGCTTCTGAACTGAGCGTTGATAACAACTTAGGTTGTCCTTGTCCTCTTTGGTCCGGATGACATGGCGTCCCAGATTTCCATAAAGAACTTCGAATCGTGACTCGTCTGACCACAGAACAGTCTTCCATTTTGCCACACTCCATTTTAAATGATCCCTGGTCCAGTGAAAACGCCTGAGCTTGTGGATCTTGCTTAGAAATGGCTTCTTCTTTGCACTGTAGAGTTTCAGCTGGCAACAGCAGATGGCAAGGTGGCGTGTGTTCACTGACAATGGTTTCTGGAAGTATTCCTGAGCCCATTCTGTGATTTCCTTTACAGTAGCATTCCTGTTTGTGGTGCAGTATCGTTTAAGGGCCCGGAGATCACGGGCATCCAGTATGGTTTTACGGCCTTTACCCTTACGCACAGAGATTGTTCCAGATTCTCTGAATCTTCGGATGATGTTATGCACAGTTGATGATGATAGATGCAAAGTCTTTGCAATTTTTCGCTGGGTAACACCTTTCTGATATTGCTCCACTATCTTTCTGCGCAACATTGTGGGAATTGGTGATCCTCTTCCCATCTTGGCTTCTGAGAGACACTACCACTCTGAGAAGCTCTTTTTATACCCAATCATGTTGCCAATTGACCTAATTAGTGTTAATTGGTCTTCCAGCTCTTCGTTATGCTCAAATTTACTTTTTCCAGCCTCCTATTGCTACTTGTCCCAACTTTTTTGGGATTTGTTGACACCGTGAAAATTTGAATCAACGTATTTTTTCTTTAAAATGATACATTTACTCGGATTAAACATTTGATCTGTCATCTACGTTCTATTACAAATAAAATATTGACATTTGCCATCTCCACATCATTGCATTCAGTTTTTATTCACAATTTGTTTAGTGTCCCAACATTTTTGGAATCCCGTTTGTACATTTGCGGCCTTTGCTACATTTCTGACTGTCCAATACAAGCGTTAGATACTGCTGTCATATTCTGGTATTAGAAAAAACACCCATTTTGTGGCAAGATAATATATTTGCGGCCTTTGCTACATTTCTGACAGTCCAATACAAGCGTTTGATAGTCCAATACAAGCTTTAAATACTGCAATTTTATTCTGGGTTTAAAAAATAACATTTTGAGCAAGATAATACATTTGCAGCCTTTACTACATTTCTGACAGTCTGATACAAGTGTAAGATACTGCTGTTATATTCAGTTTTTTTTTTTAAAAACACCAGTTTTGTGCAAGACCCAACATCTGGGGCCTTTGCTGCATTTGTCACAGTCAAATACAAGCATTATATACTGCAGTTATATTCTGGGTTTAAAAAAACACCCATTTTGTGCAAGACACTACTTTATGGGCCTTTGCTGCATTTCTGAAAGTCCAATCCAAGTGTTAGATACTGCTGTTATATTCTGTTTAAAAAAAAAAACACCCTGTCACGGAATTTGCTGTTTGCGCTGTGACACTTGTGCAGTGCTTGCCGTTGCCGGTGGCAACCTTTTGCTGTTAAGGCATGTGGTGGCAGTGTCTTGGCTTTGACTGTGTGCGCCATGACATGGTTGCCATGCATGCTGTTGCCGGTGGCAAAGCGTTGAGTGTTGGCTGGTGTGTGCACTTCCCCTTTAAGTTGTAGCCTTTCCTTGTCTGGTGCTGTAAGGGTTAATTCCATGACTGGGTGTGGTCACTTGGGTTTTTTCTCCTGTGGCTTCCTGGCTGGAGTGAGTTGTACTTCAGCTGTTGTTTGTGCTGGAGCTCTTCTCCAGTTCAGGGTGTTCTATCATCTCAGTCCTTGAGGGCCACCTTGTAGGACATCGATGTCATCTGCGATGTCATTCCTTTGTCTCTGCATAGGTGACAGGGACCTAATATTTGTAAAATCATCTGTTCAATTGCTGGGTGACATAAACACAATTTTTGCCATGAATCAACCCCTGCTCTGCATAGTTGACAGGGACCAAAATATATTGAAATAGTCTATTCCATTGGTGGGTGACATTAACCCATTTTTGCCGATGAAAAATCCCTGCTCTGCATAGGTGACAGGGACTTAAATTTCAAAAAAATTGTATTTCATTGACGTTCTCCCCCTCCTTTCATTCGATCCTTCCACTTTAACAACTTGTCCCACATTTCCGCTCAATCATATTTCAGTCATTGACCTACCTTGGATGTGTTATTCCTTTCTCATGCTACCTCTCCGGCATGGAACCCTGATTACCCGCTACCCGTGATCACCATGTTAGGCGCAGAAAAGAACATCAAAAGTTGATAGAGAGGATTTCCGATTGGATCATGGACGTCACAGGGACGTACGATCAAGCAGAAGTTATCTAGAGTCAAAAAAAGCAGCAGCAGGGCATCTCCTGTCTAACGTTTTCAAATCCAAAATACCCCAGTGACATTCCCTTTAATGTTTTATTAATCATTCCAATAACAGGGTATCTTAAGAGTCGTATTTTGTTATTTATTGTCACAACCTTTCCGAGTCGGGAGTGGGTAATTGCCGCACGCCCCCTTCTTTACTTGGAAGCTTCTGCTTCAATAATTTGTCCCACATTTCCGCTCGATCACATTTTATTTCATCCATTGACCTCCCTTGGATGTGGTATCCCTTTCTCAGGCTCCCTCTCCAGCCTGGAACCCTGATTCCCCGCTACCCATCATCACCATGGTAGGCGCAGAAAAGAACATCAAAAGTTGATAGAGAAGATATCCAATTGAATCGTGGACATCACGGGACCTGCGACATGGTTGAGCAGTATGTGTGCACATGACTGGTGGGTCTGCCCCCTTCAACTTCTGTGTCTCCAAAATGGCCTGAGCTTGCCCTTTACGCCTTGGAGGTGCCGGCCTGCACTGCAGCCAGTGTATTGTCTGAACGTTTGTTTAGAATGGCTAGAAGGGGTTATCACAGGCCATAAAAAAAAAAAAAAATTAAACCAAAAACCAGTGTTGGCTGCCTCCTCCACCGCCGCTTCCACCGACTTTGCCACATCCACCGCCTCCTCAAACTCGTACTCCATATGGACCTCCTCCTCCTAGATCAAGATTATTATTTTCTATTTTTATGTATTTTTTTATTATTTTAATTCATTTCCCTACCCACATTTGTTTTTAGAGCACTTGCCATGCTCTCAGACCCATTTTGCTGCCATTTTCAGCCCTCTAGCCCTTTCCATAACTTTTTAGAGCCATTTTAGTGCTCAAAGTTCAGGTTCCCATTGACTTCAAAGGGGTTTGGGTCAAGTTCGAACCCGAACATCCAGCTGTCCGCTCAACTCTATACACAGTCATTGGATTTCAATTTTACAGCAGGCCAGTGGACTACAGGCCCCAAAATTTATGCATTCAGCATACAGAAAATATCAAGTGATTATGTGGCTGGAGGTCTATTAGACGGTCAATGACAAACAATTTTACTGAAGGCCAGTACAAATAAAGGTCAAATACATATGTTTAAAGAACTAAAAATATAAAATTAGATTAAAAACATGGCTAACGAAATCCCCCCTCTTGAAAAAAACTCTAATGATAATAGTTGAAACATGTGGTCCTCACAAGGTGTTGAATTCTTCCGAGGCCCAAAACATTAGGCATTCACCAGATAGAAAAGGCCTTTTATGCCGCTGTATTTACCTAAGACAGGAACCAATATTTATTCTTAGTGGTGCCTCCGCTGAACGTCCTTTCGGACAGGACACTCGACGAGGGGCAAGCCAAGTGTTCTATGGCAAATTGTGCCAGCTCTGGCCACAGGTCAAGCCTGCACACCCAGTAATCCAGGGGTTCCTCGCTTCTCAAAGCGTCCACATTGGCCGTTAACCCAATGAAGTCGGTCTAGGCGTTCCCTGAGGCTGAATCTGTACGGCAGCTGTCGATGGGTTGGCTGCAAGAATGATATCATATCCAAAGTGACCAACACATCCTCAAACTGCCCTCTTCTTACATGCGCTGTTGTATTGGTACCCGCAACTGTTTCTCTGTGAGTGGAAAATCCTCTGCCAGCGCCCGTAAAAGCAGAATGCAGCATTTCTCGAAGCAAGGCCTGGAAGTGCTGCATTCTGACAGCCCTCTGTGATGCTGGTAACATGTCCGCCATTTTGTGTTTGTAACGGGGGGTCTAAGTACGTTGCCACCCAGGACTGGTCTTAGGCCTTTATGCTTTTTATACAGGGGTCCCTCTACAAACACTGGAGCATGAAGGGCCCATTTGCACTAAACTGGAAGCGGTGCAGTGGCCTGGTCCTGCTCATAGTTCAGGATAATGTCGTCCTCGTTCTCCTCCCCCCAGCCACGTACAACATCAGGGATCCCAGAAAAGTTTAAAGCATGCTCTTATTGCTCCTTCCTCTGCCCCAGCACCATCTTCCTCTGACTCCTCTTCAGACTCCTGTTGACTTGTCTCAGATTGAGTACCCCCCTGGGAATTCATCCAGCATTGCGACTTCCTCATCTTCCTTCTTTCACTCCTCGACGGCTTAATCAATGACACGATGCAATGCACGGTCCAGAAACAAGGCGTAAGGTGCAATGTCATTGATCACGCCCTGGCTGCGACTGAACAGTTTGGTGAACTTATCAAATGGCCTCAGAAGTCTGCATGCTTCGCGCATGAGCAGCCACTGGTTCGGTGAAAAAAAAAAAAAAAGCTCCCCAGAACCTGTCATGCCGCAGAGTTCGTACAGGTAGTCGTTAACTGCACGTTTCTGCTGGAGCAGCCTATCATGCATATACAAGGTGGACTTCCCGCATGTCAGGTAGTCACAAATCAGACGTCTGACGGGCAGGTGGATGTGACCAAGGCACAATTTGCCATGGAACTATTAGCTTGCCCCTCATTGAGTGTCCTGTCCGAAAGGATGTTGAGTGCAGCAGGGGGGATCGTGACCGATAAGCGCACTCGCATATCTCACGCCAGGGTGGACTACCTCACATTTCTAAAAATTAATGAGACGTGGATCTCAGAGGAATTCAACACATGTGACGAGTCAACCATGTTTGATTGAAATTCCTCATGACAGCCCAAAAATATCCGCCACCACCCAGGACAAAGAATGGTCCCTGACTTAGGTAAATACAGCGGCATAAAAGGCCTTTTATGTCCATTGAATGCCAAATTTATTAGGTCTTTACTGGCCGACAGTTACATTTTTATCCTGTGACCGCATAATGTACCTCCAGCCACAGAATCCAAAGTTCTTTGCTGTCAGGTGAACGCCTATTGGCTAATTTTTGGGGCCTGTACTGGCCTACGGTTACATATTTATCCTGTGACTGCCTAATGTACCTCCAGCCACAGAATCCAAAGTACTTTGCTGTCAGGTGAATGCCTATTGGCTAATTTTTGGGGCCTGCACTAGCCTACGGTTACATATTTATCCTGTGACCGCCTAATGTACCTCCAGCCACAGAATCCAAAGTACTTTGCTGCCAGGTGAATACCTATTGGCTAATTTTTGGGGCCTGCACTGGCTGACAGCTACATTTTTCTCCTGTGACCGCCTAATGTACCTCCAACCACAGAATCCTACAAAGTTGTGTGCTGTCAGGTGAATGCCTATTGGCTAATTTTTGGGGCCTGTACTGGAGTGGCAAGTTCTCACAACAATCACTAATATCTCATGAGAAAATGTGAAGTTGTGTGTACTATGAAAAAATAAATCGCATCATTAGGGATTTTCGCAATGGCTCTTTGTTTAAACACTCGATCTGCATATACAGCGATTGTTATAACATGCATGTGAAATGTAATCAAATACACTGCTTTAATATCAAATTACTTACAATGATCAGAAATTCTTCCTCAACGTCGCGAACATTGTTGCCAACCATCTTTTCTGATCGCATCCAACTTCGGTCTGGTGGAAACCCAGTTGCTATAGTAGGCCGTGCATGTTTTGCGCATGCGCAGAGGCGAAAATTACATTGCTGATATTTCGCATTGAAAAATTATAAATGGAGATCGCTAATTTGAATAATACATCTGGTATGTCACTGTCCATGTTATGGGACTATTTGTGCACTTCTAGTAAGTATTTGGTGGCTGAAAATATTACCTGAAGGTATTCCAGGTTCGTCTGCCTTTAAAGTGAATAGGGCCCGCCACAAACTTTCGGTTCACGAACATTTGATCGCGTTCGCGAACCGTCCCGATCGATGTTCGTCCATCACTATTTGCTAGACCACGTGTCTGATGTCAGATGTATCTTGGCACCGACAATGTGTGCCAGAGATACATTCACTTGCAGCTGAACGTGGTCATATATCTCTGGGATGCCCATCTGGGAGAAATATTTCCTTCCCGGGACATTCCATTGTGTAGTGCCAATGGCCACAAATTTTCTATAGGCCTCCGAGTCCACCAGTTTATGTGTTAGTAGTCGGTGGGCTAGCAGTTATGACAAGCCGACGTTCAGCCGTTGGGCAAGAGGGTTATCCAGTGTCATCATCTTTTTACGATCGAACATTTGGGCCACCGAAGCCTGCCTTTTGCCAGATGAACGCAACGACAGTTCGGTGGAAGGTGGAGTAGAGGACAAATGGGAGGAGAGAGGAGAAGGAGAAGATGCAGGACGTGGAGGTCTGGAAGTGTGGCTTTGTGGGTTCTGCCAGCGTTGCTCCCACTGGGCTCGGTGATGGGAGGCCAGGTGCCTTCTTAAGGCGGCCCTCCCAAATGAGTGTTGAGCTTACCGTGACTTATGCGGTGACAGCACAGGCTGCAGATGGCAACACTATTGTCAGCAGCGGACATGTAAAAAAAAAGCATTAGCAGTCTGCTTTTTGCCTCCTGTGCACTGCGAGTTCTGACTGCTTCTCCTCCTTCTCCTCACTATCTGCTGCTCCGTCTCTCCCTCTGAACTCCCCTCCTCTTCCTCTCTTGTGGGCACCCATGTGACGTCCATCGGCATTTCATCATCGTCACCTTTAAAACCACTGACATTAGAGATCTTGGAGTAGGGAGTAACAGTGGGGACCACCCTGCTTGGGATGATCTGGGTACTGTCGTCAGACTGCTAGGTGGCGACCCTCGATACCTCCTCCTTCTGATCTGATGCCAAAAATGGCTGCGCATAGTCAAGGTCTTGGAATAGATAGGAAAATAAATAACTCAAGCGGAGGGGATATGGTGGCGTTGGTGGTGTTTTTGGGGGTGCACACAGCATAGAGTGGAGAGGTTGCAGAGAGGATGAGGAGGGTGTAGAAGCAGAAGGCTGAGTGAGCCACTCAACCAAGTCTTGTGCGTCCTTTGACGTAATCGCACGTGCATTCTGCAACTTCCCACTTAGGTTCCGGCCTAGGGCACCTGCCCGACCCCTTCCACCCCTGCGGAATGGCCTGCCTCTTCATCTGTCTGTCATTTTCAAAATGACCCTGTGACAAAAGTCACTCTTATTAAAGCACTATATGTGGAAGAAGGTATATAAAACCCCTGCCTCAATCACTAATTTTGGGAGGCTACTGGTATAACACACCAGTAGAAATTATTTGTTCCAATAGCATTTGTCACTCTGTGTAGTGCGGTGACGCAGCAAAACCGCTAACAAATTCTCCACTACCCAAATACACTAAATAGAAAGTATATTATTGGTATATAACACCCCTTTTGATGCAACCCATTATCTTATTGGACTTGGCAGCAGCTGCCTGACACTGGTTTTTGCAGCTTAGTTTGCTGTTTAATAAAATTCCTAGATCCTTTTCCATGTCAGTGTTACCGAGTGTTTTACCATTTAGTATGTACGGGTGACTTGCATTATTCCTTCCCATGTGCATAACTTTACATTTGTCAGTGTTTGTCAGGAAGCAGGGGGTGTTACCCCTACTCTGGGACCACGGGCACGGCGCAGGGCACGGGTTCCCCTTCAGCTCGGTAGAACACCTGGTGCCCGAGGTGCGGGTGCACGGCGTGTGCGCAGTACACAGGCTGCTCGCACATTTCCGGGTGCATAGAGTTCCTGCATTATCCTGCTGTCAGGTGTGAGCCTTGCTGAGGGAGATTCCCAGTACACACCTTCCACCTTCCTCGCCTGCCATTGGTTCCTGGGGAGGGTGGTTCCTACCTTCCCTGGCTATAAAGACCTGGCCTGAGCTCTGGTTCATTGCTGAGTTATTCCACCTTATGGTGAACACCTAGCCTCCCTGCAGATCCTTCTATTGCCTGTTGTTTCTTTGTATCCTTCCTGGCTACTGACCCCTGGACTGTCTTCCGCCTTGAACCTTTGCTGCCTGCCTCGACCCGGATTGGACATTGACTACCCCTCTTGGATTATCCCTAAACTTGTACCGCATTCTGGCAGCTGCTTACTGCCAGTGGGTTCCTCATCCCACTACTGGCTCCCTGGGAGGTTCTGACAGTGTTAAACCTCATCTGCCACTTATCTGCCCAAGCCTGCAATCTATCCAGATCCCTCTATAGTAGTATACTGTCCTCTTCAGTGTTAATTACTTTACACAGTTTAGTATATCACACCAGTTGAAATGTTTTGTTCCAATAGCGGTTGTCACTCTGTGTAGCTGCGGTAATGCAGCAAAGCCGCAAACAAATGCTGCACTACCTAAATGCACTATATAGAAAGTATATTTTTTGTATATAACACCCCTGCTTCAATAGTTTTTTGGGTGGGCATCTGGAATTTCACACTATTAGAAATTACTTGTTCCAATAGGGTTTGTCACTCTGTGTAGCTGTGGTAACGCAGCAAAATCGCAAACAAATGCTGCACTACCGAAATGCACTATGTAGAAAGTATGTTATTGGTATATAACACCCCTGCTTCAATCATTTTTTGGGGGGCAACTGGAATATCACACCAGTAGAAATTATTTGTTCCAATGGCGTTTGTCACTATCTGTAGCTGTGTTAATGCAGCAAAACCGCTAACAAATGCTGCACTACCTAACTGCACTATATAGAAAACTATATAATTGGTATATAACACCTTTGCTTTAATCAGTTTTTTGGGTGTGCAACTGGTATTTCACACTAGTATAAATGTTTTATTTCAATAGCATTTGTCACTCTGTGTAGCTTTGGTAATGCAGCAAAACCGCAAATAAATGCTGCACTACTGAAATGCACTATATAGAAAGTATATTATTGGTATATGACACCACTGCCTCAATTACTTTTTTGGGGGCAACTGGTTTATCACACCAGTAGAAATTATATGTTCCAATAGCGTTTATAACCCTGTGTAGCTGCGGTAACGCAGTAAAACCGCTAATAAATGCTGCACTACCTATATGCACTATATAGAAAGTATATAATTGGTATATAACATCTTTGCTTCAATCAGTTTTTTTGGGCGTGCAACTGGTATTTCACACTAGTAAAAATTATTTGTTCCAATAGTGTTTGTTGCTCTGTGTAGCTGCGATAACGCACCAAAACCGCAAACAAATGCTGCACTACCGAAATGCCCTATATAGAAAGTATATTTTTGGTATATAACACCTCTGCCTCAATTAATTTTTTGGGTGGCAACTGGTTTATCACACCAGTAGAAATTGTTTTTTCCAATGGCGTTTATCACTATCTGTAGCTGCGGTAACGCAGTAAAACCGCAATCAAATGCTGCACTACCCAAATGCACTACATCGAAAATATATTATTGGTATGTAACACCACTGCTTCAATCAGTTTTTTGGGGGGGCAAATGGTATATCACATCAGTAGAATATATTTGTTTCAATAAAGTTTATCACTCTGTGTAGCCGCGGTAACGCAGCAAAACCGCAAACAAATGCTGCACTACCAAAAAGCACTATTTAGAAAGTGTATTATTGGTATATAACACCCCTGCTTCTATCAGTTTTTTTGTGGGGCAACTGTCCAGTAGAAATTATTTGTTCCAATAGTGTGTGTCACTCTGTGTAGCTGTGGTAATGCAGCAAAACCGCTAAATGCACTATATAGAAAGTATATTATTTGTATATAACACCCCTGCTTCAATCACTTCTTTTGGGGGGCAACTGATATATCACACCAGTAGAAATTATTTGTTTTAATAGCGTTTGTCACTCTGTGTAGCTGTGGTAAAGCAGCAAAACCGCAAACAAATGCTGCACTACCGAAATGCACAATATAAAATGTATGTTATTGGTATATAACACTCCTGCTTCAATCAATTTTGGGGGGGGCAACTGGAATATCACACCAGTAGAAATGTTTTGTTCCAATGGCGTTTGTCACTATCTGTAGCTGCGTTAACGCAGCAAAACCGCTAATAAATGCTGCACTACCTATCTGCACTATATAGAAAGTATATAATTGGTATATAACACCACCGCTTCAATAAGTTTTTTTGGGGGGGGGCAACTGGTATTTCACACTAGTAGAAATTATTTGTTCCAGTAGCGTTTGTCACTCTGTGTAGCTGCGATAACACACCAAAACTGCAAACAAATGCTGCACTACCTAAATGCACTACAGTATATAGAAAGTAAATTACTGTTATATAACACCCCTGCTTCATTCAGTTTTTGTGGGGGGGGGGGGACTGATATTTCACACTAGTAGAAAGGATTTGTTTCAATAGCGTTTGTCACTCTGTGTAGCTGTGGTAATGCAGCAAAACTGCAAACAAATGCTGCACTACCAAAACACACTATATAGAACGTATGTTATTGGTATATAACAGCCCTGCTTCAATACGTTTTTTTCGGGGGAACTGGAATATCACAACAGAAGAAATTATTTGTTCCAATGGAGTTTGTCACTATCTGTAGCTGTGTTAATGCAGCAAAACCACTAACAAATGTTGCATTACCTAACTGCACTATATAGAAAGTATAAATTTGGTATGTAAGACCCCTGCTTCAATCAGTTTTTTTTGTGTGCAACTGGTATTTCACACTAGTAGAAATTATTTGTTTCAGTAGCATTTGTCGCTCTGTTTAGCTGCGATAACGCACCAAAAACACAAATAAATGCTGCACTACCTAAATTCACTACAGTATATAGAAAGTATATTATTGTGATATAACACCCCTGCTTCAATCAGTTTTTTTTGGGTGCAACTGGTATATCACACCAGTAGTTGTTCAAATAGCACTTATCTCTCTATATTGCTGCAATATCGCAGCAAAACCGCACACATCTGCTGCACAATACAAATGTACTATAATATACTTTATATGTTAGAAAGTATATTATAAGTATATTATACCCCTTAGTAAGTTACACCTATCAATAGTACACCTATACCAGTCCTCAAAAAGACTTTTGTGACCCTATTAGCTAGCGTTTGGTGTCTCTAACAGTCTGTCCCTGCTCCACACAGCAACCTCTTCCTACACTGGCAAAAGACTGAATGTAATATGGTGGCCAGATTGTGTTTATTTATAAGATAGGGTGTATGTTCATGTGCTCAAACTCCTAATTTAGCTGTCCTGTACCACCTGATGGATGTATCATCGGTCAAAGTTGTTCACAATGCGAAAGAATATGGCGCCGGTAGACATCGCCATATGTTCGCCCATTCGGCAAACCTCGAACGAGCAAAGTTCGCCGCGAAACTGCCTCCAGGCAAACCGCAAGGTCATCTCTACTGATAAGTAATGTATAAATTTTAAACAAAAACTCTAGAGATAAGAGCTCTTCGTATATTATTTCTAAAATCTTCCTATATTATTTCTTTTAAAATAAACATTTTTTTTTACTTTCTTTACATAGTGTTACTATCAGTAGTACTGTTATGATTTAAATAGTTTGTTATTTGTATAAAGGGAATAAGAAAATATTTTATTGCTTGGATTTATTGTACCAACACACAGTGTACTTAGTGATTTTCTATTGCCCTATTTCCTCTGCCTTCTCATGTCATGTTTTAAGTTACAACATGGATTTTACTTTATTATATGGCCATGTGCTCTCTCTTTACACACTCTTTTATCAGCTATAAGGGACTGACACGACTTCTTGTTAAGATAAATGGTTTGGAGAAATAAAAATCTGAAAAACTTAGAATCTAGTGAAACTACAAGCAACACAAATAAGAGGTCTGCAGTATTCAGTATCCATGGTAATATCTTTTTATTACAGACTACACCAATAAAGCTGTTTCTCTAGCTCTGTAAAGCTTTGTCAGTTTGAAATCTATATTTTGCTGTAATGTTGTGCTGACCTGCTACAGTTGGTATTTTCCCCCTGCTACATTGGTTAATAAAGCAGTAGTCATACTAGCTACTATTTCATTGATATATTTGAAAATAAATTGCTGCATATTTATGTGTTCAATAAAAATAGCATGCTTGAAAAATGTACTGTAAAATGACTGTAAAATGAACTTAAAGCGGACCTTTCACCACTCCTGACATGCCTGTTTTAATAGCTTCATGCATTCCCTATGTAATAACAATTCTAGAACATCTATTCTTATGACTCTATGTTGTGCCATTCCTTTGGTATTTCTACTAAAAGTTATGGATAAATTGTTAGCAGTCTGCAGTAAGGGTACAGAGGCGTGGTAACAAGTTGGGGTGTGTCCAGGTTGGGGTCCTGCACCTATTTGATTTTTTAAGGCATATACTGTGGGATGTGAAAGTTTGGGCAACCTTGTTAATCGTCATGATTTTCCTGTATAAATCTTTGGTTGTTACAAAAAAAATGTCAGTTAAATATATCATATAGGAGACACACACAGTGATATTTGAGAAGTGAAATTAAGTTTATTGGATTTACAGAAAGTGTGCTATAATTGTTTAAACAAAATTAGGCAGGTGCATAAATTTGGGCACCACAAAAAAGAAATGAAATCAATATTTAGTAGATCCTCGTTTTGCAGAAATTACAGCATCAAAACGCTTCCTGTAGGTTCCAATGAGAGTCTATATTCTGGTTGAAGGTATTTTGGACCATTCCTCTTTACAAAACATCTTTAATTCATTCAGGTTTGATGGCTTCCGAGCATGGACAGCGCTCTTTAAGTCACACCACAGGTTTTCATTTATAGTCAGGTCTGGGGACTGAGATGGCCATTCCAGAACATTTTACTTGTTCCTGTGCATAAATGCCTTAGTGGATATTGAGCAGTGTTTTGGGTCGTTGTCTTGTTGAAAGATCCAGCCCCGGCGCAGCTTCAGCTTTGTTACTGATTCCTGGACATTGGTCTCCAGAATCTGCTGATACTGAGTGGAATCCATGGGTCCCTCAACTTTGACAAGATTCCCAGTCCCTGCACTGGCCACACAGCCCCACAGCATGATGGAACCACCACCATATTTTACTGTAGGTAGCAGGTGTTTTTCTTGGAATGCTGTGTTCTTTTTCCTCCATGCATAACGCCCCTTGTTATGGACAAAAACTTAATTTTAGTTTCATCAGTCTACAGCACCTTATTCCAAAATGAAGCTGGCTTGTTCAAATGTGCTTTAGCCCACCTCAAGAGGCGCTTTTTGTGCTGTGGGTGGAGAAAAGGCTTCCTCTGCATCACTCTCGCATACAGCTTCTCCTTGTGTAGAGTGTGCTGAATGGTTGAACGATGCACAGTGACTCCATCTGCAGCAAGATGATGTTGTAGGTCTTTGGTGCTGGTCTGTGGGTTGATCCTGACTGTTCTCAGCATTCGTTGCTTCTGTCTATCCGAGATTTTTCTTGGTCTGCCACTTCGAGCCTTAACTTGAACTGAGCCTGTGGTCTTCCATTTCCTCAATATGTTCCTAACTGTGGAAACAAACAGCTGAAATCTCTGAGACAGCTTTCTGTATCCTTCCCCTAAACCATGATGGTGAACAATCTTTGTCTTCAGGTCATTTGAGAGTTTTGAGACCCCCATGTTGCTACTCTTCAGAAGAGGAGGGAAACTTACAATTGACCACCTTAAGTACTCCTTATCATAATTGGATTCTCCTGTGTATGTAGGTCAGGGGTCACTGACCTTACCAAGCCAATTTGAGTTCCAATAATTAGTTCTAAAGGTTTTATAATCAATAAAATGACAACAGTGCCCAAATTTATGCACCTGCCTAATTTTGTTTAAATAATTATAGCACACTTTCTGTAAATCCAATAAACTAAATTTCACTTCTCAAATATCACTGTATGTGTCTCCTATATAATATATTTAACTGACATTTTTTATCGTAACAACCAACGTTTTATACAGGAAAATCATGACGATTAACAAGGTTGCCCAAACTTTCTCATCCCACTGTATTTCCCATATGACATAAAAGTTTTAGTTGGTAATAACCCTTTATTTAGAATACTAAAGTTTTATTGTGCCCCTGGGATTGATTCAATCTGACAATGTGGCCTTTGAACCAGAAAAAGTTGTACAGCCCTGTGCTTGATGGTACTATGCACAGCTTTAAAAAAAATGTTTCATCTCATAAGAAACTTTACTTGTCATCTTCATTGTCCACCTTTACAATATATATATATATATATATTTTTTTTTTTTTTATCAAATGCAACTGAAAATTAAAACAAAGCAAATTTGCAAGAGGCCTTAAAGGGAGCCTGCCAACATATTGTTCATGTCACTCTATATGTGCAAAATACTTAAAGTAAACTTGTCATGTTGTACATGCATATCTGTGGAGAGCTGAGAATTGAAACTTTTGCTATTTCTGGGCTTATGCAGTCCACTTGAATAATTGAGAGGTTTCCCTGCTTTACTGGGTAGTCAGTGGGGCCACCCACTGAAATTCCAAACCAAACCCAGGATAAAGAGACATTTTAATGTACAAAACTATGCCAGGTATTTTACTACAAAACTGTATATCAGTCTGCTCGGCTTTTCCTTCTCTGTACTATGCTGCTCACAGATATGACTCCTAAAAAAAACCTGTATAGTCTGATTCTGCACTTATGCTCTTCTCCATCTGATCCAATACATTTAATAGATTAGCAAGAATCATGGAATAGAAGAAATGGGTATAATTGCAGGATCAGATTACACCAGATTTGTTTTGTCACAGTTTGCTGCTGTTGCCTCTGTGCAGCAGCAGCGTCTGGTTTCCTGGGGAAACAGGGCTGCAAGGTGGCCTCTCCTGATTTCGGAGCAACAAGTAGGTGCACCAAGGCTCCCAGGCATCAGGGCGAGCAGCTGCACCCGGCATGAAGGCACACCTGCGTGAGCTGCTTTCCCTCAGTATAAAAGGCCGGCACCTGCATGTGCATCTGCGGGTAAATTTCTTGTCCTCTGGCTTCCCCTACTGGTCCCTTGCATTTATTGAAAACTTATTTGGCTTGAATTTTTGGCTTTGGTATTGACTGTTTTTAGATACTAGCATTCTGGTATTGTATTGATCTCTTGGTTCTGAAATATTGTACCTCTTAACCTATCAATACAACCCCTTCTTATAGCACCACACCCTACAGTATACCAAGACCAAAATTACCAATAATAGCACAATATAAAGGCCAAATAATACCATTCCACCCTGACTATACCCATCTAGGTCCCAATCATTAATAATCCCAGTTAGGCCCCCACTCAGTGACTTATATGTGATGTCTCCTCTGGACCTGACTCGAAACACTCAACAGGTAATCAATTTATCCACACATGTGTTGACGCAAGACCAGATTGATATCCTGAAAAAAGGACTGTCCTTTTCACCATCTAGTAACCTGGATCTTTTCTTCACAGTGAAAGACGTGCAATTATTTGCACGCAAATTGGTTTTAAAGAAATTGTTCAAACAGAGAGAGGATCCGAACTTCCCGTCACCAATGGAACAGGAGGCCCTATCCACACTTGTGGAGCTACTTGATGAACAGGAGGCCGATAACCAAATGGGTGAGTTCTCAAAACGTTTAAAACCAAAATCGGGGAAATTTCCTCCGATTTCCCTGTTCCCCAATATTGAATTGTTTGTTTAACTGGTCTGCAGAGATTTGGAAAAAATCTCAGCAGATGGGGAACATGATAACTGTACGAGTGGTGAAAAGAGAGCATTAAGAGAATTAAAAGCATGGAATGATGTGATCATAAAAGGAGCAGATAAAGGAGGCAATATAGTAATCTGGCCTCGCACAGCATATGAAAAAGAAGCCTGGCGTCAATTGAATGATCACAAATGTTACAGGAGACTAACATTCAACCCAACCCTCAAATTTAGAGGTGAGCTGAGTGTCATCCTGGAAAAAGGAGTAGACGAGGGTGTCATTACAAGACAACAGATGTCCTTCTTACTAACAGAACATCCAGTGACTCCAACAATGTATTTTCTACCGAAGGTACACAAAAATATGCAACAACCGCCTGGGAGGCCAATCGTCTCAGGGATGAATAGCATAAATGATGCAGTGTGTAAATATATTGAATATCATCTGCATCCTTATGTTGAAGAATTATCTTCACATTTGAAGGACCCTACTGATGTACTCCGGAAAGTTGAAGAGCTGCATCTAGATCCAGACATGCTCCTGGCCACCTGTGACGTGGAGTCACTATATACCTCCATAAAACATGAAGACGGTCTGAGGGCAACCAATTTTTATCTACAGACTTCTAATATGCCTGCAAAAAAACGTGAGTTTATTATGGCTCTACTTGAATTCGTGTTGACACACAATTTTCTCATGCTCCAGGGAACAGCGATGGGGGCGTCTTGTGCACCCTCATACGCTAATTTGTTCCTGGGGCTGTGGGAAAGGGAGAGCCTTCAGACTGAAGTAACATCATTGGCACAGAAGGTGCAATATTGGAGCAGATACATTGACGATCTGTTAATTATATGGCAGGGTACCAGTGAGGAGTTCGACGCATTTATGAGCCAACTGAATAGAAACGACCTAAATATCTGACTGACCTCCATCACGAGTGGAACAGAGGTGGAGTTTCTGGATATAAAAATCTGTGTGGGTAAGAATGGCAAAATAGTGACAGACCTATATAGAAAACCGACCTCCGTTAACAGCATACTATCGACCGAATCAGCACATCCTAAAAGACTGATTGAAGATATTCCCGTGGGGCAGTTCCTGAGGGCTAGACGGATATGTTCCTCAGACCATTTGTTTGAAAAACAAGCATTAGAGATTTCAGGCCCGCAACTATATTTTAAAACTCGACCCATGCCTGAAAGACAAACTAAAAGAACATCCGAGTATCACCTTCAGAAGGGGAAAAAACCTGAGGGATCATCTAGTGAAGAGTCACTATGTAGTACGTCCCCCAAACCCATTTGGCTCAAAAGGCCCACGATGGGGAAATAAACCCTGTGGGAAATGTGTCGCATGTACAAACATGGACAGAAGTGACATCTTCTGGGGCATGACCCATAAAAAAGAATACAAAATTACCTACTCTATTGACTGTACAACAGTGGGGGTGATTTACTGGGCCATATGTCCCTGCGAAAAAATCTATGTGGGGATGACCTCGAGACAGTTTAAAAAACGGATCCGTGAGCACGTGCTAGCGATTGAAGCCGCACAGGAGATAACTGATATACAATTACTAACAACTATACCGAGGCATTTTAAAGCAGAGCATGCCTGTGACGGATCAGTCCTACGTTTCCGAGGGATTGATCATGTGATGATCTCCCAAAGAGGTGGGAATTGGAAGAAACTACTGGCCCAACGATAAACACGTTGGATATACACTCTGAAAACCATGGCCCCTGTGGGATTGAATGACTATAACAGCTATGCTCCATTTTTATAGATTACCTGTCTTTACTTTGAAGCCTGGATCATCACAGAACCACCAGGTAAGATGGGTTCATTTTAACCATTATTCGCTAATTGTCATTTGTTGATAAAATGATGTATTTTTCTTTTAGCAGTGGTTTGTCCATGTTTTTCCCCTCTTTGACACCGGTGGTGGGCTGCCTATATTAGTGCAGCCACACTGTGGTTCTGTTATGTGTTTTTAACATGAATACTGATCTTCTATATATTCCCGTTTTTGGTTTTCTTCAGTTTGTTTTGAATACCTGGATAACACGTACCTCGGAACATGGAGCTACTGGTTGAGGGACTGATATGAGTAAAATTTGCAGCATCAAACATACATGGCATCAGGAGTCAAAAAAAGTGAGAGAGAAAAAAAGAAGAAAAAAGAAAGAGAGAGAAAAAGAGAGAAAAAAAGTGGAGAGGATCAAGGTGGTCTGGAGACTTCCCACTCATGGAAACTCCTGAGTATATATATATATATATATATATATATATATATAGATGCACTGTACAGTGCCCCTGTGGTTGTAGATAGAAGTTAGAGAAACTACTATGGGTCCTGGAACATGTTATATGACAGTTAGGTATAGTCTGGATTTTTAATGATTATAGTGACTAAGTATGAAAGGGTGGGTTGGGTTCTGATACCATCAATTCAACTCCCCTTCACGGAGCACTGGCACTGGGCACTTTATTCTCACTCCTTTTCCTTCTACCCCTTATTTTAGTTTCTTTTACACAGTAGCACTTGCACTTTATCAATTGGTGGTATCAGAACACACTCGGACCCTGAGTAGTTACCTTAGGAATGGGTCTATATATGACCAATAGGATATGATGTCTTATGTACTGAACCAATTGTTCCTGTGTTGGTGACACCTCCATGTTGTGCTGGCACAACAGACGATGGTTGCTGCAGATATGGTTATGGAATGTCACAGATTATAATGAGTTGTTATTAATAATTGATTTTTAATTATTGGATTATGTATATACGCACTAGATATATATTTTTTTTTACTATCATGATGTATGTAACACTAATTTATTTTAGGAACTTTACTGCATCTGTGCTTACACTCTGCGGGGTGTGCAGTATGCAGTAACATTGTTTTGTATATTGAAAATTTTCTAGTTTCACACAATTATGAATATCACTAAATTATTTGTGCACAGGTCACTTTTTCATGATTTGTAGAGATATATGCCCTATTTTAATTATGGGTTATATAGAGTACTGAACTACTCACAAACAGTAGAGACCGATGACAATAAGTTACAAGCTTTGGACCCAAGCTCTCCATAGATGGGATGCAATAATAACATTGAGGATCCAGGATGCCGCTGGTCCGATCATGTGATCCGCCTCGTGACACGGTTGCTAGGAGATGACGACGCTATGGGCGTACGGCGTGATCACAGAGGGTGACGTCACTCTCTGGCGCCGCGAGCTAGGGAGACTGGATCATGATGCGGATCGCATGGCGGTAAGTGATCATCCGGGGGTTAATCCCTGACTCGGTACACAACTTCAAGGGCTGACATGGAGGTACAGGCAGAATATAAGTAGAAGAGGTTGATGTGTAGTATTGAATGGAGTGGTGCTATGTTCCATAGATGCAGGTGGGCGGTGCCAATATTTTTAGGTCATGTGGTTGATGATGCGACTGTGAACAAATGAGATCTGATTGGATTATCGGCTGGGCACTCCCCCCGATGCCAGGAGCAGCTAATCCGTCTAACTGTGGACAGCTGGGTAGGTGTGTAATGATTGGCTGAATCCAGACGTTAGGAGTATATAGGAGGGCAGTATGAAGGAGTTTAGTAGGCCCCAAGAGGAAGCATTAAGCGAAACGATCGTCGGGCGGCTGCTTCAGACCAGGGTCAGTAGGTAGATTTTGCACTTGCACTTTAAATTGTGTCTCCCCCCCCCCCCCCCTCCTGCAGTCTCTGCTTTGTGAGGGCTGCACCCAGGTTCACACTTCCTTAAGTGGTTGGAGTGTTTTTCTATGCATGTCCTGGGTGCTACTGTTGCTATATGCACCCCACTAAGCTGACACTGCCTTATTTGTGTATGGGGGGATACTAGTCCCTTATTGGTCTGGAGCAAACTCTGTTTTTATACAATTATTTGTAACACTGTAGTGTTCCCATGATGTGCTGTTTTCTGTATATGTTTTAATAATGATATACAATTTTTTGGATATCCAATAAAGGAATTAATTAATTAGAATCGCTCTCTGTGTGGATGCTTTTTGAGCTTTGTAGGTGGTAATACAATATATAATATATATATATATATATATATATATATATATATATATTTATTTAGTTATTAGGACATCCAATTCACATGAATTCCTCAAAATAGGTTAAAAAGTGGAAAAATATAGTTTAAAAAGATGAAAAGTAGTCAAAAAATTGTGAAAATAGTCCGATTATAGTTGAAGGGGTATATATAGTCCTGTAGGTATAGTTCATTCATATATACTACCCCAGTGGAGATCCCATGTAGGAGTACCAGCTGTGAGAAGTGGGGTGGGTTCCACCCTCTGGGTGTTTGCACTAGGTATATCCCCTGTGATCCACTGTGCTTGTTTGGATCTTTTGTGGTTTGGGGGAGCCTTTAAGTGTGTAAAAGAAGTATTTCACCTGGTTTTGTGGTATCAAACAATTTACCGTATCCTCTGCGTCTCTTTCTCCCCCTGTGGGTTAGCGTGCGGGGGCGGCGTTGTTTGTCCCGGCCTGAAGTGAGTCCTGTAGCCTGCGGCTTGCTTCCGGGTAGTGGATCACATGTCTGCCGGCGGGTCACGTGGTGTCCCACGTGATCGGAGTACGGCGGGAATTCAAAGCGCGCTGTTGGTTGACACCGCTTATCCTCAAGTTCATGTGGTATGATGCGGTTTCTCTTAGGGATAATGCTGTAGGCCAGACGCGTTTCGAAGCTGGCTGCTTCTTCCTCAATGGCTTAGCATTATCCCTGGTGTATGCATCTTTTTATATCCACCTTGGGGGTGTGGCCTTGTTGCTGATTGGGTTTGGCTAAAAGGTGGACCGGATTTCCATATTGAATGGGTCCTTAGGTGTTTTTCACAATTGTGGTAGTATTGGCTTGGGACAGAGAGCAATAAACTCTTTATAGTGAAAGAATAAATGATGTATGGTGTATCATTATGTGTATTGTATATTTGATGCAAAAAACTTTGTTTGGGTATAGAATTAATTCTGCTATAGATTTTAGCTTGGAGAGGGTTTGCTCATTTTATTAGTAGTCTACTTCTGTCTTATAAGTCTATCTGCGTTCAGTGTTTTTAAAAAAGCAGGTGCGTTTTTGTTGCGTTTTGTATACCTGTTTGTGTCTATCTGGGTGATTCTTTAGAACATTGTTTTCTGTGTTCAAGATTGTGTATTTGTCTTTTAATTCTGATAGGGGTGGGACTATATGTCATTTTAGGGGATTATTTATGTTTTTGGGTATTTTTGTGCAGTGACTGTAGGGGGTTGTGGGTGTTTGGAGGTCGAATCTATTTTGACTTGGAGATGATATCTGTTAATGGTCTGTTACTGTTGGTTGTGTCTGTGAAAAACATAGTGGCATTTTGGTTGTAATTTCACAGAGTTATTGGTGCGTTTAGTGTTTCCTTGTTTATATCGATGTAAGTGATTTGTTTAGACGTTGTTACTTCATTTCAGGGTGATGTATTTTGTTGTTTTGGGATGGTATGTTTTGTCTGTTGTTGATGTTATCGGTGGGACTATCCCTTATTTGCAGTTTTTGGATTTCGGAGAGTTTTTGGTGTGTAAGATGGGGGAGGAGTGGGTGTCTACCCCCGACGGGACATGGAGATGCTGGTAAGCAGCAGGACGCTCCATGTCCCATAAAGGGGAGACACCTCACCCCAGGTCGTCTACGTCGTTGGTGGGCTGGGTGTTATATCTCTATATGGAGAAGTATAGGTGTTGGGAAGTTACAGGAACCCAAATATTTCTATTTCTGCGTTGAGTCCCTTGGGGATTAAGGTTTCAAATTCGTAAATCCTTCTGGATTCCAGTCTGGACATTGTTGCGATGTGATTTCCCCCTCTCCAGGGTTTCTTGACTTTCTCTATGGCTGTGAATTTTAGTGATGAGGGGTCTTAGTTATGGGTGTCGTTGTAATGTTTAGAGAGGGAATGTTGGTCGAAGCCTTTTTTGATATTGTTGATGTGCTCAGATATAATATTTTTTAGACTGCGTTTGGTACAGCTTATATATTGTTTGTTGCATGGGCATTGTAACCTGTATATCACGTCAGTTGAGTTGCATGTGAGATGGTCTTTATTTTCTAAATAGAATGGATTATTGGTAGATTGTACGTTGGAACTTTTTGGGGGAATTTTGTTGTTTTGCAGTTATTGCATGTAAAAGAGTATTTCAGATTTAGCCAATTATTGGATTCTTTTGTATGTCTCAACATACAATAGCCCATAAAAGACCATTGTATGTTGAAAATATTGTATCCTGAGGCCATTGTATCTTGCGGGATCACTGTATATATAATGCCCCCAGTAGTGCCATCAGTACATATGATGCACCCAGTAGTGCTATCAGTACATATGATGCACCCAGTAATACCCTCTGTACATATAATGCCCCCATATAATGCTCCCATAGTGCCATATGTATATAGAACACACACAGTACAGGGAGTGCAGAATTATTAGGCAAGTTGTATTTTTGAGGATTAATTTTATTATTGAACAACAACCATGTTCTCAATGAACCCAAAAAACTCATTATTATCAAAGCTGAATATTTTTGGAAGTAGTTTTTAGTTTGTTTTTAGTTTTAGCTATTTTAGGGGGATATCTGTGTGTGCAGGTGACTATTACTGTACATAATTATTAGGCAACTTAACAAAAAACAAATATATACCCATTTCAATTATTTATTTTTACCAGTGAAACCAATATAACATCTCAACATTCACAAATATACATTTCTGACATTCAAAAACAAAACAAAAACAAATCAGTGACCAATATAGCCACCTTTCTTTGCAAGGACACTCAAAAGCCTGCCATCCATGGATTCTGTCAGTGTTTTGATCTGTTCACCATCAACATTGCGTGCAGCAGCAACCACAGCCTCCCAGACACTGTTCAGAGAGGTGTACTGTTTTCCCTCCTTGTAAATCTCACATTTGATGATGGACCACAGGTTCTCAATGGGGTTCAGATCAGGTGAACAAGGAGGCCATGTCATTAGATTTTCTTCTTTTATACCCTTTATTGCCAGCCACGTTGTGGAGTACTTGGACGCGTGTGATGGAGCATTGTCCTGCATGAAAATCATGTTTTTCTTACCTTGCAGACTTCTTCCTGTACCACTGCTTGAAGAAGGTGTCTTCCAGAAACTGGCAGTAGGACTGGGAGTTGAGCTTGACTCCATCCTCAACCAAAAAAGGCCCCACAAGCTCATCTTTGATGATACCAGCCCAAACCAGTACTCCACATCCACCTTGCTGGCGTCTGAGTCGGACTGGAGCTCTCTGCCCTTTACCAATCCAGCCATCTGGCCCATCAAGACTCACTCTCATTTCATCAGTCCATAAAACCTTAGAAAAATCAGTCTTGAGATATTTCTTGGCCCAGTCTTGACGTTTCAGCTTGTGTGTCTTGTTCAGTGGTGGTCGTCTTTCAGCCTTTCTTACCTTGGCCATGTCTCTGAGTATTGCACACCTTGTGCTTTTGGGCACTCCAGTGATGTTGCAGCTCTGAAATATGGCCAAACTGGTGGCAAGTGGCATCTTGGCAGCTGCACGCTTGACTTTTCTCAGTTCATGGGCAGTTATTTTGCGCCTTGGTTTTTCCACACGCTTCTTGCGACCCTGTTGACTATTTTGAATGAAACGCTTGATTGTTCGATGATCACGCTTCAGAAGCTTTGCAATTTTAAGAGTGCTGCATCCCTCTGCAAGATATCTCACTATTTTTGACTTTTCTGAGCCTGTCAAGTCTTTCTTTTGACCTATTTTGCCAAAGGAAAGGAAGTTGCCTAATAATTATGCACACCTGATATAGGGTGTTGATGTCATTAGACCACACCCCTTCTCATTACAGAGATGCACATCACCTAATATGCTTAATTGGTAGTAGGCTTTCGAGCCTATACAGCTTGGAGTAAGACAACATGCATAAAGAGGATGATGTGGTCAAAATACTCATTTGCCTAATAATTCTGCACGTAGTGTAGTGTCACTTGTACATTTAATGCCCTTAGTAGTTTTCTCTGTACATATAATGCCCCCCTGAGTGCCCTCTTTACTTATAATGCCCTCCATAGTGCCATATATATATATATATATATATATATATATACATATACACTCACCTAAAGAATTATTAGGAACACCATACTAATACGGTGTTGGACCCCTTTTGCCTTCAGAACTGCCTTAATTCTATGTGGCATTGATTCAACAAGGTGCTGATATATTGATAGGATAGCATCTTGCAGTTGATGGAGATTTGAGGGATGCACATCCAGGGCACGAAGCTCCCGTTCCACCACATCCCAAAGATGCTCTATTGGGTTGAGATCTGGTGACTGTGGGGGAGAAAATTTTAGTACAGTGAACTCATTGTCATGTTCAAGAAACCAATTTGAAATGATTCGAGCTTTGTGACATGGTGCATTATCCTGCTGGAAATAGCCATCAGAGGATGGGTACATGGTGGTCATGAAGGGATGGACATGGTCCGAAACAATACTCAGGTAGCCTGTGGCATTTAAACGATGGCCATTTGGCACTAAGGGGCCTAAAGTGTGCCCA
Source organism: Bufo gargarizans (assembly GCF_014858855.1). NCBI lineage: Eukaryota > Metazoa > Chordata > Amphibia > Anura > Bufonidae > Bufo > Bufo gargarizans. The sequence goes on along the minus strand of NC_058082.1, from coordinate 264,963,691 downwards.
GAAAACATCCCCCATACCATTGTACCACCACTACCAGCCTGCACAGTGGTAACAATGATGGATACATGTTCTCATTCTGTTTACGCCAAATTCGGACTCTACCATTTGAATGGAAATCGAGACTCATCAGACAGGCAAAATATCTTCAACAGTCCAATTTTGGTGAGCTCGTGCAAATTTTTGCCTCTTTTTCCTATTTGTAGTGGAGATGAGTGGTACCCGGTGGGGTCTTTTGCTGTTGTAGCCCATCCGCCTCAAGGTTGTGCGTGTTGTGGCTTCACAAATGCTTTGCTGCATACCTCGGTTGTAACGAGTGGTTATTTCAGTCAACGTTGCTCTTCTATCAGCTTGAATCAGTCGGACCATTCTCCTCTGACCTCTAGCATTAACAAGGCATTTTCGCCCACAGGACTGCCGCATACTGGATGTTTTTCTCTTTTCACACCATTCTTTGTAAACCCTAGAAATGGTTGTACGTGAAAATCCCAGTAACTGAGCAGATTGTGAAATACTCAGACCAGCCGATCTGGCACCAACAACCATGCCACACTCAAAATTGCTTAAATTACCTTTCTTTCCCATTCTGACATTCAGTTTGGAGTTCAGGAGATTGTCTTGACCAGGACCACAACCCTACATGCATTGAAGCAACTGCCATGTGATTGGTTGACTAGATAATAGCATTAATGAGAAATAGAACAGGTGTTCCCAATAATTCTTTAGGTCAGTGTATATGTATATTTATCTATGCCACCTGTAGTGCCCTCTTTTCATATATGCCCCCCAGTAATGCCATTTTGCATATGATTCTCCTCAGTATTAGCCTATTTACATGTAATCCCCCTGTACTGCCCTCTTCACATTTAATTCCCCCAGTAGTAGCATCTGTACATATAATTCCTCTTTATGTATAATGCCCACAGTAGTGGCTTATTCATATAAATATACATATATATAATGCCCCCATAGTGGCCTCTTCACATATAATGGCCCCATTAATGCCTTCTTTACATATAATGAACCTTGGCAAAAACATTTATATATAAAAATTTTTAGCCATTATATATTATTATATATTTAGAATATACTGTATTTTTCGCCCTGTAAAACGCACTCCCCCCCCCCCCCCCCCAAAGAGGGGGAAAAATAGCAGTGCATCTTATGCGGGCGAATGCTGCGACCGTCGGGTGTATCAGCTGAGAGGGAGGAGGGGCTGGGGGCAGGCATCTGGTTCTGTAATGGCAGCGGGGCCCGATGCAGTCACTGTATTGTACTACACTGGGCCCCGCTCACTGTAGTATAATCATATCTAACTTGTGGGTATTGTTAAAGTATTCAAATCATCTGAAATCCAGCACTTGTACTACTTACTACTAACTTCTTGGCAGTCAGGAGGCCGGGCAGGCGGGCGCTCGCAGCGTAGCTCACTACGTAATGTGCCTGCTCCTCTCACTTTATGGATGGAGCCGGCGGCGCAGGTGCATGACGTCGTGAGCTACGCTGCGAGCGCCCGCCCGGCCTCCTGACTGCCAAGAAGTTAGGCAGTAAGTAGTACAGCGCTGGATTTAAGAGGATTTGAATACTTTAACAATACCCACAAGTTAGATATAATTACACTGCAGTGAGCGGGGCCCGGTGTAGTAGAATACAGTGACTGCACCAGGCCCCACTGCCATTACAGAACCAGATGCCAGCCCCCATTCACTACACAGGGACACTGTTATGGGGATCTGTGGATGAGACATTAGATAAGATGCTAATATGTGTCATCCACAGATGCCCCCATAACAGCGCAATCCACAGATGCCCCCACAATGATCCCCCATAACAGTGCCATCCACAGTTGCCCCCATAACAGTGCCATCCACAGATGCCCCCATAACAGTGCCATCCACAGATGCCCCCATAACAGCGCCATCCACAGATCCCTCATAATAGTGTCATCCACAGACCACCATTAGTTCAAAACCCACCAAAAGCACACCTTTTGGTTAAAAATATTTGTTTTCTTATTTCCCTCCTCAAAAACCTAGGTGCGTCTTATGGGGTATAATATAATATATGTAAATATATTATGGCTAAACACATCAGTAGTAGTTTCCCACATATTATGCATTCATATATATCAGAATTATAATAATAATATATATATATATAAATATATATATATATATGTATACAGTGGTATGCGAAAGTTTGGGCAACCTTGTTAATCGTCATGATTTTCCTGTATAAATCGTTGGTTGTTACGATAAAAAATGTCAGTTAAATATATCATATAGGAGACACACACAGTGATATTTGAGAAGTGAAATTAAGTTTATTGGATTTGCAGAAAGTGTGCTATAATTGTTTAAACAAAATTAGGCAGGCATTATATATATGTTCCAGTGGTGGGTGACATGAAGCCTGATTCTCTGCTATGAGACCTCTCTTCTCTGTCTGGGTGCCGGGGCCTAAAAATATCTGACAGTGGCCTGTTCCAGTGTTGGGTGACATGAAGCCTGATTCTCTGCTATGGGACCTCTGTCTGGGTGCCGGGGCCTAAATATCTCACAGTGGCCTGTTCTAGTGGTGGGTGACATGAAGCTTGATTCTCTGCTATGGGACCTCTCTCCTCTGTCGGGGTGTCGGGGCCTAAAAATATCTGACAGTGGCCTGTTCTAGTGGTGGGTAACATGAAGCCTGATTCTCTGCTATGGGACCTCTCTCCAATTGATATTGGTTAATTTTTTTTTTTTTATTATTCATTTACCTATCCACATTTGTTTGCAGGGGATTTACCTACATATTGCTGCCTTTTGCAGCCCTCTAGCCCTTTCCTGGGCTATTTTACAGCCTTTTTAGTGCCGAAAAGTTTGGGTCCTCATTGACTTCAATGGGGTTCGGGTTCGGGGCAAAGTTCAGGTCGAGTTCGGATCCCGAACCCGAACATTTTCGGGAAGTTCGGCTGAACTTCTCGAACCCGAACATCCAGATGTTCGCTCAACTCTACTCACTACATCAAAAACGACTGAGGTTTTTCTGACACAGTTTAGCATTCAGCGTTATAGCTGAGTGGATGAAGTCATTGCCTCTAATGTACAACATTGGGAGTTTAAATTCTGGCAAAAACTTTTCAGAAATTAGATTTAAATACACTGGGGTGTCCCCAAGCGCTGAGTCCATATATGAAAATATCTGTATATGGAATTTGAGCAGGGACATCTAAGCTGAACTAGAGTCTCGACACCCTGCCCTCTTCAGAGTAGAGGGTGCCTGGGGTTCTCCCATTGACTTTAATTGTGCTTGGTATTAAAAGCATTAGAATTTTAGAAATAGTTTTTTACTTTTTCAAGAAAATTTCCAAAACCCACATGTACCAATTCAATTTTGAAGTGACTTTGAGAGGCTTACATAATAGAAACCACAGAAAAATTACCCATTTTAGAAACCACATCTTTAAATTATGTCATATTTTTTTTTTTGTAATGTGTAGGGGCAGTGAATAGAAATGAGCGAATTGAAGCTGACATAGTGGAATTCATTTAGAATTTCAGGAAAAATTCAATTTGCAATGTGTGAGGATTAAGGGCATGGGGCAAGAAACAGCCAATAAGCAGCCAGCCAGCCCTGTGATGTCACAGCCCTAAAAATACGTCTGCCATCTTACAGTCAGACATTTTCCAGCATTCAGAGTGCAGGGACAGACGTAAGAAGGTGCTAAGGACAGCAATTGGAAAAACCTCTATGTTTAAAAAGAAGACTGAAAAAACAATTTATAAGTGCAGGTAAAGTATAGGGAGGAATCATTTCATAGCATCTTAGTGCAGGGATAGAAAAGTGATTTACAAGTGCTGGGAACGATTATTTGGGGATCCAAATAGTCATTAGACAGCTCTGTCATTCCAGATTTTTGTTATTGGGTTATGTTGAAAAGCCTTTAGTGGCTTATATCTTAGTATCTTATTCAGTACTACAAGAAAAATATGTTCTTAGTTCACTTCCACAGTCATTTCTGTTGAAAAGGGATATAGGGGAATATTACAGTAAACAAAAGAAAAATATATATACACTGCATTCTTGTAGTTAATTCTGTTGAAAGTGTATAGGGGCATATTTCAGCACAACAAGAAAAATATATTCTCAGGTGACTTCTGCAGTTATTTCTGTTGAAAGCGTATAGGGGCGTAGTTCAGTACAACAAGAAAAATATATTGTCAGTTCATTTCTGCAGTTATTTCTATTGAAAGGGTATAGGGGCGTATTTCAGTAAAAAAAGAAAAAATATATACACACTGCACTGTTGCAGTTATTTCTGTTGAAAGCGTATGGGGGGTATTTCAGTACAGCAAGAAAAATATATTCTCAGCTCACTTCTGCAGTTATTTTGGTTGAAATCATATAAGGGCATATTTCAGTACAACAAGAAAAATATTCTCAAGTCATTTCTCCAGTTATTTCTGATGAAAGCATATGGAGGCGTATTTCAGTAAAAAATTAATGAAAAAATATACAGATGAAACTCAAAAAATTTGAATATCGTGCAAAAGTCCATTTATTTCAGTAATGCAAATGAAAAGGAATTGCATTAATGCAGCTTAAAATTTGAATTTTGTGAAAAGGTTTAATATTCTAGGCTCAATGTGTCACACTCTAGTCAGCTAATTAATCCATACCCGCTGAGCAAAGGGAACCTCAAAATTGTGACTTTGGGGTTTCAAAGGCTATAAGCCATATTCATCCAAATTACAACAAATAAAGGCTTGAAATATCTCACTTTGCATGTAATGAGTCTATCTCATATGTTAGTTTCACCTTTTAAGTTGAATTACTGAAATAAATGAACTTTGCACGATATTCAAATTTTTCGAGTTTCACCTGTATACGCACTGCACTGTTGCAGTTATTTCTGGTAAAAGTGTATAGGGGCGGAGTTCAGTACAACAAGAAAAATATATTCTCAGTTCATTTCTGCAGTAATTTCTGTTGAAAGGGTATAGGGGTGTATTTCAGTAAAAAAAGAAAAATATATACGCACTGCACTGTTGCAGTTTTTTTTGTGAAAGCGTATAGAGGCGTATTTCAGTACTACAAGAAAAATATATACGCAATTTACTCTTTAATTGTTTTCTGTTGAAAGTGTATAGTGGCCTACTGTATTTCAGTCCAACAAGAAAAATATATTCTCAGGTCACTTCTGCAGTTATTTCGGGTAAGAGCGTATAGGGGCATATTTCAGTACTTCAAGAAAAATATACTAGTTCACTTCTGCAGTTAATTCTGTTGAAAGCGTATAGGGGCGTATTTCAGTAACAAAATAAAAAAATATATGCACTTCACTCTTTAATTTTGTTCTGGTCAAAGAGTAAAATGGCCTATTTCAGTCCACCATGGAAAATATATTCTCAGGACACTTCTGCAGTTATTTCTGGTGAAAGCATATAGGGGCATATTTCAGTAAAAAAAAAATATATATATACGCACTTCACCCTTTAATTTTCTGGTCAAAAGGTATAGTGGCTTTTTTCAGTCCAACAAGAAAAATATATTCTCAGGTCACTTCTGCAGTTTGTTCTGGTCAAAGCATATAGTGGCCCATTTGAGTTTAACAAGAAATATATATTCTCAGTTCACTGCTGCAGTTATTTCTGGTAAAAGCATATTGGGGAATATTTTAGTACTACTAGAAAAATATGTACGCACTTCACTCAAATCGTATAGGGTCGTATTTCAGTACAACAAGAAAAATATATTCTCAGTGCATTTCTTCAGTTAATTGTGGCGAAAGTTTTTAGTGGACTATTTCAGTATAGAAAGAAAAATATATTTGTCACTTTTAATTTCCGTTTAATTTGTTTAGTTCAGCTACAAGTATGTCAGGAAGAGAAGTGCAAGGCCATATACAGAGAAGTGGCAGAGGCCTGAATGTTTTTGGCACAAGCAGAGGTCACAGCAGAGTAAGGGGACGTGGCAGCAGAGGTAATTTTGAGGGGCCTGAGCTCCCAGTGTCAGCTAGCGGTCGTGTCTTGACCAGCAACCTAGCGTTTCTTGATTGGTTGACTCGATCTTTGACTTCAACGCAAGTGACAGCAGCGCCAGCAGCCTGAGTCTAGATTTGCTGGTGAGCAGCATCCTTCACCCGCATAATGAAAGAAACTAGACGGAGCAGAAACTGAACCAGCAGGTGGTGGCATACTTGGAGTGCACCCTGCCAGTCGTCATTGAAGATCGGCTGGGCTACTGGGCAGCCGAACTGGATTTGTGGCCACAACTAGCAGAGTTTGACCTGGAAAATATGTCCTGCCTGGCCAGTAGTGTTACATCAGAGTGGGTGTTTAGTGCAGCGGAGGCCATAGTTACCCCAAGGAGAACTCACCTGTCCACCCAAAATGTGGAGAGACTGACCTTTGTCAAGATAAATCAGGCGTAGATCAGCCAGGTTTTCCAACCACCAATTCCTGATGAATCAGACTAGATCTTCCATGGTGCCACAACCACACTTTGATAAAAATAGACCGGTTTCTTCTGACTATCTGCCTTAGCTACTACTCTGTTGCTGCCACCCACCTGATGCCACACATCTGATGCCACACATCTGATGCCAAGTGCTTCTTCTTTGAGCCACCTTCATCAGTGGGTACTGGCATTGCCACCCACCGCCCCACTCTGTCACAGAGTCACTTTGTGGTCTCCTGATGCAGCTGCTGCTGCCATCCCCAAACTATGTCACCTTGCCACTCTGTGGTCTCCTGATGCTGCCGCCATCTCCATATTATGTCACTTTGCCACTAACTTTACACCACTCAATGAATTGTAGTACTACAAACGTGGTATATTTGCTACAATGTCCTTCTAATCTTCTGTACATGGGACGTACTCCTCAATCACTTAAAGAACGTGTGAATGACCATTGTTCCAATATACGACGTAAAGTATGCACACACAGTGTATCCCGACACTATGCTCTCCACCATGAGGGTGACCCCTCATCACTATCAGTCACTCCACTAGAATGGGTCCCTCTATCCTTCCAGACACTGTGCAGAAAAGTTCTGGATTTTTAAACTTAATACTCTCTTCCCTTTTGGCCTTAATGAATCTCTTGAATATATAAATTACTAACATCTTTAAACACAATTTTAATTTAATCTACAAACCCCCCTTACATCTCAAGCATCCAATACAGCCCTCACAAAGTTCCTATACAAACTATACAAGCCATCCCTTCTTCTATTCAATGCACAGTGATTTCTCCTGTTCTCTGTATATTTGTATACAGACATGTATATGTGGATCTATGTACAAACCTATATAATGTATATATACAGTACAGACCAAAAGTTTGGACACACCTTCTCATTCAAAGAGTTTTCTTTATTTTCATGACTATGAAAATTGTAGATTCACACTGAAGGCATCAAAACTATGAATTAACACATGTGGAATTATATACATAACAAAAAAGTGCGAAACAACTGAAAATATGTCATATTCTAGGTTCTTCAAAGTAGCCACCTTTTGCTCTGATTACTGCTTTGCACACTCTTGGCATTCACTTGATGAGCTTCAAGAGGTAGTCACCTGAAATGTTCTTCCAACAGTCTTGAAGGAGTTCCCAGAGATGCTTAGCACTTGTTGGCCCTTTTGCCTTCACCCCAAACCATCTCGATTGGGTTCAGGTCCGGTGACTGTGGAGGCCAGGTCATCTGGCGCAGCACCCCATCACTCTCCTTCATGGTCAAATAGCCCTTACACAGCCTGGAGGTGTGTTTGGGGTCATTGTCCTGTTGAAAAATAAATGATGGTCCAACTAAACGCAAACCGGATTGAATAGCATGCCGCTGCAAGATGCTGTGGTAGCCATGCTAGTTCAGTATGCCTTAAATTTTGAATAAATCCCCAACAGTGTCACCAGCAAAGCACCCCCACACCATTACACCTCCTCCTCCACGCTTCACGGTGGGAACCAGGAATGTAGAGTCCATCCGTTCACCTTTTCTGCGTCGCACAAAGACACGGTGGTTGGAACCAAAGATCTCAAATTTAGACTCATCAGACCAAAGCACAGATTTCCACTGGTCTAATGTCCATTCTTTGTGTTCTTTAGCCCAAACAAGTCTCTTCTGCTTGTTGCCTGTCCTTAGCAGTGGTTTCCTAGCAGATATTCTACCACAAAGGCCTGATTCACACAGTCTCCTCTTAATAGTTGTTCTAGAGATGTGTCTGCTGCTAGAACTCTGTGTGGCATTGACCTGGCCTCTAATCTGAGCTGCTGTTAACCTGCGATTTCTGAGGCTGGTGACTCGGATGAACTTATCCTCCGCAGCAGAGGAAACTCTTGGTCTTCCTTTCCTGGGGCGGTCCACAAGTTAGCCAGTTTCTTTGTAGCGCTTGATGGTTTTTGTGACTGCACTTGGGGACACTTTCAAAGTTTTCCCAATTTTTCGGACTGACTGACCTTCATTTCTTAAAGTAATGATGGCCACTCGTTTTTCTTTACTTAGCTGCTTTTTTCTTGCCATAACACAAATTCTAACAGTCTATTCAGTAGGACTATCAGCTGGGTATCCACCTGACTTCTCCACAGCGCAACTGATGGTCCCAACCCCATTTATAAGGCAAGAAATCCCACTTATTAAACCTGACAGGGCCCACCTGTGAAGTGAAAACCATTTTAGGTGACTACCTCTTGAAGCTCATCAAGAGAATGCCAAGAGTGTGCAAAGCAGTAATCAAAGCAAAAGGTGGCTACTTTGAAGAACCTAGAATATGACATATTTTCAGTTGTTTCACACTTTGTTGTTATGTATATAATTCCACATGTGTTAATTCATAGTTTTGATGCCTTCAGTGTGAATCTACAATTTTCACAGTCATGAAAATAAAGAAAACTCTTTGAATGAGAAGGTGTGTCCAAACTTTTGGTCTGTACTGTATATATATATATATATATATATATATATATATATATATATACACATACATACACACTCACCTAAAGAATTATTAGGAACACCATACTAATACGGAGTTGGCCCCCTTTTGCCTTCAGAACTGCCTTAATTCTATGTGGCATTGATTCAGCAAGGTGCCGATAGCATTCTTTACAAATTTTGGCCCATATCGATAGGATAGCATCTTGCAGTTGATGGAGATTTGAGGGATGCACATCCAGGGCACGAAGCTCCCGTTCCACCACATCCCAAAGATGCTCTATTGGGTTAAGATCTAATGACTGTGGGGGCCATTTTAGTACAGTGAACTCATTGTCATGTTCAAGAAACCAATTTGAAATTATTTGAGCTTTGTGACATGGTGCATTATCCTTATGGAAGTAGCCATCAGAGGATGGGTACATGGTGGTCATGAAGGGATGGACATGGTCAGAAACAATGCTCAGATAGCCCGTGGCATTTAAACGATGGCCAATTGGTACTAAGGGGCCTAAAGTGTGCCAAGAAAACATCCCCCACACTATTACACCACCACCCCAGCCTGCACAGTGGTAACAAGGCATGATGGATACATGTTCTCATTCTGTTTATGCCAAATTTAGACTCTACCATTTGAATGTCTCAACAGAAATCGAGACTCATCAGACCAGGCAACATTTTTCCAGTCTTCAACAGTCCAATTTTGGTGAGCTCATGCAAACTGTAGCCTCTTTTTCCTAATTGTAGTGGAGATGAGTGGTACCCGGTGGGGTCTTCTGCTGTTATAGCCCATCTGCCTCAAGGTTGTGCGTGTTGTGGCTTCACAAATGCTTTGCTGCATACCTCGGTTGTAACGAGTAGTTATTTCAGTCAACATTGCTCTTCTATCGGCTTGAATCAGTCAGACCATTCTCCTCTGACCTCTAGCATCAACAAGGCATTTTCGCCCACAGGACTGCTGCATACTGGATGTTTTTCCCTTTTCACACCATTCTTTATAAACCCTAGAAATGGTTGTGCGTGAAAATCCCAGTAACTAAGCAGATTGTGAAATAGTCAGACCGGCCTGTCAGGCACCAACAACCATGCCATGCTCAAAATTGTTTAAATCACCTTTCTTTCCCATTCTGACATTCAGTTTGGAGTTCAGGAGATTGTCTTGACCAGGACCACAACCCTACATGCATCGAAGCAACTGCCATGTGATTGGTTGACTAGATAATCGCATTAATGAGAAATAGAACAGGTGTTCCTAATAATTCTTTAGGTGAATGTATATATATCTATATACAATACAGACCAAAAGTTTGGACACACCTTCTCATTGAGAGAGTTTTCTTTATTTTCATGACTATGAAAATTGTAGATTCACACTGAAGGCATCAAAACTATGAATTAACACATGTGGAATTATATACATAACAAAAAAGTGTGAAGCAACTGAAAATATGTCATATTCTAGGTTCTTCAAAGTAGCCACCTTTTGCTTTGATTACTGCTTTGCACACTCTTGGCATTCTCTTGATGAGCTTCAACAGGTAGTCACCTGAAATGGTCTTCCAACAGTATTGAAGGAGTTCCCAGAGATGCTTAGCACTTGTTGGCCCTTTTGCCTTCACTCTGCGGTCCAGCTCACCCCAAACCATCTCGATTGGGTTCAGGTCCGGTGACTGTGGAGGCCAGGTCATCTGGCGCAGCACCACATCACTCTCCTTCATGGTCATATAGCTCTTACACAGCCTGGAGGTGTGTTTGGGGTCATTGTCCTGTTGAAAAATAAATGATGGTCCAACTAAACGCAAACCGGATAGAATAGCATGCCGCTGCAAGATGCTGTGGTAGCCATGCTGGTTCAGTATGCCTTCAATTTTGAATAAATCCCCAACAGTGTCACCAGCAAATCAACCCCACATCATCACACCTCCTCCATGCTTCACGGTGGGAAGCAGGCATGTAGAGTCCATCCGTTCACCTTTTCTGCGTCGCACAAAGACACGGTGGTTGGAACCAAAGATCTCAAATTTGGACTCATCAGACCAAAGCACAAATTACCACTGGTCTACTGTCCATTCCTTGTGTTCTTTAGCCCAAACAAGTCCCTTCTGCTTGTTGTCTGTCCTTAGCAGTGGTTTCCTAGCAGATATTCTACCATGAAGGCCTGATTCACACAGTCTCCTCTTAACAGTTTTTCTAGAGATGTGTCTGCTGCTAGAACTTTGTGTGGCATTGACCTGGTCTCTAATCTGAGCTGCTGTTAACCTGCGATTTCTGAGGCTGGTGACTAGGATGAACTTATCCTCCACAGCAGAGGTGAATCTTGGTCTTCCTTTCATGGGGCGGTCCACAAGTTAGCCAGTTTCTTTGTAGCGCTTGATGGTTTTTGTGACTGCACTTGGGGACACTTTCAAAGTTTTCCCAATTTTTCGGACTAACTGACCTTCATTTCTTAAAGTAATGATGGCCACTCGTTTTTCTTTACTTAGCTGCTTTTTTCCTGCCATAGTACAAATTCTAACAGTCTATTCAGTAGGACTATCAGCTGTGTATCCACCTGACTTCTCCACAACGCAACTGATGGTCCCAACCCCATTTATAAGGCAAGAAATCCCACTTATTAAACCTGACAGGGCACACCTGTGAAGTGAAAACCATTTCAGGTGACTACCTTTTGAAGCTCATCAAGAGAATGCCAAGAGTGTGCAAAGCAGTAATCAAAGCAAAAGGTGGCTACTTTGAAGAACCTAGAATATGACATATTTTCAGATGTTTCACACTTTTTTATTATGTATATAATTCCACATGTGTTAATTCATAGTGTTGATGCCTTCAGTGTGAATCTACACTTTTCATAGTCATGAAAATAAAGAAAACTCTTTGAATGAGAAGTTGTGTCCAAACTTTTGGTCTGTACTGTATATAGTTCCACTACTTATTATTATTTATTCATTTTGGCTCTATCCGGTTTGCTTAAAATGGTCTTATCCAGTAGATAGCGTACGATATAGCTAGTCATACATTCCCATAACTATATATCTAGTATTATAGATCCTATTCATGCCTCTTTTTTTTACATGTTTTTATCTTATCAATTTTAATTTTTACTACATCAGAAATAGCCTTTTATCTATCTATTCATCTATTTATCTTTCTATTTATGAATTATCAATGGATTCATTTATTTATGTTATCTATATGTTTCATTTATTTAGTTATTTACCCTGAGGTCTGTTTAAGTAGAATTGACTGTGGATATTCATAATATTTTTTTATGTCAGTCTTTTATCGCTATATTTTGAGATAAGCCTTTGATCTAACAAATTTCGCTATCTGCTATCTGCATTTTTTATGCATGTTTTAAATCATTCATCTACTGTAAGTTTTCCTAGTGGAACGCATAGTGTCCTGTCACATGCATTCCACAGAAGCGAGCTCCTCCCCGGGTGACGTCACTTTCGGTGACAAGAACCTCGATACGGTGTGTGAGCTTGCACTGCATCTTACCTGCCGGACTTAGCCACTTCCGGTGACGTCTTTCTGGATGTAGATCTGGTGGAGCGCACCTTGCGTTCCACCGGCCCGAAGATGCCTACTTCCGGAGACGTCTTTCCCGATGTAGATCTGGTGGAACTCACACCGACCCGAAGATGCCACTACCGGTCGCGTTGCATGCGACCCAATGTAATTTAATGTTTTATATTTATGTTTTATATTTAAGAGTATTTGGCCTATATATATTGGCCTATACACAATATATACCTTTTACCCTCCAATTATAAGTCACCACCCTATGATAGGTTTTACTCCACTCAATGGATGATGTCACTTCCAGGAATCCTGCCCACCGTTCATTTGGAGCCAACTTAGCGCCTCCACATGTATTTAAAGTCATATATTATGTTTGTTCTAAATTCTGCTCCTGAGGAAGGGGGTATTGTGACCCCCTGAAATTTGTTGAGTTGTGTATATTTATTAATAAAGAGGATTGATGACGTATTCTTGGATCTGTGTGCTGAATTATATCTGAGCTGCACATCCAGTGCGTTGGCACCAACCTCAACCATTTTGCAAGCGATCCTGGCCAGGGGGTAACTTGCCCCAGGTGTCTTGAGTTTATCCTGGTGGCGACCCCCCAGTGAAGTGAGTGAATCATTAAGATTAATATTATTTAAAAAAATTATCATGAAGTAAAGTTGTTTAGTGGCTCACTAATTGTGTATTATGGATAGAGGTGCTCATTCACCGGTACACCCAGAAACCGTTTGATATAATGAAATTGAAATGTAAAGATGTGATGGCACACTCTCATCTGGTATACAATGGAATAGTTGTTTTGATTTAAAAAGTTAATTAATTGCTAACATAAAACAGGTACAGTCTTGTATGTTGGAAAAACTGTCGTATTTGGTATCTTAAAAGGTGTGATATATATTAGCTAGTGAGGGCTTATCCTCTTCTTTATGAAAATCTTGAATTATATACTATTTGTTTTGATGATGATGTGGCTTGTCTTTGTACTGTATCTGCATGCGATGTTGTTTTCACAGATAAATCAAGTTTTTATGTAGATAGTACGTGGACTGAGTAGGTTTAAATCCTATGTAGTGTGGATTGAATCTATACACAGTTAGTTGCAAGCTGAATGTAAGCTTGGTTCAAGGTGCTATGTGCAAGCTGAGTACATAAAAGTGTTGCATGCAAGCTGGGCACAGGAAAGTGCTGCGTGCAAGCTGATTACACAAAGATATTTGGAAAAAGCTGAGTACAAGGAATTATAAAATGCAAGCTGAGTACATCAAAGTGCTGGATGCAAGCTAAATACACAATAAGTGTTGTAAAAACAGATTAAATATATGAGAACCGTTGGTTGCGGTACACATAAATCTTAAGTGCAGGTGCACTAAAATAAAGTCCAAAGGATAAATACAAATGATAAGAAACATAGAGATATAGGTAAGTATCACATACGGTAGGTTGAACGTTTGCTTGCTATGTCGAAACCAGAAAAATTGTTGTATATCAAATAGATCAGAGTTCCAGTCATAAAACTTCTCACTTTATAAGGAGAAAACAGTTAATCATGCTCTGCTGGTTCTGTTGTATACAAAGTTATCATGCCTATGTTAGGGCATAGAGTTCCGTCGTCAGGGCTCTATGCCGGAAGAATCCTGATCAGTTTTATCCTAATGCACTCTGAATGGAGAGAAATCCGTTCAGGATGCATCAGGAAGTCTTCAGTTCCGGACCGGAACGTTTTTTGGCCGGAGAAAATACTGCAGCATGCTGCGCTTTTTGCTCCGGCCAAAAATCCTGAACACTTGCCGCAAGGCATTGATCCGGATCCGGCCTTAAGCTAAACGTCGTTTCGGCGCATTGCCGGATCCGACGTTTAGCTTTTTCTGAATGGTTACCATGGCTGCCGGGACGCTAAAGTCCTGGCAGCCATGGTAAAGTGTAGTGGGGAGCGGGGGAGCAGTATACTTACCGTCCGTGCGGCTCCCGGGGCGCTCCAGAGTGACGTCAGGGCACCCCACGCGCATGGATGACGTGATCGAATGGCACGTCATCCATGCGCATGGGGCGCTCTGACGTCATTCTGGAGCGCCCCGGGAGCCACACGGACTGTAAGTATACCGCTCCCTCACTCCCCACTACTACTATGGCAACCAGGACTTTAATAGCGTCCTGGCTGCCATAGTAACACTGAAAGCATTTTGAAGACGGATCCGTCTTCAAATGCTTTCAGTTCACTTGCGTTTTTCCAGATCCGGCATGTAATTCCGGCAAGTGGAGTACACGCTGGATCCGGACAACGCAAGTGTGAAAGAGGCCTTATAGGGTCTGGTTGCTAGTAGGCAATTCAATACTTAGTTACATATATGCAGGGCTGTATCTGTTTAAAAATTGTTCATAATTGATTGTGGTCTGCATAAAACAGAGAGAAATCGGGTACGTTACCACTCCACGTGGTCACTCGCTTTATCACGTTCCTCGTTCTGGAATTCCACTCGTTTACCACTCGTTCTGGGATCCCTGATAGGTCTTCTTGTAACTTTGAGATTTAAAAGAATTGTGGTTATTATTATTTTTGCGTAATATAATTAGGCGACAAACCGCAATAATTTGTAGTTGTCCCGGCCTTTATGTTCCTCACTGTTTCTTTGTACCAAACGCGTTTCGGGGCGAATTCCTGCCCCTTCCTCAGTGGTTAATAGTTAATTTCCCTGCAGAAATTTGGCGAACCAGCAAATAGTGTTGAGCGCGAATAGCGAATATTAATCGCGAATATCGCAACTTCGCTAATTTGCGAATATTTCTAATATAGTGCTATATATTCGCTATATTGAATATTCATCATTTTTTTACATCTGAAAACATGATTCCTCCCTGCTTCTTTCTTGTGGGTCAATGAGTCATTGGCCCACAAGCAACTTAATCAGGAAGGAATCATGTTTTCATATGGAAAATAAAATGACAAATATTCAAAAAAACTAATATATAGCAATATAGGGAATATATTCGTTATTTAGAATATTCACTTTTTTTTTTTCAATCTGTACTGTTGTTCATATACTCCTCCCCGACAAGCGTCCCCGTCATCATGGGAATGCCTGTGGGTTAGAAAATACCATCAGATCTGAGTTTTCCCTGAGATCGTGAAAACTCAGATCCAATGGTATATTCTAACCCACAGGTGACGGGGACACTTGTCGCGGAGGAGTATACAGTACAGATAAAAAAAAAAATGATGAATATTCTAAATAACAAATATATTCGCCATATTGTTATAAATTAATTTTTTAGAATATTCGTCATATTTGTCATATTCTAAAACACAAAGTTATAGCAATATAGTGAATATTTATGAAATACACATATAGACTGCAATTTAGCTAATATAGTGCTATAGTATTTTTTTAAAATAGTGTAAATTTTTTCCAAATCTGAACTTCAGAAGAGACAAAAATAAATTGTCAATAAAAATAAAAAGATTATAGTACTATATTAGCAAAATCGCAGTCTATATGTGTATTTTACAAATATTCGCTATATTGCTATACTTAGTTTTTTTATATTCATAATATTCTAAAGCAAGAATATATAGCAATATAGCGAATATTTCGTAAAATACATATATTAGCCATAGCCATAACCAACTAATAGGAAAGTTGCATTATACAGTTAAAAGAAAATCGCAATGCGCAAATAATTAAATCACATGTTATTTGCGATAAATAGAATAATGACGAATATTCGATTTTGACGAATATTCACAAAAAAATCAACAAATCGTATACGGCACCTCCAGCTCATCACTACCAGCGAATCAATATTTTTGAATAATCTCTAGCAGTGATATTGACCATTTTTGTAATATACTGTAGTTCAGCCAATGAAATTTCTATTAGAAAAATAGCTCTAAAGTGGCCCATTTTGAGCTTCCTGTCTTCTATTTACTGAAGTGTGAAGACGTGCTCCAGGCTGAACACTGAAGCATCCCACTGTTTGTTATGCCATTTTTCCTAAATATAACAACAGCAAATATACGGTCATAAACTGCTGTATGGGCGCAGTGCAGAGCTCAGAAGGGAAGTAGTGTCATTTGACTTCTAGAGGACAGACTTTGTTTAAATCATTTTTGGCCTCCATTTCTCATTTGAAGAGATCCTGAGGAATCTCTACAGTGGAAATCCCCAAAGAGTGACTTCATTTTGGAAACCACACCTTTATCAAGGTGTGTAGTAAATGTTTTGATTTTGAAACCATAGAATTTAAAAAAATTGGACTGTAAAAATGAAAAATTACATTGTTTTCCAATAACATGTTGCTTTAGTCTCATTTTTTTTTTTCACAAGGGCTAACAGAAAAAAACACTCAATTTTCTCCTGAATATAGCAACACTTAATATGTGGACATAAACTGCTGTTTCGGCACACTGCAAGGCTCAGAAGGGAAGGAGATTTTGCTGGAATGGTTTTCAGGTGCCACTTTATATTTGCAGAGCTTCTGAACTATAAGTATGGTGTGAAACCCCAAAAAGTTACCACATTTTGGAAACTAAACCCTTTAAGGAATTCACCTAGTTATATAGTCATTAGCTTGATCCCACAGGTGATTCATATAATTTTTTTAAGATCGGGATATGAAATCATAAAAATCACTAAAATCAATATCAAACTACTGGACAAGCGCCTTTAACCTGCTACGGACACAGGACGTACAGGTACAACCTGATGCCCTGGTATTTAAGGACACAGGGTGTACCTGTACGCCCTGTGTAGTTCCGATCACTGCCGTGCAGGGGCGGTGATCGGAACTGGGTGCCTGCTGAAATCAATCAGCAGGCACCCTGGGTAAATGCCGAGGGGGGTCCTGTGACCCCCCGTATCGGCGATCACTGCAAACTGCAGGTCAATTCAGACCTGCGGTTTGCAGTGCTTTCGAAAGTTTCTAATCCTCGCTGTCAGTGACCGTGGGGATCAGAAACTTCAAAATGCTATTTTTTTTATGTTTAACCCCCCTGCAGCCGCAGTGCGAGGGGGAGGTGCGGGTGGTGCTGGGGGGCAGTCAGGTGCGCGATCATCCTCCCGCCTCCTCTCTCAGGATGGCCGAGCTTGTAAAGCAGAGTGTCAGCACATTGCTTACACTCTGCTTGAAACGGCTGACATCATCACACAGAGCAACCGGACACCTTTACAGGCTTCAGGCTGTCCATGGTGCTGATCAGACTTCTGCTAAAGGCAGAAGTGTGATCAGACTAAGTAAAGTGAAAATACGGTACAGTACACTATATAGCGTACTGTGTTGTATTATACAGACATCAGACCCACTGGATCTTCAAGAACCAAGTGGGTCTGGGTCAATAAAACAAAAAACAAACACATTTATCACTGATTAAAAATTACAAAAATAAAATTCCCTACACATGTTTGATATTACTGCGTCCCTAATGACCTGAAAAACATAAAACAGTCATGTTACTTTCCCTGCACGGTAAATGCCATTAAAAAAATAATAATAATTTTTATATACTATGATGAGATTGAAATTTTGTCCACCTTACTTCCCAAAAAAGGTAGTAAAAGTGATTTAAAAAGTTGTATGTATATCAAAAAAGTACCAATCAAACCGTCACCTTATCCTGCAAAAAATGAGCCCCTACATGTGACAATGGCCCAAAAAATAAAAAAAAATATGGCTCTCAGATAAAGCATGATTTTTTTGTTTCAAAAATGCTTTTTTATGTTAAGCGTAAAAAATAAAAATAAAAAGTAGACATATTAGGTATTGCCGCGTCCATAAGAACCTGCTCTATAAAAATACCACATGACCTAAACCCTGAGGTGAACACTGTAAAAATAAAATAATAATAACGGTGTCAAAAAAGCTATTTTTTGTCACCTTACACCACAAAAAAAAAAAAAACGGTGTCAAAAAAGCTATTTTTTGGTCATCTTACATCACAAAAAGTGTAATAGCAAGCGATCAAAAAGTCGTATGCCCCCCAAAATAGATCCAATCTAACCGTCTTATTATCCTACAAAAATTATACTCTACCTAAGACAATCGCCCAAAAACTGAAAAAAAATAGGACTCTCATATTATGGAGACACTAAAACATGATTTTCTTTTGTTTAAAAAATGATGTTATTGTGTAAAACCTAAATAAAAAATATATACATATTAGGTATCGCCACGTCCGTAATAACCTACTCTATAAAAATAGCCCATGATCTAACCTGTCAGATGAATGTTGTAAATACTAAAAAATAAAAAACTGTGCCAAAACAGCAATTTTTTGACACATTTTCCATTTTAATCCATTTTTCCCGTAACAAAGCAAGGGATAACAGCCAAACAAAACTCAATATTTATTTCCCTGATTCTGTCGTTTACAGAAATGCCCCATATGTGGTCATAAACTGCTGTATGGCCACACGGCAGAGCGCAGAAGGAAAGGAACGCCATATGGTTTTTGGAAGGCAGTTTTTGCTGGACTTGTTTTTTCACACTATGTCCCATTTGAAGCCCCCCCCCTCCTGATGCACCCCTAGAGTAAAAACTCCTAAAATTGACCCCATTTAAGAAACTACACCCCTCAAAGTATTCAAAACAGATTTTACAAACTGTTAACCCTTTAAGTGTTCCGCAAGAGTTAATGGCAAATGGAGATGACATTTCTATTTTTTGTTACTTTGCCTCACAAAAAGTGTAATATAGAGCAACAAAAAAACATATGTACCCTAAAATAGTACCAACAAAACTGTTAACTTATCCTGTAGTTTCGAAAATGGGGTCACTTTTTAGAGTTTCTACTCTAGGGGTGCATCAGAGGGCTTCAAATGGGACATGGTGTCTAAAAACCAATCCAGCAAAATCTGCTTTCCAGAAACCATATGGTGTTCCTTTCCTTCTGTGCCCTGTCGTGTGCCTGTACAGTAGTTTACAGCCACATATGGGGTGTTTCTATAAACTGCTGAATCAGGGCAATAAATATTGTTACTGGAAAAAATGGAATAAAATGGAAAATTTGCCACAAAAAAAATAAAATAAAATCGAAATTCTGATATGTTATCTCCATTTGGCTATTAATTCTTGTGGTACACCTAAAGGGTTAACGATGTTTGTAAAATCAGTTTTGAATACCTTGAGGGGTGTAGTTTCTAGAATGGGGTCATTTTTGGGTGGTTTCTATTATGTAAGCCTCACAAAGTGACTTCAGACCTGAACTGGTCCTTAAAAAAGTGGGTTTTTGAACATGTATGCAAAATTTCCAGATTTGCTTCTAAACTTCTAAGCCTTGTAACGTCCCCAAAAAATAAATAGCAATTCCCAAAATGATCCAAACACGAATAAACATATGGGGAATGTAAAGTAATAACTTTTTTGGGAGGTATTACTATGTATTATAGAAGTAGAGACATTGAAACTTGGAAATTTGCTAATTTTTCAAAATTTTGGGTAAATTTTGTATTTTTTTATAAATAAAAATGAACTTTTTTGACTTCATTTTACTAGTGTCATGAAGTACAATATGTGACGAAAAAACATCTTAGAATGGCTTAGATAAGTCAAAGCGTTTTAAAGTTATCACCACATAAAGTGACACTGGTCAGATTTGCAAAAAATGGCCTGGTCCTTAAGGTGAAAATGAGCCTGGTCTTTAAGGGGTTAAAAATGGATATCTCCTATTTTCTGGATTTACTAATGGGTAGCTTTGGCTCAAGAAACTGCATAAAAAAAACTGCTGCAAAATGGGTGGTTTCACACATAGTTTCATTTTAACTGATGTAGTGATTACATGAGACAAAGATTAGGAAACTGTTTATCGTGGATTTGGTCTCTTCCTTTCATGTTAGTCAATAGGGTGTTCAAAATATATGTAGCTTAGTACATACAGAAAGTAAGCATTTTAATTATATCACTGCTTTATACTGTAGAAGATTCTATGACACATGTTGAAAAAGAATATGCTTCAACCGTTTTATACATTTTATTGTGTCCCTTTCATTTATAGGAAACAGTATTATTTATGTTGCATTATTTAGTTTCTAAAATATTATTTGATAGTTCAATTGTCGCTACTCAACAGTTCATAATTTAAATGGTATATTTCCTAAGTCTGTGAAAGTGTTACAGTTGATATAATTATCTTTTTCCATGTTTCTGATAACTTGTGCATTTGTATCAATCTAATGTGCATGAAACTTTATAAAATGTATTTTCAAAACTTTAAACGTTGAGCCTCATCAAGTTGCTCACTGTTTTGTAGGTTCCACTGCAGTGTTTCATGCTGTGCATCATCTTAGAAGCTGTTCCATTTCTGCTGTGACAACTCATTTGGGACCATAGGAGGGAATTTAATAAATCAGAATTGAATAAGTCAGGGCAATTTAGGTAATTACGAAGAAATAAAATCAGAAACACATCAAATCGAAGTAAAAGTCTCTAAAATGTAGTAATGAGAGGCTGACGAGTTTTAGACAAAATAAACTAGATGAATGTAGAAGAAACAGCTTGGCAAATAAATAATAACATCCAACCATGTGAAGAACTTTAAAACAATTTCATAATACTGCCAGAATCAACAGGCCATATGTGCCTTATATTGTTTAAGTCTGAGTAGACATGACATGATAATGCAAGAACTGAAAATAATTGCTTCTAGAGAGAGCATGCTTACTAATTTAACATTTATTTAAAGGGCTGGTTTACCTTTTTTAAAGTTGTGCCTGACACAGTTTATTTACAGCAGCTGTTGCGGTGGATAGAAATACCACTTTATAATTGATAAAATAACTTGCTAGACTTCTATTACCAGAAAACATTGCATTGTGTGAACCATGCTGTTATGTTATGTGTTTTACAAAAAAATTGAGACTTAAGTCATTAAATGCTTCAAATTCTGCCAACAGAATTTTCAACAGTAGCCATGCAAATGCATTGGGAATGTAAAATATGCTTGTTACCTAGTAAGTGTACTTTAAAAAGACCTATGTCCATCAAAGGCAACATTTTATACTTATAAATAGGGTTGAGCGAACCCAAACTGCAGAGCAGCCAATCAACAAGCGTTTAACTCTGTGCCCTTAGAAGCCATCACAACCATGTCTACTAATGGCATGGCTGTGATTGGCCAGTGCAGCATGTGACCCAGCCTCTATATAAGCTGGAGTCACGTAGCGCTGCACGTCACTCTGCTGTGCTTAATGTAGGGATAGGATGCTGCTGCTGTGAGGGAGAGAATAGGAAAGAATCTTTCATCTGAAG
Organism: Bufo gargarizans; assembly: GCF_014858855.1. Taxonomy (NCBI): domain Eukaryota; kingdom Metazoa; phylum Chordata; class Amphibia; order Anura; family Bufonidae; genus Bufo; species Bufo gargarizans. The sequence continues at coordinate 264,942,008 of NC_058082.1, read as the reverse complement.
TGCTTGTTAACTCAGCAATCTACATAGATTTAGTTTTGTGGGTGCAGTTCACAATCTTTTTACCCTGCCCTGAGCCCAGTGACACAGAAAAATAACTTTTATCCGTCTGTTAGTTAGGTGGGCGGCGGCAGCAGCCATTTTATGCAAGCTCAGTGCACCAGCACAGCATATGTGCATTTGTGACATTCAAATCCAAGCTTGAAATACTGCAATAATAATATGGGTGTAAAAAAACACAATTTTTTGGCAATATCCTACATCTGGTGCCTTTGCAGCATTTGTCAGTGTGAAATAGAAGCTTGCAATACTTCAATAATTTTCTGGGTTTGAAAAATCACCAATTGTTTTGCAAGACTCTACATCTGGGGCCTTTGCAGCATTTGTCAGTGTGAAATTCAATCCTGAAATACTGCAATAATTTTCTGGGTTTATAAAACACCCATTTTTGGCAATACTCTACATCTGGGGCCTATGCTGCATTTTTTAGTGTGAAATACCAGCTTGAAATACTGCAATAATAATCTGGGTTTAAAAAAACACCAATATTTGGCAATACCCTACAACTGGTGCATTTGCAGCATTTGTCAGTGTAAAAGACAAGCTTGAAATACTTTAATAATTTTCTGGGTTTAAAAAAAATATATTTGCAGCCTTTGCTGCATCTGTCTGTGTGAGATACACGCGTTAGATACTGCTGATATATTCTGTTATTAAAAAAACACCCATTTAAGGCATAATCCTAAATTTGAGAAATATGAGAAGAGCGTCAAATAAAGAACGTGGCCCCGGTCGTGGTGCTGCTGGTGGAGCTCCTGTTTCAGGGGGAGAACGTAGTTGATCTGTGCCAGCTACACGCACAAGTAAAACATCTTCCTCAGGTGCGAGTAGGCAACAGAAACTTCAGCGTTATTTGGTCGGGCCTAATGCAGCTCTACAATTCAAAGGAAGGTGAAGCGCTGCCTCACTTGGCCATGATTCAAAGGGCTTCATCAGGACAGGATACGACAGCTTTTAGGTGATGCCAAACAACGAGGTTGCACAGGAGAATAATCTCGGTCACAAAATCACCCCTCTGTAGATAAAAAGGTGCAGGCACATAGTGAAGGTCCACCAATGTTTCCAATGGTCATAGCTTTTATTATGCTCACAAAGGTATAAGATCAATAGACATAAAACAGAATAAAATCTCCGTAGTAATAACATTTTATTCTGTTTTATGCCTATTGATCTTATACCTTTGTGAGTATAATAAAAGCTTTTACCATTGGAAACATAGGTGCACCTACACTATGTGCCTTTATATCTACAGAGGGGTGATTTTGTGACCGAGATTATCCTCCTGTGGAACCTCGTTGTTTGGCATCACCTAAAAGCTGTCGTATCTTATCCTGATCAAGCCCTTTGAATCACAGCCAAGTGAGGCAGCGCAAACTGTTTGCTGAATGTGAATAAGCCCGCTTCACACGGTAGTCTGCAGCGCCAAAAAAGAAGAAAAAACTGTGGTGAACTCTATCTTTTTAATTTTATTTTTCTGTTGTGTTATTTGTTATTCTATTTTATTGAAGAAGCTAATGTGGCTCTACGAATGGTGAGGCCAGAACAAGTACAGGCGATAGTACATTGGGTTGCTGACAGTGCCTCCAGTTTCTTCACATTGTCTCCCACCCAGTCTCCTGCTGATAGATCAGAGTTGGCAACTGAAGCTGATGTCCATCAGTCTTTCACCTCACCCCCTTGCAAATAAGCAAAGCAGTCTGAGCCCCATGTCATGCAGCACAGTCTCTTCTGCTTTTTGATGACTCTGCTAGCACGGTTTCCCAGAGCCATCCACCTAGCCCTGTCCCCAGAAGTGGAAGAGATTGAGTGCACCGATTCCCAACCACTTATATTTCAAGATGAGTACATGGGAGTACCATCGCAGCAAGTCTCGGATGATGACGAAACACAGATGCCAACTGCTGTGGCTAACTGCCAAGTGCAGACCAACAAGGAGGGCAGGGGTGCAGACTGGGTGGAAGATGATGTGGATGATGATGAGGTCCTCGACCCCACATGGAATCAAGGTCATGCCAGTGACCTGTGTAGTTTGGAGGAAGAGGCGGTGATCGCACAGAGCCACCAGCACAGCAGAAGAGGGAGCAGGGTGAAAAAGCGGAGCAGCCATCCCCTAGACAGTACGCCTGCTACTGCCCACCGCAGCAAGGGACTGAGCACACCAAAGCCAGCTCCAAGGAGTCCCCTGGCGTGGCAGTTCTTCAGACAATGTGCTGAAGACAAAACACGAGTGGTTTGCACGTTGCGCAATCAGAGCCTGAAGCAAGGCAAAAATGTTCTAAACCTGAGCACAACCTGCATGACCAGGCATCTAAGTGCAAAACAGGAGCTGCAGTGGAATAGACACCTTAAAAACCAAGAAAGGTCTCTGGCTTCTCCGTCTTCCTCTTCTGCTGCAGTTTTAGCCTCTTCATCCACCTCTGGAGCGGCAGTGCCACCTGCCACCCCACAAACAGAGGTTCTGCCAGCAACACCACCACCTGGGTCAACAAGCATTTCCGCAATGTCCCATGGAAGCGTTCAGCTCTCCATCTCCCAAACACTGGAGCGGAAGAGGAAGTACCCCCTACCCACCCGCGATCCCTAGCCCTGAATCCCAGCATTTCAAAATTATTGTCCTTTAAAATTCTGTCACTCTGTCTGGTGGAGACGGAGAGTTTTAAAAGCCTTATGGCGGTGGCTGTCCCACAGTACGTCGTGCCCAGCCGCCACTACTTTTCCAGGCGTGCCATCCCTTCCCTGCACAACCAAGTGGGGGACAAAATCAGGTGTGCACTGCGCAATGCCATCTGCGGAAAGATCCACCTAACTACAGATACGTGGAACAGTAAGCACGGTCAGGGATGTTATATCTCCCTAACAGTACACTGGGTAAATGCAGTCTGGGCTGGGCCTGAGGCAGAGAGCAGTTTGGCGCATGTCCTTCCACCACCGAGGATTGCAGGGTGCTTCAGTTTGCCTCCTGTTGCTTCCTCCTCCTACTCTGCTTCCTCATCCTCTACCGACTCCTCATCTGCTCAGCATAACACCTTCACCACCAACTTCAGCACAGCCAGGGGCAAACGACAGCAGGCAGTTTTTAAAGTTATCTGTTTGGGGGACAAATCCCACACCACGCAGGAGCTGTGGACGGGTCTTGAACAACAGACCGATGAGTGGTTGGTGCCAGTGAGCCTCAAGCCTGGCCTGGGCGAAATCTCGTAGCAGCTCTGGGACTAGCCGGTTTGATGCACATCCCTTGCCTGGCACATGTGCTGAATTTGGTGGTGCAGAGGTTCCTTAAAAATTACCCTGATATGTCAGAGCTGCTGCATAAAGTTCGCCTTGTACATGCTGGCCAGACTGTGCGAGCAGCAGCAGGCGATAGTGGAGTTTCAGCTGCAGCATGCACAGGTGAGTCACTCTGTGGAACAGCACCACTTCACCACCAATGACTGGGCCTCCATGTGAGACCTGTTTTCCTTGTTGCGCTGTTTTGAGTACTTTACCAAACTGGCCAGTGCCGATAACGAGTTCTCAGCATTACTATCCCACTTCTATGCCTCTTTGAAAAAACGCTTCTAGCGATGATGGAAGAGGATGTGGCACAGGAGGAGGAGGAGGAACAGGGATCATTTCATGGGTTTCTGGCCAGTCATTCACAAGTGGCTCCAAGGGTGGGTTCTTGCACCCACAAACGCCAGGTACACAATTGTCCAACCAGGGCACAGTTCTGGAGGATGACGAGGTGGAGGATGAGGAGGAACCATGTTCACAGCAGGGTGGCACCCAAACCAACTCAAGGCCATCACTGGTGCATGGCTGGTGGGATACAGAGGGCCCCGACGATACACCTCCCACAGAGGATAACTTGTCGTTGCCTCTGGGCAGCCTGACACACATGAGCTTTTACATGCTGCAGTGTCTCCGCAATGACTGCCGAGTTGCCAATATTCTAACTTGTGCTGATTACTGGGTTGCCACGCTACTAGATCCCCATTACAAGGACAACGTACCATCCTTAAGTCTGTCACTGGAGTGTGATCGTACGATGCGCGAGTACAAGCGCACACTGGTAGATGCACTGCTGGTGGCATTACCAACTGACAGCGGGGGCACAATGGAAGCACAAGGCGAAGGCAGAGGACAAGGAAGAGGTCAACAACGCAGCTGGGGCACCACCAGCACCTCAGAAGGCAGGGTTAGCATGGCCGAAATGTGGAAAAGCTTTGTCAGCACACCACAACAACCAGCACCACCAGCTGATATGGAACGTCTTAGCAGTAGGCAGCATTTCACCAACGTGGTGGAGCAGTATGTGTGCACACGCCTACACGTACTGAATGACGGGTCTGCCTCTTCAACTTCTGGGTCTCCAAATTGGGCTCATGGCCTGAGTTTGCCATTTACGCCTTGGAGATGCTGGCCTGCCCTGCAGCCAGTGTATTATCTGAACGTGTGTTTAGCACGGCAGAGGACGTTATCACAGACAAGTGCAGCTGCCTGTCCACAGCTAATGTGGACAAACTCACGTTCAATAAAATGAACCTGGCATGGATCCCACAGGCCTTGTCCGTACCTTGTGCAGAATAGACAATTATATTGGATATTTCCCACTCTTTTGAAGTGTAACCTAATAAAAAAAAATATATATATAATTTAAAACAAAAACCCAGTGTTGTCTACCTCGTCCTCCTCCACCGCTACTTTCACCTACACTGCTACGTCCACCGCCTCCTCAAATTCCTACTCCATATGGACCTCCACCTTATAAATCAAGATTACTATTTTTTTATTTTGTACGCATTTTATTTTATGTAATTTCACTAATTAGTCTTTTACATATTTGGGTGAAATTCACACATTTTTGGGTGTGATATACCACTGCTATACCTAGTAGACAAGTAAAATCATTTCACTAATTCGTCTGCTACATTTTCTGTTGAAATTCACAAATTTTTGGGTGTCATATACCACTGCTATACCTAGTAGACAGGTAAAAAATAAAATTCACAAATTTGTCTGTTATATATTTGGGTAAAATTCACAAATTGTTGTGTGTGATATACCCCTGCTCTACCTAGTAGACAGGTGAAAACATTTCACTAATTTGTCTGTTACGTTTTTGGGTGAAATTCACCAATTATTGGGTGTGATATAACCCTCCTTTCATTCAATGCTTAAACTTTAACAACTTGTTCCAAATTTGCGCTTCAATAATTTGTCTCAGTTTTCCGCTCGATCACATTTCATTTAAAATAATTAGCCTCCCTTGGATGTGGTATCCCTTTCTCACGCTCCCTCTCTGGCCTGGAACCCTGATTCGCTGCTAACCATGATCAACATTGTAGACACAGAAAAGAACATTGAAGGTTGTTAGAGAAGATATCCAATTGGATTGTGAACATCACAGGGAAGTGTGACATGGTGGGGCAGTATGTGTGCACATGCCTACACATACTGATTGATGGGTCTGCCCCCTTCAACTTCTGGGTCTCCAAATTGGGCACATGGCCTGAGCTTGCCCTTGATACCTTGGAGGTGCTGGCCTGCCCTGCAGCCAGTATATTGTATGAACGTTTGTTTAGCACGGATGGAGGGGGTTATCACAGGTTGTATTTCTCAATGTTTTGGGGTGCACTCCTCAACCTCCTACTCCATATGGACCTCATCCTCCTAGATCAAGATTATAATTTAAAATTTTTACGTATTTTATGTTATTTTAAGTAATTTCCCTATCCACATTGCCATGCTCTTAACCACATTTCGCTGGCATTTGCAGCCCTCTAGCTCTTTCCATGACATTTTTACAGCCATTTTAGCGCTCAAAAGTTCGGGTCCCCATTGACTTAAATGGGGTTTGGAGTCAAGTTTCAGGTCCCGAACTTGAACTTTTTTGTAAGGTTCGCCTGAACTCGTCGAACCCGAACATCCAGGTGTCCGCTCAACTCTACTTATAAACAAACGTCAGTTAAAGGTGTTGTCCTACCACAATGGTTTAAAAACCTCTCAGATATTTATTTCTTCTACCTTTATACTGCCAGCATATAACAATAGTGCTTTGCAGAAATTATTATCATTTGCTGTCCCCAGCAGAGCTCATAATCTAAATTCCCTATAAGTAAGTCTTAGGCCCCTTTCACACGGGCGAGTATTCCGCGCGGATGCGATGCGTGAGTTGAACGCATTGCACCCGCACTGAATCCCAACCCATTCATTTCTATGGGGCTGTTTACATGAGCGGTGATTTTAACGCATCACTTATGCGTTGCGTGAAAATCGCAGCATGCTCTATTTTGTGCGTTTTTCATGTAACGCAGGCCCCATAGAAATGAATGGGGTTGGGGCGTGGCTAGCCGCTGACTGAGGAAGACGTCTCTCTCCTCTGCTCTGCCGCGGGTGTCACAATCCTTTCCAAACCACTGTTTTATAAGTCTCAAAAGACCCCATTTTAGACTCAGTGGGATTGCTTACTCTGCACTATATACATTGAGACCTTTCTTGGGCCACAGTTCCGCTCTGGGCCCGAACTGGCACCGAGGCCTAGCAGTGGAGGCATCCAAGGCCTGGATTTGAATCGGACGCGGCTACAGCGGAGCTTCACCAGCAGTTACGAAGCCTGGACTGACATCATCATAGCCGCTGGTCGGGTGATAATTCTCAGCCTAAATACTTAAACAGCAGATTCATTTGGCTCCTGTGCCTTTTTGCAGTGCCTGGATATAATTGATCAATTACTTTAACTGCCCTGCCTGGCCGATTGATCTCTGAGCATAGAAGTTGCTGCTCAGCTAAATCGTCGGATTTAATGAGAGAGTAACCCATTTAAACAGAGTGTGATTTCTGCAGAAGCCATACTCCTCATCCATAAAATGGCTTAAAGCGCCTGAACTTATGCACATACACTTGCTAAAGATATGTTGTGAAGATTACTGAACCTGTGATGAAGAAGTGAGCATAATTCGCTTCAGGGGCAAGTTTCATTCGCACTTATGGTGAAAGTAGGCAGGTATAGGGGGGCTTACCAGGACTCTCAAAATCAGTCAAAGGCTCCTTCTCTATCACAATCCGATTTAGACAGATTTATGATGAAGAAAAACACAATAAATCAAGGAGCCCCTTCTTCCACGCCCAAAAGTAATACACAAAGACAGCTAACTTCACAGCTTGAAAGGGATAGTGAAGAAGATGAATCCTTAGAAGCAGCCTCAGATTTACCCATTTCCAGATCTTTCATTTCACAAGCATTATCTAAAGCATTAAATCCTGTTTTAGAGGAACTCTCTGAAATAAAACGCGAAGTGAGACAAATAGGTCAGAGAGTTGAAGCATTGGAGTCCACCCAATCAGCTGTTGCAGAATACACAAATAAAAACTCAACCGCTCTCTCTGCCTGCCAAAACCACATAAACTACCGGTACGATTACATTGAAGATCAGGACAATAGAGGCAGAAGAAATAACATACGCATCAGAGCAGTCCCAGAGACTGTTGCTAATGAGGCCATCCCTAGTGCGGTTAAAGAAATATGCAAAGCTTTACTGGGAGAAGAATATACAGACCCAATCACAATTGAGAGAGCCCACCGTGCCCTTCGCCCTAGGCCCAAGCAGGGTGACCCCCCAAGAGACACCATCTGCAAACTGCTAAATTTCGCTCAGAAAGACCTGGTAATGAAAAGAGCAAGAGAAAGAGAAAACATTGTCTATGAAGGCTCTCATAGTCTACTTTTTCAGGATCTTGCCCCTGCCACTCTCAATAAGAGACGTGCCCTGAAACCACTCACAGACCACCTAAGACATAGACGCATCGCCTTTAGATGGCTGTTGCCGTTCGGAATGCTTATCACATGGAAAGAGAAGAAGTTCATCCTGAGATCCCCAAAGGACCTCCCAGATATCCTAGAAGCATTGGAGATACAAGACGTGGACATCCCGGACTGGTCGGCCACCAATGACGTCCTTATTCCGCGTGACATCTTGCCTTCTACATCATGGGTGCTAGTAGGAGGAGGCAAATCCTCAAAGTCCAAGAAAAAGCACGGGAAACTAACTCCTAGTTCTGAAGAGGACTGATTTTGGTTTCTTATCCTCTTAGCATGGCCTGATCATACTTATCTGCTTACAGCGGTTTGACGGTGGCGACTGGACTGCTGATCACGCAGCCCCCCCCCCCTCTTTTTCTTTCTGTCCTTTTAGTTCTTTTAAACTCATGTTGGTATACCTGACTACACTACAGGAGAGGTTGGGGTCTGGGTGGTCAGCGATCTATAGTGGTCAGCGATCTATGTTCAAATGACCCGGGTTATATTGTAGGGCATTGCTGCTCCTGCTCTAGGCTCATGGATTGTTCAGGGTTTTGGTCATTGCCTTTCATAATTTTTATAGATACCACTCACTTCTTCGTCTCACTCAAGAGTTCAATTGTTACTGCCTCATATGCTGACCCTGTACGGTTTACAGGTTGTAGTGCTTCTGGCCCTTACCGGAGGTACGGACCTAGAATGGTCCCACATTGGGATATCTAAATCCCTAGTTTCCCTATACAGCAGAGGATTGTTATTGCAATGTTTGTTACACATGTTGACATTCTTTCCTTGTCCCACCCTCCCAAATTCGCAATCTTTTTTCTCCAATGACACCAACTACCTTCCCACCAGACAGTAGAATCGGAGACGTCTCAGGCAACCAGCGGTATGTAAGTACTGCCCCCTCATTACTTAGACTCCATCATGGCTGACATTCACATAGCCACATACAATTTCAGAGGTTTTAAAAATCCCACTAAAAGGAGTCAGATTTTACATTATTTACACAAAGAAAAAACTAAGGTGATCTTATTACAAGAAATGCATTTTAAAAACAGTCGAGTCCCCAATATGTCTAGATCTTATTACAACCAATGGTTTCACAGTTCCTCCACACACTCAAATAGACTCGGTGCCAGTATCGGTTTCCATAAACATCTTGACTTTATTATGACCGACAATTTAACAGACCCTAATGGTCGTTTTGTATTAGTAAAAAGAACTATTAACTCCCAAATGTACACATTCACCAATTTTTACGCCCCCAATGTAGCTAAAAAAAATTGGTTTGAAAACACCTGGCAAATCTTTGAGGATTTTAGAGAAGGGACAGTGTTTATTGCAGGGGACTTCAACCTCGCCCTTAACCCACATCTCGACACCTCATCAGGGAAGTCATCAGTTTCTCTGAAAACTCTCAAGTGTGTCAAAAACTTATACATAATAGCAACCTTTTGGATGCATGGAGAGCAAATAATCCGAAGGAGAAAGATTTTTCCTTCTTTTCCTTCCCTCATTTATCACAGACTAGACTACATATTGGTTCCCACACCTCAAATACATATATGTATTGAAACATACATTGTAAATATGGTTCATTCAGATCATGCCCCGATTTTTATTACATGGAAACTGTCACCCATCCCAAAACTTTCATCTGGAGACTAAATGAAATGTTGTTGGATAACACACAGGTGAAAGACAAGATAGAAAAGAAACTAAAAGAATACTTTGCCCTAAACAAGTCAGATGTAGTATATCCTCATACAATATGGGAGGCACATAAATCTGTTATAAGGGGAGACTTTATTTCTATAGCCTCACATATAAATAAGCAAAGACGTATCAGAATAGCCGAGCTCTATGACAAAATATCTAAGTTAGAGACAGCCCACAAACATTCGCAAACGAATCATCAGCTGGTAGAACTTTCTTCAACCAGAGATGAGCTTAAGGGTCTTCTCAATAAACAGTCAGAAAAGCTTTATCTTGCCCTCAAGCAGAAGTTTTTTGCACATGGCAACAAACCTACCAAATTTATTCTAGCTCTAATAAGACAACACAAACGAAAGTCTAGGATTTCGGCTATTCTGAACGATAGAAAATAATTAGTAAAAGAAGATGTAGAGATTGCAGAAGCCTTCCACAGTTTCTACTCAGAGCTTTACAATTTAGATAAATCTGACCCTGAAGTCATTTGCGCAGATAAAACAGTACTGACCAAAGAATTCCTGAATAAACTACTTCTTCCCTCTCTGACTCCCGAACAAGCCTCCAGTCTATGCACACCAATTAAGCCCTCAGAACTCTCTGACACGTTAAAACAAATGGCGAAAGGTAAATCCCCAGGATTGGATGGTCTCCCTTTGCTATACTATCTTTCATTTAAAGAAACATTAATGCCTCACTTACTCAATTCCTTTAATGCCGCACTCTCAGGCAAGGAGTTTTTACCGCAAATTGTGATTCCCTCTGATTCCCAAGCTACAAAAGGACCCTGGTCTATGTTCTAGCTACAGACCTATTTCTTTGCTAAACCTTGACTTGAAGATTTACGCAAGGATTTTGGCCAATAGAATTAAACCTTTATTGAAAGATCTGGTACACCCTGATCAAACAGGATTTATCCCCAATCGCGAAGGCAAACATAACACCTATAAAGTTATTAATACCATTGCCCTAGCAAAAAAGACTGGGTCTCCTTTGGTGGTTTTGGGAACAGATGCTGAAAAAGCATTTGATCGTGTGGCCTGGTCCTTTATAAAAAGCACCTTGTTTAAGCTTGGCTTTCCAGAATCCTTCATACTAGCAATGTTCTCCATGTACGGCTCCCCTAGTGCAAATATAAAAATAAACAACATCCTTTCTTGCCCGGTCCAGATTAACAATGGGACGAGACAAGGCTGTCCACTCTCACCAATACTCTTTATCCTGACAATAAAACCCCTATTACAGTTCATTAGACAGTCCAAGGAGATTAAGGGATTGGGCTGTGGAGGCTTGGAGATCAAACAAGCGGCATATGCTGACGACCTATTATTAATGGTCTCCAACCCGCTTCAGGCATTACCTGCTATTATCAGGTTGTTTACCGAATTCGGTTTCATCGCAAACTTCAAAATTAATCTGCCAAAGTCGGTGGCAATGAACATAAATCTCCCCCCCAGTCTTCTACATAAGCTCAAAGAGAACTCCCCATTTGAATGGGCGCTTTCTTCTATAAAATTCTTAGGTATAAATGTCACAGCGAAACTTTATGAGACCAACTTCCCTCCCTTATTAAAATCTATACCTGCAATTTTAAACTCTTGGTCCCCCTCCTTCATCTCATGGTTAGGTAGACGCAATATATTTAATTCCCTTATAGTTCCTAAGATAACCTATCTATTACAAGTGCTACCTATAAATCTGCCAAGTAGCTTTTTTAACTCCTTTAGGAAGATTTGCTTCTCTTATGTTTGGGGGAATAAAAAACCTAGAATCTCTAACAAGATCCTTCTTCTCCCCTTTTTAAAGGGAGGAATTAGTTTCCCCTCAATCATAAGATACCATAGAGCGGTGCACATAAATAGAATCATTGTCCTGTTGAAGCAGCCTAAACACAAACTCTGGATCCCTTTAGAAGAAAGACTGATTGGTTGTCCGATCAGACCGTTACTATTGTTAGAATCAGGGAAAGTTCCATTTCCGAACAAAGAAGTCCCACTAATGTCAACTATTCTGTCACTATGAAATAACCCAGAGGTTAGGAGTATCTGTACGTCTTACCCTTTTCCCCTCATGAATATTAAAGATTGTCTCAGCCTTAACATAGAAAGTTTTAACATCTTACCCTCTCAATTACGGAATGCCACCCTTCCATTAGACGAACTAACGGATAGTGATGGCACCCTTCTAAATCCTATGAACATAATTAAGAAATTCCGATTAAATAATCTGAATCAGTTGCAATATTTTTGCCTGAAAACCGCCTTTAGCCCTATTATTAAGAAACTTAGAGAAAATTCTTCACTATCCTGGTTCGAAAAAGTAGTCTCACAATCTCTATACCCCACGAAGATTATCTCCATAGTCTCTAAGAACCTATTACAACTGGAACTCCCTTCCTCCTTATATTTCATAAGGGAGTGGGAAAGAGATTTAAACATAAAATTCACAGAAAAAGATACACAGACTATTTTGAGCGCACCTAGATTTACCTCTAGATGTGTATCAATACAAGAGAACGCATATAAAGTCCTCACCAGGTGGTATTTAACCCCAGTGAGATTGAGCTTGATGTATAGCAACACCTCCGACAGATGTTGGAGATGTCTCATAGAAAAAGGTTCCTTCCTACATATTTGGTGGTCATGCCCTCAAATTAGAATGTTCTGGGAGAGGGTTTTCAAAATAATAAGACATATTCTAGTATTAAAAAAAGATCAACTCCCTACATGCCCCAAGATAGCCCTCCTATCTTTATTATCGTACCCTTTAGTTAACCTTAAAAGGCCCCTATTGAATATTCTACTGGCAGCAGCCAGACTATTAATTGCTTCAAATTGGAAGTCTACATCACCCCCGTCAATCACCCAATGGAGAGGGAAAGTAGAAGCTATAGCCAGACTGGAGGAACTATCCCACTGGGAATCACGTTCACATCATAGGTATCTGGAAATATGGTCTCCTTGGACGACTAAGAAGGACAACATTATCACTTACCAGCTCAACAAATTGGACCCTTCTTCTTTGATGTCTTAACTTTCGGGTTGATATTATAGGAATTTTCCCTATGACTCCAACACCTCAGAGTAGACTTTCACAAAATTCAAGCGCAGCAATACGGCTGGTTGCCTGGTCACTTCGGCGCGCTCTCAGAGGTCGATCTCATATGACCTGGTCCTGATGTCCGTGTTCTCCTTTATATATTGGTAGATACTGTGTGTAATATTCACCTTCCCCCCAGTTAACACTCACCCTCTACCCCCCCCCCCCTTCTCCTTCCTCCCACCTATGTTCTTATGTTAGGTTTACTTCTATTTACCTTCATACTGAGAATTCATTAGTTCCAAATTTTTGGTGCTAATCCTAAAATGCTTCCTTTAGCTTGATAGATTGTACTGTCATCAATGTGCTGGTACCAGATCAGAAGGAGCACTGCAACTTTACTTAATATCTACATGAATTAGCATTCGGTTTAACCACAGGCTTTAGCACGTACTGTTATCATCCGTTATTCCCCTTACTGGCTCATAAGAGTCAGTTGGCGCGACTTTAGGTCTGTGATTTTACCGATTTGTACTAATTTGCATTATCAGACTAAGTATGCCCTTGCTTGTACCTTGTATTAAGCTAGCATTGTACTCACGATTTATTTTCGCTCTTCATCATATTGTACAAACTCGCTTGTAAACCACAGTATAAACTGGCTTATTGGCACCATTGTATGTATGTATAATCATACCTTTGTTACAAAATCAATAAAAAGATTTGAAAAAGAAAAGAAATGAATGGGGTTGCGTGAAAATCGCAAGCATCCGCAAGCAAGTGCGGATGCGGTGCGATTTTCACGCATGGTTGCTAGGAGACGATTGGGATGGAGACCCGATCATTATTATTTTCCCTTATAACATGGTTAGAAGGGAAAATAATAGCATTCTGAATACAGAATGCATAGTACAATAGCGCTGGAGGGGTTAAAGATAAATAAAAAATAATTTAACTCACCTTAATCCACTTGATCGTGAAGCCCGGCTTCTCTTCTGTCTGTCTTCTGTGCTGTGTGCAGTAACAAGACCTGTGGTGACGTCACTCCGGTCATCATCACATGATCCATCACCATGGTAAAAGATCATGTGATGGATCATGTGATGACCGGAGTGACGTCACCACAGCTTCTGTTCCTCCACACAGCTAAGATGAAGACAGAAGGAGATGCCGGCTTTGCGATCAAGTGGACTAAGGTGAGTTAAATTTATTTTATTTATTTTTTAACCCCTCCAGCTCTATTGTACTATGTATTCTGTATTCTGTAACCATGTTATAAGGGAAAATAATACAATCTACAGAACACCGATCGCAAGCCTGAACTTCTGTAAAGAAGTTCGGGTTTGGGTACCAAACATGCGCGATTTTTCTCACGCGAGTGCAAAACACATTACAATGTTTTACACTCGCGCGGAAAAATCGCACGTGTTCCCGCAATGCACCCGTATATTTTCCTGCAACACCCGTGTGAAAGAGGCCTTAGGAGTGGAAGGAAACCCACTCAAACACAGGAAGAACATACAAACTCAATGCAGATTATTTTCTTGGTCAGATTCAAATCTAGGACTCCTACAAAAGTAGGACTAATACATTAGATGATTGGCTGCAGTGGTCACATTTTAAAATAATTTCAAATAATTCTGAGCATTTTTTCTTCTTTTTTACATTTAAAGGAAATGTGTCATCAAAGATGATTTCTGCCAGTTAAAACCAGATAGTAACATATCTCCTTTTTTCTAATCTGTTTTTATTTTCTGATTATAGTTTTTTTTTTGTTTGTTTTTCCTGAAGATGATTATGGGGGCGTCCATCTTGCCTGAGTTGTTCTTAAAGGGAGTCTATCACCTAAAATGACCATTATACACCCCAAACATGATGATATCCATTACATTCCCCATTTTATAATCTTACCTTTCATATTGCTGTCCGTCGCCTATTCGCTCTTAAAAACACTTTTATTCCATATGCTAATCGGGTTCTGAAGGTGCCCAGGGGCGGCGTTTATGCGGCCGGTGCCCAGGCTCCACGGCGCTGTTCAAATCAAACCCCTCCCCTTTCACCCCTCTGGCCCGCCCTCGGTTCTTCAGATACCATCCTCCAGTCAATGACCAATCCGGCGCCTGCGCACTCCATTACTCACTAGGGCAGAGGCAGCAGAGCGTTTAATGCGCATGCGCCGGCCCGTACATCCCGATATTTTGGCAGTTTACTTCCGCCGGCTAGATCGGGATGTACGGGCCGGCGCATGCGCATTAAACGCTCTGCTGCCTCTGCCCTAGTGAGTAATGGAGTGCGCAGGCGCCGGATTGGTCATTGACTGGAGGATGGTATCTGAAGAACCGAGGGCGGGCCAGAGGGGTGAAAGGGGAGGGGTTTGATTTGAACAGCACCGTGGAGCCTGGGCACCGGCCGCATAAACGCCGCCCCTGGGCACCTTCAGAACCCGATTAGCATATGGAATAAAAGTGTTTTTAAGAGCGAATAAGCGACGGACAGCAATATGAAAGGTAAGATTATAAAATGGGGAATGTAATGGATATCATCATATTTGGGGTGTATAATGGTCATTTTAGGTGATAGACTTCCTTTAACAGCATTTACAAAGCATTAAAAAAAATTGCTTTATGGCAGCCCCATGGGCCATAGGCACGATGGTCAGGAGAGGACCCTATTGACTTAAATGGGAGAGTTATCTAGGCATGTTCTGTGACCTGTGCAGAGGTCATTGTACAAGGAAAGAATAGATGAGCTCTGATAATCACCTATTATGAATGGTGGATCCTGTCTTATCTATACACAGAAGTGATATCCTTATAGGCAGGATTAGAATTAGTTAACTGCAGTAGCGTGATCTGTACAGATTATTAGACATAGTGGCCAGTGTGAAAACTGTATGATTTTTGGTTTTAGTCTAAATATAAAAAGTGACATGTAAAATTAAAAATAATATAAAAAAAATGGGACATAAAGTTAAACATAAAAAAGTGATTTCAAAAGCATGTCATTTTCTCATGACACATTCCCTTTAAGAGAACCCCTTTAATCCAGAGGAATGCAAAAACTGTCCTTTAAATGACAAACCAAATTTACCATAAAGTGGCAAAAACTCCTTCCTGACTCTTGCTTTTTTGATGTAGATATTGGACAGATCTCTGGATAAACATTCTGAATTAATAGCGATAATCCTTTATATTGCGTTTTACAAGGAACATATCTAACCCCATCCTTAAAACTATCCATACTTTCAACCATTATCAAATTCTCTGCAGCCATGTTCCGTAACTTCACGGTTCAGTAAAGTAACACTTTGTGGCAAAATTTTACTTTCTTATTCATAAGCAGTGACCATTATTTCTCTGTGGGATCTGTAAAAAGAATAACTTATCATACTGTTTTTATAGGGTCTGTTATATTCGTATACAGACATCTTATTTAGCTTGAGGCTTCTCTTCTCTGTTGGTTTTGTTAACTAATCTTCATAATTGAGATCTTCTTTTCTTTATTTCCATTTGGTTTTCCTTGTTCTCCAGGCTCTCTTTTGTCTTTTAAAGGTAACATTTAACTTTTTTATCTAGTATCCATATCTTTCCTACAACTCCAAATACTGTACATGGGTGGTGGAGGCAATTTTTTCATTTGTGTTGGGCATATCTTATCCCTCTGCAGTGGGATCTCTTCAATAGTACTTCCGTTAATGAGAGATAACACATCCTAGGCTTTTAAATAGTGTTGATACATTATACCACACAACAAAAAAAAAACTTTTAATCTTGCTACTGGGCAAAACCATTTGCCCTATACTAAATTGAGTGTGCGGATTACAAATCCGAAGTCAGAATTGTAACATGTCACAAAATTTTGCTATGCCTAAATAAATTAAGCACTTGGAAACCATTGAATAATTTTGAACAAAATGAGTTTTGCTCCAAAAATTACATCAAAGTTTGCGTAGTAAACAGTGTATGAAAATGGAATGGAATAACAACATTTCAAAAAGTCTCGTTTTTCAGTTTAAAAGTCTTACGTGAGCAAGGACCAGTACTGTTTAAAGTGCTTCAGGCATCTGCTTTTGCATTTATGAATGTTCATATTTTCCTGTTGCAAAAACCAGCAGTAGTCCCCCATCATGTTGGGATTCCAGCGGCCTTGATACCTGTTCTCCTTTGATGAAATATCTTTATGGAAACGCTCTCCATGTTCGTCACTTACGTGTCCCAAATTCGGTGGGAAAACGTCAAGATGGGAATGTACTTTCAATGACATTCGGCAGCCAAGTTGTTCATATGCTATAAGCATGTTGTCTACTAATTCAGCATGGTTTGCAGCTCATCTGTACCCAAGGAAGTTCTGCACTACTGGCACAAATGGATCACTAGCTGCAAGTTCCAGAGGGTTGAATGTGTCATCATGCATTAGTTTGTTGATTTTGGGGCCAATACAAATTCCGGCCTTTATTTTAGCATCAGTTTTCAGTGTGCTAAACTTCTCCTTCAAATACAGCAAACCATTTCCATCACGATCAAGTGCAATTACAACAATTTTCATTAAACCAATGTGGTGTCTCACAGGGTGAAGTTGTTGAGGATGTATATGTATCTCCCAGGTTCCTAATCAGTGATGGCCAGTTTGCAGTGTTCGCCCGCGAACACATGCGGGCTGCCATCTTAAATCACAAGTCCGGCGATGCACAGATAAGTCCTTACCTGTGCCTGTGCCGCGAGCCCGTCTGAAACAAATGCGGTCACCGGGAGCAGACAGTTCCGAGAACAGCCCGATGAAGGCCCCCGGTGGCTGTTCTTGGAACTGCCTGCTCCCGGTGACCGCATTTGTTTCAGACCAGCTCGTGGCACAAGCACAGGTAAGGACTTACCTGTGCATCGCTGGACTTGTGATTCAAGATGGAAGCCCGCATGTGTTTGCGGGCGAACACGGCAAACTGGCCATCACTGTTCCTAATATATACTGAGGAGTGCTATTTAGGAAGGGGTTAAAAACCTAAGCCTGGGTCCTGTTGAGCTCCACATGGCGAGTTGCTAGATAACTAGGCTCGCAGCACACTTTCTTAGAACTTTCCTGGGAGTGAGAAAAGCCACATCTCACTGACACTAAAGGTCCAGAGCAAGGAAAACCGAAAGTATCACAGTTTGCTGTTCAGACTGTGTGTCTATTTTGGGTGGACTGAGGCAAGCTCAGCCCCGTCCTAGTGAGGGGCCTACTGTTTAGTTAGAGCCTGGACAAGGCTAGGTATTTTGTTTATGTTTTGGTTTATGCAACCTGTGGAAATAAAACTGGCAGGATGCATAAACCAAAAACATAAACAAAACACCTAGCCCGAGCCCCCGAGCACCCAAGCACTATGGTGCTCAATCAACACTATCAATGACAAAAGTGTAAAGTTGTGGTGCCTCGTTATGGCAAATTCTATTCTTGAAGTCTAATAGCTAGCACTGACTTTTCTTTAGATAATGACAGATCTCTTACAAGATCATCTAAATCTGATTGGCTCAGCAAGTGCGGCTGACCCTCCAGTTGTTCTGGATAGAGTTGAGCGAACACCTGGATGTTCGGGTTCGAGAAGTTCGGCCGAACATCCCGGAAATGTTCGGGTTCGGGATCCGAACCCGATCCGAACTTCGTCCCGAACCCGAACCCCATTGAAGTCAATGGGGACCCGAACTTTTCGGCACTAAAAAGGCTGTAAAACAGCCCAGGAAAGAGCTAGAGGGCTGCAAAAGGCAGCAACATGTAGGTAAATCCCCTGCAAACAAATGTGGATAGGGAAATGAATTAAATTAAAAATTAAATAAATAAAAATTAACCAAAATCAATTGGAGAGAGGTTCCATAGCAGAGAATCTGGCTTCCCGTCACCCACCACTGGAACAGTCCATTCTCAGATATTTAGGCCCCGGCACCCAGGCAGAGGAGAGAGGTCCCGTAACAGAGAATCTGTCTTCATGTCAGCAGAGAATTAGTCTGCATGTCATAGCAGAGAATGAGGCTTCACGTCAGCCACCACTGCAACAGTCCATTGGCATATATTTAGGCCCAGCACACACACAGGCAGAGGAGAGAGGTCCCGTAACAGAGAATCTGTCTTCATGTCAGCAGAGAATTAGTCTGCATGTCATAGCAGAGAATGAGGCTTCACGTCAGCCACCACTGCAACAGTCCATTGGCATATATTTAGGCCCAGCACACACACAGGCAGAGGAGAGAGGTCCCGTAACAGAGAATCTGGCTTCATGTCAGCAGAGAATCAGTCTGCATGTCATAGCAGAGAATGAGGCTTCACGTCAGCCACCACTGCAACAGTCCATTGGCATATATTTAGGCCCAGCACACACACAGGCAGAGGAGAGAGGTCCCGTAACAGAGGATCTGGCTTCATGTCAGCAGAGAATCAGTCTGCATGTCATAGCAGAGAATCAGGCTTCACGTCAGCCACCACTGCAACAGTCCATTGTCATAAATTTAGGCCCAGCACCCAGGCAGAGGAGAGAGGTCCCGTAACAGACAATCTGGCTTCATGTCAGCAGAGAATTAGTCTGCATGTCATAGCAGAGAATGAGGCTTCACGTCAGCCACCACTGCAACAGTCCATTGGCATATATTTAGGCCTAGCACACAGGCAGAGGAGAGAGGTCCCGTAACAGACAATCTGGCTTCATGTCAGCAGAGAATCAGTCTGCATGTCATAGCAGAGAATGAGGCTTCACGTCACCCACCACTGCAACAGTCCATTGGCATATATTTAGGCCTAGCACACAGGCAGAGCAGAGAGGTCCCGTAACAGACAATCTGGCTTCATGACAGCAGAGAATCAGTCTGCATGTCATAGCAGAGAATGAGGCTTCACGTCACCCACCACTGCAACAGTCCATTGGCATATATTTAGGCCTAGCACACAGGCAGAGCAGAGAGGTCCCGTAACAGACAATCTGGCTTCATGACAGCAGAGAATCAGTCTGCATGTCATAGCAGAGAATGAGGCTTCACGTCACCCACCACTGCAACAGTCCATTGGCATATATTTAGGCCTAGCACACAGGCAGAGCAGAGAGGTCCCGTAACAGACGATCTGGCTTCATGTCAGCAGAGAATCAGTCTGCATGTCATAGCAGAGAATGAGGCTTCACGTCAGCCACCACTGCAACAGTCCATTGGCATATATTTAGGCCCAGCACCCAGGCAGAGGAGGGAGGTCCCGTAACAGAGAATCTGTCTTCATGTCAGCAGAGAATTAGTCTGCATGTCATAGCAGAGAATGAGGCTTCACGTCAGCCACCACTGCAACAGTCCATTGGCATATATTTAGGCCCAGCACACACACAGGCAGAGGAGAGAGGTCCCGTAACAGACAATCTGGCTTCATGTCAGCAGAGAATTAGTCTGCATGTCATAGCAGAGAATGAGGCTTCACGTCACCCACCACTGCAACAGTCCATTGGCATATATTTAGGCCCAGCACCCAGGCAGAGGAGGGAGGTCCCGTAACAGAGAATCTGTCTTCATGTCAGCAGAGAATTAGTCTGCATGTCATAGCAGAGAATGAGGCTTCACGTCAGCCACCACTGCAACAGTCCATTGGCATATATTTAGGCCCAGCACACACACAGGCAGAGGAGAGAGGTCCCGTAACAGAGGATCTGGCTTCATGTCAGCAGAGAATCAGTCTGCATGTCATAGCAGAGAATCAGGCTTCACGTCAGCCACCACTGCAACAGTCCATTGGCATATATTTAGGCCTAGCACACAGGCAGAGGAGAGAGGTCCCGTAACAGACAATCTGGCTTCATGTCAGCAGAGAATCAGTCTGCATGTCATAGCAGAGAATGAGGCTTCACGTCAGCCACCACTGCAACAGTCCATTGTCATAAATTTAGGCCCAGCACCCAGGCAGAGGAGAGAGGTCCCGTAACAGACAATCTGGCTTCATGTCAGCAGAGAATTAGTCTGCATGTCATAGCAGAGAATCAGGCTTCATGTCAGCCACCACTGCAACAGTCCATTGGCATATATTTAGGCCTAGCACACAGGCAGAGGAGAGGTTCATTCAACTTTGGGTAGCATCGCAATATAATGGTAAAATGAAAATAAAAATAGGATTGAATGAGGAAGTGCCCTGGAGTCCAATAATATATGGTTATGGGGAGGTAGTTAATGTCTAATCTGGACAAGGGACGGACAGGTCATGTGGGATCCATGCCTGGTTCATTTTTATGAACGTCAGCTTGTCCACATTGGCTGTAGACAGGCGGCTGCGTTTGTCTGTAATGACGCCCCCTGCCGTGCTGAATACACGTTCAGACAAAACGCTGGCTGCCGGGCAGGCCAGCACCTCCAAGGCATAAAAGGCTAGCTCTGGCCACGTGGACAATTTAGAGACCCAGAAGTTGAATGGGGCCGAACCATCAGTCAGTACGTGGAGGGGTGTGCACACGTACTGTTCCACCATGTTAGTGAAATGTTGCCTCCTGCTAACACGTTGCGTATCAGGTGGTGGTGCAGTTAGCTGTGGCGTGTTGACAAAAGTTTTCCACATCTCTGCCATGCTAACCCTGCCCTCAGAGGAGCTGGCCGTGACACAGCTGCCTTGGCGACCTCTTGCTCCTCCTCTGCCTTGGCCTTGGGCTTCCACTTGTTCCCCTGTGACATTTGGGAATGCTCTCAGTAGCGCGTCTACCAACGTGCGCTTGTACTCGCGCATCTTCCTATCACGCTCCAGTGCAGGAAGTAAGGTGGGCACATTGTCTTTGTAGCGTGGATCCAGCAGGGTGGCAACCCAGTAGTCCGCACAGGTTAAAATGTGGGCAACTCTGCTGTCGTTGCGCAGGCACTGCAGCATGTAGTCGCTCATGTGTGCCAGGCTGCCCAGGGATAAGGACAAGCTGTCCTCTGTGGGAGGCGTATCGTCATCGTCCTGCCTTTCCCCCCAGCCACGCACCAGTGATGGACCCGAGCTGCGTTGGGTGCCACCCCGCTGTGACCATGCTTCATCCTCATCCTCCTCCACCTCCTCCTCATCCTCGTCCTCCTCGTCCTCCAGTAGTGGGCCCTGTCTGGCCACATTTGTACCTGGCCTCTGCTGTTGCCAAAAACCTCCCTCTGAGTCACTTCGAAGAGACTGGCCTGAAAGTGCTAAAAATGACCCCTCTTCCTCCTCCTCCTCCTCCTCCTCCTGGGCCACCTCCTCTTCCATCATCGCCCTAAGTGTTTTCTCAAGGAGACATAGAAGTGGTATTGTAACGCTGATAACGGTGTCATCGCCACTGGCCATGTTGGTGGAGTACTCGAAACAGCGCAACAGGGCACACAGGTCTCGCATGGAGGCCCAGTCATTGGTGGTGAAGTGGTGCTGTTCTGTAGTGCGACTGACCCGTGCGTGCTGCAGCTGAAACTCCACTATGGCCTGCTGCTGCTCGCACAGTCTGTCCAGCATGTGCAAGGTGGAGTTCCACCTGGTGGGCACGTCGCATATGAGGCGGTGAGCGGGAAGGCCGAAGTTACGCTGTAGCGCAGACAGGCGAGCAGCAGCAGGATGTGAACGCCGGAAGCGCGAACAGACGGCCCGCACTTTATGCAGCAGCTCTGACATGTCGGGGTAGTTGTGAATGAACTTCTGCACCACCAAATTCAGCACATGCGCCAAGCAAGGGATGTGCGTCAAATTGGCTAGTCCCAGAGCTGCAACGAGATTTCGCCCATTATCACACACCACCAGGCCGGGCTTGAGGCTCACCGGCAGCAACCACTCGTCGGTCTGTTGTTCTATACCCCGCCACAACTCCTGTGCGGTGTGGGGCCTGTCCCCCAAACATATGAGTTTCAGAATGGCCTGCTGACGTTTACCCCGGGCTGTGCTGAAGTTGGTGGTGAAGGTGTGTGGCTGACTGGATGAGCAGGTGGAAGAAGAGGAGGAGGAAGCCGAGAAGGAGGAGGTGGCAACAGGAGGCAAAGAATGTTGCCCTGCGATCCTTGGCGGCGGAAGGACGTGCGCCAAACAGCTCTCCGCCTGGGGCCCAGCTGCCACTACATTTACCCAGTGTGCAGTTAGGGAGATATAGCGTCCCTGGCCGTGCTTACTGGTCCACGTATCTGTGGTTAGGTGGACCTTGCCACAGATGGCGTTGCGCAGTGCACACTTGATTTTATCGGATACTTGGTTGTGCAGGGAAGGCACGGCTCTCTTGGAGAAGTAGTGCCGGCTGGGAACAACATACTGTGGGACAGCAAGCGACATGAGCTGTTTGAAGCTGTCTGTGTCCACCAGCCTAAATGACAGCATTTCATAGGCCAGTAGTTTAGAAATGCTGGCATTCAGGGCCAGGGATCGAGGGTGGCTAGGTGGGAATTTACGCTTTCTATCAAATGTTTGTGAGATGGAGAGCTGAACGCTGGCGTGTGACATGGTTGAGACGCTTGGTGACGGAGGTGGTGGTGGTGGTGTTGGTGGTACATCCCCTGTTTGCTGGGCGGCAGGTGCCAACGTTCCTCCAGAGGCGGAGGAAGAGGCCGAGGCGGCAGCAGCAGAATAGGCCGAGGCGGCAGCAGCAGAAGAGGTAGCAGGGGGAGCCTGAGTGACTTCCTTGGTTTTAAGGTGTTTACTCCACTGCAGTTCATGCTTTGCATGCAGGTGCCTGGTCATGCAGGTTGTGCTCAGGTTCAGAACGTTAATGCCTCGCTTCAGGCTCTGATGGCACAGCGTGCAAACCACTCGGGTCTTGTCGTCAGCACATTGTTTGAAGAAGTGCCATGCCAGGGAACTCCTTGAAGCTGCCTTTGGGGTGCTCGGTCCCAGATGGCGGCGGTCAGTAGCAGGCGGAGTCTCTTGGCGGCGGGTGTTCTGCTTTTGCCCACTGCTCCCTCTTTTGCTACGCTGTTGGCTCGGTCTCACCACTGCCTCTTCCTCCGAACTGTGAAAGTCAGTGGCACGACCTTCATTCCATGTGGGGTCTAGGACCTCATCGTCCCCTGCATCGTCTTCCACCCAGTCTTGATCCCTGACCTCCTGTTCAGTCTGCACACTGCAGAAAGACGCAGCAGTTGGCACCTGTGTTTCGTCATCATCAGAGACATGCTGAGGTGGTATTCCCATGTCCTCATCATCAGGAAACATAAGTGGTTGTGCGTCAGTGCATTCTATGTCTTTCACCGCTGGGGAAGGGCTAGGTGGATGCCCTTGGGAAACCCTGCCAGCGGAGTCTTCAAACAGCATAAGAGACTGCTGCATAACTTGAGGCTGAGACAGTTTCCCTGGTATGCATGGGGGTGATGTGACAGACTGATGGGGTTGGTTTTCAGGCGCCATCTGTGCGCTTTCTGCAGAAGACTGGGTGGGAGATAATGTGAACGTGCTGGATCCACTGTCGGCCACCCAATTGACTAATGCCTGTACCTGCTCAGGCCTTACCATCCTTAGAACGGCATTGGGCCCCACCATATATCGCTGTAAATTCTGGCGGCTACTGGGACCTGAGGTAGTTGGTACACTAGGACGTGTGGATGTGGCAGAACGGCCACGTCCTCTCCCAGCACCAGAGGGTCCACTAACACCACCACGACCATGTCCACGTCCGCGTCCCTTACTAGATGTTTTTCTCATTGTTATGGTTCACCACAACAACAAATATATTATTTGGCCCAATGTATTGTATTCAAATTCAGCGGGATATAAATTTGAGGCCTAGTATTTAGGCGCTGGGTGACCGGTATGGATTTAGTGACAGAATTAGACTTGGAAATGCACAGAAGCGTGTGTGTGAAGTTATTCTGAATGACCCTATGTGCACCTTCAATATGATCTACCCTTTTAGGGATAGATTTCAAATAGCTCTGATATAGCAGAAACGACTAAATTATGAAATTGCTAAATTGGGAATTGTATTTCAACCCAGAACAAAAAATGTGCTTTGACGGACACTAAATAACTTTCCCAGCCACAACAGGACAGCGGTAACGAGAGATTTAGCGGGATATAAATTTGAGGCCTAGTATTTAGGCGCTGGGTGACAGGTATGGGTTTAGTGACAGAATTAGATTTGGAAATGCACAGTAGCGGGTGTGTGAAGTTATTCTGAATGACCCTATGTGCACCTTGAATATTATATACCCTTTTAGGGATAGATTTCAAATAGCTCTGATATAGCAGAAACCACTAAATTATGAAATTGCTAAATTGGGAATTGTATTTCAACCCAGAACAAGAAATGTGCTTGAACGGACACTAAATAACTCGCCCAGCTACAGCACTAAGGACAGATTTAGCTGGATATAAATTTGAGGCCTAGTATTTAGGCGCTGGGTGACCGGTATGGATTTAGTGACAGAATTAGACTTGGAAATGCACAGAAGCGTGTGTGTGAAGTTATTCTGAATGACCCAATGTGCACCTTGAATATTATATACCCTTTTAGGGATAGATTTCAAATAGCTCTGATATAGCAGAAACCACTAAATTATGAAATTGCTAAATTGGGAATTGTATTTCAACCCAGAACAAGAAATGTGCTTGAACGGACACTAAATAACTCGCCCAGCTACAGCACTAAGGACAGATTTAGCGGGATATAAATTTGAGACCTAGTATTTAGGCGCTGGGTGACAGGTATGGGTTTAGTGCCAGAATTAGACTTGGAAATACACAGTAGCGGGTGTGTGTGAAGTTATTCTGAATGACCCAATGTGCACCTTGAATTTTATATACCCTTTTAGGGATAGATTTCAAATAGCTCTGATATAGCAGAAACCACTAAATTATGAAATTGCTAAATTGGGAATTGTATTTCAACCCAGAACAAGAAATGTGCTTGAACGGACACTAAATAACTCGCCCAGCTACAGCACTAAGGACAGATTTAGCGGGATATAAATTTGAGGCCTAGTATTTAGGCGCTGGGTGACAGGTATGGGTTTAGTGCCAGAATTAGACTTGGAAATACACAGTAGCGGGTGTGTGTGAAGTTATTCTGAATGACCCAATGTGCACCTTGAATATTATATACCCTTTTAGGGATAGATTTCAAATAGCTCTGATATAGCAGAAACCACTAAATTATGAAATTGCTAAATTGGGAATTGTATTTCAACCCAGAACAAGAAATGTGCTTGAACGGACACTAAATAACTCGCCCAGCTACAGCACTAAGGACAGATTTAGCGGGATATAAATTTGAGACCTAGTATTTAGGCGCTGGGTGACAGGTATGGGTTTAGTGCCAGAATTAGACTTGGAAATACACAGTAGCGGGTGTGTGTGAAGTTATTCTGAATGACCCAATGTGCACCTTGAATTTTATATACCCTTTTAGGGATAGATTTCAAATAGCTCTGATATAGCAGAAACCACTAAATTATGAAATTGCTAAATTGGGAATTGTATTTCAACCCAGAACAAGAAATGTGCTTGAACGGACACTAAATAACTCGCCCAGCTACAGCACTAAGGACAGATTTAGCGGGATATAAATTTGAGGCCTAGTATTTAGGCGCTGGGTGACAGGTATGGGTTTAGTGCCAGAATTAGACTTGGAAATACACAGTAGCGGGTGTGTGTGAAGTTATTCTGAATGACCCAATGTGCACCTTGAATATTATATACCCTTTTAGGGATAGATTTCAAATAGCTCTGATATAGCAGAAACCACTAAATTATGAAATTGCTAAATTGGGAATTGTATTTCAACCCAGAACAAGAAATGTGCTTGAACGGACACTAAATAACTCGCCCAGCTACAGCACTAAGGACAGATTTAGCGGGATATAAATTTGAGGCCTAGTATTTAGGCGCTGGGTGACAGGTATGGGTTTAGTGCCAGAATTAGACTTGGAAATACACAGTAGCGGGTGTGTGTGAAGTTATTCTGAATGACCCAATGTGCACCTTGAATATTATATACCCTTTTAGGGATAGATTTCAAATAGCTCTGATATAGCAGAAACCACTAAATTATGAAATTGCTAAATTGGGAATTGTATTTCAACCCAGAACAAGAAATGTGCTTGAACGGACACTAAATAACTCGCCCAGCTACAGCACTAAGGACAGATTTAGCGGGATATAAATTTGAGGCCTAGTATTTAGGCGCTGGGTGACAGGTATGGGTTTAGTGCCAGAATTAGACTTGGAAATACACAGTAGCGGGTGTGTGTGAAGTTATTCTGAATGACCCAATGTGCACCTTGAATATTATATACCCTTTTAGGGATAGATTTCAAATAGCTCTGATATAGCAGAAACCACTAAATTATGAAATTGCTAAATTGGGAATTGTATTTCAACCCAGAACAAGAAATGTGCTTGAACGGACACTAAATAACTCGCCCAGCTACAGCACTAAGGACAGATTTAGCGGGATATAAATTTGAGGCCTAGTATTTAGGCGCTGGGTGACAGGTATGGGTTTAGTGCCAGAATTAGACTTGGAAATACACAGTAGCGGGTGTGTGTGAAGTTATTCTGAATGACCCAATGTGCACCTTGAATATTATATACCCTTTTAGGGATAGATTTCAAATAGCTCTGATATAGCAGAAACCACTAAATTATGAAATTGCTAAATTGGGAATTGTATTTCAACCCAGAACAAGAAATGTGCTTGAACGGACACTAAATAACTCGCCCAGCTACAGCACTAAGGACAGATTTAGCGGGATATAAATTTGAGGCCTAGTATTTAGGCGCTGGGTGACAGGTATGGGTTTAGTGCCAGAATTAGACTTGGAAATACACAGTAGCGGGTGTGTGTGAAGTTATTCTGAATGACCCAATGTGCACCTTGAATATTATATACCCTTTTAGGGATAGATTTCAAATAGCTCTGATATAGCAGAAACCACTAAATTATGAAATTGCTAAATTGGGAATTGTATTTCAACCCAGAACAAGAAATGTGCTTGAACGGACACTAAATAACTCGCCCAGCTACAGCACTAGGGACAGATTTAGCTGGATATAAATTTGAGGCCTAGTATTTAGGCGCTGGGTGACCGGTATGGATTTAGTGACAGAATTAGACTGGGATATGGCCAAAAAATAAACAGACTATTGCTGGTTAAATGCACTTGGTGTGACAGCTTCACCCTGATGTAGGCTTTAGCCAAAAAACAACCACACCATTGAGGGTTAAATGCACTTGGTGACAGGCGCAGCTTGCCCCTGATTTAGTATATGGCCAAAAAATGAACAGACTATTGCTGGTTAAATGCACTTGGTGTGACAGCTTCACCCTGATGTAGGCTTTAGCCAAAAAACAACCACACCATTGAGGGTTAAATGCACTTGGTGACAGGCGCAGCTTGCCCCTGATTTTGTATATGGCCAAAAAATGAACAGACTATTGCTGGTTAAATGCACTTGGTGTGACAGCTTCACCCTGATGTAGGCTTTAGCCAAAAAACAACCACACCATTGAGGGTTAAATGCACTTGGTCGCAGCTTGTGCTGGCGCACCACAAGACACAAAATGGCCGCCGATCACCCCAGAAAAATGTGACTGACAAACGGTCTGGGCAGCCTAAAAACAGTGAGCAATTGAGGATCAGCAGCTCAATGATCCACAGCTGCAGATCGATCAGTTAATCAAGTCCTTTGGAGGAGTTAATCTGCCTAATCTCGCCCTACTGTCGCAGCCGCAACCTCTCCCTACGCTAATCAGAGCAGAGTGACGGGCGGCGCTATGTGACTCCAGCTTAAATAGAGGCTGGGTCACATGGTGCTCTGGCCAATCACAGCCATGCCAATAGTAGGCATGGCTGTGATGGCCTCTTGGGGCAAGTAGTATGACGCTTGTTGATTGGCTGCTTTGCAGCCTTTCAAAAAGCGCCAAGAAAGCGTCACAAAAGCGCGAAGAAAGCGACGAACACCGAACCCGAACCCGGACTTTTACGAAAATGTCCGGGTTCGGGTCCGTGTCACGGACACCCCAAAATTCGGTACGAACCCGAACTATACAGTTCGAGTTCGCTCATCCCTAGTTCTGGATCAGGAAATACATTGTGACAATCAACATCTTCTTCATCAGGATCAGAACCGTCTTTTTCAATTGCCATTCGTGCTGTGGGATGAGCAGGCACTGGATTCTCTACATCGTGTGATACTGCACCGAAAAAACCATAAGGGACACTGAATAGAATATCAAATCTTTATTAAGTAATAAATCATTACAAACAACTCATTAATCCAAAATAAATTATCGTGTGGTACTGGTTTAAGAGCAGACTCACAGTCAGGATACACAATTTGTAACTTGTTTCTCTTTGACTATCTGGCGATTTTAGTCATGCAAAAGTAACAGTCTGAATAGTGATTTTTCTGCTTACGTCAAACCATAAGCACTGCAAAAGCCATTCCTTTCCTTTTACCATTCAACCAGTGCGTTAGCCCAGACTTATACTTGTAAGCAAAATGCACTCTGTCAGATTCTTGCGCTCATCATAAGTAATGTATTTGTCCCATACTGTATGTAGCAGAAATTGTCTGGATCATTAACACATTTGTGTTTATCCATTTTAAGTTTCAAAACTGAAAGCACTATAACAGATCACTTTATCAAAATTTGTCCAGCTTGCCTTATATACGTACTGCTGACATCAGCCTAAGTGCGTCTGGACAGGTCTGGACATGTCCATTGGAATATTCCAATATAATGCATTAATATTATAACTGAATAGGCTTTGCATGTATAACTTAAAATCAGGAAAATTCCAAGTTCATATTTGGAATCAGTGAGCTCATTTTAGTATAAATTACATGTTTTTCTCTCAGTAGTAAAATCATTGTTAAGCGGTGATATTGATTGCATCTTCGCCAAATAAAAACTAATTTGTGACATTTTCGAAGTTGTAGCATCCTTTGCCAAATTGTGAGAAAAAAGATAAAATAGCATAGACTCATGGTTAGATAACTGTATACACAAGTGAGTTTCTGAAAAATAAAAAAAATCAAGCATGCATCTAATGCCAACACTTCAATGACATTTCAGAATTATTTTCAGCATTAGTATGTACTATTATTTACAGAGGAGACAGACTCCCACCACACCCATTGATTAGCTGTTTGAGAAAAGTGCTGCACTCTGGTGAGCGTTGTGGCCTCCTCATAGTTTACCAAGCATAGTGCCATCAATTGGATAGTGGCTGTGCATGTGGTGGTCGGTAGGGGTGGCAGGAGTTGGACCCCTAACAATCTAATGTAGATTACCTATCCTGAGGAACCTCTTTAATAACAGGATACATACGGCACCTCTAGTCTGTATAATAGCATAGGAGTTAATATGTAGTCTAGGATTAAGGCTGCATACGATTAAGAGTATTAGACTGAGGGGAAAAACATGCTTCCCAGCAGAATGGAAAATCCCCAACACATAGAACAAAAAAGGATACAGGGGGAGGCATGAGGACAAGAAAGTATATAGATAGCTACCCTGGATGTAGAAGGAGAAATAGGGGCAGAAGCGCATAGCTGATGTAGTGCAGCAATTCTGGTGGCAATGCATTGAAAAAGCCTTTGTGTCATCTGTGCATAGATAGAGTACAATGAAGTCCAACTGTAAACAAATAAAGAATGCATATGATTGCACATATGAGGGAAACAAAATATTTGCAAAGTTATTCAACTTCATTTTTTTTTTTTAGGTGTGAAAAAACCCTCCAGCTAATGGCTGAGGCTATACAGTACCTCACATAAACACCAAAACTAATTCCCCCAAACTATGTAATTATAACCATATACTAATTAACACAAACAATAGAGGTATATGGAAATTAACAATGACATGGGTCATTTCTGTAAGCAGTACATAAATGGTGGTTGGGAAAGTTGTAATTAAAATAGAAGCTAGACCAGGAATAAGTACAAGATCAGTAACATGATTTTATAGGGTAATAATACTAATAATGTATACTAATACTAGTATATGAGCATGATTACTGGAGAACTAGAAACCAATAAAGGTAAAAAGATAGTAAGTATAAGCAATTGCAAATAATAGTATTAACCAGCAATATTCATCCTGTACAAAGGCAGACCACCACCACGCCCCAACGTGCGTTTGGCAGTCAAGCTTCCTCAGGAGGTAGAGATTTAGTGGGTGTTAGCAGGGACATATTGGGAATTAAAAGTGGCCCTGGAAGAAAACCTAAAATTGGCCCTATGTTGTGGGCGGGTCCAGATTGACAGAAGGTGGGTCTAATGGGTCAGTATCATGCCACAATTTTTTATTTGCCTCAGTGCAGCACAATATACTGCTCCAAAAGAACCAAAAACTTCACTAGAAGCTGCCCCTCTGTGGTGGCCAGTGCTAACTGCCATGTCCTGTCCTCCTCCTCCATGAAGAGTTAAAACACAGGCAACAGCAGAAAGCCAGCCCTACCTTCAGCATTCTGACTGGTCTTTCAGCGTTACCATACATACAGGGGAGTGCAGCGTCACATACCTCTCACATCCAGTGACGTCTCCTCTGATATAGACATTATCTTTCCTCATTTTTTCCGTTAAGACCAGACAATACATGATGACATCTTCTAGCCATGTTCCATCTCTGCAGAGTTTGACACACAGACATCTTAGAGTCCTCAAATTTCCATCATCCTCCCCATTATGGTGCCCCAACATTGTCATCTTGCTGCTACTCTAATACTGAGCCTGCTTTGTTCCCCAAATAATATACTGTCAAAATAATGCCCCCTATAGTGCCGCCATCAACAATAATGCCTTCCCCAGCAACAACAACGTGCCACCTATAATTCCTCCAGTAATAATAATAATAGTGCCGTAATAATACCAATGTCCCACAGTGCCCCCCTTAATAATGATATCCCCACAGTGCCCCCAGTATTAATATCACCCCAGTATTAAAAATGCCATCTCATGTAATAATAATGCCCCCGGCATTAATATTATGTACCGTTTTGTGTCCCTAATATAATGATGCCCCATATTGTACCTCCAGTAATAATGATGCCCCACAGTGCTCTCAGTAATAATAATTCCTACCCTGGCCACAGCAATTCCCTCCCCTGTCCCAAGTAATATCCCTATAATGGTCACAGTAATGCCCCCCTGCCCCCAGTAATGTCCCTATAGCGCCCCCCATAATGCCCCCCCTGCTACAGCAATGTCCCTATAGTGGCCACAGCAATGCCCCCTCCTACGCCCAGTAATGTCCTAATAATGGTCACAGTAATGCCCCCCCTGCTCCCTGTAATATCCCTATAGTGCCCTCAGTAATGTCCCCATCCCAGTAATGTCCCTAAAGTGGCCACAGCAATGCCCCTGCCCCCAGTAATGTCGATATAGAGCCTCCAGTAATTCCCATCCTGCCCTCAGTACTGTCCATATAGTGGTCATAGCAATGCCCCCCTGCCCCCAGTAATGTCCCTATAGAGCCACCTAATGTGCCCCACCCCCAAGCCCCATCATTGTCAAGTGGCTGGCTAAAAAAAACTCACCTGAGTGCCGTTCTCTGCATACATGAGGCAGCCCCTTCTGGCCTGTGTCCTGGAGCAGGAGGGGTAGGGAGGACGACACAGCGTCAGTCGCGTTGACACTGGAAGTGGGAGGAGCCACAGGTCCTTTGACATTCGGAGGGCATAGCAGTGATCTCTGTCCTGCTGTGTGGTGTCAAAGGACCTGACAGCAAGAGGCACAGGGGTGTGCTTTGGCTCATTATAAGAGGCAGGGGTGGGCACAATGGGGCATAATTATAAGATTACAGCAGGGCCGGCGGCGGCCATCGCCCTCAGTACAATACACTTTGCGGCCCTGCTGTGATCTCATTATCATTATCATGTCCTGCTGTAAAATTAAAATGATGCCGGCCCACAGCATACTTTAGGCAGTCGGCCCACTGGGAAGTTTCCAGGTAGGGTACATTGCCAATCCACCCCTGGGTGTTAGTGTAGGGTGTATATATACTTGTATGGGCTGGATAGTTAAGTAACACAGCCAATGTGATTCCATAAGTGTGAAGACATGAGTGACATAATCTAAATCAATAATAATGTGGCATGCATACCTGGTGTTCATTTGATATAAGTCCTACTATTCGCTATATGGCATGCCTTCGAATGCATACCGTGCTGTGGGTCCCACAACGCACCAATGGCATCCGGAAGACATTTAGTGTGCATGACATTGCACACTCAATGTTGTCACGGAGCATGGAGCACTTCACCGCCGGCGCATGTGCAGATCACAGCGCACACTATGACAGCCATTATACTGCCACAAGTTGATGAGAATAGATGATAAGAATAATTCTCTTTGTCAAATAATATTAGTAACACAATTTGTTTGTAAGATAATGACTTACATGATATAATTACCGGTAGATATAAAATGGACATGATTAATATGGCGATTATTACACAATGAACATAAACTATGATCAAAATCTCTGAACATAATATTATGATGAATTTCTCATTAATGAGGATGGTATTGTAATATGATTAATATCATGATTACTATAATATATGAATTATTACCAAGCAGAGATAATTGTATATGATGATTAACATTATCAAATTAAAAATCATGTTTGCTATTATGATAAAAGAAAAAAAAGAATAAATAGTGGCGTGAAGTGACTATATGGAGAAACTGTAGTATATGAGTGGTCATGTTAGTACTGCTAACGAGTTAAAACTGAAGAGAAAAGAATGTGGATAAAACAATGATAAGTAAGATAAGTGATGGTAAGTGTAAGCATGTAAATGTGATGGCGATGTGTGACCGTGTGCAGAGTGATAAGGGGTGGAGTGTTAATGACAAGCTAAATTGTGAAGGAAAAGTGAGGTGCATAATGTGTGTGGTGAAAAGTCCATAACAATATAAAAATATTTTAAAAAGACATGAAAAAAGGGAAATAAGACAAATGTGAGAAAACAAATAAGTGAAAAAATGAATTGATGCATGTGTGAAAAAATGTGAATGAGGGTAGTGATATTTCCCCATGGTTAAAAAATGGAACCAGAACCAGACTAAAAAAGTGATACTGGGGATTAGATAATAGAAATTAAAATACAAAAATAAATAGATATGGATATCATATGTTTATCCCAGCCCTAACTCATCTCTTCAACCTATCACTAACCTCTGGTGTCTTCCCCTCTGCTTTTAAACATGCTACCATTACACCCATCCTCAAAAAGCATTCACTTGACCCATCTTCTTTGTCCAGTTATCGCCCCATATCACTTCTTCCGTATGCCTCAAAGATACTTGTACAACATGTCCATTCTGAACTGTCCTCTCACCTCTCCTGCTGCACCTTCTTTGACCGGCTACAATCTGGCTTCTGACCCCACCACTCGACTGAGACTGCCCTTACCAAAGTCACCAATGACCTACTAACAGCCAAAATCAAAAAACATTACTCTGTCCTCCTTCTCCTTGACCTGTCCTCTGCCTTTGACACTGTCGACCACTACCTTCTGTTGCAAACTCTCTCATCTCTCGGCATCAATGACCTGGCCCTCTCCTGGATCACATCATACCTCACAGACTGGACGTCTAGTGTCTCCCACTCTCACACCACCTCCTCATCTCATTCCCTCTCTGTTGGTGTCCCGCAAGGCTTTGTCCTAGGACCCCTGCTCTTCTCTATTTAGTCTTCTCTTTTGGCCTGTGACATCTCATAGGGTCCCATGGCTTACAGCATCACTCTTATGCTGATGACACACAAATCTACCTCTCTGGTCCAGACATCACCACCTTATTATCCAGAATTTCACAATTTCTATCTGCTATATCACCCTTTTCTCCTCTCGCTTTCTAAAACTTAACATGGATAAAACAGAATTCATCATCTTTCCCCCATCTTGATCAACCTCCCCAAACAGACCTATCTATCACGATCAATGGATGCACACTTTCCCCAGTCAACCAAGTCCGCTGCCTTGGAGCAACTTTGGATTATACCCTCTCTTTTCGACCGCACATCCAAGCCCTTTCCACCGCCTGTCGCCTCCAACTCAAAAACATCTCAGTTGCGCTTTCCTTATCTTTGAATCTGCGAAAATGCTTGTACATGCCCTCATCATCTCCCACCTAGACTACTGCAACACTCTGCTCTGTGGCCTTACATCTAGCACTCTCGCACCCCTCCAATCTATCCTCAACTCTGCTGCCCGACTAATACACCTCTCACCCTGTTACTCCTATGCCTCTCCCCTCTGCCGATCCTCACAAGACCTACTTCTCTCCTCTTCTTTTATCACCTCTTCCCACAATCGCCTCCAAGATTTCTCCCGTGCATCCCCACACTCTAGAACTCACTACCTTAACATATCAGACTCTCACCTACTAGTGTTGAGCGCGAATATTCAAATAGCATTTTTTTTTTATCGAATCTCGGCACTTCACACTAATTTGTGAATATTTCAAATATAGCGCTATAAATTTGTTATTTCGAATATTTGTTTTTTTTATTGTTAGATTTTTTTCTTTCCCACTTCCCAAAAGTAGTTCTTACCTGTTCTGAGGATTCCTGGCTTCCTGGCTGCTCCAGTCAGTGCCCGTTGCCACTTCTGCCGACTTCCGTGCTCATGGAGCATACCCATCACCATGGGAACACCTCCATACTAGAATGTACTGTCGGATGTGAGAATTAAGTTGAAATCGCAATGCGATTAATATAACTTGAAGTAATCGCATTGCGATTTCAACTTAGAGCTGGGTTTCAAATTTGTCAGCTTGCTAGAATTAATGAAGTTAACGAATATGGAATATAGCAGTGCTAAGTTGAAATCGCAATGCGATTACTTCAAGTTATATTAATCGCATTGCGATTTCAACTTAGCACTGCTATATTCCATATTCGTTAACTTTGTTGAATCGTTAATTCTAGCAAGCTGACTCATTAGAAACACAGCTCTAAGTTGAAATCGCAATGCGGTTAATATAACTTTAAGTAATCGCATTGCGATTTCAACTTAGACCGGGTTTACTATGGTTGGCTTGGTAGAATTAGCAAAGATGACGAATGGATTCGTCATATTCCTCAAAACGAAGATAACAAAATATTCTCCATCTCCGTTTTAGCTCCATATTCGTCACCTTTGCTAATTCTAGCAATCAAATAGGAAAGTTGACTATAGAGACAGCTGTGTTTAATTCGCTATGCGATTATATTACTTTGCTTTTTTTTATAAATAGAATAATTATAATAATTATCAAGTATTATAACTATTCTATTCGTCTTATTTTTGCTTAGTGCAATTGTCTGTATTATGTATTTATACCCCTTTTCATATGTACAGAGCTATGGAATGAATGGTGCTTTAATAATAAATAATAATAATAATATCACAGAATAGCGATTGGTAGAAAAAGTAGTAAAAAAAAAAAAAAAGAAGAAGAAGCATAGCAATTAGAGTGAGCAAATTTTTCGAAAATTTGATTCAGCCGGTTCGCCAAATTCTCCAAAACGATTCGATCCAAATTTATTTGCGTCGAATCGAGTTAAAAACAACTATTTCCTGGCTACAGAGAGCCTGTATAGTAGTGTAGAACACCGTGCCTTGCAGTAACATGCATAGGGAGTATGCTGTGGTAGTGAAATAATACTGTGAGTCAGTATGACACGCAGATGACAGGTGCCGCTCTTAGAATCACTGCACTATTCACTTATTTGGGTAGTTGCATGAACTCAGCCTTACAGGTCGATGTTAGCGTCAAGAAGAAGCGCACTCACCGTCGTCAGCTGATTCCACATAGATGTCTACAGAACCTCTTTTATTAAACGCTTATACAAGTAGAGCCCCTCCCGACAGAGTGGAGAGGGTGTCAGCAGTAAGTTTGTGTTGACGTCACCGATTTTTCTGCTCTTCCTCTGATCTGTCAGAACAATAACCCACAAAAAATGGATCCTGTCTGTTGAGCATCGGCCTTCACTCGGTCAGCATGTGCTTAGTATTCCATCAGTATTGCTATTGCAAAAAAAAAAAACAGGAGTGGATCCAAAACAGATATGACACGTGAATTTAATATTTGCATGTAACATAGTAACATAGTACATAAGGCCGAAAAAAGACATCTGTCCATCCAGTTCGGCCTGTCATCCTGCAAGTTGATCCAGAGGAAGGCAAAAAAAAAAAAACTGTGAGGTAGAAGTCAATTTTCCCTACTTTAGGGGAATAAAAAATTCCTTCCCGACTCCAATCAGGCAATCAGAATAACTCCCTGGATCAACTACCCCTCTCTAGTAGCTAAAGCCTGTAATATTATTACACTCCAGAAATACATCCAGGCCCCTCTTGAATTCCTTTATTGTACTCACCATCACCACCTCCTCAGGTAGAGCGTTCCAAAGTCTCACTGCTCTTACCGTAAAGAATCCTCTTCTATGTTTGTGTACAAACCTTCTTTCCTCCAAACGCAGAGGATGTCCCCTCATCACAGTCAAGTCCTGGGGAAAAATAGATGATGGGATAGATCTCTGTACTGACCCCTGATATATTTATACATATTAATTAGATCTCCCCTCAGTCGTCTTTTTTCTAAAGTGAATAACCCTAATTTTGATAATCTTTCAGGGTATTGTAGTTGCCCCATTCCAGTTATTACTTTAGTTGCCCTCCTCTGGAGCCTCTCCAGCTCTGCTATGTCTGCCTTGTTCACAGGAGCCCAGAACTGTACACAGTACTCCATGTCTGGTCTGACTAGCGATTTGTAAAGTGGTAGGACTATGTTCTTATCATGGGCATCTATGCCCCTTTTGATGCAACCCATTATCTTATTGAACTTAGCAGCAGCTGCTTGACACTGGTTTTTGCAGCATATGGATGTAGCATGGTTAGCACTCCTTTTTTCTGAGATTTCTGAGTTTGGTTATCTAATCTAAGCAAACACCTTCAATTGCTTTTCAATGGCTTTTGTCTCAAGATAATGAAATGAGTTAAGAAATTTGAGTTAACAGCAGGAGTGCTAACCAATGCAGCTTAGTTTGCTGTTTATTAAAATTCCTAGATCATTTTCCATGTCAGTGTTACCATTTAGTATGTACGGGTGACTTGCATTATTCCTTCCCATGTGCATAACTTTACATTTGTCAGTGTTAAACCTCATCTGCCACTTATCTGCCCAAGCCTCCAATCTATCCAGATCCCTCTGTAGCAGTATACTGTCCTCTTCGTCTTCAATGTTAATTTCTTTACACAGTTTAGTGTCATCTGCGAAAATTTATATTTTACTACAAGATCATTAATAAATATATTGAAGAGAATAGTGCCCAATACTGACCCCCAAGGTACTCCACTAGTGACAGTGACCCAATCTGAGTATGTACCATTAATAACCACCCTCTGTCACTCAGCCATTTACTTACGCACATACAGACATTTTCTCCCAGTCTGAGCATTCTCATTTTATATACTAACCTTTTATGTGATACAGTGTCAAATTCTTTGGAGAAGTCCAGATATAAGACATCCATTGATTTGCCGCTGTCAAGTCTAGAACTTACCTCCTTATAGAAACGGATTAAATTAGTTTGGCATGACCGATCCTTCATGGAGCCATGCTGATATGGCATTATTTGCTTATTTCCATTGAGATGCTCTAAGATAGCATCTCTTAGAAAACCTTTAAACAGTTTACCCACAACAGATGTTAAACTTACCAACCTATAGTCTCCAGGCTCTGTTTTTGGACACTTTTTGAATATTGGCACCACATTTGCTATGCGCCAATCCTGTGGGACATTCCCTGTCAGTATAGAGTCCGCAAATATCAGAAATAAGGGTCCGGCTATGACATTACTTAATTCCCTTCAGATACGGGGGTGTATGCCATCCAGTCCTGGCGATTTGTCTATTTTAAGACACTGTTGTATTTCTTCCTGGGTCAGACAGGAAACTTTTAATGGGGAATTTATTTTTACTTTCAGCATTTCATCTGACAGTTTATTTTCCTCAATGAATACATTGAAAAAAAAAATAACAGCTTTGCTTACTCCTCGTCGCTCTCTATGACTCCCCCCTAATTACTCTGTAGAGGGCCGACACCTTCAGATTTATACTTTTTAACCTTTATAAATTGAAGAACATTTTAGGGTTAGTTTTACTCTCTTTGGCAATTAATCTCTCGGTCTCTAATTTGTCCGCTTTTATTTGTTCAATTTTTTTCCTTATAGTTTTTCAGTGCTTCCGGCTACCCTCCTGTTTTAGTGATTCATATGCTTTTTTTTGTCATTTATTGATTTCTTTACAGTTCTATTTATCCACATTGGTTTCTTTTTGTTCCTTAACCTTTTATTCCAATACGGTATTTACCTCTCACAATTAGATTTTAGGATGCTTTTACAGATATCCCATTTTGTGGCTGTATTTTTATTTTTGAGGACTTTGTCCCAGTTAGTTAGGTATATGGCAGGGGTCGAGTGGAGGGGGAACGGCGTTCCTGCACTTTTTTCATGGCAGGAACGCCGTTCCCTTTCAAGCCTCAAGCCAGGAGAACGCGGCTGAAATCAGGGGGTGAAGCGCACTGTGCAGGGCAGGCTAAGCGGCTTCACAGCTGTCTGTGCGGTGCTGCTGCTGTCTGTGACTCCTCTCATGGCGCCCCGCCCCCTACTGACATCATCTCCTTCACTTCTTCTGTCGGCCTAATACGCTGCGAGTATGTTCAGTCACTTCGCAGCTGACACATAGGAGATCATTTAGAATGTCTTTAAGAAAAGTTTGTCCCTGGGATTCAAACTCACGACCTCTACACATCAAAGGCAAGGCATTTACCCTCACAGCCATGAATGCTGTCTTGGTAGTTGCTTAAAAAAAAAAAAAAAAATATAAGACTTCTACTTATACCTAGTGTACTGATACCTAGTGTACAACCATACACATGACAGCTGCCCACTGTGTATGGATGTAGCAGAGCTGGGTGTGTTGGGGCAGCTGTCATGTGTATGGTTGTACACTAGGTATCAGTACACTAGGTATAAGTAGAAGTCTTATTTTTTTTTTTTAAGCAACTACCTAGACAGCTTTCATGGCTGTGGGGGTAAATGCCTAACCACTGAGGAAGGGGCAACGTTAAGCCCCGAAACGCGTTTGGTTCAAGACCCCCAGTCCACTCATCTAAACCTGTGTTAAGATATACCGCACTATTATTCCAGACTGACGCTGCAAAAAAATCTAAGTATCCTGCAAGCAAAGAGATCCTGGCGAACTGACTGACTACAAACAGTGATCATTCAAGATCCCAGCATGAGATTATCCAACATCGTGTCTGTAAAGTCAACGCAGCGTGGAAGCAGGGTAACTATAGGCTTGGAGGACACCGGCTCTTCATCTTAACGGAGCGGTGCCCAGAGCCATAAAAGACCAGCAGCAGATGAACCTGGTAGCTAGGCATTGACGACACAGTGAACCGGAACTTCAGCAGTGGAATACTGCAAGAGGAATCACAGAACAGTGAGTAAGAGCGGGACGCCGCTTTAAACACTCCCTGTAAAGTGGACCTTAGGAACGTAGAGACTTTGTCCCAACCAGCGGACCCTTATCCTCCAGTTAGACAATATTGGCAGTAATTTAATGACTTTTTGCCCCTATATATCGTCGAAGTGATCAAGGTCATCAGCCGTAAGGCAACTAATGTGGTCACACTGATGGACAATTATTAGTATGTGGGCATCGTCCTTTTTATTATAAGATCAATCATCAAGATTAAGTACCGT
The DNA here is from genome assembly GCF_014858855.1 of Bufo gargarizans. Lineage (NCBI taxonomy): Eukaryota > Metazoa > Chordata > Amphibia > Anura > Bufonidae > Bufo > Bufo gargarizans. The sequence continues at coordinate 264,901,746 of NC_058082.1, read as the reverse complement.
GGTTATATTAAGGCTCAAATAACCCACCATATTATTAATTATTCATTTTTTTATATCTCAATTTTAGTTTTTAGTTTTTAGGTTGTTCTTATTATATTAATTGTGGGGGCATTATATTCCTATATATGTTATTGTATGGTTATGCTAATAAACTTATTAACTGAAGCTCCTGATACTAATCATTTGGTTCCACATACAGTGTGAGTGCCCAGTATACTCTATATAATTTCATTGTGGGTTATAGTTGGTAATAAAACGAAAAACGAATGACGAGGTATTGCAAGTTTAAGGGGTCAAAAGAGTCTTACGTTCAGCATTCTTCGCTCTTTGGTAGTCACATTCCACATCTCGATCACAATATCCACACTAAACATGTCTATAGAAAGTGAGAAAATCCTAATATTTAGGCCTATGGCACACAAACATATTTTCTTTCCGTGTCCGTTCAGATTTTTTTTGCATTCATTCCAATGGGTCCGCAAAAAAACCAGAAGGTACTCCGTGTGCATTCCGTTTCTGTATTTTCTTTCCTCCAAAAAATAGAACATGTCCTATTATTGTCCACATTACAGACAAGAATAATACTGTTCTATGAAGGGCCAGCTGTTCTGTTCCACAAAATACGGAACGCATACGAATGTCATCTGAATTTTTTGCGGATCGGAATTTTGCGGACCGCAAAATACATACGGTTGTGTGCAAGAGGCCTTACGAAAATAAAATCCTGGCATTCTAGCATTATGCATATGGAATCTTTGTCTATGTACAGTAGTAGTATTTATATTATTTTTCTCCATTTATAGCCTTCCAGACTTAGGCTAGGTCTACACGATGACATTTGTCGCTAACATTTCGTTGAGCCAATTTTTATAATGGTGGTCTATGCGAGTGCAATGAGACAGTTGCAGAAAAACCATTCGAGATGTCTTTTTCTGCGACTGTCGCGTCGCAGTCGCAGCATGTCGCATGTTGCAGTGCAACACTATAGACTGCCATTATAAAAATTGTCGCCCGACATTGGTGCAACAAAATGTTGCACGACAAATGTTGCAGTCTAGTTGTGCTCTATCTGTCGCCAAGTAGACCTAGCCTTATATTTTGAAATTGTGGACTCTTGAGTGTCATATACAGACGTGGACAAAATTGTTGGTACCCTTTGGTCAATGAAAGAAAAAGTCACAATGGTCACAGAAATAACTTTAATCTGACAAAAGTAATAATAAATTAAAATTCTATAAATGTTAACCAATGAAAGTCAGACATTGTTTTTCAACCATGCTTCAACAGAATTATGTAAAAAAATAAACTCATGAAACAGGCATGGACAAAAATGATGGTACCCCTAACTTAATATTTTGTTGCGCAACCTTTTGAGGCAATCACTGCAATCAAACGCTTCCTGTAACTGTCAATGAGACATCTGCACCTCTCAGCAGGTATTTTGGCCCACTCCTCATGAGCAAACTGCTCCAGTTGTGTCCGGTTTGAAGGGTGCCTTTTCCAGACTGCATGTTTCAGCTCCTTCCAAAGATGCTCAATAGGATTGAGGTCAGGGCTCATAGAAGGCCACTTTAGAATAGTCCAATTTTTTCCTCTTAGCCATTCTTGGGTGTTTTTAGCGGTGTGTTTTGGGTCATTGTCCTGTTGCAAGACCCATGACCTGCGACTGAGACCAAGCTTTCTGACACTGGCTAGTACATTTCTCTCTAGAATTCCTTGATAGTCTTGAGATTTCATTGTACCCTGCACAGATTCAAGACACCCTGTGCCAGACGCAGCAAAGCAGCCCCAGAACATAACAGAGCCTCCTCCATGTTTCACAGTAGGGACAGTGTTCTTTTCTTGATATGCTTCATTTTTTCGTCTGTGAACATACAGCTGATGTGCCTTGGCAAAAACTTCGATTTTTGTCTCATCTGTCCACAGGACATTCTCCCAGAAGCTTTGTGGCTTGTCAACATGTAGTTTGGCATATTCCAGTCTTGCTTTTTTATGATTCGTTTTCAACAATGGTGTCCTCCTTGGTCGTCTCCCATGTAGTCCACTTTGGCTCAAACAACGACGGATGGTGCGATCTGACACTGATGTTCCTTGAGCATGAAGTTCACCTTGAATCTCTTTAGAAGTCTTTCTAGGCTCTTTTGTTACCATTCGGATTATCCGTCTCTTAGATTTGTCATCAATTTTCCTCCTGCGGCCACGTCCAGGGAGGTTGGCTACAGTCCCATGGATCTTAAACTTATGAATAATATGTGCAACTGTACTCACAGGAACATCTAGTTGCTTGGAGATGGTCTTATAGCCTTTACCTTTAACATGCTTGTCTATAATTTTCTTTCTGATCTCTTGAGACAGCTCTTTCCTTTGCTTCCTCTGGTCCATGTCGAGTGTGGTACACACCATATCACCAAACAACACAGTGATTACCTGGAGCCATATATATAGGCCCAATGGCTGATTACAAGGTTGTAGACACCTGTGATGCTAATTAGTGGACACACCTTGAATTAACATGTCCCTTTGGTCACATTATGTTCTGTGTTTTCTAGGGGTACCATCATTTTTGTCCATGCCTGTTTCATGAGTTTATTTTTTTACATAATTCTGTTGAAGCATGGTTGAAAAACAATGTCTGACTTTCATTGGTTAACATTTATAGAATTTTAATTTATTATTACTTTTGTCAGATTAAAGTTATTTCTGTGACCATTGTGACTTTTTCTTTCATTGACCAAAGGGTACCAACAATTTTGTCCACGTCTGTAGCTAGATCTTTAATGGTCAATACACATCATGCTGTTAATGTTGATACAATTGATAATAGACTGCACCTGCAGAATAATACACAATATTTAGCAAGTAAACATTTTAACATCAACAGTGTTATTCAGTAAGTAAGTAAGTGTGCTTATTGAAATTATTCAGTAAGTACTCAGGATTATTTTTAATTTCCAATTTAAAATATTTAAAATTTCACAATGTGTCACATAAGGGTGACAGAGGAAGCATGTTGAAATAGAATCACTGACCTTATGTTGAGTTACATTTCGATAGCAGTGTGTAATTAAGCAAAATGGGCAAACAATATATTAGTGTCACTTCTGATAGAGAGGTCCACATTTGTTTGTAATTGCTGCAGACAGCTGTGATATGGAAGTCTCAGAGGAGGAAAACCTCATCATTCATTCTTTCTTACTAGATACATCACTGAACTGAATCCATTTTCACTCTAGAAACAAGAAGAAAAAGATTTATTAAGAGACAAAATGAAATGTGACTTCACATTAGTCATCAAAAAATGTCTATCTAACTCTCTCTGTGTGTGTCTCTCTCTCTCTCTCTGTATATATATATATATATATATATATATATATATATATATATAAGTTACACCAAACCTGACTGGACTTCTTGAGAATATTTTCTTATCACTCCTCTAGGTGGCTTACTCAACCAGACCAATTTAAAATTCCTAAATACATTTCTACATTCTTCAAGTAAGGTTTAGTCTTTATGTCTGACATATACCTCTAAAGCCATAGGTATATACTGTATAACAACATATCTATAAAGTTCTGTTGGCCAGATGTCTGCCAAAAAGAGTAAATTTTGGTATGCCAAACAAGAAATTAGATTTGTATATGAATCAAAAGTGCTTTATATGCCTGGAAAATCTCTCTCTCTCTCTCTCTCTTTTCAGCAGTTATCTCACTTTACAGGGTACATGTATAAATAAAATCAGCTAATCAATCTAATTAGCAATTTAAATAATAGGAGTGAGTGCCCTGCTTGTGAAAATGAAAACATCATAAATACCGGGGTGCTCGGCCGAACACCCCGGTATACTTAAATCTAATTTAGCCTGTATTTCAGAAAAGCTTCTGCCGGGATTTAAACTTACAACCTTTTGCATTAGAGGCAAGGCACTTAACCACTCAGCTATGACAGCTGTAAGGCTAACATATATATATATATATATATATATATATATTTAGACTTCTTCTGTACTGTACTTGGGCCATGATGCAGAAGCTGTGAGTTCAAATCCTGTCACAAACTTTTTCAGAAATAGAGGTTGAATTAGATTTATATATATATTTTTGTAATTATAAAAAATGTATGGCACAAAATAAATGTGTAATTACTAATATATATACAGTACAGACCAAAAGTTTGGACACACCTTCTCATTCAAAGAGTTTTCTTTATTTTCATGACTATGAAAATTGTAGATTGACAATGAAGGCATCAAAACTATGATTTAACACATGTGGAATTATATACATAACAAAAAAGTGTGAAGCAACTGAAAATATGTCGTATTCTAGGTTCTTCAAAGTAGCCACCTTTTGCTTTGATTACTGCTTTGCACACTCTTGGCATTCTCTTGATGAGCTTCAAGAGGTAGTCACCTGAAATGGTCTTCCAACAGTCTAGAAGGAGTTTCCAGAGATGCTTAGCACTTGTTGGCCCTTTTGCATTCACTCTGCAGTCCAGCTCACCGCAAACCATCTCGATTGGGTTCAGGTCCGGTGACTGTGGAGGCCAGGTCATCTGGTGCATCACCCCATCACTCTCCTTCATGGTCAAATAGCCCTTAAACAGCCTGGAGGTGTGTTTGGGGTCATTGTCCTGTTGAAAAATAAATGATGGTCCAACTAAACGCAAACCGGATGGAATAGCATGCCGCTGGAAGATGCTGTTGTAGACATGCTGGTTCAGTATGCCTTCAATTTTGAATAAATCCCCAACAGTGTCACCAGCAAAGCACCTCCACACCATCACACCTCCTCCTCCATGCTTCACGGTGGGAACCAGGCATGTAGAATCCATCCATTCAACTTTTCATGCTTCGCACAAGGACACGGTGTTTGGAACCAAAGATCTCAAATTTGGACTCATCAGACCAAAGCACAGATTTCCACTGGTCTAATGTCCATTCCTTGTGTTCTTTAGCCCAAACAAGTCTCTTCTGCTTGTTGCCTTTCCTTAGCAGTGGTTGCCTAGCAGATATTCTACCATGAAGGCCTGATTCACACAGTCTCCTCTTAACAGTTGTTCTAGAGATATGTCTGCTGCTAGAACTCTGTGTGGCATTGATCTGGTCTCTAATTTGAGCTGCTGTTAACCTTCAATTTCTTAGGCTGGTGACTCGGATGAACTTATCCTCTGCAGCAGAGGTGACTCTTGGACTTCCTTTCCTGGGGAGGTCCGCATGTGAGCCAGTTTCTTTGTAGCGCTTGATGGTTTTTGTGACTGCACTTGGGGACGCTTTCAAAGTTTTCCCAATTTTTCGGACTGACCTTCATTTCTTAAAGTAATGATGGCCACTCGTTTGTCTTTACTTAGCTGCTTTTTTCTTGCCATAATACAAATTATAACAGTCTATTCAGTAGGACTATCAGCTGTGTATCCACCTGACTTCTCCACAACGCAACTGATGGTCCCAACCCCATTTATAAGGCAAGAAATCCCACTTATTAAACCTGACAGGGCACACCTGTGAAGTAAAAACCATTTCAGGTGACTACGTCTTGAAGCTTATCAAGAAAATGCCAAGAGTGTGCAAAGCAGTAATCAAAGCAACAGGTGGCTACTTTGAAGAACCTAGAATATGACATATTTTCAGTTGTTTCACACTTTTTTGTTATGTATATAATTCCACATGTGTTAATTTATAGTTTTGATGCCTTCAGTGTGAATCTACAATTTTCATAGTCATGAAAATAAAGAAAACTCTTTGAATGAGAAGGTGTGTCCAAACTTTTGGTCTGTACTGTATATAAAATCATACTTCTGATATATATGAATGAATAATACGTGGGAAACTGCTACTGATGTTTTAGACATAATATATTTACATGTATTATAATATATATTCTAAATATATAATAATATGTATAAATATATTATGTCTAAAACATATACACTCACCTAAAGAATTATTAGGAACACCATACTAATACGGTGTTTGACCCCCTTTTGCCTTCAGAACTGCCTTAATTTTACGTGGCATTGATTCAACAAGGTGCTGATAGCATTCTTTAGAAATGTTGGCCAATATTGATAGGATAACATCTTGCAGTTGATGGAGATTTGAGGGATACACATCCAGGGCACAAAGCTCCCGTTCCACCACATCCCAAAGATGCTCTATTGGGTTGAGCTCTGGTGACTGTGGGGGCCATTTTAGTACAGTGAACTCATTGTCATGTTCAAGAAACCAATTTGAAATGATTCGAGCTTTGTGACATGGTGCATTATCCTGCTGGAAGTAGCCATCAGAGGATGGGTACATGGTGGTCATGAAGGGATGGACATGGTCAGAAACAATGCTCAGGTAGCCCGTTGCATTTAAACGATGGCCAATTGGCACTAAGGGGCCTAAAGTGTGCCCAGAAAACATCCCCCACACCATTACACCACCACCAGCCTGCACAGTGGTAACAAGGCATGATGGATACATGTTCTCATTCTGTTTACGCCGAATTCAGACTCTACCATTTGAACATCTCAACAGAAATCGAGACTCGTCAGACCAGGCAAGACTTTTCCAGTCTTCAACAGTCCAATTTTGTTATGCTCGTGCAAATTGTAGCCTCTTTTTCCTATTTGTAGTGGGGTCTTGTGCTGTTGTATCCCACCTTTCTTTCCCATTCTTACCTTCAGTTTGGAGTTCAGGAGATTGTCTTGACCAGGACCACAACCCTACATGCATTGAAGCAACTGCCATGTGATTGGTTGACTAGATAATCGCATTAATGAGAAATAGAACAGGTGTTCCTAATAATTCTTTAGGTGAGTGTATATATATATATATATATATATATATATATATATATTTATATATGTTTAAATTAAGTTTAGCCTCTATATCTGCAAAAGTTTGTGACAGGATTTGAACTCACAGCTCAGCCCAGAACTTTAACCACTACACTATATAGCTGCATAGCCAGTCGCTTAAAAAAAATAATCTGAGACTTCTACTGTATATGTCTCAGTAGAAGTACAGTAAAGTAGAAGTCTCATTTTACTTTTATTTTTTAAGTAACTGGTGATGCAACTATTATAGCTGAGTGGTTAAGTGCCTTGCCTCTAATATAGAAGGTCGTAAGTTTGAATCCCGGCAGAAACTTTTCTGAAATACAGGCTAAATTTGATTAAGATACATTGGGGTGTCCCCAAGCACTGACTCCATATATGGACATAACTATATATGGAGTCAGAGCAGGGACTCCTAAGCCAAACTAGAGTCCCAACACCCTCCCCTCTTCCATTGTGCTCGGGTGCTCGGTAGAACACCCGAGCATCGCAAAGTATTCTACCCGAGCACACAAACACTTTGGTGCTCGCTCAACACTAGTCATAACACCTGGACCTGTCAATCAAAGTAAAGAGGACTCAGCATTTGCAGAGAGAGCTAAATCTTTAGCTGTTATGGCAATGCCCTATTTCTCCTAGAAGCTCATTTGCATATATTAAAGCATCATTTTTCTCAGCAACATGGACACATATGAACATGGGACCAACACAGATGCCTTCAGCTGCCAAGCACACATGCAACAAGTCAGCCAGTTTCATAATTCTGCTGACAGACATGCTTTACAATCGTTGAGAAAAATATAGGTGGCACAAATGGTAAAAGTACTTTTCTAAAAGTGTGTTTGTACACATAAAGCTGCATGAGACAATCATGCATTTATGAATGTAGAAAGGAGTGAATAAAAAAGAGCATGATTAGGCAATGTGTCCTTTTAGGGTACAACTAAATCTGTGGATATTGGGAATTTATATGATTGTCCAGCACATTTCAGAGAGCTTGTGCGGTTTGAAAAAAGTTTTGGAGCGAGGAATCTGATGCTTGAATTATGGGTGTTCTTAGTCTTATATTGTTGGCAGAAAAGAAAGCACTGGTAGCACAGTAAACAGAAATAAAGGAGTATATGTGAGAAGGTACAGCACTATGGAGAACTATTTCTGTGATAAAAATAAGTTGAAATTGTATTTTATAGTGAAGTAGTAAACAGTAGAGTGACACAGGGTGGATACATTGGTGTAGTTGTTGGACAGATACATGAGCCTAGCTGCTGCATTCAGGATATATTGCAGATAGTAGAGTTTAGAATGGAAGACCCATTAGTAGTGAGTTACAGTAATCAAGATAGAAAGAGATCAGACTAATAATAAGAGTTTTATCTGTTTCAACAGTATGAAAATGGTACATTTTGGAGATATTTTTGCAAGTGACAGAATATAGCATCCAAAAATAATATGAGTCAAACCTATCCCCAAGACAGTTGATGGACTGCCTAGAAGTTATCATAACAGGCAGGGTCACAATGAAAGGTAACACCTATATATAGATAGCACAGATTAACACTATTCTCAATAGGTGATGGTCACTGCAATGACCTTTGCACAGGTTGCAAAGAATGCCAGGAAAAAGTCCAATAAATTAACTACAGACCATAGATTGCTTTAAAGCATATCTCTGAATCCTATAAGTAGCTCTTGCAAGATGGCCGCCCCTTTAATCAAGTATAGAAAATATATTTTAAAAAAAAAATCTACAGTTGGAAATAAAAATAGTTTAGGAATTAAGAAAATATATCAGAATCTAGTTTCAAAGCAGGAAATTGTTATTGCAATGAAAACCAGAAATACAAATGTATACATATCCAAGTTTAAAAGAGTCATGTACATATATTCTTGCTAGAGGAAATGTTAAAATTATTGTGTAGAAAATGTATTTCCACATAGCCCTTTAATGAAAAAAAATATGCAAACTAAAATAAATTCACAAATGTTTTGCATAATTTTAGAGTTATTCAAAAAAGAGACCCCATCCTTAATGGCACCATGTAAAGAAGATAATCCAGATGTCGACCACATGTCAAAATGTGACACAGAATTTTTAGTCTTTTTATTAGATGCTGTATCTAAGCAAAGCTCTTTAGTTTCACACAGATTAGAAGTTAATTCAGGTCAAAAAAGGATTAATTAGGCTATGTAAACCAGCATTAGACATGAGTATACTAGTGAAGAATGCTTTGAAATTAGTTGTTGTTATTGCAAATCTGCCTACTATGATGTCTAGACCTCTGCTGCATTATAAATTCCCCATCAGGTAGTCTTTAGGGATGGGAAATGATGAAAGCACTGTATTTGAAGTTGTCTAAAGCTTCTGTGCTTTATCTAAAAGGGAAAGATCATATGCATCTAGCTGAGAGTTAATAATGTTCAACAGCAGCTGATTATGGAAGGCAATCCAAGTGTTCACAGCTTAGAAATGGAAATAAATACAGAAAATATATTACAGTACATGACAGTTTAGAAAAAAATAATTTCATCCAATACTTATATAGAAATGATGCCATAGAAGGATTTCATTGATGGAAATTCTAGAATGGAAGTGTTATAACAGAAGACTTAATAGATCATAACTAGAAGGAGCATTCAGAAGCCTGTAATACAGCTTGGGGATGTTCACATTAGTATCATGGCTTCTGTTCACAATTAACTACAAATGTATGCCATGATGAGGACTAACTTCCCACATGTTGACATACAGTTATATTGCAAGGATATCGTCAGCACAGACGCTGTGCACGCTCCAGCTGTTTAAAGTCATGCTGTAGTAAAAAGCAACAATGGCTGCTAGTACAGTGAATAATGTAAGAACACAAAGGATTGTTTGTCCCCAGTGGGGTTAATAAATATAGCAAAAATAGAAAATAGAAAATCAAACAAATTTTTTTTTAATAAAAAATGCTTTATCATGGACAAAACAAATAAGAATACAAAATTTGAATTGCTGTATCCATAATGACTTGTACTATAAAGCTATAATTGTGTGTACTAACACTAATGTCTACTATAAATCTCATTGTTTAATCCACATGATGGATGCAATAAAAAATACTATTTGTTCATCCCGCCTTCCAAAAATGGGATATGCCAATAAAATCAACAAGTCATAAAAAGGGACATTTAGCAACCAATCAGAAGAATCCTTCATTTTCCAAAGGAGCTCTGAAATATGATGTTCCCGAAAATGGTACATGCCTATATTTCTCAGCATTTAGGACACCACTAGTCCTGACCAAATCCCCAATTCTTTTTGTTGAAAACTTAGTGCAGCAGTTAAATGACACATCGGAAGATGTTTAAAAGTGTCAGCTCAGAACTAGCAGAAAGCAGTGGGACCCAGGTAGACCCATCTACTGAAATCTGTCCACTGGTGGTCTCCATGGAAGAATTCTGGCTAAAAAGACATGCCTTTAACATGTAAACAATATCAAGCAACTCAGTTATGCATGAAAACTAAGGAACTAAAGTGCAGAAAAATTGTAGCAGGTGCTCTGGACTGATGGGTCAAAGTTTGAAATATTTTACTGTAACAGAATACAGTTTGTTCGACAAAGGGCTGGGGAGTAGTGCAATATAATGCAAACCATAAGGGAGACATCTGACTAGCTCCAAATTTATCCTGTAGCAAAACAATTATAACTCTAATTTCATTAACCCCTTAAGGACCCAGCCATTTTTCATTTTAAGGACCAGGCCATTTTTAGAAAATCTGACATGTGTCATTTTATGCGGTAATAACTTTAAAGCGTTTTTACTTATACAGGCCATTCTGAGATTGTTTTCTCATCACATATTGTACTTCATGACAGGGGTAAAATTTAATCAAAATATTTCATTTTTATTTATAAAAAAATATCAAATTTACCCAAAAAATGTATTTCTCTACTTTTATAATAGATAGTAATAACTCCAAAAATAGTTATTTCTTTACATTCCCCAGATGTCTACTTCATGTTTGAATCATTTTGTGAATGCCATTTTATTTTTTGGGGACGTTAGAAGTCTTAGGGCTCTTTCACACTTGCGCTTTTCTTTTCCTGCAGAGAGTTCCGTCGTCGGTGCTCTATGCCAGAAAAATCCTGATCAGGATTATCCCCATGCATTCTGAATAGAGAGAAATCCGTTCAGGATGCATCAGGATGTCTTCAGTTCAGGACCGGAACGTTTTTTGGCCGGAGAAAAAACCGCAGCATGCTGCGCTTTTTGCTCCGGTCAAAAATCCTGAACACTTGCCGCATCGACAGATCCGGAATAATAGCCCATTGAAATGTATTATTCCGGATCCGTCCTAACATCTTCAGTAGTTACGACGCATCTGTCGTACGGATCCAGACCCATACCGGATCCGTACGACGGATCCGGAAAAAAAAACGTTGATGTTGGCTTCAGGATTTCCGGATCAGTATCTTACCAAAAAAGCCGGAAAGACGCATCCAGAAAGAAAAAATGATGCATTCTTACGCGTTTTTCCGGATCCGGCGTGTAATTCCGGCAAATGGAGTACACGACGGATCCGGACAACGCAAGTGTGAAAGAGCCCTTAGAAGTTTAGAAGAAAATCTTGAAATATTTCTGAAAATTTCCAAAACCCACTTTAAGGACCAGTTCATTTATGAGGTCACTGTGGGGATTACATAATAGAAACCACCCATAAATGACCCCATTTTAGAAACTACACACCTCAAGGTATCCAAAACTGATTTTACTAACTTTGTTAACCCTTCAGGTGTTCTACAAGAATTAAAGGAAAATGGAGATGAAATTTCAGAATTTCACTTTTTTGGCAGATTTTCCATTTTAATCCATTTTTTTCCACTAACAAAGCAAGGGTTAACAGCCAATCAAAACTCAATACATGTAAAATATCAGAAATAGAACTGGATCGCACATCCTCAATACTATGCTTTTATTTAACTGCTTCTCAGCATAATTAACATCGCTTCTCAGCTCAATTTATCGTATACCTACCCCTATACTGCATGCTGTACATGAGGCATTAGTATACAATTTGATCCTCATTCGACCCAGGTGATTTTAATTAGCAGGAGTCTGCATAAGGCCTCATGCACACGGACGTTATTTGGGTCCGCATCCGAGCCGCCGTTTTGGCGGCTCGGATGCGGACCTATTCACTTCAAAGGGGCCGCAAAAGATGCGGACAGCACTCCGTGTGCTGTCCGCATCTGTTGCTCTGTTCTGTGGCACCAGAAAAAAAATAGAACATGTCCTATTCTTGTCCATTTTGCAGACAAGAATAGACATTTCTACAATGGGCCGCCCGTTCCTAAGAGTATGTGATAAGGTGAGTTTCACACCTGTTTACATGGTGCAGTGTTGCATGGCGGCCATTGCTGCTTTGGAGCTGTGCTAATGGATTGGTGGGGCCCAGTGCTAGGGCGGCTTTGCCGGACAATGGGGGCGCTGTTTGACTGAGGGGTCCTGCGGCATCGGTGGTCACCGTGCAGCACTGCGCCAAATTTAGAATGGGATCCCATTCAAAAAGGCAACCTTGTCGCGGTGAGTGGGTCTATGCTTTTTGTTTAAATTGTATAATAATGCCTCATGTACAGCATGCAGCATAGGGGTAGGTATACGATAAATTGCGCTGAGAATCAATGTTAATTATGCTGAGAAGCAGTTAGATAAAAGCATAGTATTATGGATGTGTGATCCAGTTTTTTTTTTTATATTTAACAAACAAAACTCAATATTTATTGCCCTGATTCTGTAGTTTACAGAAACACCCCATATATGGTCCTAAACTTGCACAGAAGGAATGGAACACCATATGGTTTTTGGAAAGCAGATTTCACTGGGATGATTTTAAGCTGCCATTTCACATTTGAAGATCCCCTTATGCACTCATAGAGTAGAAACTCCACAAAAGTGACTCCATTTTTGAAACTACGCCCCTCAAGGAATCGAAAACTGATTTTACAAACTTTGTTAATCCTTTAGGTGTTCCACAAGAATTAATTGAAAATGGAAATGAAATTTCACTATTTCACTTTTTGTCAGATTTTTTATTTTAATAATTCTTTTTCCATTAACGAAGCAAGGGTTAACAGTGCTCAGGTGTTCGGCTCAAACACCTCAGCATGCTTGAGTGCTCTACCAAACACAATTGAAGTCAATGGGAGAATCCGAGCATTAAACCAGGCACCACCTGATCTGAAGAGGGGAGGGTGTCTGGTTCTTAATAAAAGGTCAGAAATTGAAGGAAAGACCACCGAAATGGTTAAGGAACAGCATGGAGAGGTTTTTTGGATGCATCTTGGACTCCCAGGTTGCTGCTGGCAATGATGTTGTTCGAGTAGTACCCCACTTTCACAGACTGACAATGATATGCACCAAACCGAAGATAAAATCGATTTTAGAGGAAAAATTGTTGGGAAACATTATTTCCTATATATTTACATACATATAAATTGCAAGCGCTGCCAAAAATTACACGGAAGAGGCACTCCAATACACCCTTTATTACACAAAAAGGAAGGCATCATACACCCGTGAAAAATTATAATTGATGGCCTGCTGGTAACCCTCAAAAAAATCTGGAGGAAGGGCCTTCTGGTGACCCTCTAAAACATTACGGGCAAGGGACTGCTGCTGAGCTGACCATTTAAAACATTAGGGGCGAGTGTCTGCTGCTGATCTGAGCATCGAAAAATGAGGGCCTGCTGGTGAGCTGATCCTGAAAAAAATTATATACGAGGGCCTGTAGGTGAGCTGACCCTCTAAAACATTATATGTGAGAGCCTGCAGGTAAGCTGACCTTCTAAATCATTCTATGCGAGGGGCTGCTGGTGAGCTGGCCCTCTAAAAGATTGTAGGTGAGGGTCTGCTGGTAAGCTAACCCTCTAAAAGATTGTAGGTGAGGGCCTGCTGGTGAGCTGAACCTCTAAAACATTTTATGCATGGGTCTACAGGTGAGAAGATCCTCAAAAAAATTGTAGGTGAGGGCCTGCTTGTAAGGTAACCCTCTAAAACATTATATGTGAGGGCCTGCTGTTGAATTCTCTCTCTAAAAGAGTGTAGGTGAGGGCCTGCTGAAAAGCTGACCCTCTTAAACATTATATGTGAGAGCCTGCTGGTGAGATGACCCTCAAAAAGATTATAGGTGAGGGCCTGCTGGTGAGCTTACCCTCTAAAGGTTTGTAGGTGAGGGCCTGCTGGTTAGCTTACCCTCTAAAACATTATTTGCGAGGGCCTGCAGGTGAGCTGACCCTCTAAAAGATTGTAGTTGAGAGCCTGCAGGTAAGCTGACCTTCTAAATCATTCTATGCGAGGGCCTGCTGGTGAGCTGGCCCTCTAAAAGATTGTAGGTGAGGGTCTGCCGGTGAGCTAACCCTTTAAAACATTATATGCGAGGGCCTGCTGGAGAGCTGACCCTCTAAAACATTATATTCGAGGGCCTGCAGGTGAGCTGACCCTCTAAAAGATTGTAGGTGAGGGCCTGTAGGTGAGCTGACCCTCTAAAACATTATATGTGAGAGCCTGCAGATAAGCTGACCTTCTAAATCATTCTATGCGAGGGCCTGCTGGTGAGCTGGCCCTCTAAAAGATTGTAGGTGAGGGTCTGCTGGTGAGCTAACCCTCTAAAACATTATATGCGAGGGCCTGCTGGAGAGCTGACCCTCTAAAACATTATATGCGAGGGCCTGCAGGTGAGCTGACCCTCTAAAAGATTGTAGGTGAGGGCCTGCTGGCGAGCTGAACCTCTAAAACATTATATGCATGGGTCTACAGGTGATAAGATCCTCAAAAAAATTGTAGGTGAGGGCCTGCTGGTGAGGTAACCCTCTAAAACATTAAATGTGAGGGCCTGCTGTTGAATTCTCTCTCTAAAAGAGTGTAGGTGAGGGCCTGCTGAAGAGCTGACCCTCTTAAACATTATATGTGAGAGCCTGCTGGTGAGATGACCCTCAAAAAGATTATAGGTGAGGGCCTGCTGGTGAGCTTACCCTCTAAAAGATTGTAGGTGAGGGCCTGCTGGTTAGCTGACCCTCTAAAACATTATTTGCGAGGGCCTGCAGGTGAGCTGACCCTCTAAAAGATTGTAGTTGAGGGCCTGCTGGTGAGCTGAACCTCGAAAACATTATATGCAAGGGCGTGCTGGTGAGCTAACCCTCTAAAAGATTGTAGGGGATGGCCTGTTGGTGAGATGACCCTCTAAAAGATTGTAGTTGAGGGCCTACCGTTGAGCAGACCCACTAAAACATTATATGCGTGGGTTAGCAGGTGAGCTGATCCTCTAAAAGGTTGTAGGTGAGGGCCTGCAGGTGAGCTAACCCTCTAAAACATTATATGCAAACGGCCTGCTGGTGAGCTGACCCTCTAAAACATTATATGTGAAGGCCTACAGGTGAGCTGACCCTCTAAAAGATTGTAGTTGAGGGCCTGCTTGTGAGCTGAACCTCTAAAACATTATATGCAAGGGCCTGCTGGTGAGCTAACCCTGTAAAAGATTGTAGGGGATGGCCTGTTGGTGAGATGACCCTCTAAAAGATTGTAGTTGAGGGCCTACAGTTGAGCTGACCCTCTAAAACATTATATGCGTGGGTCAGCAGGTGAGCTGATCCTCTAAAAGGTTGTAGGTGAGGGCCTGCAGGTGAGCTAACCCTTTAAAACATTATATGCGAACGGCCTGCTGTTGAGCTGGCCCTTTAAAAGATTGTAGGTGAGGGCCTGCTGGTGAGATAGCCCTCTGAAAGATTGTAGGTGAGGGCCTGCTGTGAGCTGACCCTCTAAAACATTATATGCGAGTGCCTGCAGGTGATCTTGTTGTGGAATCATATATCTAGTATCAAATGTATACTTGCTTGTATTATATCTAACAGTTTGCTTAACAAAATGGCCCCTGAAGTAGCAGCCAGCTCCCTTAATAATCCCTTACTAATCACTTTATGATATTGAAATTGCTGACATAATGCTGACATTTGCTAAAATATGGAGTGATAATGTGATACGTTGTCATGGGACTTAGTAATGTGACAATTAGATCATCAAATTAGCCGAGTCATAAAGTTCCTCTTTTTCTGCTATAAGAAATCATGTAATCTGATTAATAAACAGGACATCTAGCATTGACTTCTCTGTGACAGTCTGTGTGTGATCTCTCACGAGGCGTACGTATGCCAATCATTTTATACCATTCGGAGCAATACATCAACTCTTTCCTGGCTATTGGAGTCAGATTCAGAATCAGAACCATATCAGTTGGCGCCCAACGTGGGGCCTGAGGATTGGACCTCCTGCTGGCGTACCCCCAGAGACTGGATCCAGAGAGACAAGCCAACGGACACCGGGACTGCGCAGCCCGTAATAAGAGGTGAGAAAATATATTCATCTTACCTATTCTGTGTCCCTTGGCTTAGTCTATCCATATTTGTTCTAGGGAGGGGTGCACCGACAGTGAGGCATCCTCAGGGGCATGAAAGTAAGAACCCCATTGTATTGATAAGCTTGATGTATTGTGTTTTATTATTTTTGTGTATGGTTGGTTTCTCTGGGAGAAAGGAGAGGCATAGACTGACAGAACAATAGAAGTCTCCTAAAGTGCCTACATTGAGGGGTAACCCTGGTGTGTGACCCCAAGAAATAGTAGAAGGGAAGGAGACGGCTTGCTGATAACCCAGTGGTGTGTTAATCTCAAGCTCAAGGTGTTTGTTTGTCAGTGTCTGTGCTAATCCAACTATCAGAGACAGTAAGTGAAGGCTCCAGAACGTGTTGAAGGCTCCAGAACGTGGTGTTTTGAAAAAAATGGGTAACCGAAATAGTGTCCCGAAGGGCTATTGTTCACCTGAACAGTACGTGGCGGACCGGAGAGGAAAAGGTTATGTTAAAGGATTAAGCAAGTTAGAAAAGAGTTATGGTATTGCAAAAGGAGGTGTATTGTGTTCTGCTATATGGCAGACATTGTTGACTGAGAAGAGAGGCAAATTGAATGATGATAAGTTGATAGATACCGTTAGGGTATGGCTGGACTGTAGCAAAGAATTTGAACAGACAAAAGGAGAAGCAATGTTTGATGAAAAATCAGGACTCCATTACTATCGGCCTGGCCCAGTCTTAGTACAGGAACAGCCACCGCCCTATAACAATGGCGCAGCTGAAAGAAAAAGGGGAAGTTGGACTTGTACACATTGTGGTCAGCAGAACCCTGCCCCCCGTGATACAAGCTTAGCCTGTGGTGCTCCACGCCCACATAATCATGCTCTTTTAGCCCCCCAGCACGTCTCACCAGTCCCAGCAATGACGCCATCTTGTCCTCAGCCAACGCCCAAGGCTGGACTTGTAATCTCCCCAAACCCTGCTCTTTCTGTCATGCCACAGGTCACTACTATATACCCACTTGTAAATCCTGACGGCACCTACATGCTACCCAGTCAGCCCATAGCTCCAGCTCATATAATGGTAGGAGGTAGTGGTGCTGTAGATCAGGAAGATGAGGATGGGGAGAAACAAAAGGAAGATGCAGGGGAAGACTCACAGCAGACAGTGGACTATGCACCTGGTACTGCAGCACAAACCCCAGGATATCGCAGCCCCCCACCGCACCTTGGACAATTTTCTGATATTACCCTAAGTAGCCAGCAGGGTGCAGCAAGAGCAATGAATGAGTCTTTTCAAAACCAAATTACAGAGCTGCAAAGAGAGATCCATAACATAGGACAAGGAAATCTTGAAGCCTTAAGGGAAATATACTTGAACACTCGCCCAGTCGGCCACCTAAGTATGTGTCCTTTACCCCCCAGCAGTTGTTCACCATAGTGAACCTCATGCCTGACCCAGATACTCACCCTATGCCCTTTTACAGAAAATTGGCACAAGTATATCAAACCTACGGGTGTACTTGGTCAGACTTGCAAAGTATTGTACAAAATAAAACTGGTGAATTTTCTTCACTTATAATGGATCACATACGCCAACCAGAACTCCCTGGAGCAAATTATGACACTCGTGATTCAGAATCTGGCCGTGATTTCATTCAGCAATTATATAAGTGGGCGAAAGACAGACTAGCAGAGCAGTCCACAACCCTGCAAGACATGGTACAGGATAAAGCAGAGTCAGTAGAAAAGTTTGTACAAAGAGTTAAACAAAACTATAAAGATATGGGATTCAGTCCAAATGAACCTGTGCACTTAAGACTCCTAGCACGGTCATTTGTAGATGGCCTTAGGCCAGATCTGAACAAAGCTCTTGTAACCTGTCGCCCAGAATGGAAATCATTAACATTGGAAATTTTAGAACAAGTTGCAAAAGGGCTGGAGAGTAGTACAAAGAAATCCCGCATATCAGTCATGGCAGTCATGACGGGAGAAGGAGGAGAGGAAAGACCCCCGCCCCGTGTCTGTTATGGGTGCGGCAAACCAGGGCACATTAAGAGAAACTGTCGCTCCAAACATCTGTGGCCAGCAGATCAGAGCCAAAGAGGAACTCCTCCTCCATGGCCAGCTCCATCCCACTAGGACGTTGGCAAACCAGTGTTGCTGGGAGGGGACACCCCATGTATGGCAGTCTCTGCCCCTCCTGCAGGCCCCGCCCCTCGAATCACCCTCGATGTGGCAGGGAAGGAACTCTCATTCCTTGTAGACACTGGTGCAGCCCGCAGTGTGTTATGTGAGAACGCCATACTCCCTTCCTGGCTCACAGATATGCATTTACCCTGCTCTGGTTTAGAAGGGGTCACCCAGCACAACCCTGTTACTAAGCCTCTCTTGATTACTCCCTCCACTAAGTCCCAAAGCCAATCTCCACAGTTACATCTGCCCACTGGAGTAATGTCACAATTTGTTGTAAGCCAGACATGTCCTTATAACCTATTAGGCTCAGATTTTCTTCAGAAAATACGTGCCAACATCCAGTTCAAGGAAAATGGTACAGTTGTTTTAGGTACGGCATTGAGTCCTGAAGAAACCTGCCTCCTAATGGCATTAAAATCCCAGTCACTTGAATCACATGAGCAAGGGGATTCGCTGCAAAGCATTTTGCACCTCATCCCTGATACCCTTTGGACCAAAGGTCCCCAAGACATTGGGCGTCTCAAAGTCCCGCCAGTCACTGTAACCTTGAAGAATACTGCAGATGGAGATTCTGAAGATTTTATTGATCTACGTGCTGAAGAAGATCTTCAGGAAGAAGAACTATGGGCCTCAACCGACTCTCTTTACAAGGAACAAGAACATGATTGCATTACAATGATGGAAGCTGAAGTAGGAACTCCACCATCAATACAGGATACTCCTTTGCAAAACCCACACTGGACACTCTTTGTAGACGGTTCAAGGTATGCCGATGACAAAGGGAAATTCCATACAGGCATGGCAGTTACTAGTGAGTATGAAGTACTGTGTGCAAGGCAATTGCGCCCAGACCAGTCAGCACAAGAGGCTGAACTCATAGCCCTTACTGAGGCCTGCCTCATAGCAAAAGACTCCACTGCTAACATCTACACAGACTCCAGATATGCTTTTGGAGTAGTTCATGATTTCGGAATAATATGGAAGGCCAGAGATTACATTACAGCAGCAGGAACCCCAATTAAACATGCTTTAGCAGTGGAGGCTTTGATGACTGCAGTACTTCTGCCCACCAAAGTAGCAGTAATCAAAGTAAAGGCACATACCCGTGCTGACACACCAGAAGCCAAAGGAAATGCATTGGCTGACCAAGCAGCCAAACAGGCAGCAATGGAAGAGGAAAGAGCACAGCCAGATAAAATCATGTTAGCACAACCGGATGTCAAGCAACAAGAAGTATCATGGGAACTACTGAAACAGATGCAGAAGCAAGCCACCCGCTCAGAAAAGGAAACCTGGCTAAAAGAGTCAGCCCTGGAAGAAGAATCCGGACTTTGGACACAAGGGAAGAAAGTGTGCTTGCCTAGAGCACTCTATCCTGTAATAGCCTCTGTGGCCCATGGGCCCACTCATCAATCTAAGACAATAATGAAAGAACTCATCAATAAAATATGGGTAGCCCCAGGAATCACTCCTGTACTAGTGAAATATGTCCAGTCATGTTTAATCTGTGCCCAATGCAATCCAGGTAGGACTGAGCCCACGCCCAAAAAATGTCTCCCAAAAGCCTTATACCCCTTCCAGAGGATCCAGATTGATCATATCCAGATGCCAATGTGCCAAGGGTTTCAATACGTGTTAGTAGTGGTAGACATGTTCTCTGGGTGGCCAGAAGCCTACCCCGTCAGGAATCAGACAGCAACAACTACTGCTAAAAAATTGATACAGGAAACTGTCTGTAGGTACGGGGTACCTGAGGTCATTGAGAGTGATCAGGGCCCAGCATTCACTGCTAACCTAACCCAAGAGGTCTGGAAGATGGTAGGGTCACACCTGGCATTCCACACCCCTTACAGACCCCAAAGTAGCGGCAAAGTCGAGAGACTGAATGGGGTATTAAAGTCAAAAATGCTGAAAATGACTAGGGAGACAGGGCTCAATTGGGTTCAGTGTTTACCAATAGCACTCTTTGCAGTCAGACACACTCCCAAACCTCCCCATAAGCTGACTCCACATGAGATATTGTTTGGGTCGGGACCCCGGATGGGGCTGTACTTCCCTCAACAGTTGCAAATGCATTATGAATCTGTTGCAAAGTATGTGATAGCTTTGAGCAAACAGTTGTCTAACATCCATGTACAAGTCTTTTCTTCCATTCCAGATCCTGACTCCCTAGAAGGCAGCCACACTCTGAAACCAGGAGAGTGGGTAGTGGTCAAGAAACACGTCAGAAGTACCCTAGAACCACGCTTCGAGGGGCCTTACCAAGTACTACTGACCACTCCAACTTCTGTAAAGCTCGAAGGGAGATCCACCTGGATCCACGCCTCTCACTGCAAAAGGATAAGGAACCCGCCAGATTCAGAAATAACGCAATGATTTTCTTTTATCTGCTAGCACTGGTGACACTCACCAGTGCATACATTCCTCCCCCGGCAGAAATGGATGATGACGGGTGGGACAATAAGTTTGTCAAACATCATCAAGTGTTGTATAAAAGCCTGAAGGAAGGTGATTCTGACACCACCACCTCTTCACTAAAAGATTGTTGGATATGTACACATGGCCCAGTAAATGCTAGAGCTATGCCTTATTTAGCTGTGCCCCTAACCTTCCAAGAGATAAAAGATTTGGCAGGATCAGCTGTTTTCCTTTCTAGCAAAAAAGAGGTTAATACCAAAAATGGCAACAGAAAAGCTTCCCTAATAGTAGTAGCATGGGATGGGTCCCCATGGCTAATGATAAACAGAACAGGACCCTCAGCTCAGAATAGCAATATGCCCTGGAATGACTATATGTGGAGCAATGTATCCTGCTTCCCAAATTGGACCCACTGTTACTGCCTACAGGTACAAACCCATGGTATGGTTTTCAGCTCCCATAACAGATCAGGTTGTAATGATTCCAACCCAGACAGTCCAGTACAGTGCATTGGTATATATGCTGAAGCAAGTGGTGATCTGGCCTGCGCCCGGCGCAGTGTAAAGGACTTGACAATAGGGATAACTAGTAAAACCACAGAGGGTCAAGAAAAGGGGCAAAAACTAGCAGAAGGTATCAAATTAGCCCACTTAATCACTCGGTTGTTCAATAGTACAGTGGTTTCGGTCCCAAAAAATATATACCTAGTATGTGGACACAGGGCATATAAATGGCTCCCTTCGGATTTCAAAGGTTTATGTACAATTGCTAGGCTCACACCAGCCACTTTTACACTGCCTCATGGAAAATTAAATGTCAATGCCATCCCCAAACACACCTTATATAAAAGAGCCGCAGATAACATTCCTAGACCAAATGGAAAACCCCATCTTGTAGAAATGAGTGGTGCCAACAAGTTCTTTAGTACTCTATTAATCTATCCTATGCTTACACAAACATATGACAAGCTAGTAATGGCTACCGACTACTTGGATGATCAGATTTGGGAAATTATGAAACTGATGAATACATCTAATGTTGTTCAGAATCAGCTCATCATAGTCACTAATCAACACACTTTAGTATTAGACTATTTGACTGCAAAGGATGGAGGTATGTGTCAGGTAGTAGGTACTGCATGCTGCCATTATATCGATCCACAAGGTAATCTACAGGTAAAAGCTGGTTTGGAAAAGATGAGTGAGATACGTGATGAATGGCTAGAGGCTCACAGTGCAGATAAGTCAACATGGTGGTCTGACACTTTCTCATTCCTTAATCCCAGTAACTGGTTCAAGGGAATTAGTGGATGGACGATGGGAATAATTCAGGGAATATTACAGATAGCCCTAATATTGATGGTAATCTACATATTTATCAAAGTTGTTGTTTCCTGCATTAACCGCATCACCAACAGAAAGAAGCCTGCTGAGAAAACCATACTACTTCTCTATGAACAAATGGCTAGCACCGCAATAGATGTGGATGTGATTCCTGCATTCCCGACACCCCCGCCTTCTCCAACTCCCGCTGATGAAGCTCCTCCTCTACCCAGGCCTGAAGATCCAAGAGATTATGAGAATTAGGGACAAATGAATCCCAGGGTATTACCAGAAGTCCGCTCAATCGGGAACTTATTCACAAGGGATAAGTTGTCGCCACTGTGGGTGAAGAGGATACGAATGGTATGCCAGGGGATTCGCTAGGTTTAGGGAAAGTCTACAATCAAGTCTACAATCAAGTCTACAAGGGGGGACTGTTGTGGAATCATATATCTAGTATCAAATGTATACTTGCTTGTATTATATCTAACAGTTTGCTTAACAAAATGGCCCCTGAAGTAGCAGCCAGCTCCCTTAATAATCCCTTACTAATCACTTTATGATATTGAAATTGCTGACATAATGCTGACATTTGCTAAAATATGGAGTGATAATGTGATACGTTGTCATGGGACTTAGTAATGTGACAATTAGATCATCAAATTAGCCGAGTCATAAAGTTCCTCTTTTTCTGCTATAAGAAATCATGTAATCTGATTAATAAACAGGACATCTAGCATTGACTTCTCTGTGACAGTCTGTGTGTGATCTCTCACGAGGCGTACGTATGCCAATCATTTTATACCATTCGGAGCAATACATCAACTCTTTCCTGGCTATTGGAGTCAGATTCAGAATCAGAACCATATCAGTCTGACCCTCTAAAAGATTGTAGGTGAGGGCCTGCTGGTGAGCTGATCCTTTAAAACATTACATGCGTTGGTCTGCAAATATGCCGACACTCTAAAAGGTTGCAAGTGAGGGCCTGCTGGTGAGGTAACCCTCTAAAACATTATATGCAAAGGGCCTGCTGGTGAGCTGACCCTCTAAAAGATTGTAGGTGAGGGCCTGCAGGTGAAATTAATCTCTAAATGATTGTAGGCGAGGGCCTGCTGGTGGGCTAACCCTCTAAAACATTATATGCGAAGGCCTGCTGTTGAGCTGGCCCTCTAAAAGATTGTAGGTGAAGGCCTGCTTGTGAGATGGCCCTCTGAAAGATTGTATTTGAGGGCCTGCTGGTGAGCTGACCCTCTGAAACATTATATGCGAGGGCCTGCTGTTGAGCTGGCCTTCTAAAAGATTGTAGGTGAGGACCTGCTGGTGAGATGGCCCTCTGAAAGATTGTAGGTGAGGGCATGCTGGTGATCTAACCCTCTAAAACATTATATGCAAGGGCCTGTAGATGAACTGACCATCTAAAAGATTGTATGTGAGGGCCTGCTGGTGAGTTAACCCTCTAAAAGATTGTAGGGAAGGGGCCTGCTCGTGAGTTGACCCTCCAAAAGTTTGTAGGTGAGGGCCTGCTGGTGAGCTGACCCTCTAAATCATTATATGCGAGGGCCTGCAGGTGAGCTGATCCTCTAAAAGATTGTCTGTGAGAGCCTGCTGGTGAGCTAGCCATCTAAAAGATTATATGTGAGGGCCTGCAGGTGAGCTGACCCTCTAAAGAATTGTAGGTGAGGGCCTGCTGTGAGCTGACCCTCTAAAACATTGTATGCGAGGGCCTGTAGGTGAACTGACCCTCTAAAACATTATATGCAAGGGCCTGCTGTTGAGCTGGCCCTCTAAAAGATTGTAGGTGAGGGCCTGCTAGTGAGCTAACCCTCTAAAACATTATATGCGAGGGCCTGTATGTGAACTAACCCTCTAAAACATTATATGCAAGGGCCTGCAGGTAAGCTGACCCTCTAAAAGAATGTAGGTGAGGGCCTGCAGGTGAGCTGATCCTCTAAAAGATTGTATTGGACGGCCTGCTCGTGAGCTGACCATCCAAAAGATTGTAGGTGAGGGCCTGCTGGTGAGCTGACCCTATAAAACATTATATGCGAGGGCCTGCTAGTGAGCTGATTCTCTAAAAGATTGTCGGTGAGGGCCTGCTGGTGAGCTAGTCCTCTAAAAGATTATATGCGAGGGCCTGCAGGTGAGCTGACCCTCTAAAAGATTGTAAGGGAGGGCCTGCTGGTGAGCTGAACCTCTAAAACATTATATGTGAGAGCCTGCAGGTGAGCTGGTCTTCTAAAACATTATATGCGAGGGCTTGCAGGTGAGCTGGCCCTCTAAAAGATTGTATGTGAGGGCCTGCTGGTGAGCTGGCCCTCTAAAATATTGTAGGTGAGGGTCTTCTGGTGAGCTGACCCTCTACAACATTAGGAGCGAGGGCAGACTAATTAGCATGTTAATGTGATGGAAGAGGAGGAGGATGAGAAAAGGAAGATTGAACCATATACCATTTTTTGTGGTGGAAGGGGTGCATAGGAATCAGGGCCGGTGCAAGGATTTTTGCACACACAAGCAAAGCTACATTTTGGCGCCCCCCCCCCCCCCACAACTCGGTGGGGGTGATGTAAAAAGGAGGGCATGATGTGACATGGAGGGGGGTGAGAAATGTGACATGGAGGGGGGGAGAAATGTGACATGGAGGGGGGGGAATGTCACATTGAGGGGGGGAGAAATGTGACATGGAGGGGGGAGAAATATGACATGGGGGGGAGAAATGTGACATAGGGGGTGATGTGACATGGAGGGGGAGAAATGGGCACATTTCCCCCCTCTATTAATGTTGTGTAAAAATAAACATTATGCTCCTCACCTGGGCCTGTTCCCATCTGCAGCAGCTCCCCTTCTCCTCTGCGTGGTCCTGGTATCTTCTCTCTGTGCTCCCAACAATACTTTGAGGACCTTTCCCAATCAGCCAATCAGTGGCTGCAGCTGTGTCATGTGTCAGACCAGTGATTGGCTCAGCGGGAAATCACTGCCCTGACACGTGACACAATTGCGGCCACTGATTGGCAGAGTGGGAAAGGTCCTCAAACAACTTGTCAGGACTCGGGAGCCCAGAGAGAAGATATGAGGACCACCAGACAGAGAAGAACAGCCACAGGAGGCCGGCAGCATGCAAGTGATTAATGAAAAAAAAAAGTTTAATTTTTCCAGCCCCTCCCCTTCTCAGCGCCCTAAGGCGGCCGCTTGGTCTGCCTTATGATAGCACCGGGCCTGATGGGAATACAGAGTATTCAGTACATTATAAAAAACACATTTAAAGTGTCTTTATGTTCAGCCGCTTTCCTCTGGTGGAGTAGAGAAGTCAGGGGCAATCGAGGCCTTGTTCATTTTAATAGGAGTCAACCTGTCAGTATTTTCATTTGACATTATTATTTCCCCAGCAGCACTAAATACCCTCTCTGACAAATATGCTTGCAGCAGGGCAGGCCAGCACCTCCAAGGTGTAGAGCGCCAGTTTGTACCACGTGTCCAGCTTGGACACCTAGTAGTTGTAAGCCACAAAGGGATCATTGAGGACGCTGATACGGTCTACTACGTACTCCTTCACCATCTTCCCAAATTTTTCCTTCCTTGTACCACTAGGCCGCACATCAGGGTGATAGTGCTGGCGGGGTGTCATGAAACTGTCCCAGGCTTTGGACAGTGTTGCCCTATCTCTGTTGGAACTGCTTTGTGTTACCTTCGTCTCCCCTCCTCGGTTGCCCAAGGAACTACGTACTCTGCCGCCAGCTTTGTCAGATGGAAATTTTTGGAGCAATTTTTCCACAAGGACCTTCTGGTATTGCACCATTTTTCTCATCCTCTCGACCACAGGAACGAGACCTGAGGAGTTCTCTTTGTAATGGGAGTCGAGAAGGTTAAACAACCAGTAATCGGTGTTGTCCAAAATGCGTAAAACGTGTGGGCCACGGTAAAGGCAGCCTAACATGAAGTCAGCCATATTTGCCAGAGTCCCAACAGGCAAGACTTCTCTGTTGTTATCAGGAGGATGACAATCAATCTCCTCATCCTTTTTCTCTTCTTCTGCCCATCCACGCTGAACAGATGGAATTAAATTCCATGGGTACTACTCTCTGTAGTGGAGGCAACTGTCTCCTGGTCCTCCTCCTCATCATCATCCAATTTGCGCTGAGAAGACGAACTGAGGGTGGTCTAACTATTACCCAGTGTAATGTCTTCCCCCATCTCCACCTCTTCCACATGCAAAGCGTCAGCATTAATTGTTAGCAACAAGCCTTTGAGTAGACACAGAAGTGGGATGGTGACGCTGATAATAGCATTATCGCCGCTCACCATCTGTGTTGATTCCTCAAAGTTTCTTAAAACCTCACAGAGGTCAGACATCCATGCCCACTCCTCGCTTATGAGGAGCAGAAGCTGACTGGAAAGGTGACGACCATGTTGCAGCTGGTATTCCACTACTGCCCTATGCTTCTCTCAAAGCCTGGCCAACATGTGGAACGCCGAGTTCCAGCGCGTGCTCACATCGCACAACAGTCGGTGAGCTGGCAATTGTAAGCGCTGCTGCAGCATTGACAGACCAGCAGAAGCTATCAATGACTTGCGGAAATGGGCACACGCGCGGCACACCTTCACCAGTAGCTCAGGCAAATTGGGGTACGTTTTGAGAAACTGCTGAACCACTACGTTGAAGACGTGGGCTAGGCATGGGATGTGTCTAAGCCTGCCAAGCTCCAAAGCCGCCACCAAGTTACGTCTATTATCAGACACAACCATACCTGGTTCTAAAATGAGTGGCGAGAGCCACATCTCAGTCTGTTCTCTTATTCCCTGCCACAGCTCTGCAGTGGTGTGCTGTTTGTCACCAAAGCAGATCAGCTTAAGAACGGCTTGTTGACGCTTCCCCACTACAGTACTACACTGCTTCCAGCTACCGACTGATGGCTAACTGGTACTGCAAGATGATAATTCTGAGGTAAAAGTGGAATAGGAGGCGGTGGAGGAGAAGTGGGGTTGGAGCCACTAATGTAGGTGGTGGCGGAAACCCTGAAGGAAGTAGGGCCCTCAATCTTTGGCACCTATTCCATCCCAGGGTATGACTCGCTCGCGGCCACAACGTTCACCAAGTGTGCCGTCAGGGAAATGTAGCGTTCCTTGCCGAATACACTTGTCCGTGTCAGTGGTTAAGTGGACCTTCCCAATAACTACATTGGTCAGGGCACGGGTGATGTTACGGGACACATGCTGGTGTAAGGCAGGCATGGCACACCGTGAAAAATAGTGGCGGCTGGGGACTGCGTAATAAGGGACAGCCGCCAACATCAGGCTGCAGAAGGCCTCAGTGTCCACAAGCCTAAATGGCAACATTTCTAGGGCCAGTAATTTGGAAAGTTGTGCATTTAGTGCTATGGCCTGTGTGTGGGTGGCTGGGTATTTGCTTTTGCGTTCAAATGCCTGGGATAAGGACATTTGTATGCTGCGCTTGGACAAGGAAGTAGATATGGTCGCTGATGGTGCTTGCGAAGGTCTATGTGCAGGGCAGGAAGCATCCTGGCCTGTGCCTTCGACAGGGAATTGGCCAGCATGTAACACAGGAGAAGAGGAGGCAGTGTTGTGACCTGCAGATGCGGATTGTGAACCCTGGCATTCGGCCCACCTATTACGGTGCTTTGATGACATGTGGCGGATCATGCTGGTGGTGGTGAGGTTGCTAGTGCACACCCCTGCTCATTTTGTATGGCACAGGTTGCAAATTACAATTCTTTTGTTGTCTGCACTTTCCTAAAAAAAGCGGCAGACTGTGGAACACCTACTCCTTGGCAAGGGAGATTTCCGAAATGGTGTGCTCCAGGGAACAGTTGCTGGCCTGTTTGGTGTGGCCCGCCTTCTCCCTTTTGCCGCCCCACTGCCTCTTCCAGCCTGTTGCAGTGCTGCGGATCCCTCCCCCTCTGTACTGCTGTCCTCCCTCACTCGGCTTGACACCTTCCCAGGTTGGGTCAGTGACTTCATCATCCACCACTTCCTCTTCCACTTCCTCACTCTGCTCATCCTCCTGACTTGTTGACCCTACAGCAACTATGTCTCATCCTCATCATTAACCTCTTGAGACACTAATTGCCGTTGACTTATTGGCAACTTTGTCTCATTATTTTCATCCACCTCGTGAAACACAAATTGCCATTCCCCACCATCATCTTCTTGTGACTGTGGATGCTCAAGAGTTTGGGACTCAGTGCACAAGATCTAATGTCCCTCTTCAAGCAGGCTTGTCGAGAAGCCCAAATGAAGTAATGGCACTGAAAATAGCTCCTCGGAATATCCGAGTGTGGGATCACTTGTTTGGCAAGACTCTCCATGGTAGGAGGAAGGAGGATCAGGGTGAGAATTGTGTTGACCAGACTCTTGGCTACTGAGACTGGACTTGGTGGAAGAGAGGGTGGTGCTTAACCGACTGGAAGCATTATCTGCTGCAATCCAACTGACCACCTAGTCACACTGGTCTGACTTTGAGAGCGTTGTCCTGTGCCGCCATGCAAACTGGGACATGAAGCTAGGTATCGTGGATGATTGTTTTTCTTGCGCTCTGGCAGCAGGAACAGTTTGACAGATATTTTTGGGATGCTCACATGTTGCACAGGAGATGTAGCACAGATAATGTCGCTGTCTGCAACAGCCTAATTATTGCTGATGTCAGCAGGGGCTAATATAAAATTACAGAGAATGTCACAGGTATTTTGGATGGAAACGTTACACAGGAGATGTACCCCAGGTAATGTCACCGTCCGCAGTGGACACAGTCTACGTAAAAAGTACACTGGATGTCACAGATATTTTTGGGATGCGCACACGTTGCACAGGAGATATAGCACAGATAATGTCGCTGTCTGCAACGGCCTAACTATTGCTGATGTCAGCAGCGGCTAATATTAAATTACAGGGAATTTCACTGGTATTTTGGATGTGGAAATGTTACACAGGAGATGTAGCACAGCTAATGTTACTGTCCGCAGCGGACACCGTCTACGGAAAAAGTACACTGGATGTCACAGAAATTTTTGGGATGCGCACACGTTACACAGGAGATGTAGCGCAGATAGTGTTGCTGTCTGCAGCGGCCTAACTTTTGCACGCTATTTAGCACAGAATGCTCTGAAAATAGATATTGCTGCCACACTCAGTCCTTAAAAGGACTTTTGGGTCTGTAAAGTTTTAGCAATTTAGCGCAGGTTGCGCTAAAATATATATATATATTGCTGCTGCCACACACAATAGTCCTTAAAAGGACTTTTAGGAAAAGTTTTTCTAATGAAAAAAATGAAAATTTCACTCCCTACACTGTCTTTCCCTTATTCAGCACAGCTCTCCCTGACTAACACTGAACCAAACACGTGTCATGGCGCATTCCGGCCAGCCAATCACTGTAATGCCAGTAACCAACATGGCTACGGCATTATAGTGAAGGGCAGTACTTACCTGCATGTTTATTGGGAGGATAATCGAGCATTGCACTCGAGCACATGCGGTATTCGGCTGAATACCGCCATGTTCCAAGCATCGAGATGCTCGAGCCGAACTAGTGTTCGGCCGAGCATGCTCGATCAACACTATTTAACAGCCAAACAAAGCGTAATGTTTATTGCCCTGATTCTGTAGTTTACAGAAACATTCCATATATGGTTGTAAACTGCTGAACGTGCACACAGCAGGGCACATTAGGAAAGGAACGCGATTTTTTTAATAAACTTTGTTAACCCTTTAGGTGTTCCATTTTATTTTTTACGGTGTTCACCTGAGTGTTTAGTTCATGTGATATTTTTATACAGCAGGTTCTTACGGGCGCGGCAATTCCTAATATGTATTCTTTATTTATTTATGTTTTACACAAAAAGAGCATTTAAAAAAAAAATCATGTTTCAGTGTCTCCATATTTTGAGAGCCCCATATATTTTTTTTCTTTGGAGATTGTCTTAGGTAGGAGCTCCTTATTTGTGGGATGAGATGACGGTTTGATTGGTGCTATTTTGGGGTGCGTATGACTTTTTGATCGCTTGGTATTTAACTTTTTGTGATGTAAGGTGACCAAAAAATTGCTTTTATGACACCGTTTTTATTTTTTACAGTGTTCATCTGAGGGGTCAGGTCATGTTTTTTTTTTTTATACACCAGGTCCTTGCAGAGGTGGCAATAACTAATATGTCAACTTATTTATTTTTTACACAATGATATAATTTTTGAAACAAAAAAATATCATGTTTTAGTGTCTCCATAGTCTGAGAGCCATAGTTTTTTCAGTTTTTGGGCGATTGTCTTAGGTAGGGTATAATTTTTGCAGGATGAGATGACAGTTTGGTTGGCACTATTTTGGGGGGCATATGACTTTTTGATCGCTTGCTATTACACTTTTTGTCATGTAAGGTGACAAAAAATAGATTTTATTTTATATTTTTTACGGTGTTCAACTGAGGGGTTAGGTCATGTGCTGTTTTTATAGAGCAGGTTGTTACGGAAGCGGCAATACCTAATATGTATACTTCTTTTTTTCACATATAACACAATAATATCATTTTTTAAATAAAAAATAAATCTTGTTTTAGATGGCTGCTATGAGAGCCATAGTTTATTTTTATTCTTTGAGTGATTGTCTTAGGTAGGGGCTCATTTTTTGCGGGATAGGATGACGGTTAGATTGCTGCTATTTTGGGGAGCATACGCCTTTTTGATCGCTTGGTGTTGCACTTTTAGTGATGTAAGGTGACAAAAAAAGTTTTTTTTAGCACCGTTTTTTTTTTTTTTTTTTACGGTGTTTACCTAAAGGGTCTAGGTCATGTGATATTTGTATAGAGTCAGTCGATACCGACGCGGTGATACCTAATATGTCTACTTATTATCCCTATTTTAATTTTTTTATAAATTTTTTGTCCCACTCTGGGACTTCAACTTTTCGGGGTATATTCCCTTTTACAATGCATGACACTACTTCTGTATTTCCATGCATTGTCTGTAAGTGTATTACACACTGTAATACACTTCAACAAGCTTGCCTGTGAGATCCAGGGGGCTGGATATCGCAGGCTGTCACGGAAGGCAGCCACGATGCTTAACCGCCTCCGGACCGCCTAACGCAGATGTGCGGTCCGGAGGCGGCAGCCCTGCGCACGACGACGCATATACGCGTCATCTCGCGAGGGCCGGGATTTCCTGTGAACGCGCGCACACAGGCGCGCGCGCTCACAGGAACGGAAGGTAAGCGAGTGGATCTCCAGTCTGCCAGCGGCGATCGCTCGCTGGCAGGCGGGAGATCCGAATTTTTTAACCCCTAACAGGTATATTAGACGCTGTTTTGATAACAGCTTCTAATATACCTGCTACCTGTGTCCTCTGGTGGTCCCTTTTGTTAGGATCGACCACCAGAGGACACAGGTAGGTCAGTAAAGTCGCACCCAAACACTACACTACACTACACCCTCCCCGTCACTTATTAACCCTTTATGAACCCCTGATCACCCATGATCACCCCATATAAACTCCCTGATCACCCCCCTGTCATTGATCACCCCCCAGTTAGGCTCCGTTCAGACGTCCGTATGATTTTTACGGATCCACGGATACATGGATCGGATCCGCAAAACACATGCGGACGTCTGAATGGAGCCTTACAGGGGGGTGATCAATGACAGGCGGGTGATCACCCATATACACTCCCTGATCACCCCCTGTCATTGATCACCCCCCTGTAAGGCTACATTCAGACGTCCGTATGATTTTTACGGATCCATGGATACATGGATCGGATCCGCAAAACACATGCGGACGTCTGAATGGAGCCTTACAGGGGGGTGATCAATGACAGGCGGGTGATCACCCATATACACTCCCTGATCACCCCCTGTCATTGATCACCCGCCTGTCATTGATCACCCCCCTGTAAGGCTCCATTCAGACGTCCGCATGTGTTCTGCGGATCCGATCCATGTATCCATGGATCCGTAAAAATCATACGGACGTCTGAATGGAGCCTTACAGGGGGGTGATCAATGACAGGCGGGTAAACAATGACAGGGGGTGATCAGGGAGTGTATATGGGTGATCACCAGGCGGGTGATCACCCATATACACTCCCTGATCACCCCCTGTCATTGATCACCCGTCTGTCATTGATCACCCCCCTGTAAGGCTCCATTCAGACGTCCGCATGTGTTTTGCGGGTGATCACCCATATACACTCCCTGATCACCCCCTGTCATTGATTACCCGCCTGTCATTGATCACCCCCCTGTAAGGCTCCATTCAGACGTCCGCATGTGTTTTGCGGATCCGATCCATGTATCCATGGATCCGTAAAAATCATACGGACGTCTGAATGGAGCCTTACAGGGGGGTGATCAATGACAGGGGGGTGATCAATGACAGGGGGGTGATCAATGACAGGGGGGTGATCCGGGAGTCTATATGGGTGATCACCCCCCTGTTATTGATCACCCCCCTGTCATTGATCACCCCCCCCCTGTAAGGCTCCATTCAGACATTTTTTTGGCCCAAGTTAGCGGAAACTTTT
Source organism: Bufo gargarizans (assembly GCF_014858855.1). Classification (NCBI taxonomy): domain Eukaryota; kingdom Metazoa; phylum Chordata; class Amphibia; order Anura; family Bufonidae; genus Bufo; species Bufo gargarizans. The sequence goes on along the minus strand of NC_058082.1, from coordinate 264,869,089 downwards.
TGTTTGTTTTTGTTTTTGTTTTTTCTTACTAAGTCTCATATTCCACTAACTTGTGTCAAAAAATAAAATCTCACATGAACTCACCATACCCCTCACGGAATCCAAATGCGTAAACATTTTTAGACATTTATATTCCAGACTTCTTCTCACGCTTTAGGGCCCCTAAAAAGCCAGGGCAGTATAAATACCCCACATGTGACCCCATTTCGGAAAGAAGACACCCCAAGGTATTCCGTGAGGGGCATATTGAGTCCATGAAAGATTGAAATTTTTGTCCTAAGTTAGCGGAAAGTGAGACTTTGTGAGAAAAAAACAAAAAAAATCAATATCCGCTAACTTATGCAAAAAAAAAATAATTTCTATGAACTCGCCAGGCCCCTCATTGGATACCTTGGGGTGTCTTCTTTCCAAAGTGGGGTCACATGTGGGGTATTTATACTGCCCTGGATTTTTAGGGGCTCGAAAGTGTGAGAAAAAGTCTGGGATCCAAATGTCTAAAAATGCCCTCCTAAAAGGAATTTGGGCCGCTTTGCGCATCTAGGCTGCAAAAAAGTGTCACACATGTGGTATCGCCGTACTCAGGAGAAGTTGGGGAATGTGTTTTGGGGTGTCATTTTACATATACCCATGCTGGGTGAGAAAAATATCTTGGTCAAATGCCAACTTTGTTTGAAAAAATGGGAAAAGTTATCTTTTGCCAAGATATTTCTCTCACCCAGCATGGTTATATGTAAAATGACACCCCAAAACACATTCCCCAACTTCTGAGTACGGCGATACCAGATGTGTGACACTTTTTTGCAGCCAAGGTGGGCAAAGGGGCACACATTCCAAAGAGCACCTTTCGGATTTCACAGGCCATTTTTTTACAGATTTTGATTGCAAAGTTCTTCTCACACATTTGGGCCCCTAAATTGCCAGGGCAGTATAACTACGCTACAAGTGACCCCATTTTGGAAAGAAGACACCCCAAGGTATTCCGTGAGGGGCACGGCGAGTTCCTAGAATTTTTTATTTTTTGTCACAAGTTAGCGGAAAATGATGATTTTTCTTTTTTTTTCTTTTTTCCTTACAAAGTCTCATATTCCACTAACTTGCGACAAAAAATAAAAAATTCTAGGAACTCGCCGTGCCCCTCACGGAATACATTGGGGTGTCTTCCTTCCAAAATGGGGTCACTTGTGGCGTAGTTATACTGCCCTGGCAATTTAGGGGCCCAAATGTGTGAGAAGAACTTTGCAATCAAAATCTGTAAAAAATGGCCTGCGAAATCCAAAAGGTGCACTTTGGAATATGTGCCCCTTTGCCCACCTTGGCTGCAAAAAAGTGTCACACATCTGGTATCGCCGTACTCAGGAGAAGTTGGGGAATGTGTTTTGGGGTGTCATTTTACATATACCCTTGCTGGGTGAGAAAAATATATTGGTCAAATGCCAACTTTGTATAAAAAAATTGGAAAAGTTGTCTTTTGCCAAGATATTTCTCTCACCCAGCATGGGTATATGTAAAATGACACCCCAAAACACATTCCCCAACTTCTCCTGAGTATGGCGATACCAGATGTGTGACACTTTTTTGCAGCCAAGGTGGGCAAAGGGGCACATATTCCAAAGTGCACCTTTCGGATTTCACCGGTCATTTTTTACACATTTTGATTGCAAAGTTCTTCTCACACATTTGGGCCCCTAAATTGCCAGGGCAGTATAACTACCCCACAAGTGACCCCATTTTGGAAAGAAGACACCCCAAGGTATTCCGTGAGGGGCATGGCGAGTTCCTAGAATTTTTTATTTTTTGTCGCAAGTTAGTGGAATATGAGACTTTGTAAGAAAAAAATAAAAATAAAAAATCATCATCATTTTCCGCTAACTTGTGACAAAAAATAAAAAGTTCTATGAACTCACTATGCCCATCAGCGAATACCTTAGGGTGTCTACTTTCCGAAATGGGGTCATTTGTGGGGTTTTTCTACTGTCTGGGCATTGTAGAACCTCAGGAAACATGACAGGTGCTCAGAAAGTCAGAGCTGCTTCAAAAAGCGGAAATTCACATTTTTGTACCATAGTTTGTAAACGCTATAACTTTTACCCAAACCATTTTTTTTTTGCCAAAACATTTTTTTTTTATCAAAGACATGTAGAACTATAAAGTTAGCGAAAAATTTATATATGGATGTCTTTTTTTTGCAAAATTTTACAGCTGAAAGTGAAAAATTTCATTTTTTTGCAAAAAAATCGTTACATTTCGATTAATAACAAAAAAAGTAAAAATGTCAGCAGCAATGAACTACCACCAAATGAAAGCTCTATTAGTGAGAAGAAAAGGAGGTAAAATTCATTTGGGTGGTAAGTTGCATGACCGAGCGATAAACGGTGAAAGTAGTGTAGTGCCGAAGTGTAAAAAGTGCTCTGGTCATGAAGGGGGTTTCAGCTAGCGGGGCTGAAGTGGTTAAGGAAGGCATCAGGCTGCCTTCCCTGCCATTGGGTCCCCGTCACAGTAGCGCGGGGACCCCATGGCCACCTCGCACACTTCTGAAGCCCGCACGTGCAATGGTCGTGCAGGGGTTCATGTGCCGGCATCAGCGATTTCCCGATGCCGGCACATACAGCAAGAGTCCGGCTATCAGTCACTGCCAGAACCCTGCCGCTACATATGCAGCGCTGGGCATTAAGTCACGTCCGGTTGCACCGTACATGTATGGCGCAGGTCGTTAAGGGGTTGAGAACCATGTGTTGATATGGGCCCCAAAGAGCTTTGATCTCAATATCATCAGTCTCTCTGGGACTAGATTAAGAGGCCAAAGGATTTGGGCAAGCCAATATCTACAATATATCTCTGTTTAGTGTAGTACCCTGGAGCAAGGATCCTTTGCAGTATGGACATTTGTAGAGATTTGCCCCTATTGCAACTAGGCAAAGCCATTAATTTCCTGCTTTATTGCTTTTTGAAGGGTTAACTTGCACTATGATTTATGCCGTTGTTTGTACTTATATTGTTGAATTGTATTTTATGTTTTTTTGTAATATATCCTTTTTATTTGCACCATTATTGCACTGTATTTTCACTGTGCTGTGCAAAGGGTTAATAGACAGCCAACTAATACTGAGAGACTTTGGGACTTTTTCCCTATGCACTGAGAAGCTAGTACATTTCCATAGTTGCTGTAAGAGAATATGCAGAGCTAAGTTTTGAAGAGACATTTTGATTGTCTAGTTAACCCCAAGCCATTCTGAGAATGTTTTCTTCTGACACATTGCATTTCATGTTAGTGGCAAATTTGAGTCAATATAAACCACTTTTATTTGTAAAAACATCTTAAATTTTCAGAAAATATGGAAACATTCAAAATTTCTCTGCTTTTAAGGGCTCGCTTACATGTGATGCTCGTTGGCATATAGCGGACCGCATTTGCAATACACAGGCACTGTTCCTTGTCCATTCCGCATCACGGATGCGGACCCATTCATTTCAATGGGTTTGCAAATCCGGAGATGCGGAACGGTGGGGACCGGAAGAATGGAACGGAACACTACGGAAGCACTACTGATTGCTTTCTGGGGTTCCGTTCCATGCTTCCGCACCGCAAAAAGATAGAACTTGCTCTATCCTTTTGAGGAACGGAAGGATTTCAGACCCATTCAAGTCAATGGGTCTGCGATTCCCATATGCGATTTGTGGTCCACAGCACGGACATGAACGAGCCCTAAGGCAGATAGTGATGCCTCACAAAATAGTTATTACTTTGAATACAGTATATCTACTTTATGTTTGCATCATTTTGCAAATGTCATTTTATTTTTTAAAGACATCAGAAGTCGTAGGCCTCTTTCACAAAGGTGTAGTGGGTGACGTGCGGGAAAAGATGCGGGTGTGTTACGGTAAAATGCACAATTTTTCCCTGCGAGTGCAAAGCGTTTTAATGCGTTTTGCACGCTCGTAAGAACAATCATCATGTTTGGTACCCAGACCCGTACCCGGACTTCTTCACAGAAGTTTGGGTGTGGCTTGGGTGTTGTGTAGATTTTATTATTTTCCCTTAAAACATGGTTATAAGGGAAAATAATAGCATTCTTAATAAAGAATGCTTAGTAAATTAGGGATGAAAGGGTTAAAAAAAATAATAATTTATGTCACCTCATCCACTTGTTCGCACTGCCTGGCTCGTCTTCTGTCTCCTTCTTTGATGACCTGGGAGGAAAAGGACCTTTGGTGACGTCACTGCGCTCATAACATGGTCCATCACATATTCAAAACCCACTTTTTTAAGGACCAGTTCAGTTATGAAGTAACTTTGTAGGGCTTGCAAAAAACCACCCATAAATGACCCAATTTTACACCCCTCAAGTTATTCAAAACTGATTTTACAAACTTTGTTAGGCCTTTAGGAGTTCCACACAAATTAAAGGAAAATGGAGATTAAATTTTTGGCAGATTTTCCATTTTACGAAATTTTTGCCATTCCATGTACTTTCCGCATCCGTTGCTCCTTTCCGTGGTCCGCAAAAAAGTGTAACATGACCTATTCTTTTTAGTTTTGCGGACAAGAATAGGCAGTTATATTAAACACACACGGACGCTATCCGTGTTTTGCGAATTGCAATTTGCGGACCGCAAAACACACAACAGCCGAGAGCATGAAGCCTTAGGCGGTAGATCGTGTGATGTTTTAATAGAGCAGGTTGTTGCAGACATTTCAATACCTATTATGTTTTTTTTTCTTATTTTATTTCGATTTTACACAATAAAATAATTTTCTGAGGCCAGTTTTTTTGTTAGTTGTTTTGGGAAGTTGTCTCATGTAGGGGCTAATTTTTTGGCGAGATGTGATGACAGTTTGGTTGGTACTAATTTGGGATACATATAACTTTTTTGATCACTTTTCATATCATTTTTGGGGAAGTGAGGTGTGCAATTCTATCAAAGTTTTTCTCTTTTTTTTTACAGCGTTCACCGTGTAGTAAAAGCAATGTGATTCTTTTATAGATCAGGTCGTTACGAACGTGGTGATGCCAAAAATGTGTAATGTACCCAATTATAAATGTGTGGATATGGGAAAGAGTTTGATTTTTTTTATTTATTTATTTACGCTTTTTCCTTTTTTTTTTTTTTTTTTTTTTTGTACCCAGACCCACTTGGTTCATGATGATCCAGTTAGTCTGATGGCACTACAATACACTGCAGTACACTATATACACTAAGGCCTCATGCACATGACCATATGTGTTTTGTGGTCTGCAAAAAAGAAAACGTATGACGTCCGTATGGCATCAATTTATTTTGCGGATCGGTTACTTTTGCAGATCCATTGTAATAATGCCGATCCTTGTCCGCAAATTAGAAAAAAATATGACATGCACTATTTTTTTTTGCGGGGCTATGGAACGGACATACTGATGCGGACAGCACGCGGTGTGCTGTCCTCATTTTTTGCTAACCAATTGAAAAGAATGGGTCCGCATGCTATCAGCAAAAAAAAAACGGAATGGACAAGGAAACAAAATACGTTCATGTGCATGAGGCCTAAGCCTGATCAGGATCCTGCCTCTGGTAGGACCCTGTCAGGCCCAGATACCATGGCAAGCTGGATTCCTGTGTAAGATGTCCAGTTGTCATGGTAACTATCGGTATGTTGACAGATAAGAGCAGCTGCCTGATGGGGAGGCGGAAACTCCCTTCCTCTGTTAACACTTCCAACCATCGGGACATTGCTATAGCAATGTAGCGGCCCAATGGAGGAGGGAACTCTCTCCCTGTTAACCCCTTCCATACAGTGGCCCCTACAGACCGTGGCATGGAAGGGGTTAAACGGCTGTCATCTGAGCCAGTACCATTGTCGGTCGTTACAGCAGAGTGTCAGCTATATGTTACAGTTGACACTCTGCTTTTACCGCTCGGCCATCCTGAATAATTATGGGGGCGAGGAAAGGGTGTGTGCTGGGGGTCCCACTCGCTATCCAGAATGGGGGCGATCAGGGCATTATAAACTCCACAACAGCGCAGCCCCAATCTCCTCAACACTCACTGAGAAGATTTGGACTGCACTGATCAATGCTGCAATTGGTCTGTCAAATCTGACTGACCAAGCACAGCGATCCAAAGGCAGGGACCACACTGATTGACACTTTGACACTTTGATCTAATGACTTACTGTGTAAGTGTATGATGAGGTAACTAACACCACATCGTGATTTACACAGTATGTCATTGGTCAATAAGGGTTTAAGTTCTGTTTAGACAGTTGTTTACATCTGAAAACTGCTTAGTCATCCCCAATGACTTGTATTGAGACTCAACAGAAGTCTGTGGCAGACTGAAATTGCAACATTGTTTCTGTTCTCCAGCTCCACCCCTCTCACTAGAAGGTTAAAGTTAGGTTAAAGTTCAGTTAGAAATTATATAAAAATAGAGCAGTCAGAGCCTCAAGTTGTCTGCAGATAAGGACGTGTTCAGTAGAAGAGACTCTGTCAAGAGTGACCAGATGAAGATTCTGAGATGGGAATACTCTGCCACAGACCCTGTGTCATCATCCCTTTGACCAGGGAGCCAGCCGGATGACTGACCCATAGATCCTAGGCTACCAGCCCTTTGGTCAGGGTACCAGCCTTCTGAGAGAGAAAATGACAGCTGTCTCAGACCTTTCCTCAGCACAGAATTTTATTTTACCAAAGTGGAAACATAAGAAGCTAACTCAATCCATTGTTTGTATTGTTTTGCACTTTAATTTCTGTAGTAAAGAAGCATACTAGATTACCGTAAACCCTGACTCCCTGGACATTGGGGTGCCCCATGTTTTACCATCTCCTCCAGAGAGCAGCAACATATGGTGAGTGGTGACACCTCATAGGTGTCTGGGGGACCCATCATAGCACTGGGGCCACCCCAATCCCAGCCACCGCATTAGTTCTCCAAGGTGTTTGGAACAACTTCCCTGTTGTGTTCCTTTAGAAACTGTGCAAGTTTGAAGGCAAAGGTTGGTCACACCAAATATTAAATTTGATTTACATTTCTCTTTTGTTCATGAACTTTGTTAATTGTTAAAAATAAACTAGTAACACTTCCATGTTTTTAAATGATTCTTACTTTGCACATTTTTTTTGCGTAAAAGTTTTGCCCACTACTCTATGATGACATTACTAATGCTGTATTGGTATTAAAGAATTTGAAAAGGGTTGGAAACAGTCCCATGAGGCCATACTGTTGTCATACACAACTTTTCCGGACAGTTGGTGTACATTTGGTTGGGGTCAAATTTATCCATGCCCAAATCAAATCTGATAACCGATTATTGGGAATTGGACCCAAAACTACTTTCAAGGAATTTGCTCATCTCTAGTGAAAGTCCTTCTGATAGTGGTAAAAACTGGACCCCTAAGGGTGGAATCTTTGGTATAAAAAGGGGCACAGCAGCATCAGCAGGTGACCATATGGAACAGTACTGCTATTTTACAAACTAGGGATGAGTGAATATACTTTGGATGAAACATATGAAGTTCATTTGCATAAAACTTTGTTCTAATACTGTGCTCCAAGTTTGGGAAATGTTTTTTTACAGTACAATTTAATTTATGAAGTTATTACGCAAAGTCTCACGAGACTTCGCAAAGCAATAACTTTGGCTTATCGGAGCTAATACATTCTAATACTGTACAGAGCTCCTTCTCCGCACAGTATTAGAACAAAGTTTTATGCGAATCGACTTCGGATCCCTAGTACACACCATGCAACTTGTTCTTTTTATTTTCCTAAAAACAAAAAAAATCTAGTAGGAGGAAGAGTATTAAAATAGGATAAGCGCAGACAAGGTTTCAACATATCCATACCCTAAGCCTAGATTTTCAATAATAGCACTTCAGGGGATCCCCACTAGCTTGTGATGATTGTCCAAATATAGTGTCATATATTTACCCGTCTGTGCTCACACAGTGAGCTCGACCGCGCTATGGTGGCACAGCTGGTGTCATTCCATTGCTGTGTCAACCAGCTCCACTGACAACGGGGTGGTCAGCCTATCAGGCATGCTGGGCCAATCAGGCTCGGCGCTGGTGTCTTGTGCTTTCTGATGGCAGGGTATAGGTTTCCTGTGATTAGTCTTTCTGCCTCCTGTTACTTGTTCCTTAGATGCCTGTATCTGTGACCTTCTGCCTGTTACCTCTCCCCGACTGCTAATTTAGCCTCTGATGTTACCTCCAAGCTTTGACCCTGCTTGGTATTGGACTCTGAATTTTCCCTCTCTTGATTCTAGCATTACTGTCTGGATCTGACCCTATCTGTCTTATTACCCCTCCTAGGTCCTGCACAATTAGCCAGGGTAAGAACCGTCACCCAGTTGATGGCTGATATTTATGGTGGATTGCAGGGGCGTTGCTAAGTTAAAACATTCGCAACCTGGGCCCCTGATGTTTTGTCCCAGTCCCTGAATGTCCTGCCTGCCAGATAGATCCAACTGTGTTGCCATCCTCAGAAGGGCAATACAATTGAATCTAATGCCCTGCAAGAGCTGAAGGACCTGTGGTGACATCACAGGTCATGTGATCAGTTCTAAATGTATTAGCTGAAAAGGACCTGCGATGATGTCACCATCATGTGACCAGTGCAGGAGAGGACGGCTCAGCAGTGAAGAGAACTCCTGGGAAGAAGCTGTAGTGGGGTCTGCTACATGAGGAGAGGTAAGTGAAGGGAGAGGCAGAGCAATGCTGGGAGTTGTGGTTATTTAACTGGGACTGTATGTTACGGCTGAAGGGAAAGAAGTTATTTACATGGGACAGTGGAGTGGAGTGATGTTATTTACATGGGATTGAAAGTTGAGGTGGTGATGTTATTTTTATGGGAATATATGTTGCATGCGGCTGTGGGAGGGAATAATATTATTTACATGGGACTGAATGCTGAGAGGTAATGTTATTTACATGGGACTGCATGTTGGAGGTGGCTGGGGAGGGGGTTATTTAATTTATATGGGACTGCATGTTGAAGGTGTCTGGGGGAGAGAGTGATGTTATTTACATGGGACTGAATATTGAGGGGTGATATTCTTTACATGGGACTGTATGTTGAAGGTGGCTGGGGAGGGAGTGATGTTATTTACGTAGGACTGTATGTTGGAGGGGGCTGTAGATAGAGAGGGATGTTATTTACATGGGACTGTTTATTAGAAGGGGGCTGGAGAGAGGGTATGATGGTATTTACATGGGACTTTGTGGCAAAGGGAGGGGAATAATGTTATTTACAATGGACTGTATGGTGGAAGGGCTGAGGAATTATAATTTCTGAGAACACTAAAGGAAGGAATATAACTACAGGGGGCACGGTATAAATACTGGAGGAGCTTAATGGAAAGCATTATAACAGTAGGGGGCAATATAAATACTGGGGGAGCTTCAGGGAGAGCATTATAGACACAAAAAAAGGAGAGAAAGGCAAAGCACGACTAACAACGTATATAAACTTTAGGGAAAATCCAATAAAATACAATGACGGACAGTACAATACAATGGAGGATAAAAAAGACACGCAGGGTGGGAAAGGATCACAGAATGGACAACATGAAAAAGCAATAGACAAGGGCAGAGAGATACTAGATAGTTAATAAATACCCAAGTGGGGGACATGTATAAATGACCTCAACATTATAGAAGTAGGGGGCATTATAAATACTGGGGGCACTGTAAAGGCATTATAACAGTAGGGGGCAATATAAATACTGGGGCACTTCAGGGTGAGCATTATAACAGTAGGGGTAGTATAAATACTGGTGGCACTCTAGGGGACACTATAGATGTTCTTATTACTACTGGGGGCTCTATAGGAGGAACTTATAGATCTGCCTTATTTCTACTAAGAGAACTATGGGGGCCTTATTACTACTGAGGGGTCCGTAGAGAGCCCACTGAGGGAACAATAGGGGGCCCTATTTCTACTGGGGGCTCTGTGAGGGTATTATGAATAGTGGAGGGCTCTTCTACTAATGGAGACACTCTTGGGAGGCACTGGCATGGCTGGGGGCACTGTAGGGGGTAGTATTACTAATGAGGGCATTCTAGAAGGGAATTACTATTGCTGGGACTCTGAGGAGCACTATTACTATGGGGGCACTCATTGTTCTTCAGGATAGTATTTGGGGGTATTGGGGAGTACAGCGAGCAACAGGATAACACTGTTGAGACTCCAGGTTGGGGCATGATGATAGAAATGTGAGGAAGCTAAGATGTCTGTGAGTCACATTCTGCAGAGACGAGGAGGCTGAGATAAGTTGTCTGAACTGAATGGAGAAGATGGTGACAGAGAAGATCTTCATCACATGAGAAGTCACCTGAGAGGTACTGGATGTGACAGGTATGTGCTGCTGTACAACAAGTACAGTAAAATGTCTTCAGTGCTAGTGTTTGCAGGGGGGATTGGGGGGGGGCAGTTGGTTGACTTAGAGAGTTTGGCCATATTCATTGGGGCTTGGGCCTTGGATCTTATGAGACCCTAACAACGCCCCTGGTGGGTCGTCTAAATAGGAAGATCTGTCGAGTTCAGGGCTGCACTTTTTCCCACCTAACACGACATATAGGAAGTAGAGTTACTGATACAAAATATTGCAACTAGTGGTAGCCCAAATAAAAGTATGCACCAAAGAAATTGTCTATCTGGACATCTGAGATTCTGGTTTGTATATGGTACCTATATGTTGGAACATTATCCCTTCCTGATAATAACAGTGTCTAGAAATTTACAAAACGTAGTTTTAATTAGAAAACTAAAGATTAGAAAACTAAAACTAAAGCCTATCTGCATTAGAAAATTGAGGACATCAAACATATATCTTAATACAAAATAATGTTTTAGTTCTATGTAATGTAAAGTGACTGAAGATGAATTTCAAACCAATCCTCTGGCACTCGATATTAAAAACTCAGTTCCTTGCCATGAGGAAGGATGATGGATTTCTGAAACCTTTTACATGTATTTTAAACCGTTGTGCTGCATACATGCCTCTTTTAAAATGTTTTTTTTTTTATAAAAGAACTGAGTTTTTGAGGACTGATTTGGAATTGATCCTCATACAAATGAATTGAGCCAATACAGTCATCCAGTTTTGTCTCTACAGCACAGCTAAAAGTGAACAGGTGGAAGCAACATTGTGAAGATATATTGCACCCAGTTTCATTAGTTTGAAACTGTAAAGTGACTAACGTATGCCAAATAATTTTAGGTGAAGTAAAATAAGAGGTCTGTAGGGAACCAGATTCCTCAGATCACAATTATCACCCAACTGCATCTAAAAAATGTGTGCTAGCTATCAAGGACAAGGTGTAAGGGTTGTATTAGACTGGTCGTCTGCCAGATCATTGGTATCGACCATTCGTAGTAACGCTCGTTAATGATGATCTGGCAGTGTAATACTGGCACTGATTACACGATAAACAAGCAAACGCTCATTCATCAGGCAATCCAGATTTTTAAACTAGCTTAAGGCCTCATGCACACAACCGTTGTTTCATTCCGTGTCCGTTGTTGCGTTTTTTGACTTTCAATGGGTCAGTTGAAAACTCGGCTAATGTACAATTTGTCATCCGCGTCCGTGATCCGTGGTTCCAGTCCGTCAAAAAAATATAACCTGTCCTATTTTTTTCATGGAAAACGGTTTGCGGACAAATTCAAGTCAATGGGTCCGTGAAAAAACACGGAGGCACACAAGTGTCATCCGCGTCCGTTTTTTTCCTATCATTTGCATGGCAAACTTGACTTAGACTTTTTTTTAACTTTCCTTCATGTCTGGTGATCCTCCAAAAAAAAAAAGGAAGACACACGGAAACAAAAACGGAAACGGATCACGGAACAACGGAACCCCATTTTGAGGAACGGAACACAACAACGGTCGTGTGCATGAGGCCTAAAAATCATTTTTTACCAGCGGGAGATCATACTGTTTAATCACAATCTTCTGCCGGCAAGTAACTAGTCAGTATGGGGACGAGTGATGACAATAGCGATCACCCCTCCCCATACTGCTTGTAATAGCAGTGGTCCCCTCCACTAACGGTCAGGCGATTACCGTGTAGGAACGGTTCCCTCCCAACAATCGCCTGCTACATCGCTGTATGTTATAAAGCCTTTTGCTTTTATACTGATATGGTAAAGAGGTCATTTAGTGCGGACAGATGCTGCTTGATGAAAAGAATATGCCTCACCTTTGTGCAGTCCTGATTTTAAGTATCATTAATCAGTAAACATCTGCTTTAGTTAGCAATGCATTTAACAAATATTAACTAGTTGGAGATACAAGGAGCATTGACTTGTATCAGCAGCACATTTTCATGTCTACCAGCTTTAAAAAACTTCCCAGGACGTAAAAAAAATATGAAGCATGTGCTAGCCACATTGTCAGAAACAGTATGGAAGCTTTCATGTGAGAAGTGTGCTATTCTCAGGTCATGCATAGTTCAGCAGGAATAGAAACAGACAGAATTTTTGCCATATTGTTTTCTATAATAACCAAATGGAAACTGTGAACAGAACTTATGACACATCTTGTCTTAACACTAAATCAATATAAAATTATGGTACAATATATGCAAATGTTACCAAATGTGGTGTTTACTCCCACTTTGACTAATTGTTAAAATATGATATTGACGCAAGGAAAATAAGTATGAATTATGTCTCTTTTTTTGTATGTGGTATGCATTTAGGTGAACCGGCTCATGCATGCTTCTGTATTATTGCTCTGCTTTCTACAGATCTATAATAAGGCTAATAAATAGCACCCCTCAATCAGTATTTAGTGCAAGAAGGTATATGGCACCCCTCAATCAGTATTTAGCGGAAACAGGTATATAGCGCCCCTCAATCCGTTTTTGGCGGAAACAGGTATATGGCACCCCTCAATTAGTATTTGGCGGAAACAGGTATATGGCACACCTCAATCAGTATTTTGGGGATGACGGTATATAGCAATAGCACCACTCAATCAGCATTTGGCGGAAACGGGTGTTTGCCACCCCTCAATCAGTATTTGGTGGAAACTGGTATATAGCACCCCTCAATCAGTATTTGGTTGAAGAAGGTATATGGCACCCCTCAATCAGTATTTGGCGGAAACAGGTATATGGTACCACTCAATCAGTATTTGGTGGAAACAGGTATATGGTACCCCTCAATCAGTATTTGGTGGAAACAAGTACCGTATTTTTCGCCGTATAAGACGCACCGGCCCATAAGACGCAACTAGGTTTTTGGGGAGGAAAAAAAGAAAAAAAATATTTTTTACCAAAAGGTGTGCTGTGTGTTTGGTTGGTTTGGAACTAATGGTGGTCTGTGGATGGCACTATTACTGGGGATCTGTGGATGACGGACACTGTTATGGGGGGATCTGTGGATGACGGACACTGTTATGGGGGGATCTGTGGATGACGGACACTGTTATGGGGGAATCTGTGGATGACGGACACTGTTATGGGGGCATCTGTGGATGACGGACACTCTTATGGGAGGGATCTGTGGATGACGGACACTGTTATGGGGGTATCTGTGGATGACGGACACTGTTATGGGGGGATCTGTGGATGACGAACACTGTTATGGGGGGGATCTGTGGATGACGGACACTGTTATGGGGGGATCTGTGGATGACGGACACTGTTATGGGGGGGATCTGTGGATGACGGACACTGTTATGGGGGGGATCTGTGGATGACGGACACTGTTATGGGGGGATCTGTGGATGACGGACACTGTTATGGGGGGATCTGTGATGGACACTGTTATGGGGGGATCTGTGGCTTGCACTGTTACAGGGGGATCTGTGGCTGGCACTGTTACAGGGGGAGATCTGTGGATGGCACTGTTATATATGTGTCATCCACATACCCTCCCAGCCCATAACTGTGCCATCCACAGATCCCCCGCCGCTCCAGTATACAAATATAAGATGTCTTATTCAATTAATAGTTATTAAACATGCCCCCCAACTCCTAATAGTACCTTACATCCTAACCGCTTCAGTACAATGGAGCCTGGAGGCAGGCAGGCCGGGCGGGCGGCGCGTCACTCACTGTCGTCACTTGCCTGCGCCGCCTGCTTCATTCATAAAGTAGGCGGCGCAGGCACATGACATCAGGGAGTTACGCTGCTGCCCAGCCTGCATTGTACTGAAGCGCTTAGGATTTAAGGTACTATTAGGAATAAAGGGGCATATTTAATAACTATTAATTAAATAAGACATATTATATTAGTATACCGGAGCGGCGGGGCGGGGCTATAGTACAGTGACTGCACCGCCCCGCCGCTATTGCCGGCCCCCAGCTCCTCCTCCCAGTCCCTCCCCGAGTCCCCGCTCACTTTACATCACAGCTTGCGATGTAAAACTGACAGCATTCGCCGTATAAGACGCAGGGGCATTTTCCCCCCATTTTGCAACAATATGCAACTCATTTAATAACATGTAGTATGAATTACGTCTCTTTTTTTTGTATGTGGTATGCATTTAGGTCAGGAGGCTGATGGATATTCGGCTGGGAAAGCCGCATTTTATGACCGTGTGTGAACGGGCTTTTAGGTGAGTCAGGTTATTATATGTTTAGTTAGAACCCAGCCAGGCAGGTGTTTATTTTGTATCATTTATGTTTGGTTTGCTGAGGTGCCAAATAAAGCGATGTTTAGACCTGAAACTTGGTGTCTGGCGACTATGCTTGTGTGAATGACTCCCGGAGAAAGCTAACCCCCCACAATATACAGTGGGATGCGAAAGTTTGGGCAACCCTGTTAATCATCACGATTTTCCTGTATAAATTGTTGCTTGTTACGATAAAAAATGGCAGTTAAATATATCATATAGGAGACATCAGTGATATTTGAGAAGTGTGCTATATTTGTTTAAACAAAATTAGGCAGGTGCATAAATTTGGGCACCACAAAAAAAAATGAAATCAATATTTAGTAGATCCTCCTTTTGCAGAAATTACAGCCTCTAAACGCTTCCTGTAGGTTCCAATGAGAGTCTGGATTTTGGTTGAAGGTATTTTGGACCATTCCTCTTTACAAAACATCTTTAGTTCATTCAGGTTTAATGGCTTCCGAGTATGGACAGCTCTCTTTAAAGGGAACCTGTCATCGGGATTTTAGGTATAGAGCTGAGGACATGGGCTGCTAGATCACTGCTAGCACATCCGCAATACCCAGCCCCCATAGCTCTGTGTGCTTTTATTGTGTAAAAAAAACTATTTGATACATATGCAAATTAACCTGAGATGAGTCCTGTCCCTGACTCATCTCACATACAGGACTCATCTCAGGTTAATTTGCATATGTATCAAATAATTTTTGTTACACAATAAAAGCACACAGAGCTATGGGGACTGTGTATTGCGGATATGCTAGCGGCCATCTAGCAACCCATATCCTCAGCTCTATACACAAAATCCCGGTGACAGGTTCCCTTTAAGTCACACCACAGATTTTCAATTATATTCAGGTCTGGGGACTGAGATGGCCATTCCAGAACGTTGTACTTGTTCCTCTGCATAAATGCCTTAGTGGATTTTGAGCAGTGTTTAGGGTCATTGTCTTGTTGAAAGATCCAGCCCGGCGCAGCTTCAGCTTTGTCACTGATTCCTGGACATTGGTCTCCAGAATTTGCTGATACTGAGTGGAATCCATGCGTCCCTCAACTTTTACAAGATCCCCAGTCCCTGCACTGGCCACACAGCCCCACAGCATGATGGAACCACTACCATATTGTACTGTAGGTAGCAGGTGATTTTCTTGGAATGCTGTGTTCTTTTTCCTCCATGCATAACGCCCCTTGTTATGGCCAAATAACTCAATTTTAGTTTCATCAGTCCACAGCACCTTATTCCAAAATGAAGCTGGCTTGTCCAAATCTGCTTTAGCCCACTTCAAGCGGCACTTTTTGTGCTGTGGGCGGAGAAAAGGCTTCCTCTACATCACTCTTGCATACAGCATCTCCTTGTGTAAGGTGCGCCAAATGGTTGAACGATGCACAGGGACTCCATCTGCAGCAAGATGATGTTGTAGGTCTTTGGTGCTGGTCTGTGGGTTGACTCTGCCTGTTCTCACCATTCGTCGCTTCTGTCTATCCGAGATTGTTCTTGGTCTGCCACTTCGAGCCTTAACTTGAACTGAGCCTGTGGTCTTCCATTTCCTCAATATGTTCCTAACTGTGGGACACAGACAGCTTTCTGTATCCTTCCCCTAAACCATGATGGTGAACAATCTTTGTCTTCAGGTCATTTGAGAGTTGTTTTGAGACCCTCATGTTGCTACTCTTCAGAGAAAATTAAAAGTGGAGGGAAACTTACAATTGACCCCCTTAAATACTTGTTCTCATAATTGGATTCACATGTGTATGGAGGTCAGGAGTCACTGAGCTTACCAAGCCAATTTGAGTTCCAATAATTCGTTCTAAAGGTTTTGGAATCAATAAAATGACAACAGTGCCCAAATTTATGCACCTGCCTAATTTTGTTTAAACAATTATAGCACACTTTCTGTAAAACCAATAAACTTCATTTCCCTTCTCAAATATCACTGTGTGTGTCTCCTATATGATATATTTAACTGACATTTTTTATCGTAACAACCAACGATTTATACAGGAAAATCATGACAATTAACAAGGTTGCCCAAATTTTCGCATCCCACTGTATATGGAAAAAAGTGAATTTCTTCTTGTGAGGCCTCCTGTACACTACCGTATGGCTTTTTCAGTGTTTTTTAATCTGTTTTCCACAGATCCGTTGTTCCGTTTTTTGTTTCCGTTGTGTTTCCATTCCGTTTTTCCGTATGGCATATACAGTATACAGTATACAGTAATTACATAGAAAAAATTGGACTGGGCATAAAATGACATACGGATGCATTTCCTTATGTGTTCCGTTTTATTGGCGAACCTATTGACTTGAATGGAGCAACGGAACATGATTTGCGGGCAATAATAGGACCTGTTCTATCTTTCAACGGAACGGAAAAAAAGAAATATGGAAACGAAATGCATACGGAGTACATTCCTTTTTTTTGTGGAACCATTGAAATTAATGGTTCCATATACGGAACGCAAAAATCTGCCTGTAAGCGTAAAAAAAAAATGATTGTGTGAAAGAGGCCTAAGATGTATATTATACAAGGCGCAGAAAATAAATCAGGAGGCCTAAGATCTTGTAATGGGCGGAACTAGCTGAGTGCCAGAAGCTGTATTAAATATACAACTCTATACCTCACTCGCTATATATGCTTTCCTGAATCCAAGCCCCTAAAATTCACCCAATTATATCTACAAATTCTCCCCTTATACTAACCTTATAGGGTCCCTATCACACTACATTAGTGGTTTGTGTCTACAATTGTTTTATTAGCAGACACTGCTATTACACATACCTCCAGTTTACAATCTGACGATAGAATTGCATTTGATGATGTGCTCAACAAAAGAACCTTCCTGAATTTGGCAAGCCCTCCCCCAATTGGTCCCAGTGTCATGTGATTCTGCATCTTCTTCCTCTCTCATGGTTTTCCCCAGCATTCACAGTAAAATGGTGTTGGGTGCCCTTTTGATTCAATTTGTCTGAAACAAATTGCAATCCAACTAGTTTAGAATCAATTCATTCATTTTTCGGTAGAATATATGCTTTATTGTAATGTACTAAACCTGTCAATTTTCACACTGGCAGTTGCCTATGAAACCCAGCCTAGACTTCCATACATACTCAAAACAATATAGTAAAATCTCTGTTAGGATATTAGTCCCTCTAGCGCTGCAAATCCTAGGACAATGTGAGTTAAAAGGTCCACAAAATATAATAGAAGTGAAGAGGATTGCGCTGCAGGAGAGAGTTATTTTGCTATTAAAGTCAAAACCTATTTGTTTACAAGAGGAAATCTTCAGTCAATAGGACCACATGCACACATCAATCTCAGCTGCGGTATGGAAACCTGAAATGGAATAAAAACCGCACTATGGTGTAGTAAATTCTCAAATGGTGATGTCACCTTGTGAACAGATTGTACTCACAAGACTCCACTGATATTGCGCGTGGATAAAGATCTCATCGGTGTCTTCAGCCAGAGAACTTCACAAGTTGCGGTGAACGTAGGTCTGGAGCGGTCGGTTAAGCGGATAATCGCACGGACAAAGGTCTTGAGGATGTCCTGTGTGAAGGAACTCTGTGTGTATCGTAGATGCAAGCTTGGAGTCGTCAATTCAACAGAAGTTCAATGGGTGGATTACCGCAATCCAAAGAATGGAATACCGCTTGTCAGAAAATAGCATCAGACTCCCCACTTTCCGATGTCTCAAAGAAAGGAGGTCACAACAATAGTGAAGTACGTACCAAAGTGTAAGATAAAAATGTTTAATATACTCACAAAAAAAACAAATATAGGAGCGTGTTAAAAACAGTCAGTAATGCCCGACCCGGGTTTCGCCATAATGCTTCGTCTGGGGCGTAAGTTACTAAGTGGATACAGCTGGATATAAATTGTCAGGGGGATCTTTCCTGTTGGGCGTCTTGTAAAACTCTTTGGGTGTTAAAGGTATTATTTTATTTCAAAGGGATACATACTAGCCTCATCTGAATACAGACAGATGCCAACAGTCCAACAGATTATATAAAAAAATATAATAAAAATACAAAATATAATGAGGACAAAACCAAAACGATCAAGTCAAGGATCCATGTCCCCCCTTATCATACAGAGGCACTCCAAGGGTAATACAAATTTGCAAACCTTTTTCTTTAACCCTAGGATGAAAACTTAAACTATACAAGCATTGACGTCACATTCAATGTTTAACCCCTGGGGCTGAATGGTGTTTAAAAGAAACATCCACTCTACCTCTTTTTTGTTTAGTATTGCAATAAAATCTCCTCCACGTATGGGGGTATAGACCAGCTCAATGCTGGTAAAAAGGAGACCCCTGGGGTTTTTCTGATGATGAATCTTAAAATGTAGAGAGACACTATGCGTCTCAAGCCCTTTTTTAATATTACAAATATGTTCCTGAACTCGAGTTTTTAGGCTTCGTGTGGTTCTCCCCACATATTGGAGGCCACACGGGCACTCCAACAAATAGATAACCCCCACATTGTTGCAAGAAAAATTGCCTTTTATTTAGAAATTTGTCCCTTCTCTTTTTTTGGATGATATAGTATCCACAAACCTTACCCGATCTTTTTGGATGCGGTTTCTACAGGGTATGCAGAAACCGCACCATGTGAATTTGCCCTTATGTGCAACCTTGTGAATTTTATTGGTTTCAAAGCTGGCACTATGTACCAATCTGTTAGCAAGATTACTCGCTCTCTTAAAAACTACGGGAGGTCTGTCTGGCAAATCCTTACTGAGAACGGGATCGTTTTTGAGAATGTGCCAATTTTTATTGATCAAGTTCTTAATATGACCCACTTTGTTATTATATTGAGTTAGAAACATGTATCTTTCTTTTGTGGATCACTTTTTTTGTCTATGAAGGGCTTGGTAACGCAACACTCATCTTCTATCTCTTCTCTACATTGGTCTAGAAATTCCTCCTCATATCCTTTCTCCAGAAATCTACTTTTAACCATCTGACCCTGTTCCCTATAGTCTTCTATTTTGGTGCAGTTTTTGGAGATGCGTTGAAACTGGCTTTTGGGGATATTCCTAAGCCAGGACGGATGATGGCAACTGTTTAGTTCAATATAAGTATTTACGTCCACGGTCTTAAAAAAGTTCTTTGTTTTGAGTCTCCTATCTTCTAAAAAAATAACTAAATCCAAGAAATATACAGAGGTGGCACTTATATGGCTGGTGAACTTAAGGTTGAAATGATTTTTATTAATGTCAGCTATGAAGGTCTCCAGACCCTCCCTCTCACCAGACCCTCCTTCTCCAGTGAAGAGAAGGAGGCACTAAAAAGGCTGGAAAAGAATGATAAAATAGTAATAAAACCGGCGGACAAGGGAGGGGGGGGGGGGGGTTGTGCTAATGGATGTGGAACAATATACATCAGAAATGGAAAAATTGCTTTCGGATAAGGATACCTACTTAATGTGGAAAAATAATCCATTTAATATGTGTAAAAAACAACTAGAAGTGATATTGAAGAAGGGTTTGCAAAATGATGTTTTAAATAAAAAGGAGTTTGATTATCTCTCCATAAACAATCCTGTTACCCCGGTCATATATTTTTTGCCAAAGATACATAAGGATCCAGTTCATCCTCCAGGAAGACCAATTGTTTCAGGGATTAATTCCCTGAACAGTAGAGTCTCTGAATACATTGATTATTTTTTGCAAAAATTTGTGACAGTGGCCCCCTCCTTTCTGAAGAACTCCTCAAGTGTAATTGACCTTATAGAGGATATCGGAGAAATTCATGGAACCATTTGGTTAGCCACAGTAGATGTTTCCTCCCTCTATACTTGCATACCGCAGGATTTGGGTATTAGAGGGGTCCAAGAAGCCCTGGATAATGATCCTCAGATGAGGATAGCACAAAACAATTTTATCCTGGACTGTGTAACCTTCTGTCTCACCCACAATTATTTTTTGTACAGTGATCAATTCTATCTCCAGCATTCTGGCGTGGCGATGGGGGCGAAATTCGCCCCCAGCCTCGCTAATTTGTTCATGACCATGTGGGAGAGAGAGATGATTGACACTGTCCTCAATAAGGATCTGGGAAGGGGAAAATTATTTGTATGGCGCAGATATATAGACGACTGCCTTCTCATCTGGTCTGGTGAGAGGGAGGGTCTGGAGACCTTCATAGCTGACATTAATAAAAATCATTTCAACCTTAAGTTCACCAGCCATATAAGTGCCACCTCTGTATATTTCTTGGATTTAGTTATTTTTTTAGAAGATAGGAGACTCAAAACAAAGACCTTTTTCAAGACCGTGGACGTAAATACTTATATTGAACTAAACAGTTGCCATCATCCGTCCTGGCTTAGGAATATCCCCAAAAGCCAGTTTTAAAGCATCTCCAAAAACTGCACCAAAATAGAAGACTATAGGGAACAGGGTCAGATTGTTTAAAGTAGATTTCTGGAGAAAGGATATGAGGAGGAATTTCTAGACCACTGTAGAGAAGAGATAGAAGATAAGCATTGCGTTACTAAGCCCTTCATAGACAAAAAAAGTGATCCACAAAAGAAAGATTTCAGATACATGTTTCTAACTCAATATAATAACAAAGTGGGTCATATTAAGAACTTGTAGAATAAATATTGCGGCACTCAGATTTTGGGTTGTTGCATTTCAGACTTTTTTTTTTCTTTTTTTTTTTTAAGTATTAGCAGTGGTTCCATACAAAAAGCCCACTTTAGATCCTTTGTATAAGCAGTGTTTAAAGACCAGACGTTTCGGTCATAACAGACCTTCATCAGTGGTCACATATTTTTTTATCTGAAATAATACATTGCACAAGACATGAGTTGGCATGAAAACAACTGAAATACATATGCTTTAAAGTAAAAAAAAGGGGGGAGATGATCTCTCATATACATATATATATATATATATATATATATATATATATATATATGTACACATGTGGTTGTCCAATATGTTACACAGTACATGATTGACACATAAAAGAACATGTTGCAGACGTCTCAAAAAGGGGTCAGGTCATGTCGGATACATGATAAATGCTAAAGGAGGAGAATACATCAAGGTAATACGATGCAGGAGAATGCATCAAGGTAATGCGATGCAGGAGAATGCATCAAGGTAATGCGATGCAGGAAAATACATCAAGGTAATGCGATGCAGGTTATGCTATGATGGATGCTTGATCACCATAATTGCTATAGTAGGGTACGTACGAATCATGACAAGATTATGTAGCTTTATTTGTTATAAATTATAACCATCGCCAATTTCAGCAGCGTCCATGTGGTATAAATACAGGTCCTTGCAATTAGCCCGGTTTTAGGTGCATAGAGGGTCATGGTATATGTTGTTTCTGATGACACAATATATAATATAATGTGCAATGTGGCACAGAGTATATGGATCATGGCACGCAGACACTATACGGGATATGCCTCATGTAAATGGTGTGTAGCCATGTGGCAACCATATTAGGAATACGTCTAAATAGATAAGTGGTGCAGCTTAGTATATAATTGCAGGCATTGCGTATGTGTATGCGTACCAGTGTCCATACTTCAGCACAGCTGTATTCACGTTAGGCATGATAAAGCAGGGTGGCGGATTCAAATGACTGAAGGGGACAATTCCTGTAGGGGATAATTCCCAGATGAGTGACAGCCAGCTGTGCGTCGGTACCAGGTGGGAAGTCGGCAGTGGCAGGTATCGCTATGTGTGGTAATAGCCTGCAAGGGAAACATGAATATAGCTCATTACCTGCTTTAGTAGGGTCTGGACATCTGGGCTTGGATGCATGGCATCACGTCTGGCCCGACCCTGTCTTAAATGTACGCTCTCCCATGTAGTTCCGGTCACCTGACCGGAAGTTGCGCGGCCGCTGGAACGCACATTTGCGTTCCACGGGGATATCATGTGACCAGGGAGGAAGTACTTGCATGCTGCCGTCAGGATTATACATTAAAGCATGGGTTTGACTAGTATGAACGCTCCTGGACATAATAGTGGAACTGGTGCAAGGTATATTTATAAGAAAAACATACTATCTGATGTTCCTGACGTCACATAAGGCTTCACTACACCGGCTATATCTTAGTTTAATTATTATGAGGTGGACCTGTCAGACAACTGTGTAATACATAATATACTCAATTCAATGGTTATATGGAAAAGGAGGGGTATGAGGGAATAATGAACCTGGTAAGGAAAAGATTAAGGAAAAGGTTAATCATGCAGGGAAGGAGGGAAACTAGGGGAAGAGATAATCTCACCCACATCAGTTGCAATATTATTCTCAGCGTGTCTGTAAAAGTGAAAAGACAAAAGCATATTAGAGCAATATTCACATATATGAATCATATATTTAAAAAAAAAATCACATTCACGGTTTAGTCCATTTGGTGCAAGTGTCCCTAGTTTATGGATCCAGAACGCCTCCAGTTGTCTTAGGAGGAGTATCCGGTTCCCTCCTCTCCTTGAAGGGTCTATTTGGTCCAGGATTTGAAAACGCAATTGAGAGATTTGATGTTTTTTATCCGTAAAGTGGTGTGGGATTGGCAGGAAAGTATGCCCAAGTCTTATTGTCGACTTGTGCTTACTTATGCGGTCCCGTACGTGCTGCGTCGTTTCTTCTACATAAGCGAGTCCGCATGAGCATTTTATCAGATAAATAACAAACGTTGAGTCGCAGGTGTAGAATCCACGAATCTGAATCCTCTGTCCAGTGCATGGATGTGTGGCATATCCACCTTTTATTACGCTGGAGCATTGGGCACAATGGATGCATGGGTATGTTCCTAATCGTCTGCTCTGTAAGAAAGTTTGCCTGGGTAGCTTGGAGAAACTACCTATATCGGCTTTTATTAGTTTATCTCTAATGTTGGGGGATCTTTTGTAACATGTTAGTGGTGTTTGATTAAATTCTTTTATGGAGGGGTAAGCTTTAGTTAGGAGTGGCCAGTGTTGTTTCAGAGCTTGTTGAATTTTGTTGTATTAAGGGATGATATGTAGTCACGCATGCGATTCTATTCTCATTATTCATTTTAGGTCGTGGTTCTCTGACCCCGGTGAAGTCTTGTAGGGTATCTTTGAGGATGGCTTCTGGGTAACCCCTCCTACGGAATTTTTCTGTCATGGCTTGGAATTGTGTATCTCTTGTGTCGTCATTACTCACGATGCGGTCCACACGTGTAAATTGTGATCGAGGTAGGGATTGTTTTAGAACTTGATCAATAAAAATTGGCACATTCTCAAAAACGATCCCGTTCTCAGTAAGGATTTGCCAGACAGACCTCCCGTAGTTTTTAAGAGAGCTAGTAATCTTGCTAACAGATTGGTACATACTGCCAGCTTTGCCACCAATAAAATGAACAAGGTTGCACATAAGGGCAAATTCACATGGTGCGGTTTCTGCATACCCTGTAGAAACCGCATCCAAAAAGACCGGGTAAGGTTTGTGGATACTATATCATCCAAAAAAAGAGAAGGGGCAAATTTCAAAATAAAAGGCAATTTTTCTTGCAACAATGTGGGGCTCATCTATTTGTTGGAGTGTCCGTGTGACCTCCAATATGTGCGGAGAACCACACGAAGCCTAAAAACTCGAGTTCAGGAACATATTTGTAATATTAAAAAAGGGCTTGAGATGCATAGTGTCTCTCTACATTTTAAGATTCATCATCAGAAAAACCCCAGGGGTCTCCTTTTTACCGGCATTGAGCTGGTCCATACCCCCATACGTGGAGGAGATTTTATTGCAATACTAAATAAAAAAGAGGTAGAGTGGATGTTTCTTTTAAACACCATTCAGCCCCAGGGGTTAAACATTAAATGTGACGTCAATGCTTGTATAGTTTACGTTTTCATCCTAGGGTTAAAGAAATAGGTTTGCAAATTTGTTTCACCCTTGGAGTGCCTCTGTATGATAGAGGGGGACATGGATCCTTGACTTGATCGTTTTGGTTTTGTCCTCATTGTATTTTGTATTTTTATTATATTTTTTTATATAATCTGTTGGACTGTTGGCATCTGTCTGTATTCAGATGAGTCTAGTATGTATCCCTTTAAAATAAAATAATACCTTTAACACCCAAAGAGTTTTAGAAGACGCCCAACAGGGGAGGTCCCCCTGACAATTTATATCCAGCTGTATCCACTTAGTAACTTACGCCCCAGACGAAGCATTATGGCAAAACCCGGGTCGGGCATTACTGACTGTTTTTAACACGCTCCTATATTTGTACTTTTGTGAGTATATTAAACATTTTTATCTTACACTTTGGTACGTACTTCACTATTGTTGTGACCTCCTTTCTTTGAGACATCGGAAAGTGGGGAGTCTGATGCTATCTTCTGACAAGCGGTATTCCATTCTTTGGATTGCGGTAATCCACCCATTGAACTTCTGTTGAATTGACGACTCCAGGCTTGCGTCTACGATACACACAGAGTTCCTTCACACAGGACATCCTCAAGACCTTTGTCCGTGCGATTATCCGCTTAACCGACCACTCCAGACCTACGTTCACCGCAACTTGTGAAGTTCTCTGGCTGAAGACACCGATGAGATCTTTATCCACGCGCGATATCAGTGGAGTCTTGTGAGTACAATCTGTTCACAAGGTGACATCACCATTTGAGAAATTACTACACCATAGTGCGGTTTTTATTCCATTTCAGGTTTCCATACCGCAGCTGAGATTGATGTGTGCATGTGGTCCTATTGACTGAAGATTTCCGCTTGTAAACAAATAGGATTTGACTTTAATAGCAAAATAACTCTCTCCTGCAGCGCAATCCTCTTCACTTCTAGACTTCCATACATGGCAGACCCAAAAGCCTTTGTAATCGGATTGTAGGGAGCCGATGAATTCAGAAAGAGAGTCCCCTTCCTCTGTGAACTTCTTAAATGCAGCAGTCAGTATTGACAAAAGCATCTAATGGGTTAATCTACTGGCATTTGACCTTTTAGCATTGCCAGCAGATACATCAAGGGCAAGCACAACTTCTGTGCCCACCCGATCAACGCTATGTCCACTGGTCTGTGCATCCATGATACATGTCCTTAAAGGCTAATGGTGGTGGTACTGTGAGTCAACTACTCACACCTGTGATAAAAAAAAAAAACGGCGGTCCGTTTGCTGCAAACATTTCGCGTTCGTGATTTGCCGAACATGCGAACATATGGCGATATTCTCGCCCGCCATATTCTTTTACATTGTGAATAACTTGACCCATGACACATCCATCAGGTGGTACAGGACAGCCAATTGAGACGTTTCAGCACATGGACATACCCCCTACCTTATAAATAAACCGGATCTGGGTGCCATTTTACATTCAGTCTTTTGCCAGTGTAGGGAAAGGTTGCTGTGTGGAGCAGGGACAGGCTGTTAGGGACACAAATCGCTAGCTAATAGGTCCACAAAAGTCCTTTTAAGTACTAGTATAGGTGTACTATTGATAGGTGTAACTTACTGAGGAGTGTAATATACTTATAATATACTTTCTAACATAGAAAGTATATTATAGTGCAATTGTATTGTGCAGCAGTTGTGTGCGGTTATGCTGTAATACTGCAGCCACACAGAGTGCCAAACGCTATTTGAACAAATAATTTCTACTGGTTTGATTTACCAGTTGCCCCCTCAAAAAACCTGATTGAGTCAGGGGTTTTATTTACCAATAATATACGTTCTATATCGTGCATTTCGGTAGTGCAGAATTTGTCTGTGGTTTTGTTGAGTTACCGCATCTACACAGAGTGACAAACACTATTTGAAGAAATAATTTCTACTGGTGTGATTTACCAGTTGACCCCCCCCCCCAAAAAAAAAACTGATTAAAGCAGGGATTTTATATACCAATACTATACATTCTATATAGTGCATTTAGGTAGTGCAGCATTTGTCTGCGGTTTTGCTGCGTTTTACCACATCTACACAGAGTGAAAAACACTATTTGAAGTAATAATTTCTACTAGTGTGATTTACCAGTTGCCCCACCAAAAAGTTGATTGAAGCAGGGATTTTATATACCAGTAATATACGTTCTATATAGTGCATTTCGGTAGTGCAGCATTTGTCTGTGTTTTTGCTGCGTCACCGCATCTACACAGAGTTACAAACATTATTTTAAGAAGTAATTTCTACTGGTGTGATTTACCAGTTGCCCCCCCAAAAAACTGATTGAAGCAGGGATTTTATATACCATTAACCTGTTGGGGATACATGACATACCGGTACGTCATGATGTCCCGGTACTTAAGGACACATGACGTACCGGTACGTCATGTGTATTTCCGATCACCACCGCTGTATGGAAGAGGTTAACAGGGAGGGAGCTCCCTCCCTCTCCTATCGGGGGCTGCTGTGCCATTTCAGCCCCCGATTCTTGACGGGATCACAGAGGGAGGGGGACCCTCTTTGTTGTGGCAGCGAGTGATGGTTACCATGGCAACCGGATGCCTTCACAGGCTTCCTACTGTCCATGGTGCTGATCAGACTTCTGCTAATGGCAGAAGTCTGATCAGACTTTGTAAAGTGAAAATACAGTACAGTAAACTATATAGAGTATTGTACTGTATTATACAGTCATCAGACCCACTGGATCTTCAAGAACCAAGTGGGTCTGGGTGAAAAAATAAAAAATGTGAAAAAATGGAAAAATGAAAAAACACTGTTTAAAAATTAAAAAAATAAAATGCAATCCAGATATTAGGTATCGCTGCATCCGTAATAACCTGCTCTATAAAAATATCACAGGACCTATCCCCTCTGGTGAATACTGTGGGATTTTATATACCAATAATATACGTTCTATATAGTGCATTTAGGTAGTGCAGCATTTGTCTGTGAAAAACACTATTTGAAGAAATAATGGCTAATTTTTGGGGCCTGTACTGGCCGACAGTTGCATATTTATCCTGTGAACGCCTAATGTACCTCCAGCCACAGAAGCCAAAGTTCTTTGCTGTCAGATAAATGCCTATTGGCTAATTTTTGGGGCCTGCATTGGCCGACAGTAAAAAAAATTTCCTGCCTAATGCACCTCCAGCCACAGAATCCTACAAAGTTGTGTGCTGTCAGGTGAATGCCTATTGGCTAATTTTTGGGGCCTGTACTGTACTGGCAAGTTCTCACAACAATACTTAGTGCACCAATTACTAATATCTCATGAGACCTTATAAAATGTGAAGTTGTGTGTACAGCGAAAAAAATAAATCGCATCATTAGGAATTTTCACAATGGCACATTTTTTAAACACTCTATATGCATATACAGCGATTGTTATAACATGCATGTGAAATGTAATCAAATACACTGCTTTAAAGGGATTCTGTCACCTCCCCTAAGCCAAAAAACGATTTTAAAGCAGCCATAAAGCACAGCTTACCTGGATTAGGCTGTGCTCTTTTATCTTGCAATCCGTCCAGTAGTTACTGCAAAAAACGACTTTTATTCATATGCAAATGTGTCCTGAAGGTGCCCAGAGGGGCGTTTTGTTCCCCTTAGAGAGCCCAGTACCGCCCCTCTTTCAGTGCCCAGCCCGCCTTCCTTGCACTGTCTAACCGCCCCCAGCCTGCCACAGCCTCTCCTCCCTCTCCTCCCCCTCCCTCACGCCGAACGAACTTTCGCACAGGCGCAGTACCCACTGAGGGCTGCGCCTGTGCGATCAGCAGGAGACTGAGGGCAGGAGCTTCATCCTCGTCACTGGGCATGCGCCGAGCCCAGTGACGTCCGATGCTCGCTCTTCCCTCAGTCAGCAGTGGGTACTGCGCCTGTGCGAGAGTTCGTTCGGCGTGGGGGAGGGGGAGGAGAGGGAGGAGAGACTGTGGCAGGCTGGGGGCGGTTAGACAGTGCAAGGAAGGCGGGCTGGGCACTGTAAGAGGGGCGGTACTGGGCTCTCTAAGAAGAACAAAACGCCCCTCTGGGCACCTTCAGGACACATTTGCATATGAATAAAAGTCGTTTTTTGCAGTAACTGCTGGACGGATTGCAAGTGCAAGATAAAAGAGCACAGCCTAATCCAGGTAAGCTGTGCTTCATGGCTGCTTTAAAATCGTTTTTTGGCTTAGGGGAGGTGACAGAATCCCTTTAATATCAAATTACTTACAATGATCAGAAATTCTTCCTCAACGTTGCGAAAATTGTTGCCAACCATCTTTTCTGATCACATCCAACTTCGGTCTAGTGGAAACCTAGTTGCTGTAGCAGGCCGCACATATTTTGCGCATGCGTACAGGCGGAAATTACATTGCCGATATTTTGCAATTAAAAATATAATGAATGGAGATCGCAAATTCGAATAATACATCTGGTATGTCACTGTCCATGTTGTGCACTATTTGTGCACTTCTAGTAAGTATTTGGGGGCTGCAAATATGACCTGAATGTATTCCAGGTTCGCCTCCCTTTAAAGTAAATGGGGCCTGCTGCAAACTTGCGGTTCACGAACATTTGATCGTGTTCGCGAACCGTCCCGGCTGATGTTCGTCCATCACTAGTTGTGATACTGAATTTATTTAAAGAGTTAAAAAGCCTGGATTCATTTCTTGAGTGGAATAATATTATAAGTTATGGTTGCTAGATTTCTGGAGATGAGCTGTGACCCAGGGATGTATTTGGAGTCAGGAAAAATGTTTCTCCTAAGATGAGAAAAATTTGCTTCTTCTTGATCAACATTGCAGGATATTCCGCTGAACTAGGTGAACTTATGTATTTTTCAGCTTTACAATGTACTGTATGTTATCATGGGGTAAGCTTTATATTTATTGTATCTGCTTAAGGTAAATTTTGATCTTATGTGATCTTATCTAATTGCATTAGTGCATGCAATATGTAACCTCTTTGTTGTGTGGTAATTTCTTCACTAAATTCTAAGATTTATTATGCACAGGAAAATTCCTTATATCTGAGATTGTAATAATCTGACCTGCAACTTTTTTTTAAACGTGGAACTATTATTGAGTGCAAACTTTTGTATGGCAAGGAAGATAGCTGAAACATACATACTAGCCCTGTTTTACTTTTATGCTCTGAAAAACACATTTGGTTACACATTCATTTAATATTGTTTTTAAATACATATTTTATTTATCCAGCTGTTCAACTTATTTACACAGTTAACTTTTTCAAATACCTCTGTCAAAAGCTTTGTTTTCATCTTACCTTGATACACTTGCACACTGAGCACATTTAGATGTTCTTTGTGAAAAAGCTTTCAATGCTCATTCTCTTGCCAGCATATTGTTGTGGAAACCTTTAAATTCAATGTATTTTGTGGTTTTGTGCAGTTTACTGTAAAAGAACAAAAAAGAGCAGCTTGATTCAAAAGAGAGTCTGCTTTTCTGCCTTGATTATGTTTATTTTTCAAAAGCACATTGTGTACTAATGCAATGTGATTATGATACTGGTGTTAAAGCAATAACAGCTGACAAGTATTGATGTTATATCAAGTGGAAAAGGACTGACTACATTTTAATATCTATGTAGTAGCCAAAAAAATTAAGAAAATGAGCATTTATAAAGGAAAAGTTTTCAATTTTAGGATATGTACAGTGGATATAAAAGTCTGCACACCCCTGTTAAAATATCAGGTTTCTGTGCTGTAAAAAAATGAGACAAAGATAAATCATTTCAGAACTTTTTCCACATTTTTAATGTGACCTATAAACTGTACAACTCAATTGAAAAACAAACTGAAATCTTTTAGGTGGAGGGAATAAAACAAAAAAAAAAAAAAATAATGTGGTTGAATAAATGTGCACACCCTCTTATAACTGGGGATGTAGCTGTGTTCATAATTAAGCAATCACATTCAAAATCATGTTAAATAGGAGTCAGCATACACCTGCCATCATTTAAAGTGCCTCTGATTAACCCCAAATAAAGTTCAGCTGCTCTAGTTGGTCTTCTCTGAAGACCTATTTTCTTAGTCGCATCCCACAGCAAAAGCCATGGTCCACAGAGAGCTTCCAAAGCATCAGAGGGATCTCATTGTTAAAAGGTATCAGTTAGGAGAAGGGTACAAAATATTTTCCAAGGCATTAGACATACCATGGAACACAATGAAGACAGTCATCATCAAGTGTAGAAAATATGGCACAACAGTGACATTACCAAGAACTGGACGTCCCTCCAAAATTGATGAAAAGACAAGAAGAAAACTGGTCTGGGAGGCTACTAAGAGGCCTACAGCAACATTAAAGGAGCTGCAGGAATATCTGGCAAGTACTGGCTGTGTGGTACATGTGACAACACTCTCCTGTATTCTTAATATGTCTGGGCTATGGGGTAGAGTGCCAAGACGAAAGCCTTTTTCTTACGAAGAAAAACATCCAAGCCAGGCTACATTTTGCAAAAACACATCTGAAGTCTCCCAAAAGCATGTTGAAAAGGTGTTATGGTCTGATAAAACCAAGGTTGAACTTTTTGGCCATAATTCCAAAAGATAGGTTTGCAAACACTGCACATCATCAAAAGAACACCATACCCACAGTGAAGCATGGTGGTAGCAGCATTCATGCCAAGGGGCTGTTTTTCTTCAGCTGGAACTGGGGCCTTTGTTAATCTAGAGGCAATTATGAACAGTTCCAAATACCAGTCAATAATGGCACAAAACCTTCAGGCTTCTGCTAGAAAGCTGAACATGAAGAGGAACTTCATCTTTCAGCATGACAATGACCCAAAGCATGCATCCAAATCAACAAAGGAATGGCTTCACCAGAAGAAGATTAAAGTTTTGGAATGGCCCAGCCAGAGCCCAGACCTGAATCCAATTAAAAATCTGTGGGGTGATCTGAAGAGGGCTGTGCACAGGAAATGCCCTCGCAATCTGACAGATTTGAAGTGTTTTTGCAAAGAAGAGTGGGCAAATCTTGCCAAATCAAAATTTGCCATCCTGACTCATACCCAAAAAGACTGAGTGATGTAATAAAATCAAAAGCTGTTTTAACAAAGTACTAGTTTAAGAGTGTGCACACTTATGCAACCATATTTTATTTTTATATTTTTTCTTCCCTCTACCTAAAAGATTTCAGTTTGTTTTTAAATTGAGTTGTACAGTTTATAGGTCACATTAAAGGTGGAAAAAGTTCTGAAATAATTTATATTTGTCTAATTATTTTTTACATCACAGAAACCTGACATTTTAACAGGGGTGTGTAGACTTTTTATATCCACTGTACGATTCTGTAAATATTGAAGAAACAAAATGCATGTCCGGTCTCAACCATTCTTTTGTCTTGTGCTTATCATGTTACACATGCATGGTTTGCCTTTTCATTATGTGTGTCCCTTCTCTCTTTCCCTAGCTTCTGCTCTCTCTCTCTTGTCTCTTCCCCTCTTCTTCATTCTGGCTTCACCCCTCATCTCAGCTACTTGCTCTGTTAGCTGCTGACAGCATGATTTTTTGACCTATCCATTTGTTCATCGGCGTATGATCTGCACAGTTTGAAATAAACTTCTTCACGATCTACAAGGTGTCGTTTGGATCGAGTCACTGTCAGCCAATTCACCTAAGATTGATGGCTACCGCTATCTCAGCAGAACTGTAAGTTACAGAGATCACACTTTCAATGCTTAGATTGGAGAGGCAGAACAGACAGAAAATCAGTGAAGGGATCTTACAAGATCTGCAAAATATCTTTCAAGGGATCCTTGCTAGCTATGCATGTATAGTGAGATGTTTATGGACACTGGAATATAGCAGAATATATGTACAAGCCTGTATACTCCAGCCAGCAAGAAAATCTCAACATAAGATTCATCAGTTTTCTGCACAGATTATTGAAGAAACTGTTCATGCAACAGTTATTTAATCAGCTCCAAGACTGTCTGTATTGTCACATGCATTCTGCCTACAAGCCAATCTAAGCTCTGTATGCAATCAAAACTAACTTTGCAGCAGCCATTGCTGAACTTCTCTCTGACTCCCCCTCCCAATGGTTGCCTAGGAAACCCTCTCCCAGAGCCATAAGATTGATAC
Organism: Bufo gargarizans; assembly: GCF_014858855.1. Classification (NCBI taxonomy): domain Eukaryota; kingdom Metazoa; phylum Chordata; class Amphibia; order Anura; family Bufonidae; genus Bufo; species Bufo gargarizans. Next base: position 264,836,503 of record NC_058082.1, on the reverse strand, counting down.
ATTTCTATGCAAACACATACCTTGTGATTTAACCCTCTGCTTGTCATGACAATGCACCAGCAAGGCAATGTACATTCTGAGGAACCTTATACACAGAAAGAACCTGAACTTCCAACAGATCAGGAGTCAGATCCTCAAGGCCACATAAAACAAAAACGTTTAGTGAAGCCAACCTGGAAAGTCCAAGAGAACTATGAGGCTGACAAAGAAGAACTGCTGCAGAACATCAGCCACTCATGGTCTAAAACTTTTAAATGCATGTCAGCTCTGTCTCAACCAACTCATAAGGTATTGCACCTAGAGGGCGCTGTTAAGCATGAATGCTGCCTATGAGTACTACCAAAGACTGTCTGCTAAATATGATGATCTCTTAAAGCGGTACAACACAGAAAATTCCTTAAAAGAATTACAGGACAAAAGGACAAAAACAGATGTAAAAATCGCACATCTCCATGAATCTAGATCCCATCTCTCCATAACTTCTAAGCGCTCCACACGATCTTCCAAATCCTTAAGATCAACATCTACTCTCAGCCAACGACTCGTCAAAGCCCGCGCTGATGCAGAAGCTTCTAAAATCCAGGCAGTTTTCGCCCAGAAGAAATCGGAAATGGAAGCTGAAGCTGCACAGAGGGAAGCGGAAATGGAAGCTGAGACTGCACAGAAGAAAGCAGAAATGGAAGCTGAGGCTGCACAGAAGAAAGCGGAAATGGAAGCTGAGGCTGCACAGAATAAAGCGGAAATGGAAGCTGAGGCTGCACAGAGGGAAGCTGAGGCTGCACAGAAGAAAGCGGAAATGGAAGCTGAGGCTGCACAGAAGAAAGCGGAAATGGAAGCTGAGGTTGCACAGAAGAAAGCTGAGGCTACAAAGGAGAGAGCAGAAATTGAAGTCTTAGAAAAACAATGTGAGCATGCCAAAGACATGGCAAGACTAAGAGTCTTAGAGCAGGCTGTAAGTGACAATGAAAGAAGTGTCAGTAGCCATCACTCTGTTATATCTTATGCATCAGTGTCACCACAGACCTCATCAAAACTCCATCACTCTGTAATAGCAGCCAAAAAACTAAATCAAGTTGTTGTCTCTACATCTATTACACCTTCTCAAGTGGCAGAAACGGGTACGAATAGAAATGACCTTCCACACTATCGCACTAACCTGCCACCCTCGAAACAATCCACTATTATGTAGCTACAAGCCAAAACACCTTTGGACTGTACACCAGCTCCAGTGTTAAACGCCTCAGCACCATCTTATGTTCCCAAGTCACTCAACGTCAATGTACCAGCTACTGCAACTAATTTTGTTCCGCTTGCAATTGTATACCCAAAGTCTGAAAGCACAGACATGTCGCAGTTTACCAAGTACATCCTTCTCAGAGAACTCACTAGGACGAGTCTCACCATGTTTGATGACAAACCTGAAAATTTCCAAGGCTGGAAATTCACCTTTAAAGCAACAATCAGCGAATTAGATATCACTGTTGCCATCCTCAAAAGGTTGCAACTTGCAAGGCTTCCCAAGGATGACAGCTAAAGACAATCTAAAGCTTCAAGAACTTAGTGATCTTCTACTAGAGCATCAACTAGCTAAGGCTGACACCCACCTACCCGGTCTTAGTTACCTTGACACCCCTTGTGGCATTAACCCTATTGTCCTTAAGCTACCATATGGCATCCAAGAAAAATGGGTTTGTCAAGGATCTACTTACAAGAAAAGGTATGGAGTAGCCTTTCGTCCCTTTTCATACTTCTGTACCTTCATAAAGGAAATTGCGGACTCTAAGAATGACCCAAGTTTCTTCTACAGTGACTGTAACCCTCTTAGTCCACCTTCTCCAGGACTTGCAAACACGCGCACTGTATACCTTACCTACAAAAAGATTGTTCTATTTTGAAAGCTAACTCAAGAAGTAATGTAACCCCAATGTGAATGTTTTCAATGTAAACTTTTGTATATCTCTGTATGTTAGATATTTGAGTTGGAATGGGTCTGGTGTTCCAGGTGATGATCATTAGGAAAGATTACCCTGCCAAGGGGAGTAATTCTACTCTATACCCCTCCCCCCCTCCCATGTTGTAAGGAGTGGGAGTGAACAAATCGTTAATCACATACATCCATACTGCTACTTATACCTGAGAACACCAGACGCACACCACTGTTACGAATAAGAATTTTTCGAAATCCATCAACAGCCTTTACACCAGAGAGAATTCATGTCCTGTATTATCTGTGAACACTTGCTAAATAAAGAAGGAGAATTTGACACTTCAACAAAAGTGAGTGCTGGAGTCTACATCTTTCTAATATTTGCATGCGCATAACGCACAGAGACCGCAGGGGTCCAGTGTCAGTGAAAAGGACTGCTACGGTTCTTCCAAAAACTGGACAAAACAAGAAACTTGAGGATCCGAATCGCCAATGTCCCATACATAACAAGCCACACCCACTTAAGAAGTGCAGTGGCTTCCACAGAACACCTGGCAAAAGACTGTACGGCCATCATTAAATGCATAGAATGCAGTAGTGACAACCACGTTCAAGCCCTTCATCTGTACCAACACAGCACTACTCCATCCACTGACATCCCCACCAGGGCAAAGCTTGGCGGGGAGCACGCTGAACAAACAGCAACCTTTACCCCAGCGTTCTCAACATGCACTGAAGTCTGTGGGGAAGGGCTTTGTGGGAAATCCTGCGCTAAGATATGCTTGGTTCGCGTATATGCAAAGGGCAAACCAGAAAGGGCCGTAAGACTGTATACCATTCTCGATGACCAGAGCAACCGATCTCTCGCAAGTACAAGGTTCTGTGATCTCTTAGGCATAACAGGAAGTGCTCTACGCCAGAGCGCATCATACTCCATGATAGGAAAGCATTTATCTTTCGGGATGACAACATTGGTAACACATCGTTTTAAGTAACCACAAAAGACAATGAGTTAGCAGCCACAATGGAAGACAAGGAATTCTTGAGAACCATGAGTAAAGAGTTCTATCAAGATGATTCTAACAGCTAGGTGGCACGTCTACCATTCCGCACGCCAAAGAAGAGAATTCCAAATAATAGACAACATGCAGATTCACGGTTCATCTCTTTAGAGCGCAACCTGAACCGGAAACCGGAGATGAAGAAACATTTTGTTAATTTTATGCAGAAGGTGTTTGAGAGAGATCATGCTGAACCTGCACCCCCTCTTATACAAGGAGAAGAATGCTGGTACCTACCGTGTTTTGGTGTCTATCATCCTCGTAAGCCTGACCAGATTAGAGTGGTCTTTGACTCAAGCGCTCACTATAAAGGCGTTTCTCTCAATGACAATCTTCTCTCTGGACCCAATCTGAGCAACAACATCATGGGAGTCCTACTCCGCTTTAGACAAGAGCCAATTGCCATTATGGCCGACATTCAACAAATGTTTCATTGTTTCATCGTCCGTAAAGATAACAGAAACTTCCTCAGGTTCTGTGGTATCGCAATAATGATGTCAACAACGAGGTCATAGACTATCGGAAGAAAGTTCACGTGTTCGGCAATAGCCCTTCCCTCGCAGTTGCCATTTATGGACTGAGAAAAACTGCCCAAGAAGGCGAACAGGAGTTTGTGGAAAGGAACTTCTACGTGGATGACGGTCTTAAGTCCCTACCTACGAAAGAAGAGGCCATTGACCTTCTCACCAGAAGCCATATCTGCTCTACCTTATCTCCGAGCTGTACACTCTAACGGTGGAATAGGAGTAGGATTCGTCATGGGCAAAACCAAGCTAACTCCGAAGCCTGCACATACCATCCCAAGGCTTGAACTCTGTGCAGCCACGTTAGCTGTTGAAATTGCTGAGCTTATAAAGCTCGAAACAGACCATGATATTGATTCCTTTGAATTTTACACAGATAGCAAAATCGTGCTAGGATACATACATAATCAAACAAGACAATTCCATATGTATGTCAGCAATCGAGTGGAACGCATCAGGAAATTCTCCACGCCAGAGCAATGACACTACACGTCCTTCTAAAAAAATTAGCATATTGTGATAAAGTTCATTATTTTCTGTAATGTACTGATAAACATTAGACTTTCATATATTTTAGATTCATTACACACCAACTGAAGTAGTTCAAGCCTTTTATTGTTTTAATATTGATGATTTTGGCATACAGCTCATGAAAACCCAAATTTCCTATCTAAAAAAATTAGCATATTTCATCCGACCAATAAAAGAAAAGTGTTTTTAATACAAAAAAAGTCAATCTTCAAATAATTATGTTCAGTTATGCACTCAATACTTGGTCGGGAATCCTTTTGCAGAAATGACTGCTTCAATGCGGCGTGGCATGGAGGCAATCAGCCTGTGGCACTGCTGAGGTGTTATGGAGGCCCAGGATGCTTCGATAGCGGCCTTAAGCTCATCCAGAGTGTTGGGTCTTGAGTCTCTCAACTTTCTCTTCCCAATATCCCACCGATTCTCTATGGGGTTCAGGTCAGGAGAGTTGGCAGGCCAATTGAGCACAGTAATACCATAGTCAGTAAACCATTTACCAGTGGTTTTGGCACTGTGAGCAGGTGCCAGGTCGTGCTGAAAAATGAAATCTTTATCTCCATAAAGCTTTTCAGCAGATGGAAGCATGAAGTGCTCCAAAATCTCCTGATAGCTAGCTGCATTGACCCTGCCCTTGATAAAACACAGTGGACCAACACCAGCAGCTGACATGGCACCCCAGACCATCACTGACTGTGGGTACTTGACACTGGACTTCAGGCATTTTGGCATTTCCCTCTCCCCAGTCTTCCTCCAGACTCTGGCACCTTGATTTCCGAATGACATGCAAAATTAGCTTTCATCCGAAAAAAGTACTTTGGACCACTGAGCAACAGTCTAGTGCTGCTTCTCTGTAGCCCAGGTCAGGCGCTTCTGCCGCTGTTTCTGGTTCAAAAGTGGCTTGACCTGGGGAATGCGCCACCTGTAGCCCATTTCCTGCACACGCCTGTACACGGTGGCTCTGGATATTTCTACTCCAGACTCAGTCCACTGCTTCCGCAGGTCCCCCAAGGTCTGGAATCGGTCCTTCTCCACAATCTTCCTCAGGGTCCAGTCACCTCTTCTCGTTGTGCAGCGTTTTCTGCCACACTTTTTCCTTCCCACAGACTTCCCACTGAGGTGCCTTGATACAGCACTCTGGGAACAGCCTATTCGTTCAGAAATTTCTTTCTGTGTCTTACCCTCTTGCTTGAGGGTGTCAATGATGGCCTTCTGGACAGCAGTCAGGTCGGCAGTCTTACCCATGATTGCGGTTTTGAGTAATGAACCAGGCTGGGAGTTTTTAAAAGCCTCAGGAATCTTTGCTGGTGTTTAGAGTTAATTAGTTGATTCAGATGATTAGGTTAATAGCTCGTTTAGAGAACCTTTTCATGATATGCTAATTTTTTTAGATTGGAATTTTGGGTTTTCATGAGCTGTATGCCAAAATCATCAATATTAAAACAATAAAAGGCTTGAACTACTTCAGTTGGTGTGTAATGAATCCAAAATATATGAAAGTCTAATGTTTATCAGTACATTACAGAAAATAATGAACTTTATCACAATATGCTAATATTTTTAGAAGGACCTGTATGTACCCACCGACCTTAACCCTGCCGCCTTAGGCAGTTGTGCAGTGCCTGCTGCTACATTTCTGGATATAGCATGGATATCCCCACCAGTACTCTTGAATGATGAATTCTTCTCAAGGCCTGTAGAGTCTATCCTTGAACTTGTCCATCCGGACTCTGATAAGGAAATCAAGACCATTGCAGTTACACTTAACACCTCTGTGGAAGCAAAAGTAAAACTGAAATCTTGTCGATTTGAGCGGTTTTCTAAGTGGTCTTTGGCTGTAGGAGCGACTGCACGTCTTATTCACATTGCTCATCACTTCGCAAACAAGGATGATACAAATCAAGAGTGTCGTAAGTGGCACAGTTGTAAAGAATGCCTCACACCAGGTTGATACAAAGTGAGGTAAGAAGGACTGGTGCTGTTGCTGCCTTCCCCTCTGAAGACAGACCTTCAAGGCAATCTGTTAAAGGGAGGTAAGAAGGACTGGTGCTGTTGCTACCTTCCCCTCTGAAGATGGACTCACGGAACTATCTACTTCCTACAGTTCCACACTTCAAGAGCTTTTCTACTTATTGAAGTAATGTTTTCTTGTTTATGTTGCTTTGTTCCTTTTGTTGCAGGTGTTCCAGTAGAAAAACATCTATATTTCATGGACTTGAACAAGGTTATTATTGTTATAAATGTTATTAGAAATCATAGATTTCGACGGGGAGTATCATGTTACACATGCATGGTTTGTCTTTTCATTATGTGTGTCCCTTCTCTCTTCCCCTAGCTTCTGCTCTCTGTCTTGTCTCCTCCCCATTTCTTCATTCTGGCTTCACCTCTCATCTCAGCTACTTGCTCTGTTAGCTGCTCACAGCATGATTTTTGACCTATCCATTTGTTCATCGGTGTATGATCTGCACAGTTTGAAATAAACTTCATAACGATCTACAAGGTGTTGTTTGGATCGAATCACTGTCAGCCAATTCACCTAAGATTGATGGTTACTGCTATCTCAGCAGAACTGTAAGTTACAGAGATCACACTTTCAATGCTTAGATTGGAGAGGCAGAACAGTGCTTCTATAATGATTTAAACGTTATATGAGCAAACTTCTTCAAATTTGTTTCCTGTCCGACTGAGCAGATTTTTCAAAAAGTTCAATTTTTACACAAGTCAATTCTACATGACTAAAAGTTTCTCCAATTGCACAGAAAATTGGTATATAACACTTTCTAGTCTCTTTCAGCTATTTTGTTAATATTATTATAAATGTTTGTTCCTTACTCCTACGCCCTCCCTTATAGACTTTTGAATGCAATGCAATGACAGCAATGAGTGACACTGACATATATAGCTATGGGCAAACACATGGTTGACACTGTTAACAAACAGCATTTGTAAAAACACACTGTACCATTGCATTTGTTATGTTTTTTTCATATTAGAGCACTTCCAAAAATTGTCCCTTATTGGGGGCAAATGGTGTTTAAAGACACATAGTGTTATGAGAAAAATAGTGGCTTGTTGGGACCATGTGTACAAAAGTTATGCCTTAATGGGGGCAATTCTATGTCTTAACGGAGGCACAATGCCTGCCTGTGTTTATACACACACAAGTGTTAATTGTCAGAAAAGACAGTGGCTGAATGAGCCATGAAATTTTGTCCCTTTTAATTGGGAGCAGCAGCAGTACATTGTGAATGTGGAAAGGGTAGGGTAATAGTGGAATGTTGCCACAATAGTAGCAGCAGCAGTAACATCACAGTATGGAACAGACAAGACAGTAGATGTGTGTTTGGCTAGTAGTAGTAATGGTGGTGGCAGTTATGGTAGTGGTAGTAGGGGTAATGGAAATGGTGGTAGGGGGATGAGCAGCAAGAAGTAGCAGCTGCAGCAGTGGAGGCAGCAGCAGTGGCATCATGGCAGCAGCAAGAATGATACAATATCCAACATGATGGTAGGCAGGCAAACAGCAGCAGTGGCATAATGGCAGCAGCCATACACTACAGAACATGATTGTAGGCAGACAGGCAGCAGCAGTGGCACGATTGTGGCAGCAGCAGTCAAACGGTGCCGAACAGAGAGCGGCCTCCAGCTTAGAAATATGGATGGTATGTGCTCGCCAAAAGCTGCGGCTATCTGCGTACACAGTGCTTTCTGATAAATACAAAAAAGCCATTTGGCCTCCCGTTCAGCAACAGGAAAAATATTCCCCCATTTTGTTTTGATAGCAAGGGTCTAAAACATGGTTATCCAGTAAGTATCAGACTGCTTGATGATAAGAACACGGCTGTTATTATTTGTGTAAGCAAGCATACCACTTGTCAGATTGGTCAGCATGGCCGAGGACCCAGTTCTTTTTAGCTTCACATCCACTGAGATGATTAGGTGCCGTTATCATCATCATATCATTATCAACCAAGTCCTGATCCTCGTTTGTCACATATTCCTCCTCTTCCAGTGATAGTTCCTCATCCTCCATGGGCCTTCCTCTGTGTGGCAACAAAGGATTTGTTGCATCTACATGAGCATGTGCTCCTAGATAGATATCAGAGGGATGACATTTTTGATGCCACAGTTCTCCCTGCTGATACATTTTGTGGTCTCTTCAAAGGGCCTTTTCACTTAAAAATGTGCAGTGTTTACAAGAAATTGTCTTTCAACTAGGTGTGTAATATCATTTGTTCAATAAGTACTAAATTGTCTTTGAAAAACATGGTCTGATCTCTGATGCATCCGTTAACATGGATAGCACAATACAGCATTTATGAAGAATTGTGTTTCAACTAGATGTTCAATAACATGGGTATAAAAGTGGTATTATTGCAATAAAATGCTTTTGCTACAATGCAATGCTTTTAATAACACGGATATAATATGAAAAAATATGCACATTTTTGGGGTGCTATTCTGGCAATTATGAACTGTAGAAAAAAAGTCTCTCAAATGAGTTTTTTTTCTTGCAAGGGGTCAATTATGTAATGCCGAACTGCTAGGCTGAGCTGCTGCAGCATGCAACAAGCAGCTTAAAGGGTCATCAGAAAATGACCTACTGTTTAAATCACTTTTTTATATTTAACATATTTTTAAATAATTTTGGGCGATGTTATTTTTAGTTTTCCATGTCAATATCTATATTTAAACAAAACTATAAAATCCTGCAGTTTTAGTCGGTACAGACCACTTTACTGCAGTTACCTGCTTCATGCTTATCTATACATAGAAGTGATATCATTACAGGCAGAGCTAGAATGACAGATAAGACAGGATCCACCATTCACAACAGGTGACTGTCAAATGTTATCTATTCTTTCCTTGTACAATAACCTCTGCACAGGTCACAGAGGATGCCTACAAAACTCTCCTATAGAAGTCAATGAGGTCCTCTCCAGACTATTGTGTCTAGGGACCAGGGCCGGTGCAAGGATTTTTGCAAGGTTTTTTTTTTTTGGCGCCCCCCTCGCAGCTCACCTGGTCCTGGTTCCCGTCTGCAGCAGCTGTCCTCTGTGTGTCCTGGTATCTTCTCTCTGCTTCAGACAATCGCTGGATTGAGGACCGTATTTTTCACCCTCTAAGACGCACCTAGGTTTTAGAGGAGGATAATAAGAAAAAAATATTTTCCATTACACCTCAGGTCAGACCAGCAATCAGACCCCCAATGTTAATCAGACCTCAGATCAGACCCCCATGTCAGACATCAGCCCCCATCCATCAGCCCCCCATGTAAGCCATCATGCCCCCATGTAAGCCATCGTGCCCCCATGTTAGCCATTAGCCCCCATGTCACATTTCTCCCCCTCCATGTCAAATCACCCCCCTATGTCACATCAGCCCTCCATGTCACATTTCTCCCCCTCCATGTCACATTTTTCCGCCCTCCCCCAGGGTGCGCCCTAAGGCAGCCGCTTGGTATGCCTTATGGTAGCACCGGCCCTGCTAGGGACCATGGGGCTGCCGTAAGGCAATTTCTTAATGCTGTAAAAATGCTGTTAAAGGGTTTCTACCACTTAGGTGTCACATATTTAGCTGTCAGACACTAGCGATCCGCTAGTGTCTGCTCTGGCCAACCATCCTAATATAATTGCTTTTGGGGCGGTGGTTTGGCTAAAAAAACTACTTTTATTAATATGCTAATGAGCCTCTAGGTGCTATGGGGGCGTCATTAGCACCTAGAGGCTCCGTCTACCTTCAGAAACTGCCGCCGCCGAGCGCGTCCCTCCAGCCCGCCCATCTCCTCCTGAATGCGATCCTCGTATGTATTCTGCGCATGCGCAGTGAATGTCTGACCGCTTCCTTGCTCAGACATCTTCACTGCGCCTGCGCGATGACGCCATAGTGCTCAGAGGAACAGGCGCAGTGGAGATGTCTGAGCAGGGAAGCTGTCAGACATTTACTGCGCATGCGCCGAATACAGGCGCTCACAAGGAGGATCGCACTCAGGAGGAGATGGGCGGGCTGGAGGGACGCGCTGGGGGCGGCAGTTTCTAAAGGTAGACGGAGCCTCTAGGTGCTAATGACGCCCCCATAGCACCTAGAGGCTCATTAGCATATTAATAAAAGTAGTTTTTTTAGCCAAACCACCGCCCCAAAAGCAATTATATTAGGATGGTTGGCCAGAGCAGACACTAGCGGATCGCTAGTGTCTGACAGCTAAATATGTGACACCTAAGTGGTAGAAACCCTTTAAGAACAGCTCAGACAAGATGGTTGCCCCCATAATCATGTTCAGTAAATAGAATAAAAAAATCTGAAATCAGAAAATAAAAACAGATACAATTTTTGGAGACCTTTAAGCACAGTGTGACCAACCCCCAACCTCATCAGAGCTTTCCAAGATTACATTTCTTAAAATATACACTATTCTTTCTCTATAATGTTCCTATCACAACACAATAGTTGTTTGTGACTCTGTATATTCTGTAATCATTTTTTTGGCAGAAATTGCCAAACTTAATACTGTTTATAAGCTGAACACACCGTGGCACTTCTGCTGGTTTAGCATTTTCCTGTCTACTGCCTTTCTGATTGACTGATGAGGCCGTCCTTCAGCCTCTGAACCAATTAGAGCAATCCCTCCACTCTACTTTCTACCAGTGTGATGTGATCCTCTGTCTTCTTCACCCCTCATGGTCTCCCCGACAAAATTAACAGTAAAATGGTGATGGGTTTGACAGATGAATTTTTGTGAAGTTCATAATGCCTGCCAACAAATGATAGGCACCAAACTAGTAAATGCCAGACTGTTCTTCCTTCCTTCATTTTTTTCTTTCCTCCCTCACCTCCATCATTACTTGCTTTACTCATTATCTTCCTTAAAGGGACACTGACAGGCCCAATAACCATAATTAGCTGTACATATGCATGCACAGGTCTTCTAATGTGCATTAAAAACATATACGTATCCCCCCTGTCCACATTATGAATACAGTAAACTCACGTTTTATAACCTGAACTAATCGCTGTATTTTCTGCCCAAGGGGCGGGGTTTCAGCTTCTCTTGCGCCCAGCCAGCATCAGCCCAACCGCCGTTTTTGAAGCGCCGCCCAGCTCATCAATATTCACTTAGCTGGGTGGCTTCTGCTGTCCCCGACCTTCCGAGATCCGGCGCATGCCCAATAGAAAGCTATGGGTGCCAGATGCATGCGCAGAAGCTGAAAGCGAGTCCGATGCCCATAGCTTTCTATTGGGCATGCGCCGGACCTCGGAAGGTCGGGGACTGCAGAAGCCGCCCAGCTAAGTGAATATTGATGAGATGGGCGGCGCTTCAAAAACGGCGGTTGGGCTGATGCTGGCTGGGCGCAAGAGAAGCTGAAACCCCGCCCCTTGGGCGGAAAGAACAGCGATTAGTTCAGGTTATAAAACGTGAGTTAACTGTATTCATAATGTGGACAGGGGGGATACGTATATGTTTTTAATGCACATTAGAAGACCTGTGCATGGATAAGTACAGCTAATTATGGTTATTGGGCCTGTCAGTGTCCCTTTAAAGTAGCACTCGCACAAAAACATTTCATTCTCTTACCCATTAGAAAGGAGCATGATGTAATATGTAGTGAATGTAGTCTTCTCATCAGTAACTGTATTTACAAGCTGTGACAAACCGCAACTCACAGCCCCGCCTGATATCACTGTACGCCGAGATCATGCGGTATGGTTTCATCACTGGTTACCAAGACGTGACGTTACACCCTCCCTGGGAGTACATAAGGTCAGCTTGGAACAGTTTTAAACCCACACCCCCTGTACACACGGGCACAGGGGGGCACAGGGAGTGGAAGAAGGTGGTCCTTGCGATCTCTGACGTGGCAAAACACTCGCTCACAACCCTGTCAAGCTGGGAAAGCCCTTTCACTGGCCCAGTGAAACAGAGCACTGCCAGCCCGGTAGACTACAGCTAGTTCCTCATTAGAGATAAGCCTGGTCTCTTAACAGGTTATATCAGGTCAGAAACCAACCCAGGTTGTATATAATGTAATACCAAGACATGAACATGTGGATCGAGATACAAGAACAGCGCAAGATTAAATTATATATTTACTTTCCTAAGGGTGCACAAGACACAACACTATACACACCGAATATATACAATGGTCCGATATACAAATACAGGTGATGGTACCGAGTTAACAGAAAAAATTCAGTTACTGGATATGCGTATGGTCCTTTAAAGCTGAAATATTGTATGGTTGGATACTAAAGCCACATGGGAGGTGGTAACCTAAGCAGGATTTCCAGGTCCCTCCAAACATGTTACACGGCCTGACCTCTCTTCAGAAAAGACAATGGCCACTGCCCTGCATGGGCACTTTAACCCTTACGTCGGTAATGCCCTTCCCTCCCCCTGGGAGGATCCTACTCCCCCTCTCTTTGGCCTGGCAGCTAGAAATCCAAAAACACATTATGGCTCATAGCTCCTCATCGTAAGGACATAGGGAGATGGTTCTGGTACTAACGCATCCACCTGGACTGCTGGTGCATTTGGAGACCAAACATGGCTCTGTTATTTGGTTCCTACCAGGAGTTATCCATATGTCCCCTTCCCTGTGTCCTATAAGCAAAAAAAGACTGGGAGAACATCTGTCTTGGTCCCAGGGTCTCAAAGACGTCAACTATGTATTTCTGAGATGTACGGTCATTCCATAATTTCCTATGAGCTCTCGGTTCCATGATGTCTGGGGAGTTGTTTTTTTCTATGAAAAGCAACTCTGCCCCCCTAGCAGGCGACTGTCCTGCCAGTGGAGCTGACTTCCATCTAGGCTAATGTAGGCTAGAAATGTAAACACTGGGAGGCTTTCAAGCAGGGCCACTTGTGGAACCTGTTTCATGTGCCAGCTGACAGCAAATGGGCAGGCATTAAAGGATGTTCCCTCATATTCCTCACACAAGCTATCCTCTCGCTTCAAATTTTTAGCTGTGTCATGTGACCAATTCTCTGAACTCCAACTGAGACAAGACAGAAAGTCAGTTACTTCTCTATTCATTCCTATGATACAGACAATAAGTAGGAGTTCTTTCATATTTTTTTTTCTTTCTCTCTTACTGACAAACAACTTTTATGATTCCTTCTTTCTCTATTTATTTCCATTTACTACTCTAATATCTGTGTTTCTCTTCCTCCCTCCCATTTCCCTTTACTTTCCACCCAGAACATTATATGTGTCAAATTTGTATTCTAAACCGTTTCTTCCCTTTCTTCTTTCCTTTTTTCCATTACTCTTTTTCATCATTGCTATCCTCGCTTCCACTCTTTCTTACAAGTTTACAAAATATTACAATTTTTCATTTTTTTCTGCCTTTATTTATTTTTCTTCCTTTCTCCTTTCCCTTTTTCCTCCCTTCTTGCTGGCCTCCTCATTTTTGTCTCCTTTTTGGATAAGGTTGGAGTACAGTGTATTATATTGTACAGAGGTTAAAATGGTTTTCCAGGATTTTTTAACTGATGACCTATGCTGATGACCGATGTGACCGATGCTGATGACCGATTAACATGTCAATATTGGCCTAGGAAAAGCTGTGAGAATGCCGTGGCGCTATTGCGAGCACCACTGCCTTCTCGAACAGCTTATTGGCTGGGGTCCCTGGTGTTGGACCCAAAACCATCAGATACTGAAGACCTATGCTGAGAATAGGTCATCAGTTATAATGTCTCGGAAAACCCCTTTAAGCTTAAAATGTTATACATTTAGGCATTAAATATGTATCTTATTTTAGCTTCAGTTGGTTTACAAGGGTTTGTTTTCCACTCATGATGAACAAATGTGAATTGAAGAGTTCAGTCTTTGATTTCATGCAGAGCTGCATCCATTTCAACAAAACTAGTCTAATGAGAAGAACTCTTGGCAGTAACATGCTTTTTGATGATAACTCTGTTGGGAGCTCACTTGACATGGGGGAAATTTTTATTTTTGTCCAATATAGACAGAAATAATAATATTGTAATTTATGTTTAAATGGAAAAAAAGAGCAAATCTAAATATTACTCAGTAAGGGTCAAGATTTACACTAAATGGACATGTAAACTTGTAATAAAGTCCTCTGTAAATATAAAGAGTTCACTAATTGAAAACTTTAAATTCACGGCACCATATCTCCATGTATATACATTAAAATGGTGGGTTAGCATGTTATTACATAATTACAACTAGTCCTTTACATGTTAATGTCATGTGATATCAATTTCAAAGTTTCCTTATGTATATAGAACTAAGCATTTAGCTCTGTAGCATCTATCTCACTTTCAGTATATATGCCATTATTACCTTGTTCCATTGGGTTCAAGATATTAGAATCATACTGTATATTGTCTAGGATAAAAGACAACTACGTTAGAAAGGAAGACCCTTTACAAACCTTACATACCATCATTAGAGGTACACTAAATCAATAAATTAACAAAATAAACCCAGATCAAAAAATTGCAGATGAGCCATGGTCATTTGCAGGTGAGCCATGGTCATGATAGAGGAAACTGCGAATGGTTCCAGACCACTGCCTAGCTGTATAATGTAGCAGGCGACCAAGTTTGAAATAATGACTTGAGCCAAATACCTGTATGATCAGCATGTCAGTCTCCAATAGAAATGTATTGAAATATTGTATGATGGAACTAATTGTTCTGAGACTGTGATACTGTTTACTGAACTATGATCTATTACTGTATGACAAATCACATTGGGACACATTGGGGGTAATTATTCAGGGGACTGCCACCTGATACACCTGCAGGGAAGAGTTGTACTATCTGCTAGTATAACTAGCAAGTTTACTGTCTTTGCAAGGAGTATATTCACCAAGCACAGTTCCTCTGTCAAAAAGTAAAACCACCAAGCCTAGTGCTTCTGTCAAGTGCTCTAGTGTTGCAATCAAAAGGCTTTTACCCCCTTGATTGTAACAGCTACAACAGTTGGCTCAAAACTGAGTAAACACCCTTTTTTGTTAAAGTTTCTATACTCGCTGTGCTATTTTCATATGGGGCCATGAGTTTAATTCAGAGGTAGAGGGCCAATACAACACTTAAGACCTGACCCCTTTACAAGATTATCTTCTGGAAGCAATGCTTGTAAAGAAGAATGTGTATTTAGTTGTTAAGTTAATAAAACTTGCCACAATTTTCTATGTGAAACCTCTGTATGTCTCCATAAGAAACTGAAGGCTTATAGGAGGTATAACCTGGTCCCATATATTATTTCTTCATGACTGACAGGTTCACCACATAAATTTGTACAATGGAAAAATCCATTCCATACATGATTGGGTTGCATCTGCAATCTGCGAATTTCCGAAAGCTCCATTCTATTGAATAGGATAGCAATTTCTGCTGTATATAGGGATGGGATAGAAATTTCTGCCGTGTATAAATGTAGCTCTTAATGTGGTTCATGTGCTCTTAGAATGAAGAAAATGTACATTAGTAAATTTTTATTCTCATTTATATTCATTATTATTTTATATGTAATGGATAGAGAGGAGCGAATTTTTCAAAAATTCAATTAGGCCGGTTCGCCAAAATTTTCGGAAAAATTTGCTTCGATCCGACTTTATTTGCGGTGAATCACATAAATAAACAGCTATTTCCTGGCTGCTGAGAGCCTTTATAGTGGTGTAAACATAGAAACATAGAATGTGTCGGCAAATAAGAACCATTTGGCCCATCTAGTCTGTCCAATATACTGAATACTATGAATAGCCCCTGGCCCTATCTTATATGAAGGATGGCCTTATGCCTATCCCATGCATGCTTAAACTTCTTCACTGTATTTGCAGCTACCACTTCTGCAGGAAGGCTATTCCATGTATCCACTACTCTCTAAGTAAAGTGACACTTCCTGATATTACTTTTAAACCTTTGCCCCTCTAATTTAAAACTATGTCCTCTTGTAGCAGTTTTTCTTCTTTTAAATATTCTCTCCTCTTTTACCTTGCTGATTCCCTTTTATGTATTTAAAAGTTTCTATCATATTCCCTCTGTCTCGTCTTTCTTCCAAGCTATACATGTTAAAGTCCTTTAACCTTTTCTGGTAAGTTTTATCCTGCAATACCAGTTTAGTAGCTCTTCTCTGGACGCTCTCCAAAGTATCAGTATCCTTCTGTAGAGCAGCATGAGCACCTCCCTCTTTCTACTGTTAATGCTTCTCCCTATACACCCAAGCATTCTGCTAGCATTTCCTGCTGCTCTATGAAATTGTCTGCCTACCTTTAAGTCTTCTAAAATAATGACCCCTAAATCCCTTTCCTCAGATACTGAGGTTAGGACTGTATCACTGATTTTATATTCTGCTCTTGGGTTTTTACGCCCCAGGTGCATTATGTTGCACTTATCAACATTAAATTTTAGTTGCCAGATGTTTGACCATTCCTCTAGTTTTCCTAAATCCTTTTCCATTTGGTGTATCCTTCCAGGAACAACCATGTTACAAATCTTTGTGTCATCAGCAAAAAGACACACCTTACCATCAAGGCCTTCTGCAATTTTGCTGATAAAGATATTAAACAATATGGGTCCAGAACAGATCCCTGAGGTACCCCACTGGTAACAAGATCATGGTCTGAATATACTCCATTGACTACAACCCTCTGTTGTCTGTCCCTCAGCCACTGCATTCAACAATATGGGAGTCCAAGCTCAAACACTGCAATTTATTGATAAGCCTTCTATGTGGGACAGTATCAAAAGCCTTACTAAAGTTTACATAAGTGATGTCTACTGCAGCTCCGCCATCTATTATTTTAGTCACCCAATAAAAAGAAAATCAATAAATTAGTTTGACATGATCTCCCTGAAATAAACCCATGCTGTTTTTCATCTTTCAATCCATGGGATTTGAGATGTTCCACATTCCTCTCCTTAAGTATGGTTTCCATTAATTTCCACACTATTGATGTCAGGCTTATTGGCCTATAGTTGCCCGATTCCTTCCTACTACCTTTCTTGTGAATGGGCACAACATTTGCTAATTTCCAATCTTCTGGGATGACTCATGTTAGCAGTGATTGGTTAAATAAATCTGTTAATGGTTTTGCTAGTACACCGCTAAGCTCTTTTAATAGCTTTGGGTGTATCCCATCAGGCCCCTGTGACTTATTTGTATTAATTTTAGACAGCTGACTTAGAACCTTTTCCTCTGTAAAGACACATGCATCAAAAGATTCATTAGTCTTCAACCCTAACTGAGGTCCTTTTCCTTCATTTTCCTTTGTAAAAACTGAACAGAAGTATTCATTGAGGCAGTCAGCTAGTTCTTTATCTTCTTCCATATACCTTCCTTCTTTTGTTTTTAAATTGGTAATTCCTTGTTTTAATTTCCTTTTTTCATTTATGTATCTGAAGAATGTCTTATCTCCTTTTTTTACTGACTGAGCTAATTTCTCTTCTGCCGGTGCTTTAGAAGCTCTTATAACTTCATTTTTTTGTGCTTTTACTGACAAGCCTAATGCAATTATTTGTTGCCTTCAATAGTGCCACTTTTAAGTAGTCCCATTTTTCCTGGACTCCATTGAAACTGTTCCAGTCTGATAGGGACTCGTATACCACTAATATAATTTTAGAAAAGTAAGTTTTTCTAAAATCAAAAACTTTGTTTTTGTGTGGTGTGAGTCAGTCCCTGTACTTATAGTAAACCACACTGACTGGTGATCACTAGATCCCAAGCTTTCCCCTACAGTAATATCAGATACCAAATTCCCATTTGTGAATACTAAATCTAAAATGGCCTCCTCAACTACTTGCTGTAGAGATAATCCCAGTAGGGAATTTAGAATATATGTACTCCTGGCAGAACTAGCTATTTTGGTTTTCCAGTTTACATCAGGAAGATTAAACTCTCCCATAATGATAACTTCCCCTTTCAATGTCATTTTAGCTATTTCCCCAACTAGTAGATCATCTAATTATTTGACTTAGCCAGGTGGTCTGTAAATCACACCTACCCGATTTACCTTATGATTATCAAGCTGCAACATAACCCAAACTAACTCTAAATTGGTCTTGCTAACTTGTATTAGATTAGATTTTAGGATATCTTTCACATACAGGGCCATCCCTACCCCTTTCTTGCCTTTTCTGCCTTTCCTATTTAGAGAGAACCCTGGTATTGTTATATCCCAGTCATTACTCTCATTGAACCATGTCCCAATAACAGCCACTAAATCTATATTCTCAGATGCCATTATAGACTCAAGTTCATTGATCTTATTCCCTAAACTGTGAGCATTTGTAGACAAGACTCTGAGCTTGTCATTTCTTAACCTATGTGCTACTGGCATCTTCTGGCATTGTTCCGGGGGGCAGTCGAACTGCTGGATTATCACTCTTTTGCCCCCCTTTCCTAGTTTAAATGCTCTTTAGCAAATACTTTGAATTGTTCACTGAGGACATTTGTTCCCTTGAGAAATATGCAAACCATCTTTCATGTACAGTTCTTTTCCATTCCAACTAGAGCCAACATGAGACACAAAGCCAAACCCTTTGTTCAGACACCATTCACCATACCATACATTGAATTCCTTAATGCACATCTGCCTATAATGCTGAAGGTTATGCACAGGCAAAACTGCAGAGAATGAAACAGTCGATGCAACCTCCCGTATATCATTACCAAGTGTGTGAAAAGCTTCATTCACCTTTGAAACCGCATTGCAAGCCAGATCATTTGTCCCAAGATGGACAATAACATCCACCTCCCTTTCCTGCTTTGCTTGCTTAACAAAATTAAGGATTCATCGTCTGTCCCTGCTTGCAGTAGCACCAGGGAGACATCTCACAAAACCATTTTCCTCAAACTTCACACCTCTTATGATAAAATCGCCCACCAACAGATGCTTACTATCAGTCCTCACCTTATCCTTTTTGTCTTTGGCTGCAGTCTTGAATACCTTAGGCATAGGAGATGATTGTTCCTCACCCACTGTGCCTGAGTCATCCTCCATGTTGCTCTTATGCTCTGAAAGTGCTGCAAATGAATTATGGAGATCCACAGACTGTGCAACATGTCTTCTATCAACAACTCTAAGTCTACCAGAACCTGCAGTAACCTATCTTCCATTTCTAGGGGGCCTCTGTGGCAGTGGCATTGCAACATTCCCAGCCTGAGTTTGTTTAACAGTTAATTTACAAATCTCAGATTTCAAAAATGCAATTTCTTGCTGCATTACGGAGAGCTGTCTACAGATCAGACAGCATCCAAACCTTCAAAGAGTGGAACATGAAATAAAAGCACAGCAATTCCTGCACAGAACCCGGTCTTCTATTTTAAAGAGGGGAAAGGTTTTAAACAAACAAATCTTACTTTTTTAGATTGGATCCACCTCCAGATTAGCTCCTGAATATTTCTAATGCACTTAGAATGCTGCACTTTGAGAATGATGCAAGCTCTAATTAGGCAAGCTAATACTATATTGCTATATACACACACTCCCACAAAAGCTCCTCCCCCAACAACAAATTTAACACCTTAATGGCCCTATGTTCAATTGCAATCAGACAATAGCAAAAATCTGTCTAACAAATTCCTTACCTGTTTTGAAGCAGAGTGTCTGAGTATCCACCAAAAATACTAGAACAGTGTAGAACACTGTGCCTTGTAGTAACATGCATAGGGAGTCTTCTTTGGTAGTGAAATAATACTGTGAGTCCGTATGACATGCAAATGACAGGCGTCACTCTTAGAATCAATGCACACTTAAGTTATTTGGTTTCTTTTGGCCCCATGACTGCCCTAATAAGTAAAGTATGAACCTTACAGGTCGATGTTAGTGCCAGGAAGAAGCGTACTCCTTTTACACCGTCGTCAGCTGATTCCACATAGATGTTATCAGAAACTGTTTTATTAAGCGCTTATACAAGTAGAGCCACCCGTAAAGAGTCACTGATAAATTTGCCCTTCCTTTGATCCGTCAATACAATAACCAAAAAAAAACGGATCCTGTCTGTGGAGAATACGCCTTCACTCGGTCATCATTTGCCCAATAATCCATCAGTATTGCTAATGCCCAAAAAAACTGGAGTGGATGTAAAACAGAGATGACACATGAATGGAATATTTGCATGTCTTCTGTGTTTTCTAGGCCTCTATGGATCAAAGAAACCGCAGCACTCTCTTGTCTCTTTTGTATCCTTTATTCCATCAAATTCATGCTCTGGTTGAAACGTTGCATGAATTTGATGGATTAAAGGATACAAAAGAGACAAGAGAGTGCTGCAGTTTCTTTGATCCATAGATGCCTGCTTGGAGGGACGCTATGGACTGGCGTCTAACACCGCGTGCACCACCACATATAAGGCCAGTATACCCCTATGTGCTGCAATTCCTACTCTACCGTTATGTTGATTACAGTCTGGTAGCTTGCACAGGGTATCACAACGGACGCTTGTTGAAGTGACTGTTTACAATGGATTTATCTAATAAATCAGTTTACTCGGAAGAAGTTACAAGGATTCTGGAAGGAGCAGAGGGAGATGGATCATTCCTGAGCAGACCGACAAAGGATTTGATTAGAAAGAAGTGGGAGAATGAGATGAAGCAATACATTAATTATGAACTCCATATATTAACTCTGAGAGAATACTATAAAGCAGAGCGAATACCGCGGTGACATCTGAGGCCTATTCTACTACCTAAAAACAGTGAATCAGATGCACAGATCTCAAACAGATATTCAATGGACTTGATGTTACTTAACATGAAATATCTCCAAAAAGAACTGCTCGAGCGTAAAAAAACTATAGAAGGATTAGAATTACAACCCTCATGACGACTCAAGAATACAGTGAAATAAAGGAACAAACAGAGAAAGACATACAGGGATACAGACTGGATATAGAGAAGTCTAAAAGACAGAAGTGGTTCCGTGACCAGGACGACTACTTAAAAGGCGACATCTATGGGCCATACCAAAATGAAAGACCACAGAAGAGAAGACAACAAAAATGGGGGAAACCAACTAAGCAGAGGAACAGGGGCTTCCACAATACAGAGTCGGAGATGTCAGGTAAAACCAGTAGAGAGGGGAATTTTTTAGGAACAAGGAAAATACAGGAAAGAAAAGACCCACCAGAAGAGGGGAATGAAGGCACCACAGGAAACGGAAAAGACAACACACGGATGGTGCGTTCCAGGAAACCAACACTGGACTTGAAAACACGCCTTAATCATCAGGAGAAATAGAATCAATGGACTTGACAATGGAGAAGATAGTGGTAAATATTTCATCCAGTGTTTTAACCCCTACTGAATTCTCTATTTTAGAAAAGGGACTTTCTTTCTGTCCAACCACTGATACTGACTGGTTTGATTGTGAAATAGACTTACAAAAATTCTTTAGGCGTATTAAGTTACGGGTGTTTTTTTTTTGAAAATAGTGATAACTCCAATTCACCGGTAACTAATCCATCCAGAGCTCTTAATATGATCAGATTAAAAGATATGGGCCTTTACCTACACAGTGAGTTCCAACCCCCAGTATTTAACCATGCAATAGACACATACATAGACCTGGTTAAGAAAGGGATTGAGCATATTAAACAGCATATTAAACAACAGAACAAACAACAGGAGGTCAGTAATAACATGACACAGGAGGAACGTAAAATCCTACGCGGTCTATGCACAAGAAAAGATATTACAATTAAAAAGGCAGATAAGGGTGGAGCCACTGTAATAATGGATACAGAGAAGTATAAGGCAGAAATTTATCGACAGCTGGGTGACACTGACGTTTATCGTAGAGTTGACTCTGACCCTAAATTTGCTATAATGAGGAAGTTCACACTGTTAGTTGACGATGCCTATGCTGCTAACTTAATTGACGAAAAACTATATGAATATCTACTCTACCAAAAATTTATAAGGACCTCATGGATTCCCCTGGGTGACCAATAGTGTCTGGGATAGGGTCTGTTTTTTCTTCACCAGCGACCTTCCTTGACAAATTTCTCAGGAACTATGCAACATCTGCTAAATCATATGTCCAGGACACGACAGACTTTTTACAGAGACTACAACAGATTGATTACAGTGAAGGGGATTACCTGTTCTCGTTTGATGTGGTAAGCTTATACACAAGCATAGATCACACTAAGGGCCTAGAGGCTGTTGAGTGGGCCCTGACCAGGGATGGAATAGAGGACAAGAAGTCACACTTCATATTAGCATTATTTTAGATAGTCCTGACCTGTAATTATTTTTTATTTGAAGACTCCTACTACATTCAAAGGCGCTGGACCGCTATGGGGTCAAATGTGGCCCCGACATATGCAAACGTTTTCATGAGCAGATTTGAAGAACTGACTATATACCCATCCAGCCACTATACACATGTGGTTGCCTGGATGAGGTATATAGATGATATTTTTTTTCCTTTGGAAGTCCATCAACTCTATCCATGAGGAACTACAGTTTTCCCTAGTATTTTCACAGACACAGTTACAATTTCTGCACATGACAATCTACAGTGCTGGGGGCCAGTTAAAGACTGACCTGTTTGTTAAACCCACAGATAGGAATAATATGCTTTTATTTCAGAGTGACCATCCTGACTTCATGAAGGAGTCATTACTGTACAGCCAACTCTTGAGGGTGAAACGTATTATCTCAGATGATGACAGATTAGAGCATCGCTTAGATGAAATGTGCCACAAGTTTTATGAGAGAGGGTATCCCAGAAGCTTGGTCAATAGACATAAAGAGAGGGTGAAAAAATGTCAGAGAAAAGAGCTATTGGGCCCAAAACGTGTAAAAGACAAGAAAAAGAGGATACTGTTTGTCTCTACACACACCACCCAGAGTAGACGCATTGCACAAGTTCTCAAATCTAACTGGCACATTTTAAAAGAAACATTCCCGGAATAGCAGAATTTCAATTAGCACCACTTTTGTCCTACAGGAGATCACGGAATCTGGGGGATTAAATGTTAGGAGGGACCTAGGATCAAAAAGAAAGGCTGCTACCCATGCTTGAGCTGCTGCAACTGTAAATGTATGCTTAAGGGAGATAGTTTCACTCACCCCAGAACTGGGAAAAGGTACCCTATTAAAAGATATTATACATGTAAGTCGGAGTACGTAATATAAATTCTGCAGTGCCCATGTGGGCTACTCTATGTGGGCGAAACAACACAGGAGATGAGAAATAGACTAAATCAGCACCGCTACCAGATACGTAAATTGCTCTCAGGAGGAAAGAATGAGGACCCACAAAAATTTTTGCCACCGGTACCAGCACACTTTTTGAAGTTCAAGCATAATATTGCACAACCTCTCTTCCGTATCATAGATGGTATACCCAGCCCCCCCCCCCCCCCCAGAGAAGGGGAGGAGATAGGGAAAAGAAACTTAAGAGACTTGAGTTGAAATGGATTTTTGAACGCCAAACCCTCGAACCAAACGGTTTGAAAAGGGACTTCAGGATTGGCACGCTCTACTGATCCAGAAGGAATATTGTGTTTTTCATACGAGTACTACAAAATGTCATTTAAAGTATTGTGCCTAACCTTTGGCTATGATAATAGAGACTAATATAGGTCTTTATTTTAACAGATTGGACCCCGAGTGGACGTCTGGTGGGCAGGGTTACAGTGACAGAATTCTCCCTTACAATCGACTGGTTGGGCTTTGGTAGCTATAACATGACCATACAATTGGACTATAATGACAATAAGCTGAGTGCTATTAGAACCATTACTAACTGGGTCATTTTGTTCTTTGTCTATACAGAACATAGGTATCAACAAGTGTATACACACCAATCCCCCGAGACAGTATATTTACTTTATTGGCCATTAATTACTTTATTTTTTATCATTGTGCAATCTCACTACAGCTAGGTATTTTGGCTGGTGTGAATGGTAATCCCTTGAGGGGGTGGGGGACCCTCTTCACTCTCCCCCTTTTTTTGATGAGGTCAGATGTACATGGTAAATCGCCTCCTCCTACTGGTTGGATGGAGAAGGCATTTAACATACGCAATGGTGGTCATGTAGAACAAAGGGGCATCCCCCCGTTCCCCGGGGGGTGCCCCTGTCCTATTGTGACCATAAGCATTGAATCGTTTTGGACTGGAAGGTAGTCGCACACTTTGTAGTGTGACTCTGCCACTGTCCGTGTACATGTTTGACGGCCTATCTCTCTGCTTTAGTGATACGCACATACACAATCACCAGAGTTTTCTCTATATAACCAGTGGGACTGCCGGCGAGGGATACATTAAGGTGAAATTAAAATTACCACTTTGTTGATGTTTACCTATGTTATTTGACAAGCTAACTAAGTGTGTTGAGACAGACCATTGTCTATTTGATAACGCCCCCAGTTATATATTATTATAAAAAACTGTATGTCTTCTTACTTATTGTCCGTCCTATGACATAGTCGAGCTACCTAGATGCCTAATATTGCGCTAACCAGATCTGTATTTGTGCGCCTGTGTGAGCCCCTTTCTTGAGCGCTTGCGCAATAGGACCATGGACTAGCAGTAAGCAGGTGCGCCTGCGTGAGCTCTGTACTGGTATGTCTGCACACAATGAACATGAATAGTCAACTAAGGGACGCCGATTTACTAAAGTTTTTTGGCGTGTATTCTGTCCCGGCACGTCTGCGCAAGTGCATAGGAGCTAGGGAGACGCTGACTTATCGGCATGACACCCTGGGATATGATGATCCTACATCCCACCAGCATTCCACCGGGTGTTCTAAAGTAAGTGCTGATTTGAAAGGATGCCTTACCCTATATAATTTTAACATTGTTATGATTTGTTATGACAAGTGTGGTAGCTCCTCCTACAAGGAGGGTATTTAAGCCTGGTTATGAGTTATTGTCAGTTGCTTGAAAAAGACCGCTCTGGTCGAAACGTCGCATGAATTTGATGGAATAAAGGATACAAAAGAGACAAGAGAGTGCTGTGGTTTCTTTGATTCGTAGACGCCTGCTTGGAGGGACGCTACGGACTGGCGTCTAACACCGCGTGCACCACCACATATAAGGCTATACCCCTATGTGCTACTACTCCTACTCTACCGTTCTGTGTTTTCTACCCATTCTTGCTTTTGGCTACCAAATCATAAGCCAATTCTGATGGGACCATACAGGCCTTACAGCTGCTACACAGACAGGATCCGTTGTGAGTCTCATTTTGTTCCTTCCTTCTGACAGATCAGAAGAAAGGTCAAATAAATAATAATGACAGCCAGGCCAAAAGTCTAAATAGTGGACCAGTCATGAAGTGGGGAGGGTGGGAACAACATGAGAAGTCCACAGAGTGGACCTATGACATAGTGGTGAGGTGGAAGCAGCATGAGGAGACCACAGAGTGGCCCAATGACAGGGTCTGGATTTGGCAGCAGTATAAGGAGGCCACTGATTAGCACAATGACAGAGTCTGGAGGAGGCGGCAGCATCAGGAGGTTGTCATTGTTTTCATGTACTTTTTGTATATTTTTTGTTTCATATATATATTTTCCTCACACTTTCAGACATTACACAACCTCACATGACATCATTCGGTCCATACAGCAAAAGATGTTTTTCAGTCACCCATCATTTTTACTGAAAAAAACACTTTGTCTTTGTGTGCTACTCTTTCAGAGTCTGGAGGTGTACATTGCAGCATGAGAGTAGTAGCTGAGGTAGGTAGTCAGAAGAAACCGGTCTCATTTATCAAAGTGTTGGTGTGGCACCATGGATGATCTATTCGGATGCATCAGGAATTGGTGGTTGGAAATCCCAGCTGATCCACGCCTGATTAATCTTGAAAAAGGTCAGTCTCTCCACATTTTGGGTGGACAGGCAAGTTCTCCTTGGGGTAACTATGGCCACAGCCGCACTAAACACCGGCTCTGATGCCACACTACTGGCTGGGCAGGACAGCTTTTCCAGGGCAAACTCTGATCGTTGTGGCCACAATTCCAGTTTGGCCCAGCAGATCTTCAATGTAGGGTGGCAGGGTGTTGTCCAAGTATGCCACCACCTGCTGGTTCAGGTCCTGCTCCAGGTCTACCTGCTGCTGGTGAGTAGTTTCTTCACTATGCAGCCATGGCAGTGGAACGTGAGCACACAGGGCCCCCCGGTCAGACCTGCGAGAGGATGGACAATGGTGCAGATAGGCAGCGGACAACTGACTACATAGGATATCTCTGTAGTAGTTCAGTTTGTCCTCCCTCTCGGTGGGTGTAAAAAAAGCCCCCATTCTGGACTGGTAGCGAGGGTCCCACAAGGTGGAGAGCCAGAAGTCCTCCCTCTGCAAAATGGTGACAATTCGGCTGCCATTACGCAAGCAAGTGAGCATGCATCGTGCCATTTGTTCAAGTGACTCGGAGGGACTCCCTGCCTCCATCTCCACTGCATACTGCCACAGTGTGTTAAGGACCTCTGTCTTGTCTTCCTCATCACCCTGTAGCCACTCTGGCTGCTCCTACTCCTCCTGTCCTGTCAGCTGAGTAGAAAAACCACTCATTTAGCTAAACATTGCCTGTGCTCAAATGTCCTCCTCCCCCTCCTCCTCCTCTTCCAGTTAAGCCCAGACAGAGCTCATGTGGCAATGAGACGAAGCGCCACGTCTCCTGTTGCCTGACTAGCAATTTTTACCAGCATCTATTCCAGGACATGAAGCAGTGAAATGACATTGTTCATCTCGTAGTCCTGGCGACTGACAAATAACAGAACGTCCTCAAAGGGGTTGAGCAAACGGCAGGAGTCATGCATGAGCTGCCACTGGCTGACATCGATGTTACACAGTGGAGTACTACTATCCACTTGAATCATGAAGAAATCGTTAATGGCCTTTCTCTGTTCGTATAGTCGGTCCAACATATAGAGGATGGAAATTCAACAGGTGGAAACATCACATATCAACCTATGTTGGGGGATTCTGTTCCACCGCTGCAGCTCAAGGAGGGTGTGCTTTGCGGTATACGAGTGGCTGAAGTGCATGCAAAGTTTACTGTCCATTTTTAGGATGTCTTGCAGAAGGGTGGAAGACTTCAGGGACCGCTTGACAACCAGATTGAACACGTGTGCATGCAGGGCGCATGACTCACCCTTCCTTGACACAGCGCCGACACCATGTTCTTCTTGTTGCTGGTCAGCATGATTCCAATTTTCAGTTGTCGCAGAGAAAGCCAGGATTCGATTTCTTGGTGCCTCACACGGAGCAGTTCCTCCCCTGTGTGACTCTGTTCACCAAGGCAAATCAGGTGCAGAACAGCGTGACACCTCCGAGCCCTGCACATGTGGTATGCTGGAGGGGCACTGTGACTTGTCCCTGCAGTGGAGGCTAAGGACATGGTGGAGGATGAGAAGTCAAAAGCTGACATTGCTGCTGGACCAACGGCGTGACAACGTGGAGGTGGAAGCAGCGTGACCAGGCCAAGTTGCTGGTGTGGCTGTGCAGGAACTACATTCAACAAGTGGGCCGTTAAGGACATGTATTGTCCCTGCCTGTAGTTACAGATCCACACGTCGGCGCTGCCGTGCACTTTGGTAGTTTGGGACGGTTTGCAAACTCGTTCAAATGTTCGTGAACCGCAAGTTTACGGTGGGCCCCATTCACTTTAATGGCAGGCAAACCTGAAAATCCTTCAGCTCATATTTGCAGCCACCAAATTCTTAGTAGAAGTGCACAAATAGTCCAACAACATGGACAGTGATATACTAGAGGGGGATCAATGACAAAAATTCTAACAAAAAATATGTATCTTAATCAGGGGACATTTTTATGAGTCTGAAAGGGAAATTTTCTCAAATGTGCCCTGTCGGAGCCTTAAATGTTTTTATTTCAGGCCACGGGCCTTAAAAATTAGGTATCACCTGACATTAAAAAAATTCAGATTTTGTGGCTTAATGTACATTATGCGGTCAATGGATAAAATTTTTACTGTAGGCCACTGGACTACAGGCCCCAAACATTAGGCATTCACTGGACAGAAAAGATCAATTGATTATGTGGCCAGAGGTATATTACACAGTCAATGGATATCAATTTTACTGCGGGACAGTGGACTACAGGCCCCAAAAATTATGCATTCAGCATACAGAAAATAACTATTGATTATGTGGCTGGAAGTAGATTACACAGTCATTGGATATCAATTTTACTGCAGGCCAGTGTATTACAGGCCCCAAAAATTATGCATTCACCGTACAGAAAAGATCAAGTGATTATGTGGCTGGAGGTCTATTAGACGGTCAATGGATATCAATTTTACTGAAGGCCAGAACAAATACACGTCAAATACATATGTTTAAAAGAACTAAATATATAAAATTGATTAAAAACATGGCTAACAAAATCCACCCTCTTGAAAAAAAAACTAATGATAATAGTTGAAACACGTGGTCATCACAGGTGTTGAATTCCTCTGAGGCCCAAAACATTAGGCATTCACCGATCAGAAAAGGCCTATTATGCCAATGTATTTAGCTAAGACAAGGACCATTATTTGTTCTGCGTGGTGGCAGATATTTGTTGACTGTTATGAGGAAATTCAATTAAACGTGGTCGTCTCAGATGTTGAATTCCTCCGAGATCCATGCCTTATTCATTTTTAGAAATGTGAGTTAGTCCACACTGTCTTGAGCTAGGCGAGTGCACTTATCAGTCACGATTCCCCCTGCTGCACTGAACGTCCTTTCAGACAGGACACTGGACAAGGGGCAAGCCGAGAGTTCTATGGCAAATTGTGCCAGCTCTGACCACAGGTCAAGCCTGCACACCCATTATTCCAGGGGTTCCTCGCTTCTCATAGTATCCACATCAGCTGTTAACCCGATGTAGTCGGACACCTGTCGGTCTAGGCTTTCCCTGAGGCTGGATACAGAGGGCGGCTGTCGATGGGTTGGTTGCAAGAATGATCTCATCTCCGAAGTGACTAATGCATCTTCAAACCGCCCACTTCTTGCATGCGCTGTTGGATTGGTACCCGCAACAGTTTGTGAGTGGAAATACCTCTGACAGCACCCGCAAAAGCAGAATGCAGCATTTCTCAAAGCAAGGCCTGGAAGTGCTGCATTCTGACAGCCCTCTGTGATGCTGGGGTTTCACAGAATGACCATTATTCTAAAACGTAACTTTTAATATTCAAAAATTAATATAATGGACCCTATAATATGAAAAATGAGAAAAAAACACAAACAAAATATGAACCTAAGTGCCACTAGTGTTATTGATAGTAAGATGGATGGCCTGAAACAGTGGCTGAATAGGGACAATATCCCTGTATTTGCCCTGTAGAGAGAGGCCCTGCCTATATACGGAATACCCGCCCTGATAAGGACGATCCCGTTTCTCGTGCCTCCTGATGTTCCCTATGAATCCCTATCGGAGGTGGCAGATGTATGGGATCCTAGCAGATGCCGGGACTAATCTATAGGCATACCAAAAACAATAACAAGAAATAATTTTGTGTGAAAAATATAACCCCTCACGACCGTGTATTGGTGAATAGTGGACCTAATAGTGAATAATAGACCCAAGGAAAATAAGTATAAGAGAGTAGTTGACAGAAGGGTAGAGTGTTGGTTAAATACTTCTACCCCAGACGTCCCAACGCGTTTCGCCCAATTGATGTGGGGCTCTTCAGGGGACAAAGAAAAGGAGAAAAAGACACTTTGGCTATTTTCTCCTTTTCTTTGTCCCCTTCAGAACACTCAATCACACAAGTAAAAATACAATCGTAGAATTGGTGATATATCCAACTCTCCTGATTATAGTCATCAGAACCACATATAGTGACAATCTGTATTCGATATGAGATGAGTATATCTATATATATACCTCTCCGGTATAGCAGATCAGGTGCAGGGACTAGATAAGGAACCACAGTTTCAATATATAAATGGGACAATTTCTATAGGTAAATAGACCATAGTCTCAACCACCAAAAGAGAGTCTACCATGATGTTCTAGTTTATATTAATGCGATATTGCCCTATTTATTTCAAATATTGAAGTAGGCGCATTGGTAGAGAAAAGGTCCAATCGCTATCAGTGTAATAACCTATGATGTACTGGCAACACAGTCCATATGTATTACCACCAAAAGGGGGGTGCATCAAGGTAGTGATGCTACTTGCATGACCAGCGATTAGAGTTGGTAGGTGACATCAATAGGAGGTGGCGGTGCAGTCATCAGAAGTCCCTGTAGCCGCGTGGTGTCCCGGCGTGTCTCTGTCAAGATGAGGACGAGGCAGCAGCTTGGGATTCCCGGCGCTTCTATTTAAAGGGAGGAACTTCCTCTGTGATGCTGGTAACATGTCCGCCATTTTATGTTTGTAGCGGGGTCTAAGTACGTTGCCACCCAGTACTGGTCCTTGCCCTATATGCTTTTTTTACGGGGGTTCCTCTTCAACCACTGGAGCATGAAGACCCCCATTTGCACTAAACTAGAAGTAATGGAGTGGCCTGGCTCCTGCTCATCGTCCAGGATAATGTCATCCTTGGTCTCCTCCCCCCAGACATGGACAACACCAGGGGTCCCAGAAAAGTTTAAAGCATGCTCTTCTTGCTTCTCCTCTGCCCCAAAAAAAGAACAAAAAGGGGGGTCAGTCAGCACATCCCAAACCGCAGGAGCACATTGCTATGGCAGGGAACAACACTAAAAGACAAAACATGCAATGAAACAACTCACTGCAATATAAAGTACAAAATTGCATAATAATTACAAGTGCTACACTATAAGTGAGAGATACTTGGCAAATCGTTTTGTACAAAATTATTTGAGCCTGTCTGCCGCACGTCAAGGTGATCTCTGTTAGACGGGTTCCTAACACTAAATTCTACCTGTTAAGTGCCATGACGGCTACCATACAGTTCAGGGAGTGTAGGTTCCACATGCATGCTGGGTTTGCTTCAATAACTGTCATTTTGGGTGCCAAAATGGCCTCCACTGTATCCAATGAGTGCAGGTACCAACATGCATGCCAGGCCACTTCACAACACTCCAGGCGCCAAATGGCCACCAAAGACTGCAGGGAGAGTCCACAAACTATCTCACTCCTGGTGCCAAATGGCTTCAGTGAGCAGTGGCGGATCCAGAGCCTGGTCTCGGGAGGGGCACTTTCAGATTATTTTCTGTCCGCCGCCACAAAACAATGGTGCTTATAGAACAGACTACACAGTGTATGCTATATGTGTATAACAAACATATTTCACATGAACACTCACAGTTACTTGGCTTGGCCCTTCGGGATCTCGGACGCCACTTCCACACTTTGGCCGGGGGCTCGGCGGAGCTGATGTGTTTTATCCTAATGAGAAAAATTTCATAATAAGTATTTGGAGAAGGGGCAGAGGGATAGCAGAGCAGGGAGAGGATGGTGCTGCTACTAGGGGGTCATACCATGGGGGAGTAATAAAGCCCACCATAATGCCCCCCCCAGTAGTAATAATTCTCCTTATAATGTGACAGTGCAAAAAATACCCCCTTGTAATGCCCCCAGTTGAGCTAATGTCCCCATAGTGCCCCCATAATGTGCCAGTATAAAATACCCCTATATAGTGCCCCTAGTAAATGACCCCATAGTCCTCCACACCCTCCTTCCTCCTAGTGCCCCCCATAATGTACCAGTATAAAATGCTCCAGTAGATGCCCTCCGTGTTCCCCATAATTTGCAAGTATAAAATACCCCTTCTTAGTGCCCCCCGTAGATGACCCCATAGTACTCCTCTCCCCCCTTCCCCATAGTACCCACCATAATGTGTCCCAGTATAAAATTGTACTGTACAGAGAGCCCATATAAAATACCCCTTCTTTGTGGCCTCAGTAGATGTCCCTATAGTGCCCCCAATCATGTGCCAGTAATAATAGCCCCCCTGTGCCAGTAATAGCAGCCCCCCTGTGCCAGTAATAACAGCCCCCCCGGTGCCAGTAATAACAGCCCCCCCGGTGCCAGTAATAACAGCCCCCAGTAATAAGAGCCCCTCTGTGCCAGTAATAACAGCCCCCAGTAATAAGAGCCCCTCTGTGCCAGTAATAACAGCCCCTCTGAGCCAGTAATAAGAGCCTCCAGTAATAACAGCCCCCAGTAATAAGAGCCCCCCTTTGCCAGTAATAACAGCCCCCCTTGGCCAGTAATAACAGCCCCCCTTGGCCAGTAATAACAGCCCCCCCTTTGCCAGTAATAAGAGACCCCCCTTTGCCAGTAATAAGAGACCCCCCTTTGCCAGAAATAAGAGACCCCCCCCCCCTTTGCCAGTAATAGCCCCCCTTTGCCAGTAAAAGCCCCCCCTTTGCCAGTAATAGCCCCCCCTTTGCCAGTAATAGCCCCCCCTTTGCCAGTAATAGCCCCCCTTTGCCAGTAATAGCCCCCCCTTTGCCAGTAATAGCCCCCCTTTGCCAGTAATAGCCCCCCCTTTGCCAGTAATAGCCCCCCCCAGGTGCCAGTAAAAGCATTGTATATAATGAAGAAAAAAAAAAAAACACACATACTTACCTCCATGTCAGCGATGCGATGCAGGCCTCTTCAGGCCTGTGTCCCACGCTGTATGGCTCAGGCGGCGTGATGACGTCACCCCGCCGCCTGCGCCGGCCTCTGATAGGCTGCAGGCACTAGGCCGGCAGCCTATCAGAGGAAGGGAAAGGGACACGCCTCTCCCTTCCCTGCCGCAGCACAGGCAGGCATCTGTATCTCTGTCCTGAGGACGGCGATACAGATGACTGGAAATGAGCGCTTCCACAATGGAAGCGCTCATCTCCCTGTGCCCCGCTGCCGCCGCCGCCGCCCGCCGCCAGCTCGGGGGGGGGGGCAATTGCCCCGTTGCCCCCCCCCCCCCTGGATCCGCCACTGTCAGTGAGTGAGGGGGAGCAGGCCAGACTATATAATCACACTAATTAAAATCAGCCTATAGGGCAGACAAGGTGGTAAGGAGTGCATGACTGAGGAGACAGCCACACCTCCAGTACAAACTGCAAAGAAAGAAAAAAAGGGGGTCAGTCAGCACATCCCAAACCGCAGGAGCTCATTGCTATGGCAGGGAACAACACTAAAAGACAAAACATCTCTACTTCTATAATACATAGTAATACCTCCAAACATAGTTATTACTTTGCTTTCCTCATATGTCTACTTCATGTTTGGATCATTTTGGGAATGATATTTAATTTTTTGGGGATGTTACAAGGCTTAGAAGTTTAGAAGCAAATCTTGACATTTTTCTGAAATTTTCAAAAACCCAATTTTTAGGGACCAGTTCAGGTCTGAAGTAACTTTGCGAGGCTTACATAATAGAAACTGCCCAAAAATGACCCCATTCTATAAACTACACCCCTCAAAATATTCAAAACTGTTTTTACAAACTTTGTAAACCCTTTAGGTGTTCCACAAGAGTTAATGGCAAATGGTGTTAACATTTCAGAATTTAGATTTTTGGGCAAATTTTCCATTTTAATCCTTTTTTTCCAGTAACAAAGCAAGGGTTAACAGCCAAACAAAATGCTATATTTATTGCCCCGATTCTGTAGTTTGCAGAAACACCCCATATGTGGTCGTAAGGGAAAGGTGCGCCGTATGGTTTTTAGTAGGCAGATTTTGCTGGACTGGTTTTATTGACACCATGTCCCATTTGAAGCCCCCCTGATGCACCCCCAGATTAGAAACTCCATAAAAGTGACCCCATCTAAGAAACTACACCCCTCAAGGTATTCAAAACTGATTTTACAAACTTTGTTAACCCTTTAGGTGTTGCACAAGATTTAATGGAAAATAGAGATACAATTTCAAAATGTCACTTTTTTGGCAGATTTTCCATTTTAATTTTTTTTTCCAGTTACAAAGCAAGGGTTAACAGCCAAACAAAACTCATTATTTATGGCCCTGATTCTGTAGTTTACAGAAACACCCCATATGTGGTCGTAAACCGCTGTACGGGCACACGGCAGGGCGCAGAAGGAAAGGAATGCCATACGGTTTTTGGAAGGCAGGTTTTGCTGGACTGTTTTTTTTTACACCATGTCCCATTTGAAGCCCCCCTGATGCACCCCTGGAGTAGAAACTCCATAAAAGTGACCCCATTTTAGAAACTACGGGATAGGGTGGCAGTTTTGTTGGTACTAGTTTAGGGTACATATGATTTTTGGTTGCTCTATATTACACTTTTTGTGCGGCAAGGTAACAAGAAATAGCTTTTTTAGCAGCGTTCTTTTTTTTGTTATTTACAACATTCATCTGACAGGTTAGATCATGTGGTAATTTTATAGAGCAGGTTGTCACGGACGCGGCGATACCTAATATGTATACAATTTTTTTATTTATGTACGTTTTACACAATGATTTCATTTTTAAAACAAAAAAAAATGTTTTAGTGTCTCCATAGTCTAAGAGCCATTGTTTTTTCAGTTTTTGGGCGATTATCTTAAGTAGGGTCTCATTTTTTGCAGGATGAGATGACAGTTTGATTTGCACTATTTTGGGGTGCATATGACTTTTTGATCGCTTGCGATTACACTTTTTGTGACGTAAGATGACAAAAAACGGCTTTTTTTACACCGTTTTTATTTTTATTTTTTTACGGTGGTCACCTGAGGGGTTAGGTCATGTGATATTTTTATAGAGCCGGTCGATACGGACGCGGCGATACCTAATATGTATACTTTTTTTTATTTATGTAAGTTTTACACAATGATTTCATTTTTGAAGCAAAAAAAATGATGTTTTAGTGTTTCCATAGTCTAAGAGCCATAGTTTTTTCAGTTTTTGGGCGACTATCTTAAGTAGGGTCTCATTTTTTGCGGGATGAGATGACGGTTTGATTGTTACAATTTTGGCGTACATGCGACTTTTTTGATCACTTTTATTACCTTTTTTTGGGAAGTAAGGTGGACAAAATTTCAATTTCATCATAGTTTTTTATTTTTTATTTTTATGGCGTTCACCGTGCGGGTAAAGTAACATGACTGTTTTATAGATCAGGTCGTTACGGACGCGGCGATACCAAACATGTGTAGGGAATTTTATTTTTTTAATTTTTAATCAGTGATAAATGTGTTTTTTGATTTTTACCTTTTTTTCACTTTTTTTTTGACCCAGACCCACTTGGTTCTTGAAGATCCAGTGGGTCTGATGTCTGTATAATACAGTACTGTACTCTATATAGGGCTCTGTACTGTATTTTACTTACACTGAACAGATCTATGCTTTCAGCACAGATCTGTTCAGCACCATGGACAGCAGGACGCCTGAGCAGGCGTCCTGTTGCCATGGGAACCTTCCCCGTCTGCTCAGAACTTCGCAGACGGGGAAGGGTGAGCACGGGGCTGCAGGGGGCTGTCTGGGGGCTCTCTCCCTCTCCATCGGGGGGCTGCAAAGGCACTGCAGCCCCCCGATCGGAGAGGGAGGGAGCTCCCTCTTACTGTTAACTTTTTCCATACAGCGGTCCGTACGGACCGCTGTATGGAAAGGGTTAAACGGCTGACATCGCATCACCGATGTCAGCCGTTTATACCAGGGTGCCAGCAATGTGCTGGCACCCTGGTATACCCACTCTACACCAACGATTACGCAATAGGAGGCGGGCGGGGGATCGCGATCCCGCCTGCCGCACCGCCCGCCTCCCGCACCGCCCCCACCGCCCGCAAGACCCCCCCTGCACCTCCCACCGGGCTAAAATCATTCAGAGGTGCAGGGGGGGTGATAAATATATATTTTCGCCACACTAAAGTTTCTGATCGCCGCGGTCAGGGATCGCAGCGATCAGAAACTGCAGAAAGCGCAACAAACCGCAGGTCTGAATTGACCTGCGGTTTGTTGCGATCGCGGACATGGGGGGGTCACGGGACCCCCCTGCGCATTTAGCCGAGGTGCCTGCTCAATGATTTGAGCAGGCACCTTGTTCCGATCACAGCCGGCCGCACGGCAGTGATCGGAACAACACATGACGTACCGGTACGTCATGTGTCCTTAAGGACTCGGGAAACATGCCGTACCGATACGTCATGTGTCCTTAAGGGGTTAAAAGGGTTAAAAATAAAACATGTACGTGGCAAAAACTATTACTGCGACAGGCTGAACGAATCACCATAGTTAAGGGCTCTTTCACACCTGCGTTATTGTCTTCCGGCATAGAGTTCCGTCGTCGGGGCTCTATGCCGGAAGAATCCTGATCAGGATTATCCTAATGCATTCTGAATGGAGTGAAATCCGTTCAGGATGCATCAGGATGTCTTCAGTTCCGGAACGGAACGTTTTTTGGCCAGAGAAAATGCCGCAGCATGCTGCGCTTTTTGCTCCATCCAAAAAAACTGAAGACTTGCCGCAAGGCCGGATCCGGAATTAATGCCCACTGAAAGGCATTGATCCGGATCCGGCCTTAAGCTAAACGTCGTTTCGGCGCATTGCCGGATACGACGTTTAGCTTTTTTAGAGTGGTTAAAATGGCTGCCGGGACGCTAAAGTCCTGGCAGCCATGGTAAAGTGTAGCAGGGAGTGGGGGAGCAGCATACTTACAGTCCGTGCGGCTCCCGGGGCGCTCCAGAGTGACGTCAGGGCGCCCCAGGCGCATGGATGGCGTGATCGCATGGCACGTCATCCATGCGCATGGGGCGCTCTGACGTCACTCTGGAGCGCCCCGGGAGCCGCACGGATGGTAAGTATACTGCTCCCCCGCTCCCCGCTCCTACTATGGCAACCAGGACATTAATAGCGTCCTGGCTGCCATAGTAACACTGAAAGCATTTTGAAGACGGATCCGTCTTCAAATGCTTTCAGTACACTTGCATTTTTCCGGATCCGGCGTGTAATTCAGGCAAGTGGAGTACACGCCGGAACCGGACAACGCAAGTGTGAAAGAGGCCTAAAATGGTTTTGCTACCTCAGATTCTATATGTTATATCTTCATGCCCTGTGTGGATAGGGGACCATTTTTTCATTGTATTGGAAAGATTGATTAATGATCTCATATGGGGGAGAAAAAGGGTTAAGATGAAACAACAATATCTGTGTTTAAATGAAAAAGATGGTGGTCTGTCCGTCCCCTGCTTCCGAGGTTACTATTATGCCTCCCAGTTAAAGTGGTTAATGACGGAGGATGACAGATTGTATCAATACCTGGTGGGTGAGTTTGCAAGTTTCCAATATAAAACTTTTCGTTTTCTTGAAACTGGGATTATAAAAATTAAGGGAAGGAATTGTCCAATTAGTCATATGATGCACTTCATATGGGTTAACATTAAAAAAACTATTGGGAATAAAGCATTCATTTTGGTTTACTCCTATATGGGGAAATATTAATTAGGTGAGTTTCAGAGATTGGAAGATTACGTATTTTGGGAAAAAAATGGTATTAAGTTTGTTTTTACAGATTGTAGTTGAAGGGAAGCTCAAGACATTGGAGGAGATGGGGCTTCGTATTGAGCTGGACCCCCTTACACGGTTTAGATATTTTCAATTGAAGCATGCATTTGACTCAACCGAGAATAAAGACTATTTAATTATTAAAAACTCAGAATTTGCAGAATTCTGCTATCATAGTAGCATCACTAAAATATCAATCTCACAGATATATAAGAATATAAAGAGGGGGTTGGGTGGTGTGATTAAATTTAAGAGTGAAAGTAAATGGGCACAAGAAATGGACTCTAACACTATAGATTGGAGATTTATTTATAAAAGTATAAAAAGGGTTACTATATCTAGCCATTTCCGGTTGATACAGTTCTTTATCCTCCATCGTAAATATACAACTCCCTGCTTGTTGAGTAGGATGTATAAAACAAAGGACTCTAGATGCTGGAAATGCAGAATGGAAAACGCGGATTTTACCCACTTAATCTGGTACCATCCTCTTATACAGGTCTATTGGACTCAAGCATTCAAAGAACTTACTAGAGTGACTGGTAGTATTGTGCCATTGGAGATGTCTGTATCTGTGCTAGGATATATTAGGGAAATAGGTTTGGAAAGAAAATATTATATGAAATGGGAAAAATAATTAATGATGTCACGGGTTATTATAGCCAGGGAGTGGGGTGCGGATAGACCACCAAATATTGAAGAATGGAGGAATCTTTTTGAAAGGGTGCAGAGATATGAGCATTTCTGCAAGACAAAAGAATAGGGGAAATAAAGGGTGGAAAGAGAAAAGAAAAGGAGAAAATTAAAAAAGGGGGGGGGGGAGAAAAGGGAGTAAATAATCAAACACTACCAAACAAACAAATAATGATTGAAGGAAGATTGTAGCCCCCGATATGAGATCATGAAATTATTTTTTTCTGGAAGCATCCAAGAC
The DNA here is from genome assembly GCF_014858855.1 of Bufo gargarizans. NCBI lineage: Eukaryota > Metazoa > Chordata > Amphibia > Anura > Bufonidae > Bufo > Bufo gargarizans. The sequence goes on along the minus strand of NC_058082.1, from coordinate 264,798,211 downwards.
ATTCTTTTTTGTTCTATGTGAAATGAAATAATGATATGATGGTAAATAAGATATTATTAATGGTAATCATGTAATATTTATTGTATGTGATATTTTTTTTGTATAATGAAAATAAAAACATTTAATATAAAAAATAAAAAAAGATAAGAAGGGGGTGATGGGGATAATATGTCAGAAGGAGATTGTTTTTAATAGTTTAAGTTTGAGATTGAGTGATGCAATAGGGGTGTGGAAAAAAAATTCTATTGATGGTGTAACAAATAAACAGAACGATATTGCGTGAATGGGTTTTCATATCATACTGCCTGTGTGTGAAGTACAAAAGAGGAGAGATCTTGTTAAGTCAGAAATGTGTCCAAGAGGAGGATGTGGTGCAAGGTAATTAGTTAGGCATTTGTTTTGGGAGGGTGGATATTCACGTGAGGTATGGATGAAATTAGGAGGGTTGATTAAGGAACTGACGGGGGTTGTACATGAAGATTGGAGATGTGCAATGTTTGGTTTGGGAGTTTGTGGGAAATTAAAAGAATGTTATGGTTTATAATGATGTGTGTTATGGAAAGTCTATGGGATGTAAGAAATTTGATTGTATTCAAAAGGAAGGAGGTTCCTGTCTTTGAGTGTGTGTGAGATTGGTTTTGTCCAGAATGTATGTAATTTATTTATGGGAACGTCAGAAGAGTGGTATGGATGCAGAGGGTGTGTGGAAGCACAAGAAATTGAGATATTTGGTGAAGGAATAAAAATTTCCTTTTTTTCTGAAATAAAAATAAAGAATGGCCATGATGATGATTGATCAGAGCAACAAAGAACTTGTTTTTAAGTAAGTCATATTGAGTGCTTATGATTAACCTGAATGGTTTAAAAAAAAAATATATATATAATAATAATCATTTTCGCAGATGACACTAAACTGTGTAAAGAAATTTACACTGATGAGGACAGTATACTACTACAGAGGGATCTGGATAGATAGATTGGAGGCTTGGGCAGATAAGTGGCAGATGAGGTTTAACACTGACAAATGTAAAGTTATGCACATGAGAAGGAATAATGCAAGTCACCCGTACATACTAAATGGTAAAACACTCGGTAACAATGACATGGAAAAGGAAGAATTTTAATAAACAGCAAACTAAGCTGCAAAAACCAGTGTCAGGCAGCTGCTGCCAAGGCCAAAAGGATAATGGGTTGCATCAGAAGGGGCATAGATGCCCGTGATGAGAACATAGTCCTACCACTTTACAAATCGCTAGTCAGACCACACATGGAGTAATGTGTACAGTCTGTAAACAAGGCAGACATAGCAGAGCTGGAGAAGGTCCAGAGGAGGGCAACTAAAGTAATAACTGGAATGGGGCAACTACAGTACCCTGGAAATTAGGGTTATTCACTTTAGAAAAAGGACTACTACCATCAGGGTTAGCTCATATGGTTAGGAGTCAGGGTCAGTATTAGGGACGCGATAGGAGGTGACCTGCTCCCTAATTCTGTCGTCCTGGCCGAGCAGTGACCAAACATCTTCTGGTTTCCCCCATCCTCAGCTATGACACCTATGTAGCTGCGGTAACGCAGCAAAACGGCAAACGAATTCTGCACTACCCAAATGCACTATATACTGTATTTTTCGCCCTATAAGACGCATAAGAAGCACCTAGGTTTTTGAGGAGGAAAATAAGAAAAAACATTTTTTTACCCAAAAGGTGTGCTTTTGGTGGGTTTGAACTAATGGCGGTCTGTGCATGACACTATTATGGAGGATCTGTGGATGATGCACTGTTATGGGGTGGGGGATTTGTGGATGGCACTGTTATATGGGGGATCTGTGGATGGCACTGTTATGGGGGAGCTGTGGATGGCATTATGATGGGGGGGATCTGTGGATGGCACTGTTATGGGGTGGTGGATCTGTGGATGACACTGCTATATGTGTCATCCACAGATCCTCCCCATAACAGTCTCATACACAGATCCCCCCATCATAATGCCATCCACAGACTCCCCCCATCATTATCCCATCCACAGATTCCTAGGGAGGGGCTGTAGTAGGCGAAGAATGCGGCGAGGCAGTGCACTGTACTCTGGCCCCGCCGCTTAGTATGTACTGTATTATACGTAGTGTTAATCATCATATCTAAACTGAATAATGATGCACTCCCACTGCGTACTGTACTTACCGGTACACATATCACGCTCCTGTAGTAAGCACTAGCAGCTAGCAGGCAGGCGGGGCGGCTGTAACTCACGGAGGTCATGTGCCTGCTTAGCTTGCTTCATTCATAAAGTATATTATTGGTATATAACACCCCTGCTTCAATCAGTTTTTACTGGGGGGCAACTGGTATATTATCACACCAGTTGAAATTATTTGCTTCAATAGCGTTTGTCACTCGGTGTAGCTGCGGTAACGCAACAAAACTGCAAACAAATGCTACACTACCCAAATGCACTATATATAAAGTATATTATTCTTATATAACACCCCTGCCTCGAACACTTTTTTTGGGGGGCAGCTGGGATATCACACCAGTTGAAATTATTTGTTCCAATAGCGTTTGTCACTCTGAGTAGCTGCGGTAACGCAGCAAAACTGCAAAGAAATGCTGCACAACCCAAAAGAACTATATAGAAAGTATATTATTGGTATATAACACCCCTGCTTCAATCATTTTTTGGGGGGGGCAACTAGTATATCACACCAGTTGAAATTATTTGTTCCAATAGCGTTTGTCACCTGCGGTTACTCAGCAAAACCGTAAACAAATGCTGTACTACCCAAATGCACTATATAGAAATATATATATATATATATATATATATATATATATATATATATATATATTATTGGTACAGTATATAACACCCCTGCTTCAATCAGTTTTTTTGGTGGGAAAATTGTATATCACACCAGTTGAAATTATTTTTTCCACTAGTGTTTGTCACTCTGTGTAGCTGCGTTAATACAGCAAAACCGCAAACAAATGCTGCACTACCCAAATGCACTATATAGAAAGTATATTATTGGTATATAACTGTAAGATCCTCACCTGTCTCGCACTCCAGTGTGACCAAAAAGGGTACTCGGGACAAGTTACGTGTGTCTTCACTGATACACCAGATCTGACCTCTTTGTGAACCGATGCAGGGATGCGTTCGTGTTTGCACTGGAGGCGAAGACTGCCGGGGTCTCGGGGACAGGTTGGTTGGGTTAGTGGCAGTACGTCGCGGCCGGGCTTGTCTCAGCTACCTCTTACAGATTCCACTTCGGTGTCCATATCGACGTGCTCGCCTACTCTCGCCGAGCCTGTCGTGTGTCCGCGTTTACACTCGGGAACGGGTTTGCAAGGGGATGCGCGATCGCTCGTACGCGCTTTTTATGCGATTTGCCGACCTGTGATGAGAATAGCACCTGGCCATAAATTCAAAGTAGATTAGGGGGGCTGGCATTGGCATAATTAACAATGACAGGCCAAGGCTGTGTACACAGATGTAAGGCAGTTCATAATCTATGGGGAGTGGACACTTGGCGCCCTGGGATTTGTTAGCAGGCACATAAAAAGTGATCTCCCCGATCGGTCACTGCCCACTGTTATCCTTCCCTTTCCAGATACAGGTCATGCTACTTGTGCTAGTGACTGAAGGTTGTCTAGACTCCGTCCTTTCCAGTGGGACACAGGATCTGTGACGCATCCTTTTGTATGACAAGTGTGCACAGCGATTTAAAGCACGGATTTGGACTTCCCCTGGCTTCCATTCATTTTGGAATTCCTGTTATTTGTTACCAGTGAAGTTTGTCTGGACTTTATTTACTTTCTTTTGAATACAACCCCTTGCTTCCTCTACACTGGCCTGTTTCGTTGGTACCTTGCATTACAATAACACCCTTGCTTCAATCCGTTTTTTGGGGGGAAAACTGGTATATCACACCAGTAGAAATTATTAGTTCCAATAGTGTTTGCCGCTCTGTGTAGCTGTGGTAACGCAGTAAAACAGCAAAAAAATGCTGCACTACCCAAATGCACTATATAGAAAGTATATTATTGGTATATAACACCCCTGCGTCAATCAGTTTTTTTGGGGGCAACTGGTTTATCACACCAGTTGAAATTCTTTGTTTCAATAGTATTTGTCACTCTTTGTAGCTGCGGAAACACAGCAAAACCACAAATAAGTGCTGCACTACCTAAATGCACTATATAGAAAGTATATTATTGGTATATCGCACCCCTGCCTAAATCACTTTGTTGGGGGTGCAACTGATATATCACACCAGTAGAAATCATTTGTTCCAATAGCGTTTGTCACTGTGTAGCTGCGGTAACGCAGAAAAACTTCAAACAAATGCTGCACTACCGAAATGCGCGATATAGAAAGTATATTACTGGTATATAACACCCCTGCTTCAATCAGTTTTTTTGGGGGGCAACTGGTATATCGCACCAGTTGAAATTATTTGTTCCAATAGCATTTGTCACTCTGTGTAGCTGCAGTATCGCAGCAGAACCGCACACAACTGCTGCACAATACAAATGCATTATAACATACTTTCTATGTTAGAAAGTATATTATAAGTATATCACACACCTCAGTAAGTCCCATTTATCGATCGCACACCTATACTAGTCCTTAAAAGGACTTTTGGGTCCCTATTAGCTAGCGTTTAGGGTCCCTAACAGTCTGGCTCTGCTCCACACAGCAACCTCTCACTAAACTGGCAAAAGACTAGGGGGTATGTCCATGTGCTGAAACGTCTCAATTGGCTGCCCTGTACCACCTGATGGATGTGTCATGAGTCAAAGTTCTTCACAATGTAAAAGTATATGGCACTGGTGGACATTGCCATATGTTCACCCGTTCGGCAAATCGCGAATGAGTAAAGTTCACCGCAAAACGACCGCGGGATGAACCGCAAGGCCATCTCTACACTTTGACAGGCACTAACAGTCTCAAGGAATAGCCCACCTTCTGTTCTACATATTTGTGCAGGGCTGGTACTGCCTTTTTCGAACATAAATAACGGCTTGGGACTCTCCACCTCGGCTCGGCACAAGCTATCAGTTCCCTGAAATGTGCGGCGTCCACCAGTTGGAAAGGGAGGGACTGCAGCACCAGCAACTTGGAGAGGAGTACATTTAGCTTTTGCACGGTTGGATTCGTGCACACATACTGCTGTTTCTTGACAATCGCTTCGGTGATCGATTGCTGATGGAATGACTGACAAGGAGTAGAAGGAGCAGGAGCATCTGGACCAGACAGCATCTTGGGAGCAGGAGCATCTGTGATTGACAGACAGTTCCCTTTGGCTGAGGTGGTAGAGCGTTGACTGCCTGAAACCTGGTGCGTGCCACTGGCTGATGCAGTGGTTGCTGTGGCAGGCTGGACCACCACGATACTCCTAGGCCACTGTAGGTCAATGCTGCATATGTTGATGCAGGGCCATAGTGCCAACATTGTCCCCCTGGCCACGCTTCACCTTCTGCCCACAGATGCGACATATGGCCGCGTTAACATCCTCTGGCGCTTTGAAAAAAACTGCCACACCACCGAGTAGGTGACTTTTCCTCCCAACAGTCCGCACTGACTGATTGCTACCACCACTGCCTCCGTGAACTCCTGCACCACTATTTCCCGGGCAGGTAGGCTGCTAAAAAGTAGGTGGTCTACCCCGGGCACGTTTATCTCCCAACCTTCCACTGCTGCCACCCTGCTGACTCCCGGCCATGCTAGTGACTTACTGGCTCAGCCGCTGCCTGATGGGCAAGCTGCCATCCTCTTCTCCTGATGATGACTAACCCACTTCTTCACCCGGCTTCCAAGTGCGATTGGCTTTATCATCATGAGTAGTGTTTGCACATCACTGATGTCCTCCTCAATGGCCTCTGGGTCAGGAGCCTGACCACTCGCAACACAAGCTCCTGTGCCAATCTCCTCATCATCACTTGCCCACCTAGTGGAGGAAGTGTCAGAAGTCTCCTCCACATTTTGGCTGGGCAGTAGTTGCTGCCCACTGTATGTAGTACTTCTTGCAGTGATGGAACAGAAAAGGCCAGAGGCAGGTTTAGAACATGTGAGGGCACAAGGCCTGCTCCAAGGCCATGTCAACTAAGGGTTGTGTCTGACGAACCCACCAACTGTTGGCTGGGGGTTTCTGATGTCACTTGGGATGACATGGATGATTGAGTTAACCAATCAAGAACTGCAGGTTTGCTGGTCAAGACACAACCGCTGGATAACACCGTGAGCTCAGGCCTCTCGCTGCAAATACTGCTGTCACGACCCCTTACTCTGCTGCGACCTCTGCTTGCGCCATAAACATTCAGGCCTCTGCCACTCCTCTGTGCATGGCCTGGCACTTCTCTGCCTGACATACTTGTAGCTGAACTAAACAAATGAAATGGAAATTAAAACACCACTAAAAGCGACAAATATCTTTTTCTTTTTGTACTGAAATAGGCCACTAATCGCTTTCACCACAATTAACTGCTGATATGCACTGAGAATATATTTTTCTTGTTGTACTAAAATACGACACTATACGCTTTGACCAGAAAAGAATGTAAAGAGTGAACTGCGTATATATATATATATATATATATATATATTTTTTTTTTTTGCAGTACTGAAATACGCCCCTATACGCTTTCAACAGAAATAACTGCAGCAGTGAACTGAGAATATATATTTCTTGTTGGACTGAAATAGGCCACTATATGCTTTGACCAGAAAAATATTAAAGAGTGAAGTGCGTATTTATATTTCTTAAAGTACTGAAATACCCTCTATACAATTTCACTAGAAATAACTGCAACAGTGCAGTGAGTATATATTTTTTTCTTTTTTTTACTGTAATACACCCCCACACGCTTTCACCAGAAATAACTGCAACAGTGCAGTGCGTATATACACTCACCTAAAGAATTATTAGGAACACCTGTTCTATTTCTCATTAATGCGATTATCTAGTCAACCAATCACATGGCAGTTGCTTCAATGCATGTAGGGTTGTGGTCCTGGTCCAGACAATCTCCTGAACTCCAAACTGAATGTCAGAATGGGAAAGAAAGATGGGCTACAACAGCAGAAGACCCCACCAGGTACCACTCATCTCCACTACAAATAGGAAAAAGAGGCTACAATTTGCACGAGCTCACCAAAATTGGACTGTTGAAGACTGGAAAAATGTTGCCTGGTCTGATGAGTCTCGATTTCTGTTGAGACATTCACATGGTAGAGTCCGAATTTGGCGTAAACAGAATGAGAACATGTATCCATCATGCTTTGTTACCACTGTGCAGGCTGGTGGTGGTGGTGTAATGGTGTGGGAGATGTTTTCTGGGCACACTTTAGGCCCCTTAGTGCCAATTGGCCATCGTTTAAATGCCACGGGCTACCTGAGCATTGTTTCTGACCATGTCCATCCCTTCATGACCACCATGTACCCATCCTCTGATGGCTACTTCCAGCAGGATAATGCACCATGTCACAAAGCTCGAATCATTTCAAATTGGTTTCTTGAACATGAAAATGAGTTCACTGTACTAAAATGGCCCCCACAGTCAGCAGATCTCAACCCAATAGAGCATCTTTGGGATGTGGTGGAACGGTGGCCCCATAGCATAACTAGTATTGGGCCCCTTCCTCCCCGCATAAATATAAAGTACACATTAAGTAATTATAATATATATATATAGGTGTATATATATATATATATATATATATATATATATACACACGCACACAGTAAATATTATATAGTTTTTTGCTTTTGAAGGTTACTGTGCCCCAGGCAGAGTTCATGGGGAGGAGAGCTGCCTAGGGCACACTGTACTCTGTATATGCAGCAGCAGCAGCAGCAAGCAGAGTTCATTTGGGGGGGGGGGGGAGTCCTTGGGCACACTGTTCTCTCTATAATATGCATCTATCTATGACATGCATCAGCAGCAGAGTTCATAGGGGAGGGGGCTCCCATGAACGCTGCTTGCTGCTGATGCTTATATAGGGAACAGTGTGTATCCCACCCCCACCCAAATAAACTCTGGTGGCTGCTGCTATGGAAGGCAGAATCTCTGCCCCCCTCCACCAGGTCATGAACTAGCCAGTTTCTCACTCACAACTTGCAGGTGACGCTAGGGGCTGGAGACCGGTGGCTGACTGAGCAGGCAGTGAGCATGTCCCGTCTGCTCACTTCTTTCTCCTGCTGCTGCGATGCACTAGCAAATCAGCAGCAGGAGCCTAGCACTGCTAAAAGCTGATTGGCCAGTGCAGTTCCCAGAAGGCAGAGGAGAGCAAGTGGGATGCTCACCTGCCTGCAGACTGTCCGATCTGTGCACTGTTTGCAGTGCACACAATATAGGGGGGGAGGGGCTTGAACAGAGGAGAAGAAGGGCCTGCCCGAGCCCCGGATAGAAGACAAGCCATACTGCAGACATTGTAGGGGGTGGGGCATTCCATCCATTCCGTGCCCCCTTCTGCCACAGGCCCCTTAGCAGTTGCGTGGTCTGCCGCTTTTGGCAGTACTGCACTGGCTGTGACATCACAGTGCTGGCTGGCATGCAGGCATGTCAATCTTTGTGATCCTGCCTTCCCAGAGTTCCTTGCCCCATGTCCTCAATCGTCACGCAGGTAGCCACCATTTTAGGAAAATTGCGATTCGTTACCCCGAAGCGCGATTAAATTTGCATTAGGATTGAATTCCACTTTGTCAGCTTCGATTCGCTCATCTCTAGTAATGGAATAGCAGGGAGCAGGTGAGTGTGTTTTTCCACATGCAGATGGCTGTGGCTGAAAAAAAAAATGGACAAGCCTTTTAGATGTGATAAAGTCAAATGCAAATATTCAATTAGCACCCATCTCTGGGTGACAACATTATAGTTTTATCATATAATCATAGCTGTAATTCTGCAACAGTTGCCATGGTGATGGACAATCATTTGTAGCTCATGCCCAAATACAAGAAAAAAAAACGTTGAACAAAATGAGAATGTTATAAAATCAGAAGAAATAATAAGTTAAGAAATTATGTTCTCTCTACATTCATGATGTATACCACTGCAGAAAGAGAATAAAGAGACTAGAATCAGTTTTGTAACATTTTATAGGGTAAAACAATCTCTTATTATTATACTTATACTGATACTTTTATATTGGTTTGCAGAACTGCCTGCAATCTTGTTGGCTCAATTTTTGCAAATGAAACATGAAAAGAACATGCTTTGGTAACATACATTCTAGAACGCATAGTCATAGTCTTTAACTCTTTTACACATTATCCTGTAAGTGATAATGTAAGGCATTGTATTGAGAGGGCTACTGTGACCCCACTCCATACATGGCCGGTGCCGGCTTTAACACTTTAACGACCCAGGACGAGAATGCTCGTCCTAAATCGATGGTACTTGGCGCTAGAGGACGAGCATTCTCGTCCTGCAATCCTTCCCTTCCCCCAATTGCGGTCCCGCGATCAGCGGCAGAGATCCGGCTATTACTGACAGCCGGATCCCTGCTCCATCCATCAGCATCGGTGATGATGCCGTTGCTGGTGGATTAACCCCTCATATGCCGCGGTCAGCGCTGCCCGCAGCATATGGGAGGTTTGCGCTTCCTCACCTCATCCATTGGTCCCTGCGCTGCTGTGGCGGGGACTCGATGGTTGCCATGGCAGCCCCAAGCCATTCCAAGGCTTTGGGCCTGGCATGTACGGAGGGCTAAGAGGCCCAGCCCCCAGGCTGGGTCTCCTAGGCAACTGTTAGCATCTTACAGTGTAAGACACTAACAGTTCAATACAGCACAATACAGATGTATCGTGCTGCATTGAAACAGGGATCAGACCTTTAATGTTGAAGTCCCAAAGTGGGACAAAATATAAAGTTAAAAAAAAAAGCTAATAAAATTCAAGTTTTACAAATAAAATTAAAAGTTTCAAGTAAAAAAAAAAGTGACCTTTTCCAAAAATATTAGGTATCGTTGCGTCCGTATTGACCAGCTCTATGAACATATCACATGACCTAACCCCTCAGATGAACACCGTAAAAAATAAAAACTGTGCTAAATAAAAAAAAAATTGTCACCTTACATCACAAAAGTACAACAGCAAGCGTACGCCCACCAAAATTGTACCAATCTAACCGTCACCTCTTCCCGCAAACAATGAGCCACTGAGACAATTGCCACAAAAATAAAAAAAACTATGGCTCAGAATATAGAGATACTAAAACATCTTTCTTTTTCTTTTTTTAAAGCTGTTATTGTGTAAAACTTACAAAAATAAAAAAAAGTATAGATATTACGTATCGCTGCATCCATATCGACAGGCTCTATAAAAATATCACATGACCTGGCCCCGTAGATGAACACCGTAAAAAATTAAAAATAAAAACTATGCTAAATAAACAATTTTTTGTTACCTTACATCATAAAAAGTATCATAGCAAGCGATCAAAAAGTCATATGCATCCAAAAATAGTGCCAATCAAACCATCATCTCATACCGCAAAAAATGAGACCCTAACTAAGATAATTGCCCAAAAACAGAAAAAAATATGGCTCTCAGACTATGGAGACACTAAAAAATGATTTTGTTTTGTTTCAAAAATGAAATTATTGTGTAAAACTTACATAAATAAAAAAGTTGTATACATATTAGGGCCCTTTCACACCTGCGTTATAGTCTTCCGGCATAGAGTTCCGTCGTCGGGGCTCTATGCCGGAAGAATACTGATCAGGATTTTCCTAATGCATTCTGAATGGACAGTCCGTCCTTCAGGATGCATCAGGATGTCTTCAGTTCCGGAACGGAACGTTTTTTGGCCGCAGCAAATAGCGCAGCATGCTGCGCTTTTTGCTCCGGCCAAAAATCCGGAACACTTGCCGCAAGGCCGGATCCGGAATGAATGCCCATTGAAAGGCATTGATCCGGATCCGGCCTTAAGCTAAACGTCGTTTCGGCGCATTGCCGGATGCGACGTTTAGCTTTTTCTCAATGGTTACCATGGCTGCCGGGACGCTAAAGTCCTGGCAGCCATGGTAAACTGTAGTGGGGAGAGGGGAGCAGCATACTTACCATCCGTGCGGCTCCCGGGGCGCTCCAGAGTGACGTCAGGGCGCCCCAGGCGCATGGATGACGTGATCGCATGGATCACATGATCCATGCGCATGGGGCGCTCTGACGTCATTCTGGAGCGCCCCGGGAGCCGCACGGATGGTAAGTATGCCGCTCCCCCGCTCCCCACTACTACTATGGCACCCAGGACTTTAATAGCGTCCTGGGTGCCATAGTAACACTGAAAGCATTTTGAAGACGGATCCGTCTTCAAATGCTTTCAGTACACTTGCGTTTTTCCGGATCCGGCGTGTAATTCCGGCAAGTGGAGTACACGCCGGATCCGGACAACGCAAGTGTGAAAGAGGCCTTAGCTATCACCGCGTCCGTGACAACCTGCTCTATAAAAATACCATATGATCTAACCTTTCAGATGAATGTTCTAAATAACAAACAAAAAAAGTTGCCAAAACAGCTATTTCTTGTTAACTTGCCTCACAGAAAGTGTAATATAGAGCAACCGAAAATCATATGTACTCTAAACTAGTACCAACAAAACTTCCACCCTATCCCGTAGTTTCTAAAATGTGGTAACTTTTTTGGAGTTTCTACTCTAGGGGTGCATCAGGGGGGCTTCAAATGGGACATGGTGTCAAAAAAAACAATCTAGCAAAATCTGCCTTCTAAAAACCGTATGGCATTCCTTTCCTTATGTGCCCTGCCGTGTGCCCGTACAGCAGTTTATGACAACATATGGGGTGTTTCTGTAAACTACAGAATCAGGGCCATAAATATTGAGTCTTGTTTGGCTGTTAACCCTTGTTCTGTAACTGGAAAAAATAAAATAAAATGGAAAATCTGCCAAAAAAGTGAAATTTTGAAATTGTATCTCTATTTTCCATTAATTCTTGTGGAACACCTAAAGGGTTGACAACGTTTGTAAAATCAGTTTTAAATACCTCGAGGAGTGTAGTTTTTAAAATGGGGTCACTTTTATCGAATTTCTACTCTATGGGTGCATCAGGGGGGCTTCAAATGGGACATGGTGTAAAAAAAAACAGTCTAGCAAAATCTGCCTTCCAAAAACCGTATGGCATTTCTTTCCTTCTTCGCCCTGCCGTGTGCCTGTACAGCAGTTTACGACCACATATGGGGTGTTTCTGTAAACTACAGAATCAGGGTCATAAATATTGAGTTTTGTTTGGCTGCTAACCCTTGCTTTGTAACTGGAAAAAAATAAAAAAAAATTTAAAATATCCTAAAAATCTGCCAAAAAAGTGAAATTTTGAAATTGTATCTCTATTTTCCATTAGTTCTTGTGGAACACCTAAAGGGTTAACAACGTTTGTAAAATCAGTTTTGAATACCTTGAGGGGTATAGTTTCTAGAATGGGGTCATTTTTGGGTGGTTTCTATTATGTAAGCTTCACAAAGTGACTTCAGACCTGAACTGGTCCTTAAAAAGTTGGTTTTTAAAAATGTTTGAGAAATTTCAAAATGTACTTCTAAATTTATAAGCCTTGTAACGTCCCAAAAAAATAAAATGTCATTCCCAAAATGATCCAAACATGAAGTAGACATATGGGAAATGTAAAGTAATAACTATTTTTGTAGATATTAATATGTATTATAGAAGTAGAGAAATTTAAACCTGGAAATTTGCAAATTTGGTATTTAAAAAAAAAGAATGTTTTTGACTCCATTTTACCAGTGTCATGAAGTACAATATGTGACAAAAAACAATCTCAGAATGGCCTGGATAAGTCAAAGCGTTTTAAAGTTATCACCACATAAAGTGACACTGGTCAGATTTGCAAAAAAATGGCCTGGTCCTGAAGGTGAAAATAAGCCCGGTCCTTATGGGGTTAAAATACAGCTGGCACCCTACTTCAATGATGAGGATTGGCGATAATGCAGAACCTGGTCATTTAACTCCAATTGGAGCCACCGCTGCCATCCAATTGGAGCCACCGCTTTGAAACTGCGGGGCTCCAATCACTTATTATGACAGCTTGGGGGTCTACTGAAGGTTCCCAGGCCTTTCATGTTAAACTGCGTATAAAACCATGCACAAGGCACATCTCAGAAGGCAGAGCATCAGAAACCCATAGACCATAATAGTACTATTTTGCGGTCTATGGGATAAGTGCTCAGAAGATTACAGGTTCCAGCCTCTAAGGGGGCTAAAAGTTATGTACAAAGTTCAAACTAAAATACAAAAAAAATTAAAATCTCCCTCCTTTGCCAATTTTACATATAAAAAATAAACATAATGTTCGAAAATGTGTAAACTAGTGAAATCTAAAAATATTTTTTTCCTGCCTTGCGTACGCCATAATGGAAAAAAAATTAAAACTGTCAATTTTAAGTTTTTTTGTCACCTTGTCCTCCTTAAAAAAATTTAATAACAGTGATAGAAAAGAGCTACAAAAATCAGGACCAAATTACAAACCCCACACATGTACAGTCGTGGCCAAAAGTTTTGAGAATTACATAAATATTGGAAATTGGAAAAGTTGCTGCTTAAGTTTTTATAATAGCAATTTGCATATACTCCAGAATGTTATGAAGAGTGATCAGATGAATTGCATAGTCCTTCTTTGCCATGAAAATTTACTTAATCCCAAAAAAACTTTCCACTGCATTTCATTGCTGTCATTAAAGGACCTGCTGAGATCATTTCAGTTATCGTCTTGTTAACTCAGGAGAGAATGCTGACGAGCACAAGGCTGGAGATCATTATGTCAGGCTGATTGGGTTAAAATGGCAGACTTGACCTGTTAAAAAGAGGGTGATGCTTGAAATCATTGTTCTTCCATTGTTAACCATGGTGACCTGCAAAGAAACGCGTGCAGCCATCATTGCGTTGCAAAAAATGGCTTCACAAGGAAGGATATTGTGGCTACTAAGATTGCACCTCAATCAACAATTTATAGGATCATCAAGAACTTCAAGGAAAGAGGTTCAATTCTTGTTAAGAAGAGAATAAAACTTTCTTCCACCTTTGAATGTCCCATGTTTGGTGCTCTCTTGCAAAGTCCAAACGAGCAGTTCTGTGGCGTTCAAGGAGACGAGGTCTTTGAAGACGTTTTTTGTTTTTGAAGCCCTTCAGTCTCAGATGCCGTCTGATGGTTATCGGGCTGCAGTCAGCACCAGTAAGGGCCTTCATTGGGGTTGAGGATCGTCCAGTGTCTTGACGGACAGCCAATTGGATCCTCCGGCTAAGTGCTGATGAATTTTTTTTTGGGTCTTCCACTTGACTTTTTTGTTCCATAACCCTCAGAATCATTTAAGAAATTCCAAATGACTGTCCCACCTCAGCAGCGATGGCGCGCTGTGAGAGACCCTGCTTATGCAGTTCAACAACCCGACCACGTTCAAAAAGGGAGAGTTTCTTTGCCTTTGCTATTACAACGTGTGACTACCTGACAGAAAATGACAATGAATCCACATCTTTGCACAGATTGGGCCTTTTAAAGGCATGCGGTCCTAAACTTTTGATCAGCTGAAAAACAGCCTGTTTCAGTTTAATCGTTATTTTCAATTAATTGAATGCTCAAAAAAATGTTTTGTCTCACTCTCATTTCTTCTTGTTGCATGTTGGAGCTCTACTTGGAACCTTGTTAAGATCCAACAATGTAAAATATGTTTTTTTGCCATTTTTCAAGTGGTCTTTAACTTTTGATCAGGATTGTATTACAAAAACATCTTTATTGTGTCATATCTAGAAATTAGCATATCAAAGCTGACAAAGTGGAATTCGTTACGAATTTAGGGAAAAATTCGATTGGCACCTAATGCAAATTTCCTCGCGCTTCGTAGTAACGAATTGCATTTTCCTAAAATGGCTGCTGCACGTGTGAGGACATGGAGAAAGGAAGTCTGGGAAGGCAGGATAACTTATACTGACATGCATGCAGCCAATCAGCAGCCAGCCCTGTGATGTCACAGCCGTAAAAAAGGCTGTGACATCACATCTTAGATTCTGCCATTCACCAGTGTACTTAGTGCAGGGAGAGATGTGTCTGCAGGCGCTAGGGACAGTGATAGAAAAATTGTCATTGTGCTAAAAAAAAATTAAGATTTACAAGTGCAGGGAAAGATTATTCAAGGTGTAGGGAAAGAATATGGAGGAATCATTCCACTGCATTTCTGTTGAACATGGTTCATTTGGGGAGGTGACAGCCTAGGTAATAGGAACATTTCTATTAGACCTTGCAGCACTGACTGGGCACCAAAATTGCCATTATACAGCTCTGTAATTCCGGAAAACCATTCTTATTAGGGTGAAAGTGCTGTTTGATACAGGCATTAAGAGGGGTTATTACAAGAAAATATTTCTAGGTCTTATTTGCACTTGTGCGGTGCATTTATCTGTAGTGAAGGCTTTTGTGGGCTGTTTTAGCGGGAAAAAATTACATTTGCCGTTCTGCCATGCAGTAATCTGTTGTAAAGGCTTTTGTGAGGTGTTTTAGCAGAAAAAGAAAAAAAAAATTGCCGCTCTGCGATGTAGTTATTTCTTTTAAAGCCTTTTGTGATGTGTATGTACGCAAAAAGAAAATTCTTCTTCCGCTCTGCTGTGCACCTATCTGTAGTAAAGGCTTTTGTGGGGTGATTTACAGGAAAAAGAAAAAATTCATTTGCTGCTCTGCGGTGCAGTAATCTGTTGAAAAGGATTTTGAGGGGTGTTTTAGCAGAAAAAGAAAAAATATATTTGCTGCTCTGCGGTGCAGTAATCTGTAGTAAAGACTTGTATGGGGTGTTTTAGCGGAAGAGGAAAAAATATATTTGTCACTCAGCGGTGTAGTTATTCCTTGTAAAGCCTTTTGTGACGTGTATTAACGCAAAAATAAAAAGTACATTTGCCGCTCTGAGGTGCACTTATCTGTAGTTAAGGCTTTTGTGGGGTGTTTTAGAGGAAAAGGAAAAAATACATTTGCCGCTCAGAGGAGCAGTTATTTCTTGTTAAGCTTTTTGTAACGTGTATTAGCATAAAAAGAAAAAATACATTCGCCCCTCGGCGATACAGTAATCTGTTGTAAAGGTTTTTGTCGGTTGTTTTAGCGGAAAAATTATAAAACATTTTCGTCTCTGTGGTGCAGTTATTGTTAAACCTTTTGTTACGTGCATTAGCATAAAAAGAAAAAATACATTTGCTGCTCTACGGTGCACTTATCTGTAGTAAAGGCTTTTGTGGGATGTTTTAGCGCAAAAGCAAAAAATACATTTACCGCTCTGCGGTGCAGTTATTTCTTGTAAAGCCTGTTGTGATGTGTATTAGCGCAAAAAGAAAAAAAACATTTGACGCTCTGCGGTGCAGTAATCTGTAGTAAAGGCTTTTGTGGGGTGTTTTAGCGGAAGAAGAAAAAATATATTTATCTCAGAGGTGTAGTTATTTCTTGAAAAGCCTTTTTTAACGTGTATTAGCACCGAAATAAAAAGTACATTTGCCGCTCTGCGGTACACTTATCTGTAGTTAAGGCTTTTGTGGGGTGTTTTAGAGGAAAAATAAAAAATACATTTGCCGCTCAGCGGAGCAGTTATTTCTTGTTAAACTTTTTGTGACTTGCATCAGCTTAAAAATAAAAAATAAATTTGCCGCTCTGCAGTGCAGTAATCTGTTGTAAAGAATTTTGTGGGGTGTTTTAGCACAAAAACAAAAAATACATTTGCCGCTCTGTGGTGCAGTTATTTCTTGTAAAGCCTTTTGTGATGTGTATTAGCGCAAAAAGAAAAAATATATTTGCCGCTCTGCAGTGCAGTAATCTGTTGGAAAGAATTTTGTGGGATGTTTTAGCGCAAAAACAAAAAATACATTTGCCGCTCTGTGGTGCAATTATTTATTGTAAAGCCTTTTGTGACGTGTTTTAGCAGGAAAAAGAAAAAATACATTTGCCGCTCTGTGGTGCAGTTATTTCTTGTTAATTTTTTTCTGATGTGTAGTAGCAAAAAAAGAAAAAATACATTTGCCTCTCTGTGGTGCAGTTATTTAATTGTTAAGCTTTTTGTGAAGTGTTTTAGCGGAAAAATAAATAAATATATTTGCCGCTCAGCCGTGCAGTTATCTGTAGTAAAGACTTTTGTGGGGTGTTTTAATTTCCTTTTAATTTATTTTATCTAACAGTATGACAGGCAGAGAAGTGCCAGGCCCTGCACAGGGTTGTGGCAGAGGTCTAAATGTTTCTAGCGAAGGCAGAGGTCGCAGAAGAGTAAGGGGCCATGGCAGCAGGGGTCATTTCCAGAGGCCTGAGCTCCCAGTCTCAGCTAGCCGTCATGTCGTGACCAGCAACCTAGTGATTCTTGAGTGTTTGACTCGATCATTGACTTAGTCGCAAGTGACATCAGACACCCCCAGCCAAGAGTCAGCGGGTTCGTCAGACACAACTCTTAGTTGGCATGGCTTTGGAGCAGAACCTGCGCCCTCACCTGTCCTTAACCTGCCTATGCTCTTTTCTGTTCCCAGAGCCACAGAAGTACTGCATGCTGTACGCTCAGTTCCATTATACAGCGAGGACGAGGTACTAAAGGACAGTCAGCAGCTACTGCCCAGCCAAGATCTGGAGGAGACACCCCCCGCTTCCTCCTTAAGGCGGGCAGCTGGTGTTGCGAACAGTCAGACCCAGAGACCATTGAGGAGCACATCAGTGACGTGCAGACAGTACTCGATGATGATGATGTAACTGATTGCACTTGGGAGCTGGATGATGAAGGGGCTTCATCATCATCATCGGGAGAAGAGAGTGGCAGCTTGCCCGTGAGCCAGCATTGGAGCCAGCTAGTTTCTAGTGTGGCCAGGAGTCAGCAGGGTGGCAGCAGTGGGAGGTCGGGAGCCAAACGTGCCAGTGGTAGACCAAACGCTTTGCGGGAGCCTACCAACCTGGGAAGTAGCGGTGACGGGGTTAAAGGAGGCAGCGGCGGTAGCATTCAGTCAGTGTTGGTGGTAAAATCATCTACTCGGCAGTGTGGCAGTTTTTTGTTAAGCCGTCGGAGGAGGTGAACGCGGCCATATGTAGAATCCGTGGGCAGAAGGTAAAGAGTGGCCAGGGTGCCAATGTTGGCACTGCAGGTCTGCATCAACATATGCAGCATCGCCATAAAGTGGCCTGGGAGAACCGTGGCTCCAGTGTGGTGCTCCATCCTGCTGCAGCCACTGCTGCATCACCCAGTGGCTTACACCCAGTTTAAGGCAGTCAATGCTCCACCACGTTTCCACACCGCTGGTCCAGCGACAATGTCCGCCTCTGCCTTCTCATCCTCCACCATGTCCTCAGCCTCCACTCCAAGGACAATTCACAGTGCCCCTCCAGCATACCACATGTGCAGGGCTCGGCGGTGTCACGGTGTTCTGCACCTGATTTGCCTTGGCCAAAGGAGTCACACAGGGGAGGAACTGCTCCATGTCCTTCAGCAAGAAATTGAATCCTGGCTTTCTCCCCGACAACTTAAAATCGGAACCATGGTGACCGACAACGAGAAGAAAATTGTGTCGGTGCTGCATCAAGGAGGGCTGAGCCATGCGCCCTGCATGGCACACATGTTCAATCTGATTATCAAGCATTTTCTGAAGTCTTCCACCCATCTGCAAGACATCATAGAAATGGCCAGGAAACTTTGCATGCATTTCAGCCACTCGTACACCGACAAGCACACCCTCCTTGAGCTGCAGCGGCAGAATGACATCCCCCAACATAGGCTGATATGCAATGTTTCAACCTGTTGGAATTCCACCCTCCATAACTGATGACCCAAGCAGACAGGAGTACTCCTCTGTGTAACTTTGATGTCAGCCAGTGGCAGCTCATGCGTGACACATGCTGTTTTCTCAGGCCCTTTGAAGTTGCCAAGTTATTTGTCAGTCACCAGAACTATGGGATATACAACGTCATTCCACTGCTTCATGTCCTGGAACAGATGCTGCTAAATATGGCTGGTCAGGGGACCGGAGACGTGACGCCTAGATCTCACGGCCACCTGAGCCCTGTGGGGGCGGAACTGGGGAAGGACATTGGAGCACAAGCAATGTGTAGTGAAATGGGTGGGTTTTCTACCCAGGTGACAGGAGAGGAGGAGCAGCTGGAAGAGCAAGAGGGAGATGAAGGCAGGGAGTTCCTCTGAGTCACTTGGCATGCTGCATCCTTACTTGATTGTGTAGTAACGGCCGAATTGTCACCATTTGGCACAGGGATGACTTCTGGCTCTCCACCTTGTTGGACCCTTGCTACCTGTCTAAAATGGAGCCTTTTTACACCCGCTGAGAGGTAGGACAAACTGAACTACTATAGAGATATCCTTTGTAGTCAGTTGGCTGCTGCCTATATGTGCCATCTTCCATCCTATCATAGGTCTGACTGGTGGGCCCTCTGTGCTCATGTTCCACTGCCATGGCTGCTGAGGAGGGGTGGGATGTCAGAAGAAGTACCAGCTCCATCAGCAGCAGCCTGAGTCTAAAGTCGCTGATGAGCAGCTTCCTTTGCCCACATAGTGAAGAAACTACTCAGCAGCAGCTAGACATAGAGCAGGTGTCACGGCGGACAGGTACTCAGATACACAAACAACCAAATACACCAGTGTCTAGGCTAGATGCTGGGGACAGGTCACCTCCTAGCACATCCCTGACTTCTCTCCCTATGCTGCTAAGCCCACTTTCAGACCTTTATGGTAGGTAAGAAGTGTCCTCGTGCCTGGGCTGCAAACACCCTAGAATCCCTGAGATGGTGAAAGGGGAGAAGGGGCAGAAGACAATCAAATAGCCTAGAACGCAAACAATACAAACAGAAAAGCAACTTATCTGAGCTGGAACAGACAATCCTTCCTTCCTGAATTCAAGACCAGAATGAATACTATAACCCGCATGGCCCTCTGGGAGAGAAGGCCTTTTAAGCCAATGACCCCACCCAGAGCACCTGAAGGAAGGCGGATCCAGCATGATTCCAAAACAAAGGTTAGACACGTGCTGCCAATCTGACAGATCTCCGCACACTGTCCGAGCCGGGCATGACAGTACCCCCCTTCTACGGGTGACCTCCGGGCACCCCGGACCAACCTTATCCGGGTGGGCTCTGTGAAAAGCCCTAACTAGTCGTCTGGCGTTGACCTCCAGTGCCGGAACCCACATCCTCTCCTCGGGGCCGTATCCCCTCCAGTGTACCAGGTACTGAAGGGAACCCCCGAAGAACTCTAGAATCAAAATTCCTGGAGATCTCGAACTCTAAATTCCCATCGACCAGAACAGGAGGAGGGGGCAATGGCGATGGCTCCACTGGTCTCACATATTTTTTCAATAAAGATCTATGGAACACATCATGGATCCTCCAAGTCTGCGGAAGATCCAGTCGAAACGCTACTGGATTGATCAGCGCAGATATTTTAAACGGGGCAATAAATCTTGGACCCAGTTTCCAAGATGGCACTCTCAATTTTATGTTTTTCGTGGACAACCACACCAGATCACCCACACACAGGTCCGGACCAGTCACACGTCTCCTGTCAGCCATTCGCTTATATCTCTCACCCATCGTCTCCAAATTCACTTGTATCCTCCGCCAGATAGAGGATAAGGTAGAAGAAAACCTTTCCTCCTCTGGCATCCCAGAGGAACTAGTCCCAGAAAAGGTACCAAACTGAGGATGAAAACCATATGCACCAAGAAATGGTGACTTACCCGTGGATTCCTGTCTACGGTTATTCAAAGCAAACTCCGCTAAGGGCAGGAATGAGGACCAGTCCTCCTGATTCTCCGCCACAAAGCAACTCAAGTAGCTCTCCAGGTTCTGATTGGTACGCTCAGTCTGTCCATTCGACTGCGGATGGAAAGCCAAAGAGAACGAAAGTTGAATGCCAAGCCGAGAGCAGAACACCCTCCAGAACCTGGAGACAAACTGCGTGCCCCTATCAGAAACCACATCCGAAGGAATACCATGTAATCTCACGATATTGTCAACAAAAATTTGCGCAAGAGTCTTGGCATTAGGCAGACTAGTTAACGATATTAAATGAGTCATCTTGCTAAAACGATCAACTACCACCAAAATTACTGTTTTCCCCGAAGAACTCGGCAGATCGGTAATAAAGTCCATGGACAAGTGCGTCCAAGGACGAGACGGAATAGATAAAGGAAGGAGTAAACCAGCCGGACGAGTATGCGCAACCTTAGATCGTGCACAGGTCTCACATGCTGCTACGTAATCCTCAATGTTCCTACCTGACCCGGGCCACCAGAACCTCCGAGACACAAGGTCACAGGTGGACTTACCACTAGGATGTCCGGCAAGGACAGTATCGTGATGTTCCTTGAAAACCTTGTATCGCAGTTCTTCGGGAACAAACAACCTCCCTGGGGGACAGGAACCAGGAGCCCCCTCCTGGGCTCCCAACACCTCCATCTCCAATTCGGGATACAGAGCGAAAACCACAACCCCGTCAGCCAAAATTGGAGCAGGATCCTCTGAATCACCTTCCCAGGAAAACTGCAAGGCAACGCATCTGCCTTGATGTTTTTGACCCCCGGACGAAAAGTAACAACAAAATTGAACCTGGTAAAAAACAGTGACCATCTGGCCTGTCTAGGGTTCAGACGCTTGGCAGATTGCAGGTAAGCCAAATTTTTATGATCCGCATAGACAGTAACGGGGTGAGAAGCCCCCTCCAACCAGTGACGCCATTCCTCAAAGGCCAACTTTATAGCTAGCAACTCTCTATCTCCCACATCATAGTTCCTCTCAGCGACCGAGAGCTTCTTAGAAAAGAAAGCACACGGGACCCATTTGCAAGGAGAAGAACCCTGCGACAGCACCGCTCCCACCCCCCACTTCTGATGCATCCACCTCCACCACGAATGGTTGAGACACATCGGGCTGCACCAGAATGGGAGCAGACGCAAAACACTCCTTAATATTCGAAAAGGCATGCAATGCCTCCACCGACCAAACAGAGACGCCAGTGCCCTTCTTTGTCATATCAGTCAGAGGTTTAACAATGGAGGAATAGTTTAGAATAAATTTTCTATAATAGTTAGTAAACCCCAAAAACCCGGACTTTTTCAGGGTCCATACGAAAATCAGAGTCGGAAAGCAGATATCCCAAAAACGGAAGCTCTTGCACAGAAAACACACATTTTTCCAATTTGGCATATAACTTATTCTCCTGAAGGATCGTCAAAACCTGTCTCACATGATCCTGCTGGGTCTTCAGATCAGGAGAGTAAATTAAAATGTCATCTAAGTAAACTACCACAAAACTCCCCACCAAGTGATGAAAAATGTCATTGACGAATCGCTGAAATACCGCTGGCGCATTCGTCAACCCAAAAGGCATAACCAGATTCTCAAAATGACCCTCGTGCGGATTGAAGGCCGTCTTCCACTCATCCCCTTCCTTGATTCTGATCAGATTGTAGGCCCCTCTCAAATCCAACTTGGAGAACACCCTGGCACCAACAATCTGATCAAAAAGGTCGGAGATCAACGGAAGGGGATACGGATCCCGGACCGTAATACGGTTCAATTCCCGAAAATCCAAGCACGGTCTCAGTGATCCATCCTTTTTCTTGACAAAGAAAAAACCTACTGCCACCGGGGACTTAGATGGCCTAATATGACCTTTTGCCAAACTCTCGGCGATATACTTTCGCATGACCTCTCTTTCAGGTTGGGAAAGATTGTAAAGGCGAGACTTTGGCAATTTAACTCCTGGGATGAGATTAACTGGACAATCATAGTCACGATGAGGGGGCATCCCTCCAAAAAGACATCTGCAAAGTCTGAGAGATATTGAGGTAGAACCGCAGTGGACACTCCAGAGATAGATGTGCCAAGACAATTCTCCGAACAAAATTCTCCCCAACCAATAATTTGTCTTGCTTGCCAATCAATAATTGGATTATGTTTTATCAACCACGGTAAACCTAGGACTATAGGAGCAGGCAAATCCCTCATGACAAAACAAGATATAAACTCTACATGTGAATCACCCAACCTCATCTGAATACCATGTGCAATATGAGTGAGTCTCCTTTGAGAAAGAGGTGAAGAATCTATTGCAAACACCGGAATCTCCCTTTCTAAAGTGCACGTACTTAGACCCAGATTTTGAAGAAAGAGAAAGTCAATAAGGTTTAACCCAGCACCACAGTCAATTAATACCTCCACAGAAAATTTTCTTGAGTCTAGCGCCACCATAGCTGGAAGGAGAAAACGAGAATTACAGGGAACTTGCATACCTGCTTGTTCCACTACTCCATTCACGCTACCAAGAGTCAGGACGTTTCTTTTTCCCTTCATATCATCATGCGGTTTGACAAAAGGACAAGCAAAAACAAAATGGTCACTTTTTCCACAGTAGTAACATAGTTTATGTAATCTCCTAAAGTTTCTCCTATCAGAACGGAGAGATATCTGACCCAACTGCATGGGTTCCTCCCCTACCCCAGAGCTATAAGTAATATCACCCTGGGCAGCAGGTGAGACGAGACCACACGCAGAAGGGACCCCTTGCGCGGAGGGACCCTTACACCTCTCTCTGATACGTCTATCCAACCGTATAGCCAAAGACATGGCATTCTCCAGAGTATCCGGGTACTCATGAAAAGCCAGGGCATCCTTCAACCTCTCAGATAACCCCTGACAAAACTGACTACGTAACGCAGGGTCGTTCCAACCTGACTCTGTAGCCCATCTCCTAAACTCCACGCAGTAAACCTCTGCAGTATGTTTACCCTGTAATAAGTTACGCAATTTAGATTCTGCCATCGAGATCCGATCTGGGTCATCGTAAATCAATCCCAGGGCTTTAAAAAATTCCTCCACCGACCGGAGGGCCAGAGAACCGGACGGCAGAGAAAAAGCCCAGGATTGCGCGTCCCCTTTAAGCAGAGACATGATGATACCAACCCTCAAACTTTCATCACCTGACGAAAATGGACGCAGTCGAAAAAACTGTTTGCATGACTCTTTAAAGCGGAAAAAATCATCCGCACCCCCTGTAAATCTCTCGGGAAGAGCGACTTTAGGCTCCCCACCAATTTGACCTGCAACTGATGCCAGAACACTATGACACTGTGTGACCGAACTACGCAGATCTGCAACCTCTAGGGATAATCCCTGCATGCGGTCAACCAGTGCCTCAATTGATGCCATCACAAAACCGCTGAGTAATGGCAGTCACAGTATGGTGGGTTATAATGTCACGGCGGACAGGTACTCAGATACACAAACAACCAAATACACCAGTTTCTAGGCTAGATGCTGGGGACAGGTCCCCTCCTAGCACATCCTTGACTTCTCTCCCTATGCTGCTAAGCCCACTTTCAGACCTTTATGGTAGGTAAGAAGTGTCCTCGTGCCTGGGCTGCAAACACCCTAGAATCCCTGAGATGGTGAAAGGGGAGAAGGGGCAGAAGACACACAAATAGCCTAGAACGCAAACAATACAAACAGAAAAGCAACTTATCTGAGCTAGAACAGACAATCCTTCCTTCCTGAATCCAAGACCAGAATGAATACTATAACCTGCACGGCCCTCTGGGAGAGAAGGCCATTTAAGCCAATGACCCCACCCAGAGCACCTGAAGGAAGGCGGATCCAGCATGATTCCAAAACAAACAAAAAAGGTTAGACACGTGCTGCCAATCTGACAGATCTCCGCACACTGTCCGAGCCGGGCATGACAGCAGGACCTGAACCAACAGGTGGTGGCATACTTGGACCGCACCCTGCCACCCCATATTGAAGATACGCTGGACTACTGGGCAGCCAAACTGGATTGTGGCTGCAACTAGCAGAGTTTGCCCTGGAAAAGCTGTCCAGCCCAGCCAGTAGTGGCAGCGGGGGCCATAGTTACCCTAAGAAAACCTCGCCTGTGGAGAGACTGACCTTTGTCAAGATGAATCAGACGTGGATTTTCAAATTTTTCAAAACTTCGCTCATCTCTGTTTGTTAGCCCTAAGACTGGCAATTTAACATACATAATTACAGTTCCTAGCTGTTGATTTGTACTACATACTTGTTAGGCCTAACAGAACAGAGAATATTCGGCGCACTCTGTTAGAGCTCCATATAGAGCTCTGTGATTTTATCAGTTTCTGATCATGCTGTTTATATCCAACACTCCCTATTATTAATTCCAGCTGGCTGTGTTGAGAGTAAATGTGCCTCTTCGCATCTGTCTGGAAAGTGATAATTTGAATTCTTAAAGTATCTTCAATCCTTGCTGAATGAGACAGTCGAGGGACTTGTCGGGAGCAGTGAAAGTGACTGTCTGCCCACAGATTTAATGATACATATTTTAGTAGTTTTGTTAGCTAAGTGTAACACACATTTCTGTATACTGTAGTCAGCTGCAAGGCATAGATGTTTTTTCTTATATTTTCAAGGCAAGGATTATTTCTATGAATACATTGGCAGTATCATTCTGTGATGCTGGCAAGCTTCTTTATATCTTTAATAATGGTAATGGTTGATTTTGAAGTTAGATGAATAGGTTTAAATCAATGTCCTATGTTATGTGTATTGCAAGCTGCATTTTTAACTACGATTGAAAACAAAATAAAAGGTACTATAATCCCTTCTGTGCCATTAGGTTTTTTAAGCAAAATTAAATCATATTTTACATGTATTTGGACTGAAATGCAATAAAACACTGTTATAAATATTATTTGGAGCATAATATTTTTTAATTGAGCATATACATAATGAACATGCAGGGAACAGTGAAATTTTGAAATGTGCAGGTATAGAAGTGGTTCACACCCCCATGAGAGGGGGGGGACAGAAAACGCATTCTCCTGCAGAGAGAAGCTGCATGGATAATCAAAACACAAGCCATAGGCCCTTTAGGGTTAAATGACAAGAATGACTTAGCTGTTTTCATTTGATTGGTTTTAGCACACATATGTTTTTTATACCACTTGATTGTAACCAGTGACGTGCATGAGATGGGGGTATTTCTAGCCCCCTCCTCCTTCACGTCACAGGGGGCTTGACAAAGCGCAACACAGCGCGAAACAGCTGTAGCCTGTCCATTCACCTGTGTCCTGTCTGCGTCCACGATGTGTATTTGAAAAATAAAACTGCAAACAGCAACTTTGTGACCACTGGTGAGTGCCGCGGTGCTTTTTTCTTCTGCTATCATAATATTTTCAAACTCATTTGGGAAGATTTAACATTAAAGAAACTAATTTGTTCTCCAGCAGTTTTCTTCTTGCAGGATGCTCAGTGGAAACTGAAATATATAATATGATGTATATGGGCATCCGTTGCCTCTTTTTAGTACACAGTCAAAACAATTTGATTATTTTGTCGATCAACAGATGTCCTGTTCTCACAACATGTACCCCCGGGGTCTGTATGCAGTTCAACAGGCAGATATCACCATTCTACTAGTTAATAATATGAGACTTGTTTCTGTAGTCTGTGGTTTTTATTAACCGGCAGTAGATAAGGTAAACTATAGGAAAATGAACATACAATAACTGAGTATACAGCACAATGTACACAAAATCAATACAAAAACATAAATAAATCCCTTACCGACGATGCTTTAGTAAGAGACACACAATGTGCAGCTGCTCCTTCCATGAGGTGAGGAGAAAAGGAAGCAGGAGCTTGTCTCTTTCCCAGAAAGCACTGTGAGCAGGAAGTCAGGTGACCTAATGAATATGCATAACTTAGCAAGGCAGAAGATGCACTTACAGCTAAAGGTCACTAGATGGTGCTGAAGGCACACACATGAGCACTCACATTAACAAACTATGAAAGAAGACAGTACACTCCCCGCTTGACATCAGCCGATGTCACCATTAGAGTCCTCAACAGGTAACAGTAGGATTAGTTCGGAAGTAAGTCCGATAAACAGTTTGGTCTCATTTTGTTTGAAAATCTTGACCTCTACTTTACGGACATGTCCGTCTTCACTTGGGAACACTTTAGTAATGAGGCCCAAAGGCCAATGATTTCTTTGAGCCTGAGAGTCTTTAACAAGAACAATGTCATCAGGTTTTAGGTTGGGCTTAACTGTGTGCCATTTGGTTCTTGTCTGTAAGGTGGGAAGATATTGCCTCTTCCACCTATTCCAGAAGGTATCGGCAAGGCCTTGCACTTGTCTCCATTGGCGTTTGTAGAGATCTTTGGTGCCAAACTCTCCAGAAGGAGCACTCACTATACCAGTCTTTTGGGTAAGTAGAGAGGCAGGCGTAAACAGTATTGGATCTCCTGGGTCATTTGATATTGGAGCCAAGGGTCTGGCATTGATAATGGCTGAGACTTCGGCCATAAAGGTTGTAAGGCATTCATGAGAGAGTCTAGCATTACCTACTTGTAGGAAAATAGAGTTCAAGATTCTGCGGGCTATGCCAATCATTCTTTCCCAGGCTCCTCCCATGTGAGAAGAATGAGGGGAATTGAAAATCCAAGTGCATCCTTGCTCACTAAGGAATCTTTTTACACTGTTATTATCCAAGTTGGAGAGAATCTTTAGCTCATTAGCAGCTCCAACGAAGTTTGTGCCTCTGTCAGAGCGGATTTGTTTTACAGGACCTCTGATTGCAATAAAGCGCCTGAGGGCATTTATGAAGCTAGAAGTGTCCATAGACTCAATAACTTCAATGTGGACGGCTCGAATTGACATACAACTGAAAATGACTGCCCATCGCTTGGAGCTAGCGTGGCTACTTCTAGTTTGACGTGTGATAACGGACCAGGGACCAAACACGTCAAGGCCCACATTAGTAAATGGAGGGTCCATGTTAACCCTGTCGGGTGGGAGATCGGCCATTTTTTGCGTTTGTAAACTCCCACGTAGTTTGCGGCAAATGATGCATTTGAATATACATTTGTTAATACACCTTTTTACACCAACGACCCACAGCCCAGCAGCACGTAACGCCCCTTCGGTGAATAGTCGGCCCTGGTGTTTTATCTTACTGTGGTAGTGCTTTACAAGCAAGGAAGCTAAATGATGATGACCAGGTATTATGATAGGATGTTTCTCATTAAACCCTAATTTGGCCTCTTTAAGCCGCCCTCCCACTCTTAGCAGACCATTCTCATCAAGGACTGGGTCGAGCTTCACTAACACACTGTCTTTTGACACAGGTTTTTTGTTGTTGATGCAGTAGAGTTCCTTAGCGAATGTCTCTCGTTGCATGGAACAAATAATTAGATTTTTCGATTGTTCTAGCTCACTTACTGAGTATCCATTCTTACAATGGTGCCAACCTTTGCAGTTACATTCCATAACAAATGGGGCATGCTTGAAGGATCGGGCTACGTGTGCTAAGCAGGTGATAGCTCGCACAAGTGACTTCCAGGTGGAAAACCTGATGAAACGGTGACTACCGAGCTGATTGTACGAATTTACAGTGAGTAGTACAGATACTTGGGGGCGGATTTCTTTGTCAGAATCTGCATCTAACAGCTCATATGAGTCACAGGCAGAAGAATGTTCTGAGTTGTATAGAAAAGCAGGACCCGTGAACCAGACTGTGTTCTCAAGGTGACTGGCAGCAACTGACCTGGTTGCTAAGTCTGCTGGGTTATGGTCAGTAGGTACAAAGTGCCATTGCTTTGGGATAGTGGACCTCCTGATTCTTAACACTCGGTTGTTAACGTAAACGTAAAAACGCCTAGTTTGGTTGTAAATGTAGCCCAGGACCACTTTACTGTCTGTATAAAACTCAGTGTCTCGAATCTCTAGGTTTATTTCTGTTGTAATTAATTCCGCTAGTTCAACGGCTAGTACAGCGGCACAGAGTTCTAGCCTGGGTATTGTATGTTCGAGAAGTGGTGCGAGTTTTGCTTTGCCCATGACAAACCTTGTGTGGCACTGACCTTTGTTATCTATAGTTTTAAGATACGCTACAGCGGCAATTGCTTTGATGGACGCATCAGAGAATACATAGAGTTTTTGTGTTTTTACTTCTGTGGATGGCACAGGAGCGTAAGAACGTGGAACATGCAGGCTAGATAAAGTCTTTAGGGAGTTTCTCCACTCTATCCATAGGTTTCTTTTTTCAGGGGATAGTGGGTGATCCCAATCCAATGTTTCCTGAGTTAAGTCTCTAAGTAGCGATTTGCCCTGGATTGTAACAGGGGCAGTGAATCCTAAGGGATCATAAAGACTGTTTATGGCAGACAGGACACCTCTACGGGTAAAGGGCTTCTCTTCCTGGCAGACTTGGAAGGTAAACGTATCTGATTTTAGATCCCAGAGGAGACCAAGGCTACGTTGTATAGGAAGGGAGTCAGTCCCTAAGTCTAAGCTCTGTAGGTCATTTGAATGGTCTTGAGAGGGAAATGCTTCTATCAGCTGCTTACTATTAGAGGCTATTTTGTGGAGTCTCAGGTTTGAGCATGCAAGCATTTCTTGAGCTCTCTTAAGGAGACTTATTGCATCCTCAACAGTGGGTAGTGATTTTAGACAGTCATCTACATAAAAGTCTCTTTCTACGAATTGTCTGACGTCTGACCCATATTCTAGTTCGCCTTCCTGAGCAGAATGTCTAAGACCATAAGTTGCAACTGCAGGGGAGGGGCTGTTACCAAACATATGTACCCGCATGCGGTACTCCGCAATATCTTTTGTGGGGTCATTGTCAACAAACCAAAGAAATCTTAAGAAGTTTCTGTGTTCCTCTTTAACGAGAAAGCAATGAAACATCTGCTGAATGTCTGCCATGAAGGCAACAGAGTCTTTGCGAAAACGAAGCAGTACTCCTAGGAGCTTGTTGTTAAGATCAGGACCTGAGAGCAGGACGTCGTTTAAGGAGACGCCTTCATATTTTGCACTAGAGTCAAACACTACTCTAATTTGACCCGGTTTCTTTGGGTGGTAAACCCCGAATATGGGTAAATACCAACATTCTTCAGAGTTTTTAAGGGTAGGAGCTACCTCAGCATGACCATTCTCAAATATTTTCCTCATGAAAGTAAAGAAGTGGTCTTTCATTTCTGGTTTCTTGTGGAAGCTACGCCTTAGAGAGACAAAACGTCTGTAGACTTGCTCTCTGTTGTTAGGCAAACGTTGCCTTTGAGGCCTGAAGGGAAGGGGTGCTACCCAACTATTTGTTTCATCCTTAGTGATTTCCTTTTGCATGGTTTCTAAAAACAATCTGTCTTCGTGGGACATTGCTACCCGATTGTCCTCCTTGGTCCTTTGGAACACTGAGCAACCTAGATGGTCTTTGACACTGTCACAAGCTATGTCGTGGTCTACAGAGTCTATGAAAGAACAAGGTAGTTGAGTGCTACGTGGCAATTCCTTTATGAGGAAGTTGTTTTTACATGGTTGGAAGATAGAGGGACGTCCATTATCTAATGTGCTAGTAAGCATGCTATTAATGGAAGTTGGTTTGTGTACGCTTCCTAAGCAGACATCTCCTACTATGACCCATCCTAGGTCATGCCTTTGGGCATAAGGAGCATGATGAGGGCCATTAATCTGCTCTCTAGTTTTATGAACTTGTAAGATATCTCTCCCTAGGAGTAAGATTATCTGAGCGTTAGGATCAAGTTTTGGTAAGAGATGGGCTATACGCTGTAAATGGGGGTGATGTATGGCTACCTCTGGTGTAGGGATCTCGTGTCTATTATCAGGAATTTGGTTACATTCAGTAATAGTTGGTAAGGAAAGACACGTTTTACCATCTATGGATTCGATTAGATAGCCACTAGCTCTCCTCCCCGCTGTTTCTACAGTACCTGCACAGGTCTTTAGGGAATAAGGAGTGTTGGGCCCTTTGATGCTGAAAATGTCAAAGAAAGTAGATTTGGCTAGGGACGCATTACTTTGGTCATCTAGGATGGCGTAAACATTGATGGCTTTGTCTCTGCAGCCCTTTGGGTATACTTTTGTTAGGCAGATTTTTGAGCAGGACCTGCCGCCTATGAGTCCTTTACAGACTTCAGTGCATTGTGAAGTAACTGCTGGTGGGTTAGCTTCAGAGGTACTTTCCTCCCCGCCATGCTCTCTGGCACTGTTACTTTGTGATGAGGTCCATGGGGAAGGCCCAGGATGCAGGGCCGTGTTGTGATCGGAGTTGTTGCATTCTGTGCATTTTACACTAACCTGACAGTCTTTGGCAATATGTGATGTCGATGAGCAGCACTTGTAGCAAATGCGGTTCTCCTTGAGGAAGGCTTTGCGATCTCCTATGGACATTTCTCTAAAGGCTCTGCACTTCAGAAGAGGGTGAGGCTTCTTGTGTAGAGGGCACTGCTTACCAGGATCTTTGACTGTTTCGCGGCTGGCGGAGCCGTAATGCCTGTAAGAATCTGCAGGTGAAATGTTAGTTTTGTGCACTGCCACTGATCCTTTGTGTGGTCTGTGGTCATAGGGAGTGGCACAAGACTGTGATAGATCTAGGGTCATTACGAATATTAGCTTCTAGCCTTACAAAGTCAACAAACACACTGAAGGGAGGGAATGGCACATTGTAGGTATGTTTGTACCTTGACCCGTGGGAGACCCATTTCTCCTGCAGGTTGTGGGGAAGCTTTAATAGAATAGGTTTGACACCTCTGGCAGTGTCGAGGAAAGCAAGCCCCGGTAAATCCCCTTCGGCTTTGGCAACCTGTAATTCCATCAGTAGATCACTTAAATCCCTAAGTTTCTGAAACCCTTTGCTAGATATTTTAGGGAATTCGTCAATTCTTTTAAACAACGCATCCTCTATGACCTCTGCAGAACCATAACATTCATCAAGTCTATCCCAGATCATTTTTAGGCCAATCTCTGGGTAGTTTATATTAATATCCCTGATTCTCTTGGCATGTTCTACCGAGTCTTTTCCAAGTCGATCTACGAGAAAGTCTATCTCCTCACTGTATGACAGACCCAAGTCTTTTGTAATGTTATAAAAGGAGGCCCGCCATGCTCTATAGTTTTCAGGGCGATCGCTGAACTTCGCCAGTCCCTTTGTAACAAGCTCTCGTTTAGTAAAGAACCTGGCAAAGTCTATTGTGCTCTGGTTACTACTAAGGTTAGTTGGAGGTGGAAAGTCACAGTGAGAGTGTGGTGTGCGATCATACCTGTATGGAGTCTCTGACTTAGGCCAGCCCGTGTCATACCGTCTTATGGGATGCGGTGGCTCTGCAGGCTGGACTGGAAGCTGGCTTCCTTGGTGTGCAGGGAAGTTAGCTGGTGTCTTGTCACGTGGCTCTGGGTTCTCTTGTTTGTAGGACTGGGTTCCGAGTGTGACTCTTTCTTTTGGACGGTATGATTCTTCTGTGGCATAGGTGACATCTTCGGTTCCTGGGAATGGATCAGCATTGCTGCTTGGTCTGGAGTGTTGACGGACGTACTCTGAAGTGCGTTGTACAGGATCTTGCTGGCCGAGCTCTGGGCTAAGCACGCTGCGGTGACTTCCGTTTTTTGGGTATTCCATTGCCTCCAAGAACTCTGCTTCAGCTATGGCGGCTGCCGTTTCTTTCTCTACGGCGAGTTTCTCTAGCTTTGCATCTAAAAGGACCTTTTGCATGTCTATTGAAGCCTGTTGCTTTGCTTTCTCAGCCTTTAGCTTTGCCTTTTCTTCTTTCATCTTCATTTCCAGCTGTGCCTTTTCTTCTTTCATCTTCATTTCCAGCTGTGCCTTTTCTTCTTTCATCTTCATTTCTTGTTCGGCGAAGGCTGCTTTGATCTTCGCGGCTTCTGCCTTTGCGCGGGCAATGGCAGCCGCATTGCTAACAGAAGACGACTTAGTGGAACCATCCTTCCCTGATCTTGTCTTGTAGCTTGATACTGTGCTACGCGACATGGTGTTGATGAAGACACTTAACTGCGTGGAGACTACTGTGCGGTGGAATGCCGTTCGCTGTGCTTAGAGAGCGGTCACAGTATGCAATCAAATGTGTCTACATTGCTTGAAGCGGCTATCCCCTTGCAGCACTGGACTGTATAGAAGTCGCTGTGGTGTCCGTTTGCAGATATTGCGTGGACCGTAACAGACTTCTGTGTAGTCAGGTGTGCTTCTCTCGCTAGAAGTCGTCGTTTACTGTCCTGTTCTCACAACATGTACCCCCGGGGTCTGTATGCAGTTCAACAGGCAGATATCACCATTCTACTAGTTAATAATATGAGACTTGTTTCTGTAGTCTGTGGTTTTTATTAACCGGCAGTAGATAAGGTAAACTATAGGAAAATGAACATACAATAACTGAGTATACAGCACAATGTACACAAAATCAATACAAAAACATAAATAAATCCCTTACCGACGATGCTTTAGTAAGAGACACACAATGTGCAGCTGCTCCTTCCATGAGGTGAGGAGAAAAGGAAGCAGGAGCTTGTCTCTTTCCCAGAAAGCACTGTGAGCAGGAAGTCAGGTGACCTAATG
Source organism: Bufo gargarizans (assembly GCF_014858855.1). Lineage (NCBI taxonomy): Eukaryota > Metazoa > Chordata > Amphibia > Anura > Bufonidae > Bufo > Bufo gargarizans. The sequence goes on along the minus strand of NC_058082.1, from coordinate 264,764,846 downwards.
AATATGCATAACTTAGCAAGGCAGAAGATGCACTTACAGCTAAAGGTCACTAGATGGTGCTGAAGGCACACACATGAGCACTCACATTAACAAACTATGAAAGAAGACAGTACAACAGACAAAATTAAATCCAAAAAAATAAACAATTTGCGATCTGACATAATACATAAAACATAAATTATGATCATTTAAATATTCAATGAATTCCGGTATGCCGCCACACCAGACGACCATATAATGATAATTAGAAATGAGAGAATCGAAGCTGATGTAGTGGATTTCGATCTGAATTTCAGGAAAAATTTGATTCTCAGCGAATCAAAATTTCCTCACACTTCATGGTAACGAATTGAATTTTTCCTAAAATGGCTGCTGCAAGTGTGAGGACATGGATCAAGGAACTCTGGGAAGGCGGTATTACCCATAATGCGATGCATGCAGCTAATCAGCAGCCAGCCAGCCCTGTGATGTCACAGACCTATAAATAGCCTCAGCCATCTTGAATTCTGCCATTTTCCAGTGTACTTAGTGCAGGGAGAGACATCACAGTGCTAGGAAAAACTTCATTGTGCTAAAAAAATGATTTACAAGTGCAGGGAAAGATTATTCTGTGGGGACGGGGACTCTTGCCTGGGGGTTAGAATATACAATTGGATCTGAGTTTTCACAATCTCAGTGATCTGATGGTATACTCAGATCTGATGGTATATTCTAATCCCCAGGCGTTTCCATGGTGACGGGGACGCTTGTCGGGGAGGAGTATGCCGAAGTGGAGCAACTGTACAGATTGAAAAAAAAAGACGAATATTCTAAAAAAACTAATATATTTGATATAGTGCTATATATTTGGTTTTTAGAATATTCGTATTATTCTAAAACAAGAATATATATCAATATAGCAAATATTCAAAAAAATTTATGTAGAGCAATTTTGCTAATATGGTGCTATAATCTTCTTTGTCTAATAGTTGTAATTTGTTTCTCATCTGAACTATTAAAAAAAAAGATTATAGCACTATATTAGCTAAATTGCTTTATATATTAGTTTTTTTTTTATATTTCTAATTTTTTTCGAATATTTGCGATAATTGCTATATATTCTTGTTTTAGAATATTACAAATATTCAGAAAAACGAATATTGCACTATATTAGCTATATTGCTCTATATATTATATTTTTTTTGAATATTCCTAATTTTTTTCCATCTGAAGTCATGAGTCCTCCCTGCTTAAGTAACTTAAGCAGGGAGGACTCATGATTTCAGATGGAAAAAAAATGACAAATATTCTAAAAAACTAATATATAGCACTAAATTCTATAGTGCTATATATTTGTTTTTGACCCATGCCTGTATCGATCGCGTAATATTTGCATATTACGCATTTATTTCCTTGCCGATTTTTCGAGTAAAAAAATTGAATATAACGAATATTTGACGAATATTCTACTAAATATTCGTGAACTATCGCAAATTCGAATATGTCCGCTGCCGCTAATCACTATGTATAAGTGAAAAAGAAAAGTGTATTTGCCATTCAGCAGTGCAGTTATGTTCTAAAGCCATTTTTGTTGTGTAATAGTGGCAAAAAATATATATTTGCCTTTCAGCGGTGCAGTTATATGTTCTAAAACCATTTTTGTTGTGCAATAGTGGCAAAAAAAATGGTCCACAGTGTGTGGCTTTCTTTGACATATACAGTACGCCTTCCGAAAACTGTTTCTTTAGGGCAAATTTAACTAATCTGGACCTAATATAGTTTCCATATTCTGTGTGTTTCTGAGACATATACTGTCCTGCATCAGAAAACTGAGTTTCTATTGCAAATTCCAATGATCTGGGCCTAATCTAGTGTCCATAGTGTGTTGTTTTCTGTGAGATATACAGTACTCCATCCGAAAACTGTTTCTTTAGGGCAAATTTAACTAATCTGGGACTAATCCAGTGTCCATATTCTGTGGGTGTCTATGACAAATACTGTCCTGCATCCGAAAAATGAGTTTGCATTGCAAATTCCAAAAATCTGGGCCTAATCTAGTGTCCATAGTGAGTTGTGTTTTTGTGATATATACAGTACTCCATCTGAAAACTGTTTCTTTGGGGCAAATTCCAATCATCTAGGCCTAATTTGGTGTCCATATTCTGTGGGTTTCTGTGACATATACTGTCCTGCATCAGAAAACTGAGTTTGTATTGCAAATTCCAATAATCTGGGTCTAATCTAGTGTCCATATTCTGTGTGTTTCTGTGATATATACTGTCCTGCATCTGAAAACGGTGTCTTTAGTGAACTGTAAAACAATCTGCGCCACATCTAGTGACAAAACCATTAATCTGAAGAAGGCGAGCACTAATGGACGGGGAAGTGGGCGTGATGCTGCACGCAGAGGCCGTGGCCCGGGGTGCAATGAAACTGTGCCTGCTGCTAGTGCACCAGAAAAAAAGAAAAACATCCACCGTACCCAGCTTCATGTCCAACTTAGCAGGGCGGAGCAGGACAACACTGTCCAAGACGGACCAGTGCGAACAGTTGATCAGTTAGATTGCTGAAGATAATTCTTCTTGTTAGTTAAGCACCACCCTCTCTACCATCCAGTCCAGTCTCTGTAGCCAAGAGTATGGTCAACCGAATCCTCACTCTGATCATCCTTCCTCCCACCATGGAGAGGCTTGCCAAACGAGTGATGATACATTAGGATATTCTGAGGAGCTCTTTCCAGCGCCACTATTACATTTGGCCCTCGAGCCCAGCACACTTGAAGAGGGACCTAAAATATTGTGCCCTATTTCCCAACCTCTTGAGCCTTCACAGTCTCAAGAAGATGACAGTGGTGAACGGCAATCATTCAGTCACGAGGTGGATGATGATGAGACACAGTTGCCAATCACTGAGGTTGTGGTTAGGTCAATTCAGGAGGATGAGCAGAGTGAGGAAGTGGAAGAGGAGGTGGTTGACGATGAGGTCACTGACCCAACATAGGAGAGTGAAAAGCCGAGCAAGGACAGTAGTACAGAGGGGGAGGGATCCGCAGCACTGCAACAGGCTGGGGTTAAAAAAGGGAGAAATTGGCCCACAACAAACAGGCCCGCAACCATTACACCGAGCACCCCATGCATAAATCTACCTTGCCAAGGGGTAGGTATTCTGCAGTATGGCGCTTTTTTGAGGACAGTGCACATGACAAAGGAGTGGTAGTTTGCAACCTGTGCCGCACCAAAATGAGCCGCGGTGTGAACACTAGCAATCTCACCACCACCAGCATGATCCACCACATGGCATCCAAGTAGCCTAACAAGTGGGCCGAACACCTGGGTCCACAATCTGGGTCTGCGGGTCACACCACTGCCTCCTCTTCCCCTGTGTTACGCACTGCTGGCCAATATCTTGCTGAAAGCGCAGGCCCGGATGCCCCTTGCCCTGCACCTGGACCTTCGCATGAACCATCAACAACAACATCCACTTCCCTGTCCCAGCGCAGCGTCCAAATGACCATAACACAGTCATTTGAACGAAATCGCAAATACCCACCCACCCACGGGCCATAGCACTAAATGTGCAACTTTCCAAAATACTGGCCCTTGAAATGTTGCCATTATGGACACTGAGGCCTTCTGCAGCCTGATGTCGTTACACAGTCCCCAGCCACCACTATTTTTCACGGTGTGCCATGCCTGCATTACACCAGCATGTGTCCCAGAACATTACCCGTGCCCTGACCAACAAAGTTACTGGGAAGGTCCACTTAACCACGGACTGTCACCACCAGTTCTGTGAGAAGGTCTGGCAGACGTCCTTCTCTGCCTCTTGCATGATGTTCTTTGTTTTGGTTTCACTTTGTCATCTCCTTTCCTTCTCCCAGGTGTCACCTATTTAGACTAATCGTCTCCCTTTATATTCCCTCCCATACTGCCTCACTTTGTGGTTTATACTACTTCCTGGATGAAGTGTTCACTGCTGGAGTCTGCTGCTGCTCTTTACTCAGATAAGTCTTTTCATGTATTGTGTTTCCTTGCTGGCTTGATTCTAGTCGACCCTGACTCCGTCCGTATTAAGTGCAGGGAGCCGGTGGTCGTGTCCCCTCACTATTATAGGGTTTTCAGGTGTCACACAGTCTTAGGTACGTGGGCATGCAATCGTCTACCATTGAAACCCTTGCATGGGCATATCAGTCAGGAAGAGTTCTTAGGGTGTTATAGGGCTCACCTATATGCTCCTTAGTTTGGGATCAAGCCAGTCGGTCGTTTATTCATAAGTTCCAGCTATCTGCAACATCATCCATGACACGGACACATGGACAAGTGCTGGTCGCCAGGGACGCTACATTTCCCTGACCGCAAACTGGGTGAATGATGTGGAGGCCTGGGAGTGAGTCATACCCTGGGATGGCACAGGTGCTACCCATGCCCAGGATTGCGGGCCCTACATCCATCAGGGTCTCCGCCAGCAGCTATGTTACTGGCTCAAACCCTCACTTCTCCTCCTATGCCACCTCCTCCTCCACTTCCACCTCAAGCAGCAGTCAGCCATCAGTTGCTAGCTGGAAGCAGTGTAACACTGCTGTCGGTAAGCGTCAACAGGCCATGCTGAAGTTGATCTGCTTAGGGGACAAACAGCACACCGCCGCAGAGCTGTGGCAGGCTATAAAGGACCAGACCGAGCTTTGGCTCTCAACACTCAATCTACAACCAGGCTTGTGTTTGACAATGGCAGTAACTTGGTGGTGGCTTTGGAGCTCGGCAACCTGACACACATCCCATGCCTAGCCCACGTCTTAAACTTAGTGGTTCAGCGCTTTATCAAAACCTACCCCAATTTTACAGAGCTACTAGTGAAGGCGCGCCGCTTGTGTGCCCATTTCCGCAAGTCATCCACAGCTTCAGCCTGTCTGTCAACGCTGCAGCAGCGATTGCGGCTTCCAGCTCACCGTCTGTTGTGCGAATTGAGTACGCTCTGTAACTCTACGTTCCACATGTTGGCCAGGCTTTGTGAGCAGCAGAGGGCAGTTGTGGAACACCAGCTGCAACATGGTCATCACCTTTCGAGTCAACTGGCACTATTTACAAGCGAGGAGTGGGCATTGATGTCAGACCTCTGTGAGGATGAATCCACACAGATGGTTAGTGGCGATAACGCTATTATCAGCATAACTATCCCACTGCTGTGTATACTCAAATGATCAATGATCACAATTGAGAACGACGCTCTGAATGTGGCAGACGAGGAAATGGGGGAGGACATTAGACAGGGTGATAGCCAGATCACCCACAGTTTGTCTTCTCAGCGCAAATTGGACCAAGAAGAGGAGGAGGAGGAACTGGAGACAGTTGCCTCTGCTACAGAGGGTAGTACCCATGGAACTTTAATTCCATCTGTTCAGCGTGGATTGGCAGAAGAGGAGGATGAGGAGATGGAGAGTCATCTTGATGTAGACATCGACGTCTTGCTTGTTGGCACTCCGGCACACATGGCTGACTTCATGTTAGGCTGCCTTTCCAGCGACCCTCGCGTTATACGCATTTTAGATAACACGGATTACTGGGTGTTCGCCATTCTTGACCCCCGCTACAAAGATAACTTTTCATCTCTCATTCCTCTGGTGGAGAGGACGAGCAAAATGGTGCAATACCAGAAGATCCTTGTTGGAAAATTGCTCAAAAATTTTACATTCTACAACGCTGGCGGCAGAGTCCATATTTCCTTGGCCAACCAAGGAGGGGAGACAAGCGAAACACACAGCAGTTCCAAGAGAGGCAGGGCAACACTCTCCAAAACCTGGGACAGTTTCATGATACCTCACCAGCACCCTCACCCTGATGTGCGGCCTACTGCCACAAGGAGAGAAAATTTTTAGAAGATGGTGAAGGAGTTCATAGCAGACCGTGTCACCGCCCTCAACGATCCTTCAGTGCCTTACAACTACTGGGTGTCCGAGCTAAACACGTGGCACGAACTTACGCTTTGGAGGTCCTGGCCTGCCCTGCCGCCAGCGTTTTGTCTGAGCGTGTATTTAGTGCTGCTGGTGGCATTATAACAGATAAGCAATTCGCCTGTCAACTGAAAATGCTGACAGGTTGACTCATATAAAAATGAACAAGGCCTCGATTGACTATGACTTCTCGACTCCACCAGAGGAATGCTCATGAACATAAAGGCACTTTATATGTATTGTTTTTAATTTAGTTATTAGACTGTATTCCCATGCACCCCTTCCACCACAAACAAGAGTATATGGTTTAAATCTTCCTTTTCTCATCCTCATCCTCCTCTTTCGTCAACATGCATTTCTTATTCGTCACATATCCCCTCGCATATATAGCCTTCGAATATAATTTTTTAGAGGATTTGCTCACCAGCAGGCCCTCACATATTATTTTTTACAGGGTCCACTCACCTGCAGGCCCAAACCTAAAATTTTTTACAGGGTCAGCTCACCTGCAGGCCCGAAAATCAATGTGAAGGAGGCCCTCCTTTATGTGATATACAGGTTGTATCAGAGTGCCTCTTCCTTGTATTTTTTGGCAGCACTTGCACTTTATATACAGTAAATATACAGGAAAGAATGTTTTCAATCAATTTTTTACTTTGGTTTTGTGAGTAAAACCTTAATTAGATTGTGGGCATGGTGACCACTTTAAGGTCTTTTAAGCTGCATCATCAGCAGCATGGTAATACAAATGAGTGGCAAGGTGACATGGTGTGGCTATGACAGTATGAGGAGGCCACATAGTGGCACAATGACAGTCTGTATAAAAGACTAAGGCCACAGATAGTTTAGAAAGATGCAGATGGAAATAATCTGTGAATCTGTATCACGGTCACCTGCAGATTAATGCAGACCAGGGCCATAACTATAGGGGAAGCACGGGAAGCTGCAGCTTTAGGGCCCTGACCCAGAAGGGGCCCATCTAGGAGGAGGAGGACTAAAAGTATTTGGTCAGGGCCCCCCTCAGCAGTATTACACAATGAAATTATACACAGTGACAGTATAGACAGTGTATAAAACAGATGGAACAGCTGCCGGCCCTGGTCTGAGAGAGCGATCTTTACTAGACACAGAAATGGTGGCAGCATGAAAGGAAGGGGCCGTTGAAAAATTACTGTGGGATGGAGCCCCATTCAAAAATTTGCTGTGGGGCCCAGTCATTTCTAGCTACGCCACTGATGCAGCCAACAAAAGCAAGTTGGGTTTAACCGCCTCCGGACCGCCTAACGCAGGATCGCGGTCCGGAGGCAGCTGTCCCAGGCAGAGTGACGCATCTATGCGTCATCTCGTGAGACGCGAGACTTCCTGTGAATGCGCGCACACAGGCTCCCGTGTTCACAGGATCGGAAGGTAAGAGAGTGGATCTACAGCCTGCCAGCGGCGATCGTTCGTTGGCAGGCTGTAGATGCAATTTTTTTTAACCCCTAACAGGTATATTAGATGCCGTTTTGATAACAGCGTCTAATATACCTGCTACCTGGTCCTCTGGTGGTCCCTTTTGCTTGGATCGACCACCAGAGGACACAGGCAGCTCAGTAAAGTAGCACCAAGCACCACACTACACTACACCCCCCCTGTCACTTATTAACCCCTTATTAACCCCTAATCACCCCATATAGACTTCCTGATCACCCCCCTGTCATTGATCACCCCCCTGTAAGGCTCCATTCAGACGTCCGTATGTGTTTTACGGATCCATGGATCGGATCCGCAAAACACATACGGACGTCTGAATGGAGCCTTACAGGGTGGTGATCAATGGCAGGGGGGTGATCAGGGAGTCTATATAGGGTGATCACCCCCCCTGTCATTGATCACCCCCCTGTAAGGCTCCATTCAGACGTCCGTATGTGTTTTACGGATCCACGGATCCATGGATCGGATCCGCAAAACACATACGGACGTCTGAATGGAGCCTTACAGGGGGGTGTTCAATGACAGGGGGGTGATCACCCTATATAGACTCCCTGATCACCCCCCTGTCATTGATCACCCCCCTGTAAGGCTCCATTTAGACATTTTCTTTGGCACAAGTTAGCTGAAATAGATTTTTTTAGTTTTTTTGTTTCTTATTACAAAATCTCATATTCCACTAACTTGTGTCAAAAAAATAAAATCTCACATGAACTCACCATACCCCTCACGGAATCCAAATGCGTAAAAATTTTTAGACAGTTATATTCCAGACTTCTTCTCACGCTTTAGGGCCCCTAAAATGCCAGGGCAGTATAAATACTCCACATGTGACCCCATTTCGGAAAGAAGACACCCCAAGGTATTCCGTGAGGGGCATATTGAGTCCATGAAAGATTTAACTTTTTGTCCCAAGTTAGCGGAAAGGGAGACTTTGTGAGAAAAAAACAAAAAACAAATCAATTTCCGCTAACTTGTGCCCCCCCAAAAAAAATCTTCTATGAACTCTCCATGCCCCTCATTGAATACCTTGGGGTGTCTTCTTTCCAAAATGGGGTCACATGTGGGGTATTTATACTGCCCTGGCATTTTAGAGGGGCCCTAAAGCGTGAGAAGAAGTCTGGAATCCAAATGTCTAAAAATGCCCTCCTAAAAGGAATTTGGGCCCCTTTGCGCATGTAGGCTGCAAAAAAGTGTCATACATGTGGTATCGCCGTACTCAGGAGAAGTAGGGAAATGTGTTTTGGGGTGTCTTTTTACATATACCCATGCTGGGTGAGATAAATATCTTGGTCAAATGCCAACTTTGCATTAAAAAAAATGGGAAAAGTTGTCTTTTGCCGAGATATTTCTCTCACCCAGAATGGGTATATGTAAAATGACACGCCAAAACACATTGCCCAACTTCTCCTGAGTACGGCGATACCACATGTGTGACACTTTTTTGCAGCCTAGGCGGGCAAAGGGGCCCACATTCCAAAGAGCACCTTTAGGATTTCACAGGGCATTTTTTACACATTTTTCATTTCAAACTACTTCTCACGCATTAGGGCCCCTAAAAAGCCAGGGCAGTATAACTACCCCACAAGTGACTCCATTTTGTAAAGAAGACACCCCAAGGTATTTCGTGATGGGCATAGTGAGTTCATGGAAGTTTATATTTTTTGTCACAAGTTAGTGGAATATGAGACTTTGTAAGGAAGAAAAAAAATATATATTTTCAGCTAACTTGTGACAAAAAATAAAAAGTTCTATGAACTCACTATGCCCATCAGCGAATACCTTAGGGTGTCTACTTTCCGAAATGGGGTTATTTGTGGGGGGTTTCTACTGTCTGTGCATTGTAGAACCTCAGGAAACATGACAGGTGCTCAGAAAGTCAGAGCTGCTTCAAAAAGCGGAAATTCACATTTTGTACCATAGTTTGTAAACGCTATAACTTTTACCCAAACATTTTTTTTTATCAAAGACATGTAGAACAATAAATTTAGCGAAAAATTTATATATAGATGTCAGGTTTTTTTCCAAAATTTTACAACTGAAAGTAAAAATTCCATTTTTTTTGCAAAAATTTTGTTAAATTTCGATTAGTAACAAAAAAGTAAAAATGTAAGCAGCAATGAAATACCACCAAATGAAAGCTTTATTAGTTAGAAGAAAAGGAGGTAAAATTAATTTGGGTGGTAAGTTGCATGACCGAGCAATAAACAGTGAAAGTAGTGTAGTGCAGAATTGTAAAAAGTGGTCTGGTCATTAAGGGGGTTTAAGCTAGGGGGGTTGAGGTGGTTAATGATTACAAAACCATAATCAAATTGTGGGCCTGGTGATCACTTTAAGCCCTTTTAAGCTACATCAGCAGCGGCATGGTGATAAAAATGAGTGGCAAGCTGACATGGTGTGGAGATGGCAGCATGAGGAGGCCACATAGTGGCACAATGACAGAGTCTGGATAAAAGACTAAGGCCACAGATTGTTGAGATAGATGCAGGTGGAAACAAATCTGTAGAGCTGTATGACGGTCACCTGCAGATTAATGCAGCCATCAAAATCAAGTTGGGTTTGTCGGTTCCACCTCAGCTCACCAGCAGGCCCGCACCTAAAATATTTTACTGGGTCAGCTCACCTGCAGGCCCGCAACGCATGCTACCTTGATTTGAAGTAGTAGCCATAGCCGTTTATCAGGCTCCCTCTCCGAAATTGAACAATGATTCCCCGTTACCGGTGGTCACCATGTTCGGTGCATAAAAGAACATCGAAAGTTGATAGGGAAGATATCCAAATGGATCGTGGACGCCACGGGGACGTGTGATCAGGCAGAAGTTATCTAGAGCAAACAAAGCTGCAGCAGGGCCTCTTCTGTATAACGTTTCGTCATCCAACATACCGCAGTGACATTCCCTGTAATTTTTCATTGCTCATTCCAATAAAAGGGAATCTTAAGAGTCCTGTATTGTTATTTATCATCACTACCTCCAGGAGTCAGGAGTGTGTGATTTGAGTGACACCCGCTTGCCTTCCTTAGAGGTGTTTCAAATTTCTCAGGCTCCCTCTCCGGCATGGAACACTGATTCCCCGTTACCCCTGATCACCATGGTAGGCGCAGAAAAGAACATCGAATGTTGATAGGGCAGACATCCAAATGGATCGTCACTGTCACTGAGACCTGCAATCGCCCAAAGGTTATGTAGAGTCACCAATGTGGCAGCAGGCTCTCAACCCTAATGTTTTAGATGGTCATATCAGCAGGCACTTGCTCCAAATGTTTTTGAGGGTCACCAGCAGGCTACCAATCATAATTTTTCAAGGGTGTGTATGATGCTCTCCTTTATGTGTAACAAAGGGTGTTTTGAAGTGCCGGTTCCTTGTAATTTTTGGCAGCCCTTTCACTTAGTGCATAGACTTTATGAGTGTAGGAGTCCCACTACCTGAACAATTATACCACAATGTGAATGAGGCCCTCCTTTATGTGATATACGGGCTGTATCAAAGTGCCTCTTACTTGTATTTTTTGCAGCACTTGCACTTTATATACAAGTAAATATACAGGAAAGAATGTGTCCTAACATGTCGCATCTGTGGGCAGAAGGTGAAGCGTGGCCATGGTGCCACTTTGTTGACCATGTTGGCACTATGGTCCTGCGTCAACATATTCAGCGTCACCATAAAGCAGCCTGGGAGAACCGTGGCTCCAATGTGGTGGTCCAGCCTGCTGCAGCAACCGCTTCATCACGCAATTGAATGCTGCCAATTTCAGGCAGTCAAGGCTCCACCACCTCAACCAAAGGGATCTGTCTATCCTTCCCATCATCTGCTGGTCCTGATGCTCCTGCTCCTAACCCTCCTACTCCTCATTAGTCATTCCATCAGCAATTGATCACCGAAGCGATTACCAAGAGACAACAGTATGCGTGCACTCATCCAACGGCTCAGAAGCTGAACGTGCTCCTGTCCAAGTTGCTGGTGCTGCAGTCCCTATCTTACCAAGTGGTGGACTCTGCCCCTTTCACAGAACTGATGGCTTGTGCTGAGCCAAGGTGGAGAGTTCCAAGCCATAATTTCTTTCTAAAAAGGTAGTATGAGCCTTGCACACACATGTAGAACAGAAGGTGGGCCAGTCCTTGAGCCTGTCAGTGTCTGTCAAAGCGCATGGCAGCGCCGACGTTTGGAGCTGTAACTACGGTCAGGGACAATACATGTCTTTTACGGCCCACTGGGTGAATATGGTTCCAGCACAGCCACACCAGCAACTTGGCCAGGGACGCCGCTTCCGCCTTCACATTCTCACGCCATTGGTCCTGTGACAATGTCCGCCTCTGCCTTCTCATCCTGCTCCATGTCATCAGCCTCCACTGAGGGGCAAATCACAGTGCCCCTTCAGAGTACCACATGTGCAGGGCAAGGCGGTGTCACGCTGTTCTGCACCTCGTTTGCCTGGGCGAACTAAGTCACACAGGGGAGGAACTGCTCCATGTCCTTCAGCAAGAAATCGAATCCTGGCTTTCTCCGTGACAACTTAAAATCGGAACCATGGCGACCGACAATGGGAGAACATGGTGTCGGCACTGCATCAAGGAGAGCTGAGCCATGTGCCCTGCATGGCACACGTGTCCAATCTGGTTGTCAAGTGGTTCCTGAAGTCTTCCACCCATCTGCAAGACATCCTAAAAATGGAGAGGAAATTTTGCATGCACTTCAGCCATTCATACACCACAAAAGACACCCTCCTTGAGCTGCAGTGGCAGAATGGCATTCCCCAACATAGGCTGATATGCGATGTTTCCAATTGTTGGAATTCCACCCTCCATATGTTGGACCGATTATCCGAACAGAGAAAGGCCATAAACTATTTCTTGATTATCCAAGCGGACAGGAGTACTCCCCTGTGTAACTTCGATGTTAGCCATAGGCAGCTCATGCGTGACACCTACTGTTTGCTCAGTTCCCTTTGAGGAGGCCACGTTTTTTTGTCAGTCACCAGGACTACGGAATAAATAACATCATTCCACTGCTTCATGAGCCCTGTAAGGGCTGAACTGGAGGAGGACATTGGAGCACAAGCAATGTGTAGCGAAATGGGTGGTTTTTCTACACCGGTGACAGGAAAGGAGGAGCAGGAGCAGCCAGAGGAGCTACAAGTCGATAAGTAAGAAGAGGCAGAGGACCCAGACACACCCTGGCAGTATGCAGTGGAGATGGCGGCAGGGAGTCCCTCCGAGTGACTTGCACAAATGGCCCGATGCATGCTCACTTGCTTGCGTAATGATAGCCGAATTGTCACCATTCGGCAGAGAGATGACTTCTGGCTCTCCACCTTGTAGGACCCTCGCTACTGGTATAAAATGGGGGTCTTTTTTACACCAGTTGAGAGGGAGGACATACTGAACTACTGTAGAGACATCCTATGTAGTCATTTGGCCGCTGCCTATCTGCGCCATTGTCCACCCTCTTGTAGGTCTGACCTGGGTGGGCCCTCTGTGCTTACGTTCCACTGCCATGGCTGCTAGGGAGAGGTGGGGTGGCAGGAGCAGTACCAGCTCCATCAGCAGCATCCGGAGTCTAGAGTCGCTGATGAGCAGCTTTCTTCACCTGCATAGTGAAGAAACTACTCACCAGCAGTTAGATATAGAGCAGAACCTGAACCAGCAGGTGGTGGCATACTTGGAGTGTACCCTAGATTCGCTGGACTACTGGGCATCCAACCTGGATTCTTGGCCGCAACTGGCCGGGTTTGCCCTGGAAACGCTGTCCTGCCCAGCCAGTAGTGTGGCATCAGAGCGAGTGTTTAGTGCGGTGGGGGCCATAGTTACCCCAAGGAGAACTTCCCTGGCCACCCAAACTGTGGAGAGACTGACCTTTGTCAATATGAATTAGGCAAGATCAGCCAGGATTTCCTCCCACCAATGCGTGATGCATCAGACTAGATCATCCATGGTGCAACACCAACACTTTTCAGACTTGTTAAAGGATAACTGTCGCATTTTTTTGTTGTTGGAGTATTGGATTGTGGTGATTAATATCACCTTGGTGGCCCTATTTCAACTTTTCACTGTGTATTCAACTACCCCTTAATTCCACATTTTTGTTCCCAGTAATGTCTATTAATTACCTTTGCTTAAAATAGGGTTGATAGGCATGGTCAACAGATAGACGGAGCACGCAGAAGCAGGCTGCGTGCAAGGTCACATTGCTGACAGCCAGGGACTGTAAGTAAATTATTAAAGCCAGGTCCTCCCCAGCAGCTGATAACAGTGCCTGGGCTGTGTGCACTTCTCCCTGTCCCTGCGCTTGGCAGACACTCCCTAACTCAGCAGAGCTGGAGAATGCAGAGCTGGAGCAGCGCAGACCAGGGAAGGGAGATCTGCCATCTGCTCAGTGTATAAATAAAAGCAACATGTGGTAAGAGGACCCCTTTGTGCTGCAGGAGATTAATCTTTTAGGGGTAAGGGCTCTGTTTACTGATCCTTTTGGGGGGCTATTGTTACTGTCTAGTGCATGTGAGGAGCTCAATGCATTGTGGGTAGTGAGGGCAGGCGGGATTAGCCTCAGGGTGAGGGCAGTAGCGGCCATCTTAACTGAATAGTGAAATTGCAGTTTTATGCAGACTGGTTGCTAAGGGCTGAATCGTATTAAATATGGGGTGTCAGTCTAATAGTAACTGATTCTGGAATATCATGTTATTAGTAACTACATATATGAAAATTGAAATTAGGATCTAAATGCGACAGTTATCCTTTAAGGCTTGTTGGACCCTCACAACCAGTCCAAAATGGGTGCTTTTTTTGCACCCGCACAGAGGGAGGACAAACTGAAGTACTATTAAGACATCCTATGTAGTCAGTTGGCCGCTGCCTATCTACACCATCGTCCATCCTCTCACAGGTCTGATCGGGAGGCCCTCTGCGCTCACGTTCCACTGCCATGGCTGCTGGGGAGGGGTGGGGTGGCAGCAGCAGTACTAGCTCCATCAGCAGAAGCCTGAGTCTAGAGTCGCTGATGAGCAGCTTTCTTCACCTGCGTAGTGAAGAAACTACTCACCTGGAGCAGTACCTGAACTAGCAGGTGGTGGCATACTTGGACAGCACCCTGCCACCCTACATTGAAGATACGTTTGACTACTGGGCAGCCAAACTTGATTTGTAGCCGCAACTGGCAGAGATTGCCCTAGAAAAGCTGCCCTGCCCAGCCAGTAGTGTGGCATCAGAGCGGGTGTTTAGTGCAACGGGGGCCCATAGTTATCCCAAGGAGAACTTCCCTGGTCACCCAATATGTGGTGAGACTGACCTTTGTCAAGATAAAACAGGCGTGGATCAGACATAATTTCCACCCACCAATGCCTGATGCATCAGAATAGATCATCCATGGTGCAAGACCAATACTTTGACAAAAGAGAATGGTTTCTTCTGGCTACCTGCCTCAGCTACTATTCTGATGCTGCCACCCGCCTGATGCCACACATCTGCCAAGTGCCATGATGTCTATTTTTCACCCGCCATCTTCAGCGGGTACTGTTATTGCCACCCACACCACACTATGTCACCTTGCCACTCTGTGGCCTCCTGATGCTGCTGCCACCTCCACACTCTGTCAACGAGTCGCTGTTTGAAATCCTCATGTTGCTACCACCTCCACACTATGTCACCTTGCCACTCTGTGGCCTCCTAATGCTGCTGGTATACAAAAAGGTTTTGGCAGCACTACTGATACCATTTTGGGAAAATCATTAAAGATACCTTTAAAGGTGATGGTGCACGCAGATGGGGATCCTGGCCAGTGGTCCCAACATCTAGGAAAAATACAATCCGCAGCACTCGCCAGTGTGGAAAATCAAAGTGGTGATTTATTCACAAATCAGCATGGTACAAGCGACGTTTCGACCTTCATTGGTGGCTTTTACCATGCTGATTTGTGAATAAATCACCACTTTGATTTTCCACACTGGCGAGTGCTGCGGATTGTTGTATTTCTCCTGATGCTGCTGCCACCTCCACACTGTCATTGTGCCACTCTTTGGCCTCCTGATGCTGTTCCCACCCTCCACACTTCATGACTGGACCGCTATTTTGCCTTTCAGCCTGGATGACATGATCAGTTATTTGACCCTTCTTCTGATCTGTCAGAAGGAAGGAAAAATGAGACGCACAACGGATCCTGCCAGTAGAGCAGCTGTAAGGCCTATATGGTCCCATCAGAATTGGCTTGTGATTTTGTAGCCAAAAGCAATAGTGTGTACAAAACACAGAAGACATGCAAATATTTCATTCATGTGTCATTTCTGTTTTGGATCCACTCTAGTTTTTTGGGCATTAGAAATGCTGATGGATTACTGACAAAATGCTGATCGATTGAAGGCGGATGCTCCACAGACAGGATCCGTTTTTTGTGGGTTATTGCTTTTAAGGTTTAGAGGAAGGGTAAAATAGTTAGTGACGTCAACAGAAACTTACTGCTGCCACCCTCTCCACTCTCTCGGGGGGCTCTATTTGTATAGGTGTTTAATAGAACAGGTTCTGTAGACATCAATGTGGCATCAGCTGACAATAGTGTAAAAAGAGTGTGCTTCTTCTCGACATTAACATCTACCTGTAAGGCTGAGTTCATATTTGAGTTATTTGGTCAGTTTTGGCCATGTAAAAATTGCAACACCAAGCGATCAAAAAGGCGTTGCCCCCCCAAAATAGTACCAATCAAACCGTCACTTCATCCCACCAAAAATGAGACCCTACCTAAGACAATCTGTCAAAAAAATAAAAAAAAAGCTATGGCTCTCAGACTATGGAGATACTAAAACATAATTTTTTTTGTTTCAAAAATGCTATTATTGTGTAAAACTTAAAAGGCTTCTGTCACCCCACTAAACTCTTTTTTTTTTGGGGGGGGGGTACTTATAATCAATATACTGCAATATATCTATACATTATGTTATTAATCATTTACGTTCAGTAGATAATGCAAAAGACGTACTTTTATAATATGCAAATTACCTGTCTACCAGCAAGTAGGGTGGCTACTTGCTGGTAACAGCCGCAAAAAAAAAGCCCCCTGTCAATCAACAGGAGGAGGGGGCGTTTTTTTGCGGTTGCTACTAGCAAGTAGCCGCCCTACTTGCTGGTAGACAGGTAATTAGCATATTATAAAAGTATGTTTTTTGCATTATCTACTGAACGGAAATGATTAATAACATAATTTATAGATATATCGCAGTATAGGGATTAGAAGTACCCAAAAAAATAAAAAAAATGAGTTTAGTGGGGTGACAGAAGCCCTTTAATTAAATAATAAAAAGTATACATATTAGGTATTGTCATGTCCGTAACAATCTGCTCTATAAAAATTTCACATGACCTAACCCCTCAGATGAACGCTGTAAAAAAATATTATCTGTGTTAAAAGAACCTTGCCCCATAAAGTGTAATAAAGAATGCTCAAAAAATTATATGTACCCAAAAATAGTACCAATAAAAACTTCAACTCTTCCTGCAAAAAATGAGAACCTGCACAAGACGATCGGCAGAAAAAGAAAAAAAAATATATGGCGTTCAGAAAATTGATAAAGTCATAAATCACAGCAATGGGTTTCTTTTCAATAGTTTTATTTTCAATGGATATGCGGCAAAGAATTTTTTTGTGCAAACGTTTTTGGCCGTGTCTGGCCTTCGTCAGGCACTATGAAAGGTACAATAGGGCATTTTTAGTGACAATTCATTTTAGGTCAATTACATCATTGATTATCGGTACATATTCATGATATACATATATGAAAAGAACAAAAAGCGAAGCAAAAATTAACCGTCTTTCTATAATCCAGTTAATTTCATATCAATTACAATGGTGTAAATATCTGGTTCTTGGTTAAGGAATGAAGAATATTCCACTGTTTATGAGTTTCATTCATACCTGGTCAGTTATCAGGATAATGTAATTTGCTGATGTTACATTTTAATATTTTTATATATACTTTCCTATTATATTTTTATATTAGTGCATTTAATTATCTTGTGACATTCGATCCTATACTAATCTTCTCACAAGACGCTAGAATCCTCAGTCTTATAATATTTCACAGATATACATGGGCAATAATACTTCAACAGTGACCCTCATACCGGTAATTTTCCATCACAATCCTTTTATCACGAAACAGGATAGTCATATAGCTAGTGACTACTTACCTGTGCCACCGGAGGTAAACAGGGGAAGATGCAGGTGCATAAGTTGGAGCCTATGGTCGCCGAGATGTGTATATACGCATAAATGTCATGCCGGTCTCTGCTCTTTTAAAGGAGCCATGAGACCGGCATGTAGTGGCGTGGTGGGCGGGATCTGCAGGGCAATTTACCCTCAAAATTAAGGTGGAACGTACCGCTAGTGTCTCGGTGCGTTCCACCGGCCGGAAGTGACGTCAATGGGGAGAATACTCCCATGCAATCGAAGGCCAAAAAACCTCAGAGACCTTCTTGTTAGGGCAGATATAGGACCATCCAAACTCTGACGAAGACAAACCCTCTTACATACATGGAGAACAGGCACCTTCCCATGTCTACATTGTGCATAGTGCACAAATGTACAAAGAGGATCGTCTATATCCCATCCCCATACAGGCAAATCCTTTAAAATCCAGGGCTACTTCACATGCGACACTGACTTTGTAGTATATACCATCAAATGCCCCTACGGCCTCATGTTTGTGGGGGAAACAACACAAACAATAAGAGATAGAATCTGTCAACACAAATCAACAATATGCCGTCAAAACCTACTGTTACCACTCCCATACCACTTCAATGAGGCACAACATAGGATCTCCCAGTTAAAATTCCAAATAATCTAACATATTCCAACATCAAGAAGAGGCGGTGATTGATCCAAGACGCTGAAACATAGGGAGGCGTTCTGGATCCATACCCTACAAACCATGACGCCAAAAGGACTCAACAGGGAATACGAGGTACAAGCCTTTATCTAATAAAAATCTATATCCGGACGGTAACCACGTGGATTTTTCCTCCCCTTTCACATGCTTTTCTCTTGTGCCTTGTAGTAACACGCATAGGGAGACTGCTTTGCTAGTAAAATAATACTGTGAGTATGACATGCAGATGACAGGTGTCGCTCTTAGAATCAAAGCATACTTCACCTATTTGGGCAGTCATGGGGCCAAAACTGACCAAATAGCTCAAGTATCAACTCAGCCTTACAGGTAGATGTTAGCGTCAAGAAGAAGAGCACTCCATTTACACCCTCGTCTGCTGATTCCACATAGATGTCTACAGAACCTGTTCTATTAAATGCTTATACAAGTAGAGCCCCCCGACAGAGTGGAGAGGGTGTCAGCAGTAAGTTTGTGTTGACATCACTGATTAATTTTCCCCATTCTCTGATCCGTCAGTACAATTACCCAGAAAAAACAATTTCTTTCTGTGGAGCATACGCCTTCACTCGGTCAGCATTTGCTCAATAATCCCTCAGTATTGCTTAAGGAAAAAAAAATCTGCTAAAGGATTATTTTGAAAGTGTGTAGAAGCCACATGGGGCCCCCACGCTGCAGATTTATCATGGAAACATCATGGAGATTTATCTGTATATAACTGCTGAATAAATTGAGTTTTTCGACTGAAATACTTCAATAAAGATTTTACCAGATATAACCGCCGCACTGACTGACTGCTAGCGCCACTACTTCAATCAACCCCTTCTACTTCCCGGGTAGGTAGGCTGCTGCGAAGCAGGTGCTCTACCCTGGGCACATTTGGCTCCTGATCTCCCACTGCTGCCACCCTGCTGAATCCCAGCCATGCTTTCAACACATTAAACCACCTCCGTGAACTGAGAATGTATTTTTCTGTTTGTTCTGAAATAGGCCACTAAACGCTTTCAACACATCTAAACGCTGCCAACGTGAACTGAGAATGTATTTTTCTGTTTGTACTAAAAATACAAAATCGCAGATAACCGCTACTTTCGTGAACCCCTGCACCACTACTTCGCAGGCAGTTAGGCAGCTGCGAAGCAGGTGCCCTACCTCGGGCACGTTTGGCTCTCAACCTCCCACCGCTGCCACCCTGCTGAATCCCATCCATGCTTTTAACACATATAACCGCCAAAGAGAACTGAGAATGTATTTTTCTGTTTGTACTGAACTAGACCACTAAACACTTTCAACACATATAACTTCTGCCGACGTGAACTGAGAATGTAGTTTTCTTTTTGCACTGAAATCCAAAATACCACATATAAACGCTGCACTGACTGATTTCTACAGCCGCTACTTCCGTGAACCCCAGCACCACTACTTCCCGGGCAGGTAGACTGCTGCGAATCAGGTGCTCTACCCAGGACAAGTTTGGCTCCTGACTTCCCACTGCTGCCATCCTGCTGACTCCCAGCCATGCTTTCAACTCATATAGCCGCCGACGTAAACTGAGAATATATTTTTCTTTTTGTACTGAAATAGGCCACTGAACGATTTTGCCACAAATAAGTGCACCAGTGAAATGCGTATATCTTTTTCTTTTTTTTACTGTAATACGCCCTTATACGCTTTCACCAGAAATAACTGCAACAGTGCAGTGTGTATATACAGTACAGACCAAAAGTTTGGACACACCTTCTCATTCAAAGAGTTTTCTTTATTTTCATGACTATGAAAATTGTAGATTCACACTGAAGGCATCAAAACTATGAATTAACACATGTGGAATTATATACATAACAAAAAAGTGTGAAACAACTGAAAATGTCATATTCTAGGTTCTTCAAAGTAGCCACCTTTTGCTTTGATTACTGCTTTGCACACTCTTGGCATTCTCTTGATGAGCTTCAAGTGGTAGTCACCTGAAATGGTTTTCACTTCACATGTGGGATTTCTTGCCTTACAAATGGGGTTGGGACCATCAGTTGCGTTGTGGAGAACGTGGATACACAGCTGATAGTCCTACTGAATAGACTGTTAGAATTTGTATTATGGCAAGAAAAAAGCAGCTAAGTAAAGAAAAACGAGTGGCCATCATTACTTTAAGAAATGAAGGTCAGTCAGTCTGAAAAATTGGGAAAACTTTGAAAGTGTCCCCAAGTGCAGTCACAAAAACCATCAAGCGCTGCAAAGAAACTGGCTCACATGCGGACCGTCCCAGGAAAGGAAGACCAAGAGTCACCTCTGCTGCGGAGGATAAGTTCATCCGAGTCACCAGCCTCAGAAATCGTAGGTTACCGGGGTTCCGTAATCCGTGACCGTTTTTTCGTCCGTGGGTCTTCCTTGATTTTTGGAGGATCCACGGACACGAAAAAAAAGTCGTTTTGGTGTCCGCCTGGCCGTGCGGAGCCAAACGAATCCGTCCTGAATTACAATGCAAGTCAATGGGGACGGATCTGTTTGACGTTGACACAATATGGTGCAATTGCAAACGGATCCGTCCCCATTGACTTTCAATGTAAAGTCAGGAGTCCCTTTTATACCATCTGAGTTTTCTCCAATCCGATAGTATATTTTAACTTGAAGCGTCCCCATCACCATGGGAACGCCTCTATGTTAGAATATACCATCGGATTTGAGTTACATTGTGAAAACTCATATCCGACAGTATATTCTAACACAGAGGCGTTCGCATGGTGATGGGGACGCTTCTAGTTAGAATATACTACAAACTGTGTACATGACTGCCCCCTGCTGCCTGGCAGCCCCTGATCTCTTACAGGGGGCCGTGATCAGCACAATTAACCCCTCAGGTGCCGCACCTGAAGGGATTAATTGTGTGTATCATAGCCCCCTGTAAGAGATCAGGGCTGCCAGGCAGTTTGCCCTCCCCAGTTTGAATATCATTGGTGGCCAGTGCAGCCCCCCCTCCCTCCCTCTATTGTATTAATAACATTGGTGGCCAGTGTGTGGCCTCCCCCGGCCCCCCTCCCTCTGATGTAATAATAACATTGGTGGCCAGTGTGCGGCCTTCCCCGGCCCCCCCTCCCTCCCTCTATTGTATTAATAACATTAATGGCCAGTGTGCGGCCTCCCCCGGCCCCCCTCCCTCCCTCTATTGTATTAATAACATTGGTGGCCAGTGTGCGCCCTCCCCTCCCCCCCCCCCGATCATTGGTGGCAGCGGAGTTACGATCGGAGTCCCAGTTTAATTGCTGGGGCTCCGATCGGCATCCATGGCAACCAGGACGCTACTGCAGTCCTGGTTGCCATGGTTACTTGGCAATATTAGAAGCATCATACTTACCTGCTATCTTCTGCGATGTCTGTATCCGGCCGGGAGCTCCTCCTACTGGTAAGTGACAGGTCTGTGCGACGCATTGCTTAATGATCTGTTACTTACCAGTAGGAGGAGCTCCCGGCCGGTCACAGACATCGCAGCAGCCAGCAGGTAAGTATGATGTTTCTACTATTGCTAAGTAACCATGGCAACCAGGACTGCAGTAGCGTCCTGGTTGCCATGGTTACCAATCAGAGCCCCAGCGATTTAACTGGGACTCCGATCGGAACTCCGCTGCCACCAATGATCGGGGTGGGGGGGAGAGGGGAGGCCGCACACTGGCCACCAATGTTATTAATACAATAGAGGGAGGGGGGCCGCACACTGTGCCACCAATGTTAGTAATACAATAGAGGGAGGGCGGGGGGGGGCCGCACTGGCCACCAATGAAATTTAAACTGGGGAGGGAGGGGGGTCTGCCCCTGCTGCCTGGCAGCCCCGGATCTCTTACAGGGGGCTATGATATGCACAATTAACCCCTTCAGGTGCAGCACCTGAGGGGTTAATTGTATGGATCGCAGCCCCCTGTAAGAGATTGGGTGCTGCCAGGCAGCAGGGGGCAGTCATGTAAACAGTTCTCAGTATATTCTAACTAGAAGTGTCCCCATCACCATGGGAACGCCTCTGTGTTAGACTATACTGTCGGATCTGAGTTTTCACGTAGTGAAAACTCAGCTCTGAAAAAGCTTTTATGCAGACGGATCTTCGGATCCGTCTGTATGAAAGTAATCTATGGCCACGGATCACGGACACGGATGCCAATCTTGTGTGCATCCGTGTTCTTTTTACGGACCCATTGACTTGAATGGGTCCGTGAACCGTTGTCCGTCAAAAAAATAGGACAGGTCATATTTTTTGACAGACAGGATACACGGATCACGGAGGCGGATGACAAACGGTGCATTTTCCGAGTTTTCAACGGACCCATTGAAAGTCAATGGGCCACAGAAAATCACGGAAAACGGAACAACGGCCACGGGTGCACACAACGGTCGTGTGCATGAGGCCTTAAGAGGAGACTGTGTGAATCAGGCCTTCATGGTAGAATATCTGCTAGGAAACCACTGCTAAGGACAGGCAGAAGAGACTTGTTTGGGCTAAAGAACACAAGGAATGGACATTAGACCAGTGGAAATCTTTGCTTTGGTCTGATGAGTCCAAATTTGAGATCTTTGGTTTCAACCACCGTGTCTTTGTGCGATGCAGAAAAGGTGAACGGATGGACTCTACATGTCTTGTTCCCACCGTGAAGCATGGAGAAGGAGGTGTGATGGTGTGGGGGTGCTTTGCTGGTGACACTGTTGGGGAATCAGGGATTTATTCAAAATTGAAGGCATACTGAACCAGCATGGCTACCACAGCATCTTGCAGCGGCATGCTATTCCATCCGGTTTGCGTTTAGTTGGACCATCATTTATTTTTCAACAGGACAATGACCCCAAACACACCTCCAGGCTGTGTAAGGGCTATTTGACCATGAAGTTGAGTAATGGGGTGCTGCGCCAGATGACCTGGCCTCCACAGTCACTGGACCTGAACCCAATCGAGATGGTTTGGGGTGAGCTGGACCGCAGAGTGAAGGCAAAAGGGCCAACAAGTGCTAAGCATCTCTTGGAACTCCTTCAAGACTGTTGGAAGACCATTTCAGGTGACTACCTCTTGAAGCTCATCAAGAGAATGCCAAGAGTGTGCAAAGCAGTAATCAAAGCAAAAGGTGGCTACTTTGAAGAACCTAGAATATGACATATTTTCAGTTGTTCCACACTTTTTTGTTATGTATATAATTCCACATATGTTAATTCATAGTTTTGATGCCTTCAGTGTGAATCTGCAATTTTCATAGTCATGAAAATAAAGAAAACTCTTTGAATGAGAAGGTGTGTCCAAACTTTTGGTCTGTACTGTATATATTTTTTTTTACTGTAGTACGCCCCCATACGCTTTCACCAGAAATAACTGCAGAAGTGACCTGAGAATATAGATTTCTTGTTGGAATGAAAAAGGCCACTATACGCTTTAACCAGAAAACAATTAAATAGTGCAGTGCATATATAATTTTCTTATTTTACTGAAATACACCCCTATATGCTTTCACCAGAAATAACTTTTTGTATATTTGTCTTTTTTTTTTACTAAAATACGCTCCTATACACTTTCAACAGAAAAACTACATTGCTACATTGTAGTGAAAACTCAGCTCTGAAAAAGCTTTTATGCAGACGGATCTTCGGATCCGTCTGTATGAAAGTAATCTATGGCCACGGATCACGGACACGGATGCCAATCTTGTGTGCATCCGTGTTCTTTTTACGGACCCATTGACTTGAATGGGTCCGTGAACCGTTGTCCGTCAAAAAAATAGGACAGGTCATATTTTTTTGACAGACAGGATACACGGATCACGGAGGCGGATGACAAACGGTGCATTTTCCGAGTTTTCAACGGACCCATTGAAAGTCAATGGGCCACAGAAAATCACGGAAAACGGAACAACGGCCACGGGTGCACACAACGGTCGTGTGCATGAGGCCTTAAGAGGAGACTGTGTGAATCCGGCCTTCATGGTAGAATATCTGCTAGGAAACCACTGCTAAGGACAGGCAGAAGAGACTTGTTTGGGCTAAAGAACACAAGGAATGGACATTAGACCAGTGGAAATCTTTGCTTTGGTCTGATGAGTCCAAATTTGAGATCTTTGGTTTCAACCACCGTGTCTTTGTGCGATGCAGAAAAGGTGAACGGATGGACTCTACATGTCTGGTTCCCACCGTGAAGCATGGAGAAGGAGGTGTGATGGTGTGGGGGTGCTTTGCTGGTGACACTGTTGGGGAATCAGGGATTTATTCAAAATCGAAGGCATACTGAACCAGCATGGCTACCACAGCATCTTGCAGCGGCATGCTATTCCATCCGGTTTGCGTTTAGTTGGACCATCATTTATTTTTCAACAGGACAATGACCCCAAACACACCTCCAGGCTGTGTAAGGGCTATTTGACCATGAAGTTGAGTAATGGGGTGCTGCGCCAGATGACCTGGCCTCCACAGTCACTGGACCTGAACCCAATCGAGATGGTTTGGGGTGAGCTGGACCGCAGAGTGAAGGCAAAAGGGCCAACAAGTGCTAAGCATCTCTTGGAACTCCTTTAAGACTGTTGGAAGACCATTTCAGGTGACTACCTCTTGAAGCTCATCAAGAGAATGCCAAGAGTGTGCAAAGCAGTAATCAAAGCAAAAGGTGGCTACTTTGAAGAACCTAGAATATGACATATTTTCAGTTGTTCCACACTTTTTTGTTATGTATATAATTCCACATATGTTAATTCATAGTTTTGATGCCTTCAGTGTGAATCTGCAATTTTCATAGTCATGAAAATAAAGAAAACTCTTTGAATGAGAAGGTGTGTCCAAACTTTTGGTCTGTACTGTATATATTTTTTTTTACTGTAGTACGCCCCCATACGCTTTCACCAGAAATAACTGCAGAAGTGACCTGAGAATATAGATTTCTTGTTGGAATGAAAAAGGCCACTATACGCTTTAACCAGAAAACAATTAAATAGTGCAGTGCATATAAAATTTTCTTATTTTACTGAAATACACCCCTATATGCTTTCACCAGAAATAACTTTTTGTATATTTGTCTTTTTTTTAACTAAAATACGCTCCTATACACTTTCAACAGAAAAACTACAACAGTGCAATGTGTATATATTTTTATTATTTTACTGAAATACGCCCCTATACGCTTTCACCAGAATTAACTGCAAAAATGCATTGAGAATATTTTTTTCTTTTTTTACTGTAATACGCCCCTATACGCTTTCACTAGAAATAACTGCAACAGTGCAGTGCGTTTATATTTTTCTTATTTTACTAAAATGCGCCCCATATGTTTTCACCAGAAATAACTGCAACAGTGCAGTACGTATATATTTTTCTTTTTTTACTGAAATATGCTTCTATACTTTTTTATACAAACCAAAAAAGACAAGGTGGCATTAGCAGGAGGTGCTCAAACCCACATGCAGTCGTGCATATATATAGGGGAGCAAATCCTGCACTTGTGGCCCGTTGCTAATGGCGATCCCCAGCAAAATGCATACGGTGGAGGATGCCCGCGGCGAACCACAAGTACCACAATAGACATCTCACACAAGGTAACAAGTGCGGATGTAATAATCAATATAACAATATAACAAAACAACAACAAATACAGGTGCACTCTGTGGTCTCACTAAACCCTCAAACTGATTTTAAAATTGAGAGATTAGTCAACATGTCCTACGGTGTAGAACATGTCTAAGCCCGGGCACCACGTCAAGGTTTCTCAAGTAGCCCGGGCTACTTGAGAAACCTTGACGTGGTGCCCGGGCTTAGACATGTTCTACACCGTAGGACATGTTGACTAATCTCTCAATTTTAAAATCAGTTTGAGGGTTTAGTGAGACCACAGAGTGCACCTGTATTTGTTGTTGTTTTGTTATATTGTTATATTGATTATTACATCCGCACTTGTTACCTTGTGTGAGATGTCTATTGTGGTACTTGTGGTTCGCCGCGGGCATCCTCCACCGTATGCATTTTGCTGGGGATCGCCATTAGCAACGGGCCACAAGTGCAGGATTTGCTCCCCTATATATATGCACGACTGCATGTGGGTTTGAGCACCTCCTGCTAATGCCACCTTGTCTTTTTTGGTTTGTATATATAGATTCCTGGAGGTGTATAAACTCCAATTCAAATGTGCCTGTTTTCCATCTACAGGCCACATTTAGGTGCACCTGTGAGGCCTGGGCCATATCAGTCAGTCTTGAGTGGGACTCACAGACTCCTCCCTCCTCCCATTGCAAGCATGGTGAGCTGTTTGTGAGTCGGCCTCATGCTCCTGTAATTTGCCCACTGGCTCCTGGTATCGCCCATACGGCGCAGGTAGGAGAGCGTTAGGTCCCGGGCTACTTGAGAAACCTTGACGTGGTGCCCGGGCTTAGACATGTTCTACACCGTAGGACATGTTGACTAATCTCTCAATTTTAAAATCAGTTTGAGGGTTTAGTGAGACCACAGAGTGCACCTGTATTTGTTGTTGTTTTGTTATATTTCTATACTTTTTTACCAGAAATAACTGCAACAGTGCTGCGCGTATACATTTTTACTTTTTTTTTACTGTAATGCGCCCCTATATGCTTTGACCAGAAATAACTGCAACAGTGCAGTGTGTATATATTTTTCTTGTTGTACTATAATACGCCCCTATATGCTTTCAACAGAAATAACAGCATAAGTGAAATGTGTATATATTTTTCTTGTCGTACTGAAAAAGATACTAAGATATAAGCCACTAAAGGCTTTCCAACTTAACACTTGCGGCCCAATAACAAAAAGCTGGATTGACAGAGCTGTCTAATTGATATTTGGATCCACAAAAATTAATTATTCTCAACAAGGGAAAATACTTATATGGTAGTTGTAGAATCAAACAACTACCTAAAACATAACTTTTATTAAAGGGCATTAAACACGGATCCCTTAAAGGGGACCAATACATACATGGACAAACACTGAATAGAGCTATACTGGACCAGGTAGACCGTAATTACTTATGGATAGAGGGGGGGGGGGGGATACCTAAAGTTCCCTAGTGTCTGTCCCTAAATGTCCCTCAAATTATCCTCTGCCCAGAGATGCACCTGGATGGTAGGGACACTCTGTCCACGTACCTAGACTACCTGTCCTTGTAACGCCCTTATTAAAAATAAAAAATTATATACATGGTATATCAATGAAGATTATCCTGGGTCTCAGTATACACTAAGTATATGTTAGATAGAAAAGTATAGATATAAAGACTCGATCACAGCATGATACAACTCGTCCCGACACGTTTCCCCTTCTCATCCAGAAGGTTCATCAGGGGACGCAAAAAAAGTCTATTATAATAACATATGTGCCACAGATACGTCACAAGCAAAAAAGTCTATTATCATAACATATGTGTCACAGATACATCACAAATGCAGAGACCAAAAAGGCAAAATCAAACAAAACAAAACTGGAGCATCCACAAGCCAGCACTGGTCTATGGGACCGAGCAATAAATTTGTGTGGCTACTATGATACAATAAACCATACTAAATACCAGTAAATTACTAATCTGCTGATGAGCTTCAGTTTCATCTCATAGACCGGTGGTGCTTGGCTTGTGGCGCTCCAGGGGGCAGAAAAAATGTGGCTCCAATTAGTCCATTAACCCACACTTACTTTTAAACCCCAGAGGGGGGCGGACCTATGTCGTCATAAACCAATTCTGAACTAGACATGTCGTCATGTGGTCAGGTACATGGGTGGGTTAAATCACATTAGGATTCGGTTTTTATAAATCCTGCATAAATGGATCGCGGGATATAAGGTACAAGTGTATAATAAGATCCTAGCATGCTTCCTGTATAGTTATAGAGTTATAGAATTATAAAACATGGCACACCTCTACTATGATTGCGGCGGGCGTGTCAAGATGGCCGTGCGTATCACAAAGGGCCTGTCAATATGGCCTTGCGTTTCACAGCGATCCACCTCACATTCACAGCTATGGACACTCATATCCGCACACATAGGGCATATTACAATCGGCCATGTATACCAGGGATACAGCGCCAATACAAAAGCGCTGCATCTCCGCATCGAGACACACATCTCGCTCGGGACCAAGGGGAGGGGGGCGTGACAAGATGGCCGTGCGTTCCAGGGAAGCAAACACGGCTGTGCGCTCCATTACACTGCAGCGCATGCCCAGAATGCCGGTGGGTGGAGACTAGCGTTCCACACAAAGAGCCCCGGAACACACAAAGAGCCCCGGAACGCACAGAGAGGAGGTAAAGATGGCCGTGCGTTCCATTATATTACCGCGCATGCCCAAAGTGCCGGTAAGTGGAGACTTGCGTTCCATATACATAGCCCCGGAACGCATGTAGTGGAGGTGATGCGGGGTGCTTACTTACCAGCACATGGAGATCGCATCAAAGAGAGGACCGCAATCCGCCCTACCCACTCATGAGATAGAGCTACTGCCTAGACCGGGCCATTAGTTAACCCTCTTAATGCCGATATCTCTGCTCTTAAACATAAGCGATTGTGTGGTTAAAACAACATGGAAGTGTAGTATTGTGGGTGTACATGGACAACACACTGTCTTTACCATGAAAAGATACATATATGATATAAATAGGTACTCAGATGTAGAGCTAGCCTTCTGATAATAAAGTGACACTTCATGTGTCGATATCCGTTTCTATCATTTAGTGAGGACGAAGATTATGGATCAAGAAACTAGCCTATGGAACAGAGATTTAATTGAACTACAGGAAACATGAAAAAGTTAATTTTTCATTCAGCCCTCCCGGTGACTGGGAACAGAACCTATATATCCATTCAGTTTCCTTCTGAAGGATCCTACGGTCCCAGTCACCTTTTCTGTGAGAAGGTCTTACCACTTCTAGGGCTGAGAAATTCAGGGACTTGGGGTTGCCGTTATGGAATTTCCACATGTGGTTTGCTATGGGAGTGTCTTTCCTCTTTTTAATGTCATTGACATGTTCCAAGATACGTCTCCGGAAGTCCCTGTAGGTTTTTCCCACATAGTCCTTGGGGCAGGTACATTGTGCAAGGTACACCACCCCCTTACTCCCCCTTACTCCCCCTTAACCGAGCAGATGTTAATTTTTGTATTTTTCAAGTAGCTGCATCCCATACAAGACCCGCACCGGAATGTGCCTAATGGTTTCCGATCCAACCACGTTCCCTCCAGAGCCGGTCTTGTATAGTGACTGTGTACCATGCGGTCCGGGAGACACCTACCACGTCTGAAGGTAATGCTAGGGTGAGGTGGGAGTACGTCAGATATTCCAGGATCCATCAGGAGGATTGGCCAATATTTGCCAATGATTTCCCTGATTTCCTTGTTTCTCACATCAAAGGTAGATATGATCCTGACGATGTCTCCACCCTTATCTCTGAGTTCCCTAGTGTGGCGAAACCAACCTCGACACTGGGTTTTGAAGAGACCTGTTTAAAAGCCTCTTGCCTCAGGACTATGGCCCATACTAACTTTTAAACCCCTGAACCTATTCAAGTGAATTTTGGATAGGTGTGTCCCCAAGTTATACTGTTTAAATTGATGTAAGTTATATGTATGGACAATGTAAACTCACAAAGTTGTAACAATTTATAAAAAGTGTAACTTGTCAGCTTGGGAGATAGTTGAGTGGATAGACAGAGGGGAGGAATATGCTGGGTGTGTCTCTATTGTCCCATTGTGTGTTTAAATGGTGATGTCTGTCCTGTTGTCTCCACACGTGTATTGGCGATTTCCCTTTGTCCTGAGAGATAATTGGATTGCTCCTCGGTTGTCTCCAGTACAGAGAGGAGGAAACCATGATGCATTGTGGGTATGTGTTGTATCTGTCCTGTGTCGCAGTCTCCCTTCTGATCCCCTAGGGGCGTGAACGATTGGTTGCTGTACTTACATTGTATGTGTTGTTATATACTGATTGGTTGTATTTCAAAACCCTGTGGGCAGTACTATGTTTGTGGTTTGTGAATAAAATAGGCTGTACTTGAAGTACAGTTAGTTCCTGTTTTAACCCTCAAAGTGAAGTGTCGTCTCATTCTTGGGGGTGGGGGAGGATTCATGGTATGCTGTTCCAGTTTGACTGCTAGGAGCATAAACCTATTCGTATGGTTTCCTATTCCACTGTCTACAGCATTCATATGCTTGAAGAGGATTTATCTGCTTCTTCGGTTGGGTGATGGTGGTGTCTGCCAGAGTGCTTGGAGACCTCAGGAAACGCTAGGAGCATCCAGCAACGGAGGTACTCAGTCGAGGTGCCAGGTGATCCATTACACCTAGGTACCAGGAGAGAATTACGCTCACCGATCGCAGCATTTTGAAAAGTATCTCTTAGAACGTGTTGTGGATAGCCCCTCTTCCTAAAGCGATTTTGTAATTTTCTAGCTTCGTTATGAAAACTCTCTGGGTCTAAGTAGTTTCTCCTTATCCTGAGATACTGATCCCGGGGAATACCTCTCTTCAAGTTTGTGGGATGATGGCTGTCCCAGTGCAACACACTGTGGCGGTGATCTTCCTGAAAGTGGTAGTGACAAGTCTGTCACCGACTTTAGTGACCCTGATGTCAAGAAAAGTAAGAGTCTCTGGATGGAATTCAAAGGTATAAGACAATCCCAGTTCATTTATATTTAGGGAGTTGACAAATGATTAAAATTCATCGACACCACCATTCCAGATTATAAACACATCATCAATATAACGTGTCCAGAAGACAATTTTGTCACTCCACCAGATTGATACATCAGGGAAGACCACTCTATCTTCCCACCAGCCCAGGAGGAGGTTAGCATATGTCGGGGCACAGGGGCTCCCCATTGCGGTCCCCCTGAGCTGGTGGAAGAATCGTGCATCGAACAAGAAGAAATTATGGGTCAGAACAAAATCAAGGAGGGTAACCACGAAAGCATTGCGTGCACTATGAGAACCTCTCTCGTTTTAAGAAACTCGGTTGCTGCCATCAGACCTTTGACATGTGGGATCGAACTATAAAGAGATTCAGCGTCAATGCTCGCAAATGAGCATGATGTTTCGATGTTGATAGTTTCTATTTTACGCAAAAAGTCCATCATATCCCTTGTATAGGATGGAAGAGCAGATACGAAGCCTTTTAACACTCTATTGATATAGATGCCGCTGTTCTGAGTAATGGAGCCCACCCCAGACACTATGGGGCGGCCCTTCAAGGGTGATATGCCCTTAAGGATTTTAGGTAATCCATAAAAGGTGGCTGTCTGGGGTGTGCTCGGTAGCAGAAAGCGATACTCAGTGTCATTAATGACTTTATTAGAGGGTCCATCATCAAGTATAGACTTGAGATCCCTCATGAAGATATCAGTGGGGTCTGAAGGCAGTACTCAATAGCATTGTTTGTCATTTAATAGGCGTTCACACATTTGTTTATATTGTAGGTATCCCATGATCACGAGGTTACCACCCTTGTCGGCTGGTATTGAAGTGTCCTGCTCAAGGCTCCAAAGGGCCTCGGTTTCAGGTCCAGAGAGATTATGAAAATAAGAGGTAGAGGGAGGAAATTTTTCAATATCTTCAATGACCATTTGAAGGAAGATATCTATATGGTCATAGTTCATAGGTGGAGGTGGTTTCTTACTTTTCTAACGAAGGTCCGTGAATGGACCCTGACCAGGTATACGAGAACCTTCCTCAAGTAGATCAAAAAATACTGAATGAAAAATTAACTTTTTCATGTTTCCTGTAGTTCAATTAAATCTCTGTTCCATGGGCTAGTTTCTTGATCCATAATCTTCGTCCTCACTAAATGATAGAAACGGATATCGACACATGAAGTGTCACTTTATTATCAGAAGGCTAGCTCTACATCTGAGTACCTATTTATATCATATATGTATCTTTTCATGGTAAAGACAGTGTGTTGTCCATGTACACCCACAATACTACACTTCCATGCAGGGCCGTCTTTACCAAGGGGCAAAAGGGGCAGCTGCCCTGGGCCCAGTTGCTCCTGGGGGGCCCAAGGCAGCTGCCTCTTGAGCCCTGTTAGCTACTGCCCCGGGTGTAAGGCTGTCGGCTACACAGGCATCATGATCGTACTGTGTTAATGATCTTAATTCTAGGACCTTAATGAGTTTTGCTCTAGGACCTTAATGACATCATTACCATGTGACCAGTAACCTAGCAATTACTGGTCACATGGCTATGAGGTCATCACAGGTCCTACTGAGTTGCAGAAGTTAACTGTGGAGCTTTTTTGTGTAAAGATTACATCAGAAAAAGGTGACAGGGGCTGTTATGTTAATATACTGTAAACTACTGTATAGTGGGGTGCTGTATACTGTGTGGGGGCCTGTATACTGTGTGGGGTGCTGTATACTGTGTGGTGGGCTGTATATTGTGTGGTGGGCTATATATTGTGTAATGGGCTGTATATTGTGTGGTGGGCTGTATACTGTGTGTGGGGGGGGGTGGCCTGTATACTGTGTGGGGGCCTGTATACTGTGTGGTGGGCTGTATACTGTGTGGTGGGCTGTATACTGTGGGGGGCCTGTATAGTGTGGGGGGGCCGCTATACTGCTGTACTGTATAGTGTGGGGGGGCTGTATCGTGTATAGTTTGGGGTGCTGTATACAGTGAGGTGTTGTATACCGTGAGGTGCTGTATACTGTGGGCTGCTCTACTATATACTGTGGGGTACTGTATAGTGTAGGGTGCTATACTGCATACTGTGGGTTGCTGTATACTATAGGGTGCTATACTGCATACTGTGTGGTGCTGTATACTATAGGGTGCTATACTGCATACTGTGGGGTGCTGGGGTGCACTGTAACGCTAGGGTGAGCCGAGCCCTGGTCTCCTTCCTGCAGAGCGGTGCCCACTTCCAGCCCAGAGCACTGATCCTGAGCCGCTGGAGTCTTCAGAACTGGAAGTATTTACAGTCATTCACTTTACTCTACCAGATGTGTGGATTTTTTGTGTGTGTGTTGTGGTGGAGGCGTGATTGCCTGCTAAGGTGTGGGAAGGCGGGATCCAGGGGGCCCAAGTAAATTTTTGCCCAGGGTCCAATCAATATTAAAGACGGCCCTGCTTCCATGTTGTTTTAACCACACAATCGCTTATGTTTAAGAGCAGAGACATCGGCATTAAGAGGGTTAAGTAATGGCCCGGTCTAGGCAGTAGCTCTATATCATGAGTGGGTAGGGCGGATTACGGTCCTCTCTTTGATGCGATCTCCATGTGCTGGTACGTAAGCACTCTGCATCACCTCCACTACATGCGTTCCGGGGCTATGTCTCCACTTACCGGCACTTTGGGCATACGTGGTAATATAATGGAACGCATGGCCATCTTTACCTCCTCTCTGTGCGTTCCGGGGCTCTTTGTGTGGAACGCTAGTCTCCACCCACTGGCGTTCTGGGCATGCGCTGCAGTGTAATGGAGCGCACAGCCGTGTTTGCTTCCCTGGAACACACGGCCATCTTGTCACGCCCCCCTTACCTTGGTCCCGAGCGAGATGTGTGTCTTGATGCGGAGATGCAGCGCTTTTGTATTGGCGCTGTATCCTTGGTTTACATGGCCGATTGTAATATGCCCTATGTGTGCGGATATCAGTGTCCACAGGTGTGAATGTGAGGTGGATCGCTGTGAAACTCACGGCCATCTTGACAGGCCCTTTGTGATACGCACGGCCATCTTGACATGCCCCCCGCAATCATGGTAGAGGTGTGCCATGTTTTATAATTCTATAACTCTATAACTATACAGGAAGCATGCTAGGATCTTATTATACACTTGTACCTTATATCCAGCGATCCATCTATGCAGGATT
The DNA here is from genome assembly GCF_014858855.1 of Bufo gargarizans. Taxonomy (NCBI): domain Eukaryota; kingdom Metazoa; phylum Chordata; class Amphibia; order Anura; family Bufonidae; genus Bufo; species Bufo gargarizans. Next base: position 264,730,777 of record NC_058082.1, on the reverse strand, counting down.
TATAAAAACCGAATCCTAATGTGATTTAACCCACCTATGTACCTGACCACATGACGACATGTCTAGTTCAGGATTGGTTTATGACGACATAGGTCCGCCCCCCTCTGGGGTTTAAAAGTAAGTGTGGGTGAATGGACTAATTGGAGCCACATTTTTTCTGCCCCCTGGAGCGCCACAAGCCAAGCACCACCGGTCTATGAGTTGAAACTGAAGCTCATTACCAGATAAGTAATTTACTGGTATTTAGTATGGTTTATTGTATCATAGTAGCCACACAAATTTATTGCTCGGTCCCATAGACCAGTGCTGGCTTGTGGATGCTCCAGTTTTGTTTTGTTTGCTTTTGCCTTTTTGGTCTCTGCATTTGTGACGTATCTGTGACACATATGTTATGATAATAGACATTTTTTGTTTGTGACGTATCTGTGGCACATATGTTATGATATTAGACTTTTTTTGCATCCCCCTGACGAACCTTCTGGATGAGAAGGGGAAATGCGTCGGGACGAGTTGTATCATGCTGTGATAGAGTCTGTATATCTATACTTTTCTATCTAACATATACTTAGTGTATACTGAGACCCAGGTTAATCTTCATTGATATACCATGTATATAATTTTTTATTTTTAATAAGGGCGTTACAAGGACAGGTAGTCTAGGTACGTGGACAGAGTGCCCCTACCATCCAGGTGCATCTCTGGGCAGAGGATAATTTGAGGGACATTTAGGGACAGATACTAGGGTACATTAGGTGTTGCCCCCCCCCCCTCTATCCATAAGTAATTACGGTCTACCTGGTCCAGTATAGCTCTATTCGTGTTTGTCCATGTATGTATTGGTCCCCTTTATGGGTTCCGTGTTTAATGATCTTTAATAAAAGTTATGTTTTAGGTAGTTGTTTTCAGTGATAGTGCCCAAAAATTCATTCCCTGCACTTTCCTATCAATGTCCCTAGCACATTCTGACGGCTCTCCCTGCTGGGAAATGATTCCTCCCTATCCTTTCCCTGCACTAATAAATTATTATTATTATTATTTTAAATATAGAGTTTTTTTAATAGCTGTTTCTAGCGCCTTTACAAGTCTGTCCCTGCACTCTGAACGCTTGAAAATGGCAGAATCTAAAATGGCTGCCATATTTATAGGGGTGTGACATCACAGTGATGGCTGGCTGCCGATTGGCTGCATGCAGGCATGTCAATCTGGGTGATTCAGCCTTCCCAGAGTTCCTTGCCTCATGTCCTCAGTCCTCACATGTGTAACCGCCATTTTAGGAAAATTGCAATTCGTTACAACGAAGTGCGAGGAAGTTCGCATTCATTGCCAATCGAAGTTTTCCTAAAATTTGGATCGAATTCCACTTCGTCAGCTTCGATTCGTTCATCTCTACTGGCTATACACCAGTAGTGATGAGCGGCAGGGGCTATATTCGAATTTGCGATATTTCACAAATATTTTGTAGAATAGTCAGCATATATTCGCAAATTTCGAGAATTTGAGATTATTTTATTGAATGCGAAAAATCGGCAATGTAAAAATTGCGTAAATGCGAATACGTAGCGCAAAATACAGGCGTAGGTCCCTTTGGCTGCATTTTTCAAGCTGGTATAAGTTTCCTGAGAATGGAGAAAACGGTTGGCACGGCAGAACATTAGAATAGCTTTATATGCAGATAGAGTCAAGTGCTCCAATATATTTGCGATTGCGCTAATCAGCAGTGATTAGAATATTCTTTTGCACTACGTGCAACTTCACATTTTAGCAGGTCTGACTACAGATTACTGATTGATGCCCTAAGTATTGTTTTTAACTTGACATTGCTTCCTTCCCATTGGTCCACAAGCAAGAAGCAGAAAGGAATCATGTGTTCAGATGGAAAAAATGCAGAATATTCGATATAATGAATATATAGCACTATATTCTAAATATCCGCAAATTCTCTAAGTGGCGATATTCGCAATAAAAATTTGCAATTTGAAAATTTGTGCTCAACACGATACACCATTGCCGTTGATAGTTTTGTTTGGGCTCACTAGCTAGGTCCCTGGTTCTTGTTCCTCAAGAATGTTATTTAGACTGCTGGGATTTATTTATTTTTACCTCAGCTTTTCCTTTGACCACTCTTTGTCTTTTGTGATTTGTACTGTGCATTTTGTCTGGTTCTGACCCAGGCTTGTCTTTTGACCACTCTCTGTCTCTCATTGTTTTGCTTGTTTGTCCTTCTGATTCTAACCCATTTATGTGTGACTCTTTCTTTGTGTTGTTTGTCTATAGGTGTTTGTCTCTCTCTGCACTTAAGTAGCATAGGAACTGCTGAGTCTGACCAGTTGCCACCACTGCAAGTAGGTAGGGAAAGCGGTATAAGTTCTAGTTTAAGACTCACTGTCCGTGTCTGCCTCTACCTATAGGCATTACAATTGTACAGTTATATTGATAACTAATAAAATGTGACCTGGTTGTTACCAGATCAGTGGTCTGATTGTTACACGTCACAATTATATATTAAAAAAAAAACTGACTAAAGTAATAGCATATAAACAGTGTAGGGAGGTCCACAGTACAGTAAGCAAACTCTTGACTTTAATAACTTATAATTTCCCCTTTAGGAACAATCACCCCCACCAAATATTTTCTGTAGTTACAAATAAGATTTGCACAATATTGAGGTGAAATTTTTAACCATTCTCTCCTGCAAATGTGTTTAGTTCATAAATATCTGTGGGAAGCCTTGAGTCAAAAACCCTCTTCAGGTCATATCACAACATCTCAATAGGGTTACGGTCATGACTTGGCTATTCCAAAACATAAATCTTATTTTGTGCTTTGTGCCACTGTCTTGTCATTTCCTTTAACATCTCAGCTTGAGGTCATCAATTGCTGCCTTTAAATTCTCCTGGAAAAGTTTATATACACCTTATAATTCTAAAGTGTTCACTTTTCTAAAAAAATAATAAAAAAATATATATATTGCATGCTGTATTCAGTTTGATTTTACCCATCCAGGAATGATATCTCTTACATCCTATAAAATAAATAGCTGTCCAATCAGTTTGGGTCACTTATTAGAAAATAATCCAGTAGACAGGGGCATAACATCACAGTCGCAGTGGGGGAGGAAGCCTGCTGCACTCACGCATAACGGAGGCCCAGCTGAGATGAGTGCTATGACAGGGCAGGGCATGAATTACAGTGACAGTGCTGGGCCCCGTTTTAGTTCCTATCCAAAGTTTGCCATGGGGCGCATGGAACACTAGTTACGCCACGGCCAGAAGAAATCCTCTAGAGTGAACTTGGCTTAAAAAAGCAAATAGTAACAAGATTTATTGAAAAGTGTTGAGCAAAAAAATTTGCAAATATAGAAATAAAGCAAATTTTAATTGCGAATATCGGCACTTCGAGAATTTGCGAATATTTAGAATATAGCTCTATATATTCATAAAATCGTTTTTTTTTTTTTTAACACAGTACACATCAGGTGATCATCCCTCCCTTCTTCTAGCTTGTGGGCCAATGAGAAGGCTTTGTCACAGCTTAGCAACATTCTTAGCAACCAATAGAAAGTTGCCTACCCCTTACTATATAGGAACCTCCCCAGCAGCTATTTTCTAAAGTTTATTGCCGTTATGAAAGAGACAGCAGTGTCATTGCTGTGCTATGTGTTTTGTTGTATTACATTAGACAGTTATCTTATATATATATAATTCAGATAGTTAGGAGGAGATGGTCAATGTAGGTTAGATTGATCTAGTGTAGCTGATAGGTTCTGCTGTCCATAAATACATGCTACAGACATAGTGCTGTGATGTCACAAGTTTCACGTAATGTGAAAAAATATGTGCATCATTAATTGCCAAAAATATGAAAGCTCAAATATATTGGAGCACTCTATATGCATATAAAGCTATTTTAATGTTCTGCCGTGGCAACCATTTTCTCCAGTCTCAGGAAACCTATACCAGCATAAGGGACCCACGTCTGTATTTTGCGCGCATTACGCAAATATTACATTGCCGATTTTTACAATCAAGAATAAAATCTCGAATTTGCAAATATATGATGAATATTCTACAAAATATTTGCGAAATATTGTGAATTTGAATATTGCCCCTGCTGCTCAACACTATTATTGAACCCAAAAATAAGAAGAACATTTTTTAAATAATTCCCTTTTCTAGCCATTTTAGAAAATTTATATGAGTGGAGCTATTTAAAGTGTTAAGCTGGGTTTGGCTTTAAAGTAGCATATTTTTCATAGGATTTGCCTGACTAAAATGTTTCATGCTGCTGTTACATTTTGCCTGTCAAAATGCCAAACTGTTATCACTAATCCTAGAAATTGCAATTAATTAGCTACATGTAAATGTTTTGCCCCAGTTAATTAAGTAGAGATTATTGATGACTTTCAAAACAGTGTTATTTTATGAAAACAACATCACACTACAGACTATATTCCAAAAAATATTCAGAATTTTATTGTGAAGCAAATAAAATCACTGGCAAAGAAGTTACGATTGAACTGGATTCTATGTCAGCTCCCTAAATAGTCATAGACCAATTTCAAATAATCAAATAATCATTTGGTGGTGAAACTTATGACAGTATTATCTGAAATTGCCCTTTGACTTTGTTCACATGGTGCAAATTTAGTAGCAATTCTGTTTGATTGTTTATGCCCGAAAATAGGAATGAAATATGAGCGAACTGATTCTAATAGAATTTAAGTTGTTCTGAACTTGACATAAATTAGTCTGCCAAACAAATCTAAAGCTTTTCTGATTTGCTTTGAACTTTTTACTGGTCATGTTAGTGGTCAAAACCACAAGGGAGGAAAAAGAAGATAGGTCACGTGACACTGGGAGCAAGTTGGTGTTAGGACTTGTCCTGATTGGCTCAGAAACTGACTTACAGTCTAGTCAGCCAATTAAGGGCATCAATCACAAGGTTGTTACAGACAGTGTGACAGAATGCAATTGTGCACTGCACTTGGACCTGGAAGGATGCGGTGAATCTGTCTGCCAAAACTCAATTTCAGACATAAGCCATTGATAAATTGTAATATGGGCAGTATAAGAAGATTATAGGGAGAGAATAGATATATTTGGAAATTTTAGGCTAATTCATTCATAAGCTATTAATAGGGAGGGCTTAGTCCATATGTTATGCTTGCATCTATTATTATAGTGCATTATTTTCTGAGACTGTGTAAATGTAGCCATGTACATTCGCAACATTTATTATCATATCGTGCAGGATGTTTTGTTTTTTTTTCCATGATTTGTTTAACTTGTCTTAAAGGAGTGGCACATTCATTTGTGAATACGCTCCTATCTTGGGAGTAGTATTCATGTGCACTTTTGCCCCACCTATCTAATAGGTGACCTTGATGAAGGTGGTACATATAGGTGTGTGTGTGCTCCTCCTCCCACCGGTTGCTGATGCACATGGAGGTAACTAGGAGCAATACACTATATCTGTGGGGTCTGCGCTCCTGAACATAAATTCATAACGGCATAGGCAGGTTTAGCATAGGACCCGCCTGAACTGAGACCACCTTGTCGCTTGGTAGGTGGGCTTAGATGTGTTTTGATCAAAATGTATGGACCAATGAATGCGAATTTCCTCGCGCTTCGTGGTAACGAATCCCAATTTTTACTAAAATGGTAGCTACACTGACGGCTACACGTGTGAGGACATGGGGCAAGGAACACTGGGAAGACGGGCTGACCCATAATGCCATGCATGCAGCCAGCCCTGTGATGTCACAGCCCTATAAATACGGAAGCCATCTTAGAGTCAGACATTTTCCAGTGTTCTGACTTCAAAGACAGACTTGAGAAGGTACTAGGGACAGCAATAGGAAAAACCTCATTGTGAAAAAAAAACTTTAAAAACGATTTATAAGTGCAGGGAAAGAATGGGAATCATTTCACAGCATCTTAGTGCAGGGAGAGATGTCAGAAGGTGCTAGGGACAGTGCCAGAAAAGTGATTTACAAGTGCATGGAAAGGATAGGGAGGAGTCACTTCACAGCATCTTAGTGCAGGGAGAGACGTCTGAAGTCGCTAGGGACACTGCTAGAAAAACCTCATTGTGAAAAAAAAAATGCTTTTTACAAGTGCAGGGAAACGTTATTTGGGGATCCAAATAGCCATTATACAGCTCTGGCATTCCAGCAATTTGTTCTTGTTATTAGGGTGCAAGTGCTATGTTGAAAAGCCTTTAGTGGCTTATATCTGCGGAAAAAGAAAAATATATGCGCATTTCGCTTCTGCGGTTATTTGTGTTGAAAGAGTTTAGTGGCCTATTTCAGTACAAAAAGGAAAAATATATACTCATTTCACTTCTGCAGATATATGTGGTGAAAGCGTTCAGTGTCCTATTTAAGTAAAAAAAGGAAAAAAATATACACATTTCACTGTTGCATTTATTTCAGCTAAAAGCATTTAGTGGCCTATTTCAGTACAAAAATAAAAATATATTCTCTGTTCACTTCTGCAGTTATGTGTTGAAAGCATTTGTTGGCCTATTTCAATACAGAAAGAAAAATATATACGCACTTCATTGGTGCATTTAAATCTGGCAAAAGTGTTTACTGGCCAATTTCAGTACAGAAAGAAAAAATATACGCACTTTACTGGTGCATTTTATTCTGCTGAAAGCGTTTAGTGGCCTATTTCAGTACAAAAAGAAAAATATATTCTCAGTTCACTTCTGCAATTATATGTGTTGAATGAATTTTTTGGTCTATTTCAGTTCAGAAAGAAATGTATACGCACTTCACTGGTGCATTTATTTCTGCTAAAAGCGTTTACTGGCCTATTTCAGTACAGAAAGAGAAAATATACGCACTTCACTGGTACACTTATTTGTGGCAAAAGCGTTTAGTGGCCTATTTCAGTACAAAAAGAAAAAAAAATATTTTCATTTCACTTCTGCAGTTTAATGTGTTGAAAGCGTTTAGTGGCCTATTTCAGTACACAAAAGAAAAATATGTACGCATTTCACTGGTGCATTTATTTCTGCAAAAAGCGTTTACTGGCCTATTTAAGTACAAAAAGAAAAATATATTCTCTATTCACTTCTGCAGTTATATGTGTTGAAAGCGTTTAGTGGCCTATTTTAGTACAGAAAGAAAAAAATATACTCACTTCACTGTTGCCTTTTATTTGTGGTGAAAGAGTTTAGTGGCCCATTTCAGTACAAAACCAAAAATATATACGCATTTCACTTCTGCAGTTATTATTTCACTACAAAAACAAAATATATTCAGCGTTCACTTTGCCAGAAGACTGACTAATAAAACTGGGAAACTGGAATTAGTGATGTGTGAGGAGAACTATGACATAGTGAGAATAACTGAGACATGGCTGGATGTTAGCTATGACTGGGCAGTTAATGTACAAGGTTACAGTCTGTTTAGAAAGGATCGCCAAAACCGGAGAGGGGGAGGGGTTTGCCTTTATGTAAAGTCTTGTCTAAAGCCTACACTCCGGGAATATATAAGTGAGGGACATGAACATGTGGGGTCACTGTGGGTAGAGATACATGGAGCTAAAAACAATAATAAATTACTAATAGGAGTTTACTATAAACCACCTAATATACCAGAGTCCACAGAAAATCTACTACTAAATGAGATAGACCAGGCGGCAAATTATAATGAGGTGGGTATTATGGGGGACTTCAACTACCCAGATATAGACTGGGAAACTGAAACTTGTACATCTCATAAAGGAAACAGGTTCTTGGCAATAACCAAAGACAATTACCTCTCCCAACTGGTTCAGGACTTAACTAGAGGGACGGCCATACTGGACTTAGTATTAACCAATAGGCCTGACAGAACAACAGATGTGCAGGTTGGGGGATACCTGGGAAATAGTGACCATAAAGTAATAACCTTCCAATTATCATTCAAAAGAGCGTTTCTACAGGGAGGAACAAAAATACCAAACTTCAAAAAAGCTAAATTTAGCCAACTAAGAGAAGCCATAGGCCTAACTAACTGGGACAAAATCCTCAAAAATAAAAATACAGGCACAAAATGGGATATCTTTAAAAGCATCCTAAAATCTCATTGTGAGAGGTACATGCCGTATGGGGATAAAAGGTTAAGGAACAAAAAGAAACCAATGTGGATAAACAGAACTGTAAAGAAAGCAATAAATGACAAAAAGAAAGCATATAAAACACTAAAACAGGAGGGTAGCACGGAAGCACTAAAAAACTATAAGGAAAAAAATAGAACATGTAAAAAACAAATAAAAGCGGCCAAACTAGAGACCGAGAGATTAATTGCCAAAGAGAGTAAAACTAACCCTAAAATGTTCTTCAATTATATAAATGTTAAAAAGTATAAATCTGAAGGTGTTGGCCCTTTAAAGAGTAATGAGGGTAAAGTCGCAGAGAGCGACGAGGAGAAAGCAAAGCTGTTAAATATTTTAAGGGAAAATGCCCCAAGAACAAGCATGAACTGAAGACAGTTGCAGTAGAGGCCTGGCAGAGCATCACCAGGGATGAAACCCAGCATCTGGTGATGTCTATGCGTTCCAGACTTCAGGCTGTAATTGACTGCAAAGAATTTGCAACCAAGTATTAAAAAGTGAAAGTTTCATTTATGATTATTATTATGTCCCATTACTTTTGGTCCCTTAACAAGTGAGAGGCACATATGCAAACTGTTGTAATTCCTACACCGTTCACCTGATTTGGATGTAAATACCCTCAAATTAAAGCTGGCAGTCTGTAGTTAAAGCACATCTTGTTTGTTTCATTTCAAATCCATTGTGGTGGTGTATAGAGCCAAACATGTTAGAATTTTGTCGGTGTCCCAATATTTATGGATCTGACTGTATATATATATATATATATATATATATATATATACTGCATATATTACACAGTATTATAGATGCAATATGTACAGATATATAGTATATACAGAAGTGTACTGATATGTGAGGTACGAGGTATAATAGATGAAGTGTGTACAGATATATTGTATATACAGCAGTGTACTGATATGTGAGGTAACAGCTGTCAATACACTGCTGTATTTACTATATATCTGTACACACTGCATCTATTTTACCTCGTACCTCGCATGTCAGTACAGGCTGTATATACAATATATCTGTACACACTGCATCCATTATACCTCATACCTCACTTATTACACTACTGTATATACTATATACCTGTACACACTGCATATATTATACCCTGTACCTCCCATATCAGTACACTACGGAATATACTATATACCTGTACACACTGCATATATTATACCACGTACCTTACATAACAGTACACTGCTGTATATACTATACATCCATACACACTGCATCTTTTATAGCTCTTTTGTGTGCCAGGGCTGTTTTGTAATCCCAATCCGGCCCTGATGGCATAAATTATAAAACACAGCAGCAAGCACAGTTCATGGAACAAAGGGAGAGGCCTGGATGGGTAGTAGGAGGGGCTATAAAACGAGAATGGGGGCCCAATTTAGATTCTTGCTATGGGGCCCAGTGATTTTTATGTACTCCCCTGGCTTAGTTGCTTACATAATGACATCTGACAGGTGTATCATGCACATGAAGCAATGTGATGATTACTAGATAGGGCATTTTTCCCCTTTGCTGATGCTATGATCTAGCCTTGGCAATTACAATGCATATACTATAATATAAAGTTGTTTAACTTTCAGCTTAGATGATCATTCCGAAAGGGACTGGCGGGCTGGAGATTGAGCTCTTAGGGCTCTCTTCTGATGGATTTCACATAGAATGGTATTCTATAAATTGTTATGCATTGTACTACATGCAAGCTTCAGACCTCAAATGATTAAGCACTTGTAATAAATTCCAATTACAAAAACGATTTCAGCATACAATATTTACAATTCAGTAAAATAATTGCAACCTGTACAGCTCAATGCACTTATCTATATTTACAAAAATGAATCTGCCTAACTAAGGGTGGGTTCACACTAGAGTTAGGGATTCCGTTATGGCTTTCCGTTATAACATGGTTATAACAGAAAATAATGGAATCCATAAGACGTATGGACTGATCCTTTCTTCTGCCTATAGACTTTAAAAGGCTATTCCGTTTTCTTTCCATTCTGATAGAAGTCAATGGGAATCAAAACGGATCCGCCTGGGTCCCGTTATGCAAGACGAAATACAAAGTCCTGTCGACAGAATTTTTTAATAATGGGACCCAGACAGATCCGTTATGCTTTCGCATAGACTTCTATTAGGACAGAAAGCAAACGGAATGCTTTTTAAAGACTTCCATTTTGCATTCTGTCTGGACATTCCGTTATTTTCCATTATAACAATGTTATAACGGGAAGCCATAATGGAATCCCTAACGCTAGTGTGAACCCACCCTAAGGGCTTGTTCACACGATCGTATGTCTCTTTCAGTGTTTTGCGGGCGGTTTTACCCGGATCCGTTTTTCTTTTTTTAGCAATGTTTCCGTTTCCGTTCCATTTTTACGTTCCGTTTTTCCGTATGGCATATACAGTATACAGTAATTACATAGAAAAAATTGGGTTAGGCATAACATTTTCAATAGATGGTTCCACAAAAACGCAACAGATACGGAAGACATACATTCCGCATGTGTTCCTTTTTTTTGCGGACCCATTGAATTGAATGGATCCACGGAACGTGATTTGCGGGCAATAATAGGACATGTTCTATCTTTCAACAGAGCGGAAATACGGAAACGGAATGCATATGGAGTACATTCCATTTTTTTTGCGGAACCATTGAAATGAATGGTTCTGTACATGGAACGCAAAAAACGGCCCGTATACAGAATGCAAAAAACGTTCGTGTGAACGAGCCCTAACCCGAAGCTTTTTAGGTTTGCTTCAGACAAATCCAGTAAAATGGCTCTCAGCCCCATTTTACTGCACAAGTTGGTAGACAAAACCAAGAGGGAGGAAGAAGTATGCTCCCATGACCCTGGGAGGAAGTGGATGAGTGCTTGCCCTGACTGACACACAGGATGACAGACAGCCTGAGGCCCCATGCACACGGCCGTGTTTCACGGGGAGCGCACGGCGTCATAGCAACCAGTGACGCCGTGCGCTCCTGCTCTCAGGAGGGATCCAGGCCGCGGTTCCACGGCCCGCACACGGCGTGAAACATGGCCGTGTGCATGGGGCCTGAATCAGACAATCAGTGGGCAGGAAGATCCCTGTACAGAATGAGCAGAATGTCATTCTGTGTTGAGCTGTTAATGAGGGTTATTGTGTGTATGCAGTGTCTGACAGAAAATAATTTTAGACAGTATACAAAGTCACAAGGAAGCTACTCTTTTGTTTTAACTGTTTTAACACTGATGTCAGCGTATTAACCCCTTGTATGCTGTGGTCAAAGCTGACCGAGGAATGCAGAGGGTGTGCAGAGGGTACTGGTGCCCTCTGCATTTTCATCAGGTCCCCGCTCTGCAATGGTGGGGACCCGATGGCAGAGAAGACAGCCCTATGCCTTCCATAGGCATTGGGGATTGCCTCCTACGGAAGCCTGTGAGATCCAGGCTCTCAGAATATGGAAACACTAAAACATGATTTTTTTTGTTTCAAAAATGCTATTATTGTGTAAAACTTAAATAAATTAAAAAGTATACATATAAGGTATCACTGCTGTATAAAAATATCACATGAACTAACCCCCAGGTGAACACTGTTAAAAAAAAAAAAAAGTGTAATACCAAGTGATCAAAAAGTCATATGCACCCTAAAATAGTACCAATCAAACTGTCATCTGATACAAAAAAAAGGGGCCCCCACATAAGACAATCACCCAGAAAAAAAAAATATATGGCTTTCAGAATATGGAGACGCTAAAAAAGATTTTTTTTCAAAAATGCTTTATTATGCAAAACTGAAACAAACAACCCAAAAATATTTGGTATTGTTGTATCCGTAACAACCTGCTCTATAAAAATATGATATAACCTGTCAGATGAACATTGTAAAAAACTAAAAATAAAAACTGTGCCAAAACAGCTATTTTTTGTTACCTTGCCTCACAAAAAGTGTAATATAGAGCAACCAAAAATCATAAGTAAAAACACAGAAATATAGTGGCAAATCTGGGGGAGCTGCTCAACCCCTAACACTGTAGCGTGTTTTTCATTGGGGGAGCAGCCCCACCGCATGTGGACCGCAGCAAACGACTATCCCCAGCAAAAAATATTTTGCATACGGTGGAGGATGTCGGCGCGGTCCACATGCACCACAAAGGCATCCTACACAAAACGGAGCATTGTGCGGATGAAAATATAATCATAAATCACAGAAAAAATGCACCACACGGATATGCCACTGACTATACTGGCTAGTCATAAATGCAGATATTAAAAGCTGAGACTTTTGCCAATATATTCCTGTCAGGAAGATATCGGAGCCCCAAGCACCACGTCACGGTTCTCAGCATGGCAAGGGGTCCTACCACTACGCTACCTATGGTGTGAACAAGGTCTGAAGGTGATGTAATCCAGCTCACATCGACAACTGTTCACATTGCACTAGTTGTCCTGCTAGGCGGTTGTGTGGAAGCTTGGCTGTGAGCTGGATTACATCACCTTCAGACCTTGTTCACACCATAGGTAGCGTAGTGGTAGGACCCCTTGCCATGCTGAGAACCGTGACGTGGTGCTTGGGGCTCCGATATCTTCCTGACAGGAATATATTGGCAAAAGTCTCAGCTTTTAATATCTGCATTTATGACTAGCCAGTATAGTCAGTGGCATATCCGTGTGGTGCATTTTTTCTGTGATTTAAAAATCATAAGTACCCTAAAATAGTACCAACGAAACTGCCACCTTATCCCGTAGTTTCCAAAATAGGGTCACGTTTTTGGAGTTTCTACTCTAGGGGTTTATCAGGGGGTCTTCAAATGTGACTACATTCCAAAAACCATATGGCATTCCTTTCATTCCTCCTTTCCCCCTGATGTGCGCCCGTATAGTAGTTTACAACCATATATGGTGTGTTTCTGTAAACTACAGAATCATGGTAATAAATATTGAGTTTTGTTTGGTTGTGAATCCTTGCTTTGTTAGTGGGAAAAAATTGATTAAAACGGAAAATCTGCCAAAAAAGTAAAATTAATCTACATGTGAAATGTAATTTACATTTTCCTTTAATTCTTGTGGAACACCTAAGGGTTAACAAAGTTGGAAAATCAGTTTAGAATACCTTGAGGGGTGTAGTTTCTAAAATGGGGCCATTCATGTGTGGTTTCTATTACGTAAGCCCCACAAAGTGACTTCAGACCTGAACTGGTCCTTAAAAATTGGGTTTTGGAAATTGTCTTAAAAATTTTAAGATTTGCTTCTAAACTTTTAAGCTTTATAAGTAGAGATGAGCGGATCAAAGCTGATGAAGTGGAATTCGTTTAGAATTTCAGAAAAAAATGATTGGCAATGAATGCAAATTTCCTCACGCTTTGTGGTAACGAATCACATTTTTCCTAAAATGGCGGCTACATGTGTGAGGACTGAGAACATGGGGAAAGGGACTCTGGGAAGGCGAGATCACTCTGATTGACATGCCTGCATGCAGCCAATCAGCAGCCAAAAAGCCCTGTGATGTCACAGCCCTATAAATACAGCAGCCATTTTAGATTCTGCCATTTTCCAGAGTTCAGAGTGCAGGGACAGATGTGTGAAGGTGCTAGGGACAGCTATTGTAAAAATGATTTGTGGGGTAAAAAAAGACAGAAAAAATTATTTATAAGTGCAGGGAAAGAATAGGCAGGAATCATTTCACAGCAACTTAGTGCAGGGAGAGATGTCAGAAGGTGCTAGGGATATTGATAGGAAAGTGATTTACAAGTGCAGGAAACGATTATTTGGGGATCAAAATAGTCATTAGCTCTGTCTTTCAAGCTTTTTGTTATTGGGCTGCAAGTCTTATGTTAAAAAGCCTTTAGAGGCTTATGTCTTAGTATCTTATTCTGTACTACAAGAAAAATATATACGCATTTCACTTCTGCAGTCATTTCTGTTGAAAGCGTATATGGGAGTATTACAGTAAAAAAAAGAAATATATATTCTCAGTGCATTTCTGCAGTTAATTCTGGTGAAAGCATATAGGAGCGTATTTCAGTAAAATAAGAAAAATATATATGCACTGCACTGTTGCAGTTATTTCTGATGAAAACGTATAGGGGTGTGTTTCAGTAAAATAAGAAAAATATATACGCACTGCACTGTTTCAGTTTTTTCTGGTGAAAATGTATAGGGGCAAATTACAGTAAAAAAAATAAATAAATATATTCTCAGTGCATTTCTGCAGTTTCACACTAGCGTTGTTTAAATCCGGCGTTCAATTCTGACACACAATGAAAAAATGCATTGGAAAAAACGGATCCGCCATTTATGGACTTTAACTTTTTTTAAAAAAAATTCGGGTTTAACATGCAAAAGCCGGATCCGGTTTGACTGAACACACGGCGCTGGATCCGGCGTTAATGCAAGTCAATGGGAAAAAGGCCTGATCAGGCGTTCAGTCAAAGTGTTCAGGATTTTTGTCCGGAGGTAAAAATACAACATGCTACGGTTTTCTGAAAAGCCTGATCAGTCAAAAAGACTGAACTGAAGACATCCTGATGCATCCTGAACGGATTACTCTCCATTCAGAATGCATTAGAGCTCTTTCACACTTGCGTTGTCCGGATTCGGCGTGTACTCCACTTGCCGGAATTACACGCAGGATCCGGAAAAACGCAAGTGTACTGAAAGCATTTGAAGACGGATACGTCTTCAAAATGCTTTCAGTGTTACTATGGCACCCAGGACGCTGTTAAAGTCCTGGTTGCCATAGTAGGAGCGGGGAGCGGGGGAGCGGGATACTTACCATCCGTGCGGCTCCCGGGGCGCTCCAGAGTGACGTCAGAGCGCCCCAGGCGCATGGATGACGTGCCATGCGATCACGTCATCCATGCGCCTGGGGCGCCCTGACGTCACTCTGGAGCGCCCCGGGAGCCGCACGGATGGTAAGTATGCTGCTCCCCACTACACTTTACCATGGCTGCCAGGACGTTAGCGTCCCGGCAGCCATGGTAACCACTCTAAAAAAGCTAAACGTCGGATCCGGCAATGCGCCAAAACGACGTTTAGCTTAAGGCCGGATCCGGATCAATGCCTTTCAATGGGCATTCATTCCGGATCCGGCCTTGCGGCAAGTCTTCAGTTTTTTTGGCCGGAGCAAAAAGCGCAGCATGCTGCGGTATTTTCTCCGGCCAAAAAACGTTCCGTTCCGGAACTGAAGACATCCTGATGCATCCTGAACGGATTTCACTCCATTCAGAATGCATTAGGATAATCCTGATCAGGATTCTTCCGGCATAGAGCCCCGACGACGGAACTCTATGCCGGAAGACAATAACGCAGGTGTGAAAGAGCCCTTAGGATAAAACTGATCAGTTATTTTCCGGATTTGAGCCCCTAGGACGGAACTCGGCGCCGGAAAAGAAAAACGCTAGTGTGAAAGTACCCTAATTCTGGTGAAATTGTATAGTGGCCTATTTCAGTCCAACAAGAAAAATATATGCTCAGTTTACTTCTGCAGTTATTTTTGTTGAAAGCGTATAGGGGCGTATTACAGTAAAAAAATAAAAAGATATATGCATTTCACTGGTGCGCTTATTTGTGGCAAAAGCGTTCAGTGGCCTATTTCAGTACAGAAAGAAAAATACAGTATTTTCCAGCATATAGGACGACTTTCTAACACTAGAAATTATTTTCAAAAGACGGGGGTAGTCTTATACGCCAGGTATACTCAGATCCGATGGTATATTCTAACCCCCAGGCATTCCCATGGTGACGGGGACGCTTGCCTGGGGGTTAGAATATACAGGGCCCCCGCCTCTCACAGGAGTATACATTTATAAACTGTAATCTGTAACTTTAACTTTAAATCAGTGCTCTTTTCTTTACTACCTTACTCTCAGCTCCAGTAACAGGCAGTCCGTGCGCTCACTCACTGACCTCACGCACCTGATCCTCCCCCTAGGCGGCCCAGGCGCGTGACGTCAGTGAATCAGCACTGTCTGTTACCGGAGCTGAGAGTAAGGTAGTAAGGAAAAGTGCGCTGATTTAAAGTTAAAGTTACAGATTACAGTTTATAAATGTATACTCCTGTGAGTGGCGGGGAGGGGATCTGTGGCTGACACTGTTATTGGGAGGGGGATCTGTGGATGACACTGCTATAGGGAGGGGGATCTGTGGATGACACTGTCATGGGGTGGATCTGTGGATGACACTGTCATGGCGTGGATCTGTGGATGACACATATAGCATAAGATGCTATATAGTGTCATCCATAGATCACCCATAGCAGTGTCATCCACTGATCCCCCTCCCCATAGCATTGTCATCCACTGATCCCCCTCCCCATAACAGTACCAGCCACAGATCCCCTCCATAACAGTGCCATCCACAGATCCCCTCCATAACAGCATCTTTCCCTAGCCTCTAGTAGTTCCTATGTGGGAAACTGGGAATGTAAAAAAAAAAGATAGGTTACCATGGCAGCCAGGATGCTACTGAAGCCGTCTTGGAGACAGGGAGGGCTGGGCAGGCAAAGGTAGTCTTATATGGTTAGTATAGCCCAAACCCTAATATTTTAAATTGAAAAGTTAGCGGTCGTTTTATGCGCCCAGTCGTCTTATATGCCGGAAAATATGGTATATTCTCAGTAGCGGCTGTAGCAGTGAGTGCGGCGGTTATATGTGTTATTTTGTATTTCAGCACAAAATAAAAAATACATTCTCAGTTCACGTCAGCGGCGGTTATATGTGTTGAAAGCGTTTAGTGGCCTATTTCAGTACAAACAGAAAAATGCATTCTCAGTTCACGTGTCACAGCTGTAAGTGAGCAACACACAGTGAATAGCAACTGACCGGACCCAAACTAGGGAGGATAAAGGGTGACCCCTGTCAGACCCTAAAAGCTCTCCCTAAGCTGCTATGCACATGTCCGGATCCATATGGTGGATCGAGACATGCCCGCGTACCTTAGGCTGATGACCACTGAAACCCCTACAATAGTGGAAGGGGCACGGCCACCGGTGCCCTGCTCAGTATATGGAGGGAACCGGGGTCGCCTCGGATCCAGTCAGCAAAGAAACAGAAACACACAATGTCTGAACACTTAACTGAAGGAGCTGCGGCTGCAGTGAAAACAGATCCAAAGTCAGCAGACAATATCCGAAGTACTTGCTTCAGCATAACACAGATCCAGTGAAAAGATATCACACAGGTGAAGATACTCAAACGAGAAATGCAGCTCAAATGAAAAGTATAATCCGCACCTCTACAAAGGAGGAGGGGTGATTTAAAGGCAGCGAAATCAAACACAGGAGAGACAGCTGGGAGGAAGGAAACAGAAAGTAAAGACCTCATCACAGGGGCGGAGAAACAGGGCAGAGGGAACTCCTCCAAGCTCTAGTAGTGACATCATAACAGGGGTGGAGAAACAGATCTGTGAGAACGTCTCAAAGCTCTGGTAGTGACATCATGTTGGCGGTTAGATGTGTTGAAAGCATTTAGTGGCCTATTTCAGTAGAGATAGCATAGCAGTTCGCCCGGCGGTCGTTTCACAGAAAACCTTGCTTTTTGTCGATGTTCGATGTTTGCATGCGCCATATTCTTTTGCATTGCGCCGAACTTTGACACATCCAACAGGTGGGACAGGACAGCCAATTGAGACGTTTTAGCACATGCAAACACTCCCGCCCTATAGCAGAACCCGATCTCGCAGCCATTTTACATTCTGTGTTTTGCCAGTGTAGGGAGAGGTTGCTTTGTGGAGCAGGGACAGACTGTTAGGGACCAGTGATGGCCAGTTCGCAGTGTTCGCCAGAAAACACTAAGCACTTACCTGTGTCTGTGCAGCAAGCCGGTCTGAAACAAATGCTGTCGCCAGGAGCAGGCAGTGCCTCAGAACTGCCTGCTCCCAGTGACTGCATTTGTTTCAGACCGGCTCGCGGCACAGGCACAGGTAAGGGCTTACCTGTGCATCGCCGGACTTGTGAGTCAAGATGGCAGCCTGCATGTGTTCACTGGCGAACACTGCGAACTGGCCATCACTATTATGGACATCAAACGCTAGCTAATAGGGCCACAAAGGTCCTTTTAAGAACTGGCATAGGTGTGCTATCAATAGGTGTGATATACTGAGAGGTGTGATATACTTATAATATATACTTTCGAACATACAAAGTATATTATAGTGTATTTGTGGTCGAGTCTACGGAAAATAGGATATGTTAGCTGAGGGGGGAAGAAGCTTAGTAAGGAAAACTAACTGATGGCTGGTGGTGTGCCCTTAGCCATGAGCACGGATAGGCCTATAAGGGGGCAAAAAAAACTAACGTGGGAGAATATATATTTTTATTTTATTTTTTTATTGTAATTTCAAAGAGCATGCAAGCTCAAGGGGCCAGATGACAAAAGGCTTTTGATATCTTAGCATGAGGATTAGGAATTTACCGGGGAAAAAACAGGAGGACTTTCAACGACCCATTTTCTTAATGACATGTCCGTGCACCTCGTGCTTCGAAGCTGCGGAGGCAGCTCCGATTCTGAAGGAATGCCCGGATATGGCGGCAGGATCGATGCCTAGGCCGGAGGCTAAGGACTGTACGTGGAAAATGAACTGGGAAGAGGTTAAAGGACCATTCTTGAAAGGATGCAGGGGACTGTCGGCCAAAGTGTCGCCCAATACCGTAAGAAGTTTTCTGAGGACTTAGACTGGGCACCAAGCGTTGAGAGTTTCGAAATACTTAATGAACACTGGAGGACCTGTTTGGGAGGTTTTTGAAGATGGGAGACGGAAAATAAAGCGGTTGTGCTGCTATTCTAGCTGGACTTTTACAGTCCCCTGTTTCTATAGGAGGTGCTGGTAAACTCTCCTGGTCTCAGGAAGCCGTAAAACTTAAATATATGGAGGCTTTGATGATGATGCTAGGGTATGGCCCAAAAGGATCCCCGTCTAGTGAGGTGGACAGTTTCCTGAAAAGGTCACCTGATACCGACTACCTGACGGGGGATGGTCTCCTTACTAGATTTCTGAATACCCCTGAGGGTAGCTTTAACTGCGTGGGATGAGAATATTAACACGCTACCAGGGCATTCGAGCATGGAATAATGCTGTACTACCGACTGGTACAATCTAATGGTGGTATAGGAAAGCTTGAGTTCCGTGTAAAAATAAGCCAGAAATACCAGAATGTAGGAGATTTTGTCTGAGTTGTTCCCGGGATAAGAAAGCGAAAATTTGGTGAAAACTTTCCATATGGTTCTGTAATTTCTGGCTGTATTGGCCGAAAGGGATTTGTGGATGAGGGCCGTGGCAGCTGCAAAGTGCATGCTCAGTCTATTGTCAGTGGGAGGCTGCAGCATCCGAAAAGACAGTAGGAAAGGTGCAGGAACACTCCTTGTTCCATTAGGACAAGAATTCGTCCCACGTGGACAGGTCGGCTAGGGCCTGGGAGTCCAAGTGCACTGGGGAGTCCTGATCTACGGCCGTGGTCAATAGCTGAAGTAACCTAGAGATGAAGGCCCTACCTTGGGGAAGAAAGCAGGGAAGTTGAATCGTGACAGAGCATCGGCTGCTAGATTCTTGGAACCCTGAATATGTTGACAGAGGAAATGGAAGTTGTGACACATGGAGAGCCAGACCAGTTTGCGTACAAAGGACATAACTCTGGGCAGCGAGACCTGGTTAGTGAGACAGGCAGTGACATTGACTATAAAGCCTGATCTGGGAGGCCGGTTTATCCTAAAATTTGAGCTACATGGCCTGCGACGTAACATGCAAGAATTTAATAAAATGTAAAAATACCGACGTGGCAGGTTATCCCTATGCGAATTGACTATGAGACCTGGCTGGGGAGGCAGGCGGCAACAGAGGCGTGGCCTGGGTGGCCGGTTGATCCTAAAATTTGAGCTACGTGGCCTGGGCTGTAACAGGCGAGAAATTAAAAAACGTAAACCTACCGACGTGGCAGGTTGTCCCTATGCGATTGACTATGAGGCTTTGGCTGGAGAGGCTGGCGGCAACAGAGGCACAGCCTGGGTGGCTGGTTGATCCTAAAATTTTGAGCTACGTGGCCTGGGTCGTAACAGGTGAGAAATTAATAAACAGGTTGTCCCTATGCGAATTGACTATGAGGCCTGATTGTTGTGGTAGGCGGTGGCCGAGGCCTGGCTTGGTTGGGCGGGATTATTCTGAAGATATGAACTACGAGGCCTGTGATGAACCAGGCGAGATATCAATAAACGTAAACCTGGCCGATGTGGCAGGTTGGCCCTAGAACGAATTAGACTGTATGGCCTAAGTGGAGTAGCGAATAGATAGAGAACACAGGAGCTGGCGGCGTGGCAGGCTGATGCTAGAGGGAGCAGAATAGATTTGTTAGTGTGACCAGATACCACTAAAAAGTGTAAACCTGTGCAGAGGCGACATGTGGAGCCGCAGAGGGTACCGTACCTTGAACCTAAGTGAGGCGGAAAATAGAGGAGGTTCGCTGAACCTGGCGTGGAGGACAATAGGCTGAGAGGCTGGAAGCAATAGGTAAAGTATGCGAGAGTAAGTAGGTAGAGCAGGAAGTAACATGTAGCGACGAGTGGAAGGGGATCCGGGGGGCTCAAGCAGAGTGGAACCGCGGGACTCACCCTCCACCCTCCACCAGACAAGTAAATTTTTAGGAAGTTTAGTACTTTTTTTTTTTTACATGGATACATATATACAGTGGGATGCGAAAGTTTGGGCAACCTTGTTAATCGTCATGATTTTCCTGCATAAATCGTTGGTTGTTATGATAAAAAATGTCAGTTAAATATATCATATAGTAGACACACACAGTGATATTTGAGAAGTGAAATGAAGTTTATTGGATTTACAGAAAGTGTGCTATAATTGTTTAAACAAAATTAGGCAGGTGCATAAATTTGGGCACTGTTGTCATTTTATTAATTCCAAAACCTTTAGAACTAATTATTGGAACTCAAATTGGCTTGGTAAGCTCAGTGACATACACAGGTGAATCCAATTATGAAAAAGAGTATTTAAGGGAGTCAATTGTAAGTTTCCCTCCTCTTTTCATTTTCTCTGAAGAGTAGCAACACGGGGGTCTCAAAACAACTCTCAAATGACCTGAAGAAAAAGATTGTTCACCATCATGGTTTAGGGGAAGGATACAGAAAGAAGCTCTCTCAGAGATTTCAGCTGTCTGTTTCCACAGTTAGGAACTTATTGAGGAAATGGAAGACCACAGGCTCAGTTCAAGTTAAGGCTCAAAGTGGTAGACCAAGAAAAATATCGGATAGACAGAAGTGGCGAATGGTGAGAACAGTCAGAGTCAACCCACAGACCAGCACCAAAGACCTACAACATCATCTTGCTGCAGATTGAGTCACTGTGCATCGTTCAACCATTCGGTGCACTTTACACAAGGAAATGCTGTATGCAAGAGTGATGCAGAGGAAGCCTTTTCTCCGCCCACAGCACAAAAAGTGCCGCTTGAGGTGGGCTAAAGCACATTTGGACAAGCCAGCTTAATTTTGGAATAAGGTGCTGTGGACTGATGAAACTAAAATTGAGTTATTTGCTCATAACAAGGGGCGTAATGCATGGAGGAAAAAGAACACAGCATTCCAAGAAAAACACCTAATACCTACAGTAAAATATAGTGGTTCCATCATGCTGTGGGGCTGTGTGGCCAGTGCAGGGACTGGGAATCTTGTCAAAGTTGAGGAACGCATGGATTCCACTCAGTATCAGCAGATTCCGGAGACCAATGTCCAGGAATCAGTGACAAAACTGAAGCTGTGCCGGGGCTGGATCTTTCAACAAGACAACGACCCTAAACACTGCTCAAAATCCACTAAGGCATTTATGCAGAGGAACAAGTACAACGTTCTGGAATGGCCATCTCAGTCCCCAGACCTGAATATAATTGAAAATCTGTGGTGTGACTTAAAGAGAGCTGTCCATGTTTGGAAGCCATCAAACCTGAATGAACTAAAGATGTTTTGTAAAGAGGAATGGTCCAAAATACCTTCAACCAGAATCCAGACTCTTATTGGAATCTACAGGAAACGTTTAGAGGCTGTAATTTCTGCAAAAGGAGGATCTACTAAATATTGATTTTATTTATTTTTTGTGGTGCCCAAATTTATGCACCTGCCTAATTTTGTTTAAACGATTTTTAGCACACTTTCAGTAAATCCAATAAACTTCATTTCACTTCTCAAATATCACTGTGTGTGTCTCCTATATGATATATTTAACTGACATTTTTTATCGTAACAACCAACGATTTATACAGGAAAATCATGACGATTAACAAGGTTGCCCAAACTTTTGCATCCCACTGTACATATATACACAAATATATATTGTTTAGTTTTTTTTTTTTTTTATGTATACACATATATATAC
Source organism: Bufo gargarizans (assembly GCF_014858855.1). Taxonomy (NCBI): domain Eukaryota; kingdom Metazoa; phylum Chordata; class Amphibia; order Anura; family Bufonidae; genus Bufo; species Bufo gargarizans. Next base: position 264,708,303 of record NC_058082.1, on the reverse strand, counting down.
ACCCATATATACAGTACAGACCAAAAGTTTGGACACACCTTCTCATTCAAAGAGTTTTCTTTATTTTCATGACTATGAAAAATGTAGATTTATACTGAAGGCATCAAAACTATGAATTAACACATGTGGAATTATATACATAAGAAACAAGTGTGAAACAACTGAAAATATGTCATATTCTAGGTTCTTCAAAGTAGCCACCTTTTGCTTTTATTACTGCTTTGCACACTCTTGGCATTCTCTTGATGAGCTTCAAGAGGTAGTCACCTGAAATGGTTTTCACTTCACAGGTGTGCCCTGTCAGGTTTAATAAGTAAGATTTCTTGCCTTATAAATGGGGTTGGGACCATCAGTAGCGTTGAGGAGAAGTCAGGTGGATACACAGCTGATAGTCCTACTGAATAGACTGTTAGAATTTGTATTATGGCAAGAAAAAAGCAGCAGAAGTAAAGAAAAACGAGTGGCTATCATTACTTTAAGAAATGAAGGTCAGTCAGTCAGCCGAAAAATTGGGAAAACTTTGAAAGTAAGGGCTATTTGACCATGAAGGAGAGTGATGGGGTGCTGCGCCAGAATGACTTGGCCTCCACAGTCACCGGACCTGAAAATTGTTATCCACTAACTGCCTAATATACCTCCAGCCACATAATCACTTTTTCTTTTTTGTATGGTAAATGCCTAATGTTTGGGGCCTTTACTTCAGTGGCCTACAGTAAAATTGTTATCCCCTGACATCCTATTATACCTCCAGCAACATAATCACTTGTTCTGTTTTGTCAGAAGAATGCCTAATTTTTGGGGCCTGTAATAGCATACAGTAACATTTTTAGACGGCGACTGCCTTTTGTACCTCCAGCCACATCAGCACTTGTTCTTTTATGTCAGGTGAATGCATAATTTTTGGGGCCTGTACTGGCCTACAGTAAATTTTTTATCTACTAACCGTCTAATATACCTTCAGCCACATAATCACTTGTTCTTTTCTGTCAGGTGAATGCCTAATTTTTGGGGCTTGTACTCCAATGGCCTGCAGTAAAATTTGTATCCACTGACCGCCTAATACACATCAAGCCACATAATCATTTTTCCTTTTCTGTCCTGTAAATGCACAAATTTTGGGGCTTGTACTCCAATGGCCTACAGTAAAATTGTTTTTCAATGACCGCCTAATGTACCTAATGCCACATAATCAATGGTTCTTTTCTGTACGGTGAATACCTGATGTTTGGGGCCTGTACTTCACTGGCCTGTATTAAAATTGTTATCCACTGACCGTCTAATATACCTCTAGCCATATAATCACTTGTTCTTTTCTGTCAGGTGAATGCTTAATTTTTGGGGCCTGCACTGGCCTACAGTAAAATTATTATCCACTGACCGCATAATATACCTCCAGCCACATAGTCACTTGTTCTTATCTGTCCGGTGAATGCCTAATGTATGGAGCCTGTACTCCACTGGCCTGCAGTAAAATTGTTATCCATTGACCGCCTAATGTACCTACTGCCACATAATTACTTGTTCTTTTCTGTACTAAGAATGCCTAATGTTTGGGGCCTATACTCCACTGGCCTGTAGTAAAATTGTTATCCACTGACCTTCTAATATACCTACAGCCACATAATCACTTTTTATTTTCTGTCTAGTGAATGCATAATTATTGGGGCCTATACTCCACTGACCTACAGTAAAATTGTTATTCAGTGACTGCCTAATGTACCTCCAGCCACATAATCACTTCTATTCTGTAGGGTGTATGCCTAATGTTTGGGGCCTAAACGCCACTGGCTTGCAGTAAAATTGTGATCCACTGACCGCCTAATATACCTTCAGCCATATAATCACTTGTTCTATTTTGTCAAGTGAATGCATAATTTTTGGGGCATGTACTGCCTAAAGTAAAAATGTTTTCCGCTAACCATCTAATATACCTCCAGCTACATAATAACTTGTTCTTTTCTGTCAGGTAAATGCCAAATTTTTGGGGCCTGTACTACACTGGCCTACAGTAAAATGTATATTTAGTGACTGCCAAATGTACCTCCAGCCAAATTATCACCTATTGTTTTTAAACAGGTGAATCCCTAATGTTTGGGGCCAATACTCCACTGGCCTGCAGTAAAATTGTTATCGACTGATCGTCTAATATACATCCAGCCACATAATCATTTTTTCCTTTTCTGTCCAGTGAATGCATAATTTTTGTGGCCTGTACTCCAATGGCCTACAGTAAAATTGTTATTCAGTGACGGCCTAATGTACCTACTGCCACATAATCAATTGTTCTTTTCTGTACGGTGAATGCCTAATGTTAGGGGTCTATATTCCGCTGGCCTGCAGTAAAAATGTTATCCACTGGCCGTCTAATATACCTCTAGCCATATAATCACTTGTTCTTTTCTGTCAGGTGAATGCCTAATATTTGGGGCCTGTACTCCACTGGCCTGCAGTAAAATTGTTATCCACTGACCATCTAATATACCTCCAGCCACATAATCACTTTTTCTTTTCTGTCCTGTGAATGCATAATTTTTGGGGCCTGTACTCCACTGGCCTACATACAATAAAATTGTTATCCACTGACTGTCTAATATACATCCAGCTACATAATCACTTTTTCTTTTCTGTCCTGTGAATGCATAATTTTTGGGGCCTGTACTCCACTGGCCTACATACAATAAAATTGTTATCCACTGACCATCTATTATACCTCCAGCCACATAATCACTTATTCTTTTCTGTCAGGTGAATGCCTCATTTTTGGTGCATGTATTCGCCTACAGTAAAATTGTTATCCACTGACCGCTTAATATACCTCAATACACATAATCGATTGTTCTTTTCTGAACTGTGAATGCCTAATGTTTGGACCCTATACTCCGCTGGCCTGTAATAAATTGCTATCTACTGACAGTCTAATATACCTCCAGCCACATAATCACTTGTTCTTTTCTGTCCAGTGTATGCATAATTTTTGGGGCATTTACTCCACTGGCCTGCAGTAAAATTGTTATCCATGGACTGCCTAATATACCTCCAGCCACATAGTCACTTGTTCTTTTCTGTACAGTGAATGCCTAATGTTTGGGGCCTAAACGCCACTGGCCTGCAGTAAATATGTTATCCACTGACCGACTATAATGCCTCCAGTCATATAATCAATTGTTCTTTTCTGTCCGGTGTATGCCTAATGTTTGGGGCCTACACTGCACTGGCCTGCAGTGAAATGTTTATCCACTGAACACCTAATATTATTCCAGCCACATCATCACTTATTCTTTTCTGTCCGGTGAATGCCTACAGTAAAATTGTTATCCACTGACCGTCTAATATACCTCTAGCCACATAATCACTTGATCTTTTCTGTCCAGTGAATGTATAATTTTTGGGACCTGTTCTCCACTGGCCTACAGTAAAATTGTAATATAGTGATCACCTAATGTACCTACAGCCACATAATCACTTGTTCTATTCTGTTAGGTTAATGGAAATAAGCATATGAGACGCACAGGGGTGGCAAAACCACAGAAAGAGGTGCTCACAGTAGAGAGGAAAGGTGTAAACATGCGATTTATGAACATATAAGAAATACCTTAGGAACTTAGCATATAAATCTAATACATATAAGTCGAATAAACAGCCTTAGAGATAATACAATTGGAATTAAAAAGTTAAAAATGCATAAGATCATGGATAAATAAAACTGTGAGCGCAACAATGTAATGATGGTATTAGCTCAGCAACATGTAGCAGTCGGGTCACGAATTTGGCTTTAATTCTATAATAGCCGTTTGAATGTTGTATCCCCTATAATTACTTGGATAGTAAGTCTGAATCCACTCTTAGAAACAAAGTTGCTGAAACTCTAACAAACAGTTCACAGTGAGTGTTTAAAGTGGCGTCCCGCTATTAATCACTGCTCAGCGATATCCTGTTGAAGTTTTCAACTGCTGAAGTTGCGGTCCAATGAGTTGTTGGAAACCTTGCCTCTGCCGTCACTCTGAATTGCTCTGGGCACTGCTCCGTAATGGTAAAGAGCCGGTGTCCTCCGAGCCTTTAGCTGCCTGTTCCCACGCTAGGTTCAGTCTGCAGTCATGATACCTTGTATCCACGTGCTGCGATCCTAATTAGTCAGTGTGCCAGGACCTTGTTGCTTTCAGGGCATTCGCTGTATTTTTCAAGAACAGCCTGGGATAGTTTCAGCATATGATCAACACATTCATGTGGTTAAATTGGGGGTCTTGGGCCAACGTTGCCCCTTCCTCAGTGGTAGTCAATCCCCCTCAAAAGATTCTTTTTATAAAATCCTTGCTGATTCAAATCCCTCATTCAGGTGTTGCTCCTCCTATTTTTCAAAAGGTGGTACGGATCTTTTGGTCATTATTTGTGGATTTATAAAAGTATTCCATCAAAACACGCCATTATTCATATATTACAGGCAGCTAAAGGCTCGGAGGACACCGGCTCTTTAGCATTACGGAGCGGTGCCTAGAGCAATTCAGAGTGACGGCAGAGGCAACCTGGGAGCAAGGTTTCCAACAACTAATTGGACCGCAACTTCAGCAGTTGAAAACTTCAACATGATATCGCTGAGCAGTGAGTAATAGCGGGACGCCGCTTTAAACACTCACTGTGAACTGTTTGTTAGAGTTTCAGCAACTTTGTTTCTAAGAGTGGATTCAGACTTGCTATCCAAGTAATTATAGGGGATACATCAAGACCCCAAACAACATTCAAACGGCTATTATAGAATTAAAGCCGCATTCGTGACCCGACTGCTACATGTTGCTAATACTGTCATTACATTGTTGCGCTCACAGTTTTATTTATCCACGGTCTTATGCATTTTTAACTTTTTAATTCCAATTGTATTATCTCTAAGGCTGTTTATTCGACTTATATGTATTAGATTTATATGCTAAGTTCTTAAGGTATTTCTTATATTTTAATAAATCGCATGTTTCCACCTATAGAGAGAGTGCCCAGTATTTGTATCTCTCTGTCAGGTTAATGCCTAATTTTTTGGGTCCTGTACTGGACTACATTAAAATTGTTTTCCACTGACCGCCTAATATACCTCCAGCCACATAATCACTTATTCTTTTATGTCCAGTGAATACATAATTTTTGGGGCCTGTACTCCAATGGCCTGCAGTAAAATTGTTATCCACTGACCTTCTAATATTCCTCCAGCACATGATCACTTGTTCTTTTCTGTCCAGTGAATGCATAATTTTTGGGGCCTGCACTCCACTGGCCTGCAGTAAAATTGTTTTCCACTGACCGCCTAATATACCTCCAGCCAAAAAAATCACTTGTTCTTTTCTGTACGGTAAATGCCTAATGTTTGAGGCCTGTACTCCACTGTCCTGCAGGAAAATTGATATCCACTGAGCAACTAATATACTTCCAGCCACATAATCACTTTTTCTTTTTTGTATGGTGAATGCCTAATGTTTCAGCATTCACCTGTTAGAAAAGAATAAGTCATTATTTGGCTGGAGGTACATTTGGTGGTCACTGAATATCAATTGTACTGTGGGCCAGTGGCCTGCAGTAAAATTGTTATTCACTGACCGTCTAATATACATCCAGCAACATAATCACTTGTTTTTTTCTGTCAGGAGAATGCATAATTTTTGGGGCCTGTACTGTCATACAGTAATATTTTTAGCCGGTGACTGCCTATTGTACCTCCAGCCACATGATCACTTGTTATTCAGTGACCGCCTAATGTACCTACTGCCACATAATCACTTGTTCTTTTCTGTCCAGTGAATGCATAATTTTTGGGGCCTGCACTCCACTGGCCTGCAGTAAAATTGTTTTCCACTTACCGCCTAATATACCTCCAGCCAAAAAATCACTTGTTCTTTTCTGTACGGTAAATGCCTAATGTTTGAGGCCTGTACTCCACTGTCCTGCAGGAAAATTGATATCCACTGAGCAACTAATATACTTCCAGCCACATAATCACTTTTTCTTTTTTGTATGGTGAATGCCTAATGTTTCAGCATTCACCTGTTAGAAAAGAATAAGTCATTATTTGGCTGGAGGTACATTTGGTGGTCACTGAATATCAATTGTACTGTGGGCCAGTGGCCTGCAGTAAAATTGTTATTCACTGACCGTCTAATATACATCCAGCAACATAATCACTTGTTTTTTTCTGTCAGGAGAATGCATAATTTTTGGGGCCTGTACTGTCATACAGTAATATTTTTAGCCGGTGACTGCCTATTGTACCTCCAGCCACATGATCACTTGTTATTCAGTGACCGCCTAATGTACCTACTGCCACATAATCACTTTTTATTTTCTGTTAGGTGAATGCCTAATGTTTGGGGCCTATACTTCACTGGCCTGTATTAAAATTGATATCCACTGACCTTCTAATATACCTCCAACCACATGATCACTTGTTCTTTTATGTCAGGTGAATGCATAATTTTGGGGGCCTGTTCTGGTCTACAGTAAAAATGTTATCCACTAACTGTCTAATATACCTCCAGCCACATAATCACTTGTTCTTTTCTGTCAGGTGAGTGCCTAATTTTTGGGGCCTGTACTGGCCTAAAGTAAAATTGTTATCCACTGACCGTCTAATATTCCTCCAGCACATAATCACTTGTTCTTTTCTGTCCAGTCAATGCATTTTTTGGGGGGCCTGCACTCCACTGGCCTGCAGTAAAATTGTTATCCACTGACAGCCTTATATACCTCCAGCCAAAAAATCACTTGTTCTTTTTTGTACGGTGAATACCTAATGTTTGGGGCCTTTACTCCAGTGGCCTGCAGTAAAATTGTTATCCACTGACCGCCTAATATACAAACCGGATTCCAAAAAAGTTGGGACACTAAAGAAATTGTGACTAAAAACTGAATGCAATGATGTGGAGATGGCAAATGTCAATATTTTATTTGTAATAGAACGTAGATGACAGATCAAACGTTTAATCTGAGTAAATGTATCATTTTAAAGGAAAAATACATTGATTCTAATTTTCACAGTGTCAATAAATCCCAAAAAAGTTGGGACAAGTAGCAATAAGAGGCTAGAAAAAGTAAATTTGAGCATAACGAAGAGCTGGAAGACCAATTAACACTAATTAGGTCAATTGGCAACATGATTGGGTATAAAAAGAGCTTCTCAGAGTGGCAGTGTCTCTCAGAAGCCAAGATGGGTAGAGGATCACCAATTCCCACAATGTTGCGCAGAAAGATAGTAGAGCAATATCAGAAAGGTGTTACCCAGCGAAAAATTGCAAAGACTTTGCATCTATCATCATTAACTGTGCATAACATCATCCGAAGATTCAGAGAATCTTGAACAATCTCTGTGCGTAAGGGTCAAGGCCGTAAAACCATACTGGATGCCCGTGATCTTCGGGCCCTTAAACGACACTGCATCACAAACAGGAATGCTACTGTAAAGGAAATCACAGAATGGGCTCAGGAATACTTCCAGAAACCATTGTCAGTGAACACAATCCACCGTGCCATCCGTCGTTGCCAGCTGAAACTCTACAGTGCAAAGAAGAAGCCATTTCTAAGCAAGATCCACAAGCTCAGGCGTTTTCACTGGGCCAGGGATCATTTAAAATGGAGTGTGGCAAAATGGAAGACTGTTCTGTGTTCAGACGAGTCACGATTCGAAGTTCTTTTTGGAAATCTGGGACGCCATGTCATCTGGACCAAAGAGGACAAGGACAACCCAAGTTGTTATCAATGCTCAGTTCAGAAGCCTGCATCTCTGGAAAGTGCGTGTGGCATGGGCAGCTTGCATGTCTGGAAAGGCACCATTAATGCAGAAAAATATATTCAGGGTCTAGAACAACATATGCTACCATCCAGACGTCATCTCTTTCAGGGAAGACCCTGCATTTTTCAACAAAATAATGCCAGACCACATTCTGCATCAATCACAACATTATGGCTGCGTAGGAGAAGGATCCGGGTACTGAAATGGCCAGTCTGCAGTCCAGATCTTTCACCTATAGAGAACATTTGGCGCATCATAAAGAGGCAGGTGCAACAAAGAAGGCCCAAGACAATTGAACAGTTAGAGGCCTGTATTAGACAAGAATGGGAGAGCATTCCTGTTTCTAAACTTGAGAAACTGGTCTCCTCGGTCCCCAGATGTCTGTTGAGTGTTGTAAGAAGAAGGAGAGATGCCACACAGTGGTGAAAATGGCCTTGTCCCAACTTTTTGGGGATTTGTTGACACCATAAAATTCTGATTCAACATATTTTTCCCTTAAAATGGTACATTTTCTCCGTTTAAACTTTTGTTCCGTGATTTATGTTCTATTCTGAATAAAATATTAGAAGTTGGCACCTCCACATCATTGCATTCAGTTTTTATTCACGATTTGTATAGTGTCCCAACTTTTTTGGAATCCGGTTTGTACCTACAGCAACATAATCACTTCCTATTTTCTGTCAGGAGAAGGAATCATTTTTGGGGACTGTACTGGCATACAGTAAAACTTTTAGCCGGTGACTGCCTATTGTACCTCCAGCCACATAATCACTTATTATTTTCTGTCCGGTGAATGCCTAATGTTTGGGGCCTGTACTCTACTGGCCTACAGTAAAATTGTTATCCACTAACCGTCTAATATACCTCCAGCCACATATACACTTGTTCTTTTCTGTCAGGTGAATGCCAAATTTTGGGGGCCTGTACTCCACTGGCCTACAGTAAAATTGTTATCCACTGACCGTCTAATATACCTCTAGCTATACAGGGAGTGCAGAATTATTAGGCAAGTTGTATTTTTGAGGATTAATTTTATTATTGAACAACAACCATGTTCTCAATGAACCCAAAAAACTCATTAATATCAAAGCTGAATATTTTTGGAAGTAGTTTTTAGTTTGTTTTTAGTTTTAGCTATTTTAGGGGGATATCTGTGTGTGCAGGTGACTATTACTGTACATAATTATTAGGCAACTTAACAAAAAACAAATATATACCCATTTCAATTATTTATTTTTACCAGTGAAACCAATATAACATCTCAACATTCACAAATATACATTTCTGACATTCAAAAACAAAACAAAAACAAATCAGTGACCAATATAGCCACCTTTCTTTGCAAGGACACTCAAAAGCCTGCCATCCATGGACTTTGTCAGTGTTTTGATCTGTTCACCATCAACATTGCGTGCAGCAGCAACCACAGCCTCCCAGACACTGTTCAGAGAGGTGTACTGTTTTCCCTCCTTGTAAATCTCACATTTGATGATGGACCACAGGTTCTCAATGGGGTTCAGATCAGGTGAACAAGGAGGCCATGTCATTAGATTTTCTTCTTTTATACCCTTTCTTGCCAGCCACGTTGTGGAGTACTTGGACGCGTGTGATGGAGCATTGTCCTGCATGAAAATCATGTTTTTCTTACCTTGCAGACTTCTTCCTGTACCACTGCTTGAAGAAGGTGTCTTCCAGAAACTGGCAGTAGGACTGGGAGTTGAGCTTGACTCCATCCTCAACCCAAAAAGGCCCCACAAGCTCATCTTTGATGATACCAGCCCAAACCAGTACTCCACCTCCACCTTGCTGGCGTCTGAGTCGGACTGGAGCTCTCTGCCCTTTACCAATGCAGCCATCTGGCCCATCAAGACTCACTCTCATTTCATCAGTCCATAAAACCTTAGAAAAATCAGTCTTGAGATATTTCTTGGCCCAGTCTTGACGTTTCAGCTTGTGTGTCTTGTTCAGTGGTGGTCGTCTTTCAGCCTCTCTTACCTTGGCCATGTCTCTGAGTATATCACACCTTGTGCTTTTGGGCACTCCAGTGATGTTGCAGCTCTGAAATATGGCCAAACTGGTGGCAAGTGGCATCTTGGCAGCTGCACGCTTGACTTTTCTCAGTTCATGGGCAGTTATTTTGCGCCTTGGTTTTTCCACACGCTTCTTGCGACCCTGTTGACTATTTTGAATGAAACGCTTGATTGTTCGATGATCACGCTTCAGAATATTTGCAATTTTAAGAGTGCTGCATCCCTCTGCAAGATATCTCACTATTTTTGACTTTTCTGAGCCTGTCAAGTCCTTCTTTTGACCCATTTTGCCAAAGGAAAGGAAGTTGCCTAATAATTATGCACACCTGATATAGGGTGTTGATGTCATTAGACCACACCCCTTCTCATTACAGAGATGCACATCACCTAATATGCTTAATTGGTAGTAGGCTTTCGAGCCTATACAGCTTGGAGTAAGACAACATGCATAAAGAGGATGATGTGGTCAAAATACTCATTTGCCTAATAATTCTGCACGTAGTGTATAATCACTTGTTCTTTTCTGTCTAGTGAATGCATAATTTTTGGGGCCTGTACTCAACTGGCCTACAGTAAAATTGTTATATAGTGACCGCCTAATGTACTTCCAGTCACATAATCATTTGTTCTTTTCTGTCAAGTTCAATGCATAATTTTTGGGGCCTGTACTTCACTGGCCTATATTAAAATTGTTATCCACTGACAGCCTGATATACCTCCAGCCACATAGTCACTTTTTCTTTTCTGTCCTGTGAATGCGTATTTTTTGGGGCCAGTACTGGCCTACAGTAAAATTATTATCCACTGACCGCCTAACATACCTCATGCCACATAGTCACTTGTTCTATTCTGTCCATTGAATGCCTAACGTTTGGGGCCTGTACTCCACTGGCCTGCAGTAAAATTGTTATCCACTGACCACCTAATACAGGTCCTTCTAAAAAAATTAGCATATTGTGATAAAGTTCATTATTTTCTGTAATGTACTGATAAACATTAGACTTTCATATATTTTAGATTCATTACACACAACTGAAGTAGTTCAAGCCTTTTATTGTTTTAATATTGATGATTTTGGCATACAGCTCATGAAAACCCAAATTTCCTATCTCAAAAAATTAGCATATTTCATCCGACCAATAAAAGAAAAGTGTTTTTAATACAAAAAAAGTCAACCTTCAAATAATTCTGTTCAGTTATGCACTCAATACTTGGTCGGGAATCCTTTTGCAGAAATGACTGCTTCAATGCGGCGTGGCATGGAGGCAATCAGCCTGTGGCGCTGCTGAGGTGTTATGGAGGCCCAGGATGCTTCGATAGCGGCCTTAAGCTCATCCAGAGTGTTGGGTCTTGCGTCTCTCAACTTTCTCTTCCCAATATCCCACAGATTCTCTATGGGGTTCAGGTCAGGAGAGTTGGCAGGCCAATTGAGCACAGTAATACCATGGTCAGTAAACCATTTACCAGTGGTTTTGGCACTGTGAGCAGGTGCCAGGTCGTGCTGAAAAATGAAATCTTCATCTCCATAAAGCTTTTCAGCAGATGGAAGCATGAAGTGCTCCAAAATCTCCTGATAGCTAGCTGCATTGACCCTGCCCTTGATAAAACACAGTGGACCAACACCAGCAGCTGACATGGCACCCCAGACCATCACTGACTGTGGGTACTTGACACTGGACTTCAGGCATTTTGGCATTTCCCTCTCCCCAGTCTTCCTCCAGACTCTGGCACCTTGATTTCCGAATGACATCCAACAGTCCAGTGCTGCTTCTCTGTAGCCCAGGTCAGGCGCTTCTGCCGCTGTTTCTGGTTCAAAAGTGGCTTGACCTGGGGAATGCGGCACCTGTAGCCCATTTCCTGCACACGCTTGTACACGGTGGCTCTGGATGTTTCTACTCCAGACTCAGTCCACTGCTTCCGCAGGTCCCCCAAGGTCTGGAATCGGTCCTTCTCCACAATCTTCCTCAGGGTCCGGTCACCTCTTCTCGTTGTGCAGCGTTTTCTGCCACACTTTTTCCTTCCCACTGAGGTGCCTTGATACAGCACTCTGGGAACAGCCTATTCGTTCAGAAATTTCTTTCTGTGTCTTACCCTCTTGCTTGAGGGTGTCAATGATGGCCATCTGGACAGCAGTCAGGTCGGCCGTCTTACCCATGATTGCAGTTTTGAGTAATGAACCAGGCTGGGAGTTTTTAAAAGCCTCATGAATCTTTTGCAGGTGTTTAGAGTTAATTAGTTTATTCAGATGATTAGGTTAATAGCTCGTTTAGAGAACCTTTTCATGATATGCTAATTTTTTGAGATAGGAATTTGGGGTTTTCATGAGCTGTATGCCAAAATCATCAATATTAAAACAATAAAAGGCTTATACTACTTCAGTTGGTGTGTATTGAATCTAAAATATATGAAAGTCTAATGTTTATCAGTACATTACAGAAAATAATGAACTTTATCACAATATGCTAATTTTTTTAGAAGGACCTGTATACCTCCAGTCGGTGTTCGGCTTTTTTATGGAGCTTTTTGAAAGGCTGGAGAGCATTTCAAAAAGCCTTTAGAAGCCATCACAGCCATGCCTACTAATGGAATGTCTGTGATTGGCCAGTGCAGCATGTGACCCAGCCTATATATAAGCTGGAGTCACGTAACGCTGCACGTCACTCTGCTCTGATTAGTGGAGGGATAGGATGCTGCTGCTCTGAGGGAGAGAATAGCACAGAATCTTTAATCAGAATTGCTTGTTAACTCAGCGATCTACCTAGAATTTGTTTTGTGGGTGCAGTGCACAATCTTTTTACCCTGCCTTGACCCCAGTGACCCAGAAAATTTACTTTTATCCGTCTGTTAGTTAGGTGGGCTGCGGCGTCTGCCATTTTATGCAAGTTCTGTGCAGCAGCACAGCATATGTGCATTTGTGTCAAATATAAGCTTGAACTTATCGGTGGCCTTTGCAGCATTAGTCAGTGTGCAATTTAAGCTAGAAATACAGCAATAATTTTCAGGGTTTTAAAAAACACCCTTTTTGGGCAAAATACTCAATTTTACAGCCCTTGCTGCATCTGTCAGTGTGAAATTCAAGCGTTATATACTGCTATCATATTCTGTTATAAAAAAAAACACCCATTTTGGGCAAAAAACTAAATTTGCGGCCGTGTGTACATCTGTCAGTGTAATATTCAAGCACTATATATTGCTGTCATATTCTGTTATTAAAAAAAACACCCTTTTTGTGCAAAATAATTAATATTGCAGCCTTTGCTGCATCTGTGATTGTTAAAAACAAGCTTGAAATACTTTACTAAGTTTAAGGGTTTTAAAAAACACCCATTTTTTGCAATACCCTCCATCTGGGGCTTCTGCCGCATTAATCAGTGTGCAATTTAAGCTAGAAATACAGCTTTAATATTCTGGGCTTAATAAAAACACCTTCTTTGGGCAAAATACTAAATGTTAAAGCCCTTGTTGCATCAGTCAGTGTGAAATTCAAGCGTTATATACTGCTGTCATATTCTATTATTGTTATTGAAAAAACACTCTTTTTGGCCAAAATAATAAATTTTACAGCCCTTGCAGCATCTGTCCTTGTGAGATACACACTTTAGATACTGCTGTGCTATTCTGTTATAAAAAAAAAGACCCATTTTGGACCGAAAACTAAATTTGCGGCCTTCTCTGCATCTGTCAGTGTGAGATACACCATTTAGATACTGTTGTTCTATTCTGTTATTAAAAAAACACCCATTTTGGACCGAAAACTAAATCTGCGGCCTTGTCTGCATCTGTCAGTGTGAGATACACCCTTTAGATACTGTTGTTCTATTCTGCTATTAAAAAAACACCCATTTTGGGCAAAAAACTTAATTTGCAGGCCTTGTCTGCATCTGTCAGTGTGAAATTCAAGCATTATATACTGCTGTCATATTTTGTTATAAAAAAACACCCATTTTGGGCAAAAAGTTTAATTTGCGGCCTTGTCTGCATCCATCATGTATGTGAGATACAATCTTGAAATACAGCAATAATATTCTGGGTTTAAAAAAACTAATTAAAAATAATTTTGAGGGGGGGTGGAGCTAGCGCCTGAACTGACCGGTCGCATGCAGCAGTAGCTCCGTTCATTACATCGCCCATACAGCTTGATTTTCCAGGCTATTGGATCCAAGATGGCAAAGATAGGAGGCTCTAAAGCGTCCGATTCCTCCAACCATCACAGATCTTCGACTAATGAAGGGGAGATGGATAAATTTATAAAAAACGCAGCCTCAGCATACGCTGCAAGGGAATCCAAAATGGCGCCGACCTCGCCGAACTCCGCTGTACAAAAGCAGACAGAGGCTTCTGGCGCTTCTCATGGAGGTGAGGACGATGCTGACTCCCTACCCAGTGGCGTACATACCAGGGTCGCAGGGGTTGCAGTTGCGACCGGGCCTGGCACTCCAGGGGGCCTGGCCACCTGTGGACCCCCCCCCCCAGGCCGCTGGCCGGGCTCCCGCTGTACTCACATGTAATGGGGAGCTCTGATGGAGGCCCGGCATGAAGTACAGTGGCAATTTCGGGCCCCATCAGAGCGCTCCATGCTACCATTACATGTATAATATGGGGGTGGGAGGGGGGGTGGCGGAGGGTCAAGTAAGAGGGGGGGTTAGCGCGCACTCACACACACACAGCCGGCAGTTCCGTTTCTATAGTGAAGCAGGGAAACCTCTCTGCTCCCTGCTTCACTGATCTTCACTGAGCTCAGGAGCTCCCCCTGCTGGCCCCAGATCACACTGCTGGCTGTGGGAGGAGACCTAAAAGCCCGGCAATCTGCCTCCTCTCATCAGGGTAAGTATGTGTATTTTTTTTTTCTAACGCTGCAGATTGGGGGCAGAGGGGCAGAGGGGCAGGGGGGCAGAGGGGCAGGGGGGCAGGGGGGCAGAGGGGCAGAGGGGGGGTTTTGATGGGAACAACTAGAGTGAGGGGGCACAAAAGTTGGCATCTCTACTGAGGGGAACCTAATCTGCCATAACTAATTTGAGGGGGCACCTAATGTGGCATAACTACTGCGAGGGGGCACAAAAAAAGGCATAACTATTAGGGGGCACATATGGAGGCATAACTACTGTGACAGGGCATGTAATCTGGCATAACCAATGTGAGGGGACACATATCTGGGCATAACCTATTTACTTTGAGGGGGCACATAACCGGGCATAAATACTGTGAAGGGGCACATAATCTGGCATTATTACTGTGAGAGGACACATAATCTGGCATAACCACTCTGAGGAGGCACATATGTGGGCATATTTACTTTGAGGGGGCACATAACCTGGCATAAATACTGTGAAGGGGCACATAATCTGGAATTACTTTTTGTGAGGGGACACATAATCTGGCATAACCACTCTGAGGGGGCACATATCTGGGCATATCTACTTTGAGGGGGCACATAACTGGGCATTACTACTGTGAGGGGCACATAATCAGTCATTACTACTGTGAGGGGCATATAATCTGGCGTTACTAGGTGAGGGGAACATAGTCTGGCATTACTACTGTCAGGGGGCACATAATCTGGCATTACTACTGTGAGGGGGCACATAATCTGGCATAACCACTTTGAGGGGGCACATATCTGGGCATAACTACTGTAAGGGGACACATATTTGGCATAACTACTATGAGGGGGCACATATCTGGGCATAATTACTGTGACAGGAACAAAGGTGGGCATAACTACTGTGAGGGGCCACAAGGTGGGCATTAGTATTGTGTGGTTGCACTTAGGGGAAATGCCCTAGATTACCCTGCTACACATTGGCATGGCTCAGTCTTACAGGCCAGCTGGTGATTTCACAGGGGCAGTCACCATCCCTTCCTTATGTGATTATTATTTTTTTCTCACCACAGGGACCTTGTTCTGGATCCAGCAAACATCACGCCAACGCCAGCGACACCCTGGATGAGGTAGGACCAGATTTTATTAGGACTGGGTGAGTGTAGCCATGCATTGGGCTTAGGGCTCTTTAACACAAGTGGATCCCGTGCGGGTAATCCACTGCGTGAAAGACAGCCAAGCCCCGTTCCGGACAGCAGAGACACGGAGCATTAACATGATTGGCAATGCTCTGTGCCTCTCTGTGATCTCTTTACTACAAAATCACAGAGACATAAAGTTGTCACCGTGATTTTGTAGTAAAAAGATCACAGTCAATCATGTTACTGCTCCGTGTCTCTGCTGTCCAGAATGGGGCTTGGCACTCATTCACGCAGCGGATTACCCGCATGGAAAGAGCCCTTAATAAGAAAATCTGCCGGTTCTTTGTAAAAATGTTTGACTGTGGCCCATAACACTATAGTTACACCACTGGTAGGGGAGGTAGTGGGGGGCTAGGAGGCAGGTAGGGGGGGGCGACGGGGAGGGGGCCCCATAGATCAGTTTTGCACCGGGGCCCCATGGATGTTGTGTACGCCACTGTCCCTACCCATCTCCCGCACGTACCTTAGAGATGCCCTCACTTCTTCTCTGGCAGCGGCGCTGGAACCCTTGAGCTCTGACCTTCTGGCCTTAAAGCAAGACGTCCGGCACATAGGGCGCAGAGTGGAAGCACTGGAGGAGTCACAAGCAGCTGTCATCCAGCACCAAAATGCTGTACAGCACACCCTCCACAAGATCCAAGACAACATTAACTCACTATATGGGAGGCGTAACAACCTGCGTTTCAGGGGTATACCAGAAACGGTCGCCCCTGGGGACATTCCTAATACTATTGTCCAAATATGCCTCTCTCTCCTGGGCCCAGATTCAGCACACAAAGTGCTCCTGGAAAGAGATCACAGGGCCCTGAAGCCTAAACCAGCACCCACAGCCCCTCCCAGAGACATAATTCGCAAGTTCCTGCACTTCCAAGTATAGGAGGCTGTCATCACTAAGGCTAGGGAAGCAAGAACAGTCAAATGGGATTACCAGGACATTCTCATATTCCAAGATCTAGCTCAATCAACCCTGAAGAAAAGATGGAACTTAAAGCCTCTAACAGAATGGCTCAGATCAAGGGATACCCCATATAGGTGGTCCTTCCTCTTTGGTCTCTCATTTACATATGAAGGGCGCAGGATTAACATCTCTTCATACCAAGACCTGAACCAAGTCTATGCTCATCTGGGGATTAAGCCTCTGGACATACAGAATTGGGATCCTGTTCAAAATTGAACAGACTTTCAACCCTCCCACCTCTTGAACCCTGGGAGAAGCAGAAAACCCCTAAACCACAAAGGGGCAGAAGAGGAAACTCCAAGTCATCACCCAGAAGACTAGCTTTGGGAGAATGAGATGAACTTATCCAGATGGATATATAAGGTCCCATCCATATGGGCCACATTACCACTTCTCTCATTGCTGTCCCCTAACTCCTCTTCTCCTGTCAAGATTCCTCCCTTCATTTCCCTCCGATATCTCCTATCAGATCCTACATTGGATCCCAATCTCTACTGAGGGTGATACAACATGCTACTAAGTAACCTCCCCCCGCCCCCTTCCTTTCTTCCTCTCCTCTACTTACTTTCTGGCTTCTCAGAAATGTCCTATATATTTCCTACCCTTCCAAACAAACTCCCCATGGAGTTATGCTGTCTACTACCCTTTTACCTGCACAGGTTAACACTTTTGTTGTTTTGTTGTAATGTTCCTTTTAACTATGTTTTGGTTTTTAGACATGGATAGTCTGGTAACAGGCAACTATATCATTCTCCAGGAGAATTGCTGGGTACTTCTCTTTCTCGAGGTGGTGCACCCCCTCCCCTGATATCTGTTGTATATATCTGCAAGGTTAGAACACCTTTCCCCCCCCCCCCCTCCCTGTTTATACAACCCACCATGAATAGCCTCAGAATAGTTTCTTATAATGTTAAAGGAATGAGATCTCCTTCCAAAAGATGCCAAATTCTTTCCCGTCTGAATAGGGAGAAATGTTCTATAGTCTTCCTACAGGAAGCTCACTTCAAACAGGGCAATTATCCAAACCTTTCCTTTTCCAAATTCCCTAACTGGTATCATTGTGGAGCTGGGGGTGCCACCTCGAGAGGAGTTAGCATTGGTTTTCACAGGGGTCTAGCCTTCCAGTACAAATCCCATACTCAAGACCCAGAGGGTAGATACCTTATCCTTAAGGGCCTGGTGGGACAGACTCATTTTACATTTGTGAACCTATAAGCACCAAATACGAACCAAATCTCCTGGCTTTCTTCCCTTCTTTTGCTAGTTGAATCACTCAGAGAAGGGATTTTAATATTAGCAGGTGACTTCTATCTGGCCCTTAACCCGCTCATAGATACCTCCTCAAAAAAATCAGCTATTCTCTCTAAGGCCCTTAAATTGCTTCAGACTAAACTTTTCAATTTAGGTGTATTAGACACTTGGCGTTGTAGTAATCCCAACTCACTTGACTATTCCTTTTATTCCTCAGCAAACAATTCGTATAGTAGAATAGACTATATCTTCATCTCGAGAGAACATCTACAGCTCTGCGCTTTAGCCAAGATTGGAGATATGACACTCTCGGATCACTTCCCTGTCTTTTGTGATGTCCATCCTTCCAGCAGGACGGGTAAGAATATTCATTGGAGGTTCAATAAGTCCTTGCTGGGCAACCCTACTTATAAATCCCAGATTACTTCCTAGCTGGATGATTATTTTTCGATCAATAATACCCCAGGCATATCCCCTCAGGTCCTGTGGGATGCCCATAAGGCATATATTAGAGGCAGGCTGATTGGACTCTGCTCCTACCTATATGTCTTTATTATCAAGGATACACATACTCAAAAAAGCTCATAAGCAGTCCTTACTTGCTCAACAGATGGTGGAACTCTCTTCACTCAGAACTGGACTAAAGAACCTTTTGAATAAGCGCTCAGCCAAATATTTCTTGTCTGCTCAACAGAAGTTCTTCGCACATGGCAACAAGGCATCAAAATTTATGATGCAGAGAATTAAACAAAGAAGAGACTCCCGACATGTCCAGAGCATTAAATCCCCGAGGGAGACCTAGTATTCAAAGCAGAAGAGATTGCTGAGCAATTCAAGCTCTTTTACGAAGCGTTGTACAATCTGCCTGCCTCTGATCTCCCAGACCCTTCACTAGGGAGAGAGGCCAATATTAATTCGTTCCTTGACTCTCTCCACCTTCCAAACTTGACCACAACCCAGCATAACTTCCTGATAAAGCCCTTCACTATTTTCAGAGTTGACGCGGGCCGTTAACTCCACCCCTAAAGGTAAATGCCCAGGTCCAGATGGTCTTCCCATATCTTACTACTGTCACGAGGGTGTCAAGACCCACGCCTGACTCCGTTATACCCGTTTCTTGACTCTCTCCACCTTCCAAACTTGACCACAACCCAGCATAACTCCCTGATAAAGCCCTTCACTATTTTCAGAGTTGACGCGGGCTGTTAACTCCACCCCTAAAGGTAAATGCCCAGGTCCAGATGGTCTTCCCATATCTTACTACTGTCACGAGGGTGTCAAGACCCACGCCTGACTCCGTTATACCCGGGGTCAGGAAGTCGCAGCGGTTGGCTGCGCGCTCTATGTAAGATAGGGCTGTTTCCTTATGGTAGCTTTCTGGGTTTGCTTTGCAACCCTTTTTGGCTCACTCAGGGATCCGTAGCTCCTTCTCCTCAGCTGTTCTTTGTCCAGCACTCCCAACCACCTTATATTCCCCTCTCACACTTCTCTGGTTGCTAGATATAGAGCTTCCTGCCTGGACTTCTATACTGACCCACTGGAGCTGTGTTGCTGCGTTCTCTGGTTGTTGGTCCAGAACGTTTCCCTCCGGATCCCTGTTGGACCTTTGGGGTCTGCTGTGGTCGCCCACCTGGGTTTATGTGTTTGTCTGTATTGTCTGTCCTCTCCCTGGTGTTTCCCTCTTAGTGTCAGTGGTACGGACTAGCGATCCCACCGGCCGGTTCACTATCTAGGGCTCATTTTAGGGAAAGCCAGGGTTTAGGCACGTGATCGCCGCACGGGTGAGGAACCCGTCTAGGGACGTCAGGGCAGTCAGGTGCCAGCCGCAAGGTGAGTCAGGGGTCACCAACTTTCCCTCTCCCTTGGGCAGGGCTTTCCCTTTTCCCTCCCTGTGCGTGACGCTGGTCATTACAACTACTAAATTTTTCAAAACTCCCTTCTCCCCTTCCTACTCCCCTTCCTACTCCCCATATGCAATTTATCAATGCACAATCATCCCATTTCAGCTGATATGACCAGGGCCACTATTACGGTAATCCCCAAGGAAGGTAAAGACCCTTCGGCATGCTTCAGCTACCGACCGATCTCTTTACTTAATGTTGATCTCAAATTAATAGCCAAGATGCTAGCCACTAGACTACAGGGCTTTTTACCCTATATAGTCAACCCTGAACAGGTGGGATTTGTCAAGGGACGGGAGGGAAAAGATAATACTACAAAGGTTTTGAATGCCCTATTCTATGCTTCCCATAAATCCATTCCCTTTGTTCTGATAGGCATGGATGCCGAAAAAGCTTTTGACAGAGTAGATTGGACTTATATCAGGTTGACTATGTCTAGGTTTGGGATTCCCGAACCCTACATTAATGCGATATTCTCTATATACTCCTGCTCTTCAGCATCCGTGTCAGTCAATGGAATCCTATCTTCCCCCTTTCCAATTAGGAACGGTACGAGGCAGGGTTGCCCCCTCTCCCCCCTCCTCTTTGTACTAGTCATGGAAACTTTACTACAAGCTCTCAGAGGGGAGAGGGGCATCAGAGGCCTTTTTGTGGAGGGCTCTGAATTCAAACTTGCTGGTTTTGCAGATGATTTACTAATCCTTATGACTAATCCCTGTAAATCCATGAGTATCATTCTCTCGAAGCTTAGTCACTTTGGCTCCCTGTCAAACTTTAAAGTTAACCCTTCCAAGTCTCAAGTGCTTCATATTGGCCTCTCTCCCTTAGCTCTTTCCTCCTGGAGAGGGAATTCCCTTTCAACTGGCACACCCAGCAACTGACTTACCTCAGAGTAAAACATACCCCATACCTACCATTATTCAAACTAAACTATAAACCACTATTAATTTCAATAACCACCCAGCTGGACTCATTGGACCTTCCATACCTGTCCTGGTTTGGGAGAAAGAACATTCTTATGTCTTTAGTAATCCCAAAATTAACTTATTTGATGCAAGTACTTCCTATTGAAATCCCCAAATCGTACTTTACTTCCCTAAATAAACTGATCCGCAGATTCATATGGCAGGGAAAATTCCACGTATCTCCTTTAACACGCTCACTAAATCTAGAGCCCAGGGTGGCATTGGTCTACCGAACCCTGAAATATACATGAAGGCCATCCAGCTTTCCAGAGCAGTCGATTGGATAAGGAGCCCTGCTCATAAAGCCTGGATTTCATTGGAGAACGCTTTCCTACCCATCTTGGCTCGGGCCCTCCTATTGGCCAACAGACCACCTCCGACACTCAGTTCTATCCCCAACCCCATGATCTGTAGCACAATAAAGGTTTGGAGGTGGTTCTTGGCCAGTGGTGGGGCTCTGACGCTGCCATCTCCCCTCTTACTTCTAAAAGACATCTTAGCGGGGCGTGGCCTAGCGCGGCATGGAGTAAGGCGCACATGTGAAGAGCTCCTGCCGATTATCCTGTTAAATCTGTCACCGAGGCACCTACTGAATTGCTGAAGCGGTGTAACAGCCGCCTGATCGCGGGAACGATTGTCAGGAGCTCACAGAAGCCGGCGAAGATGTCTAAAGGAACCCGGGTGAGCTTCAGAGAGGAACGGGAGGAACGGCCGCAACATGGCGACGAGGGGGAGGACCCACAAGAAGAGATGAGCCGGAATGTGGTGGCGCAGCTCAGCAGATATGCCCACGATTCGGGAGAGACGCGAGCGTGCTTGAAGGACCGTGAGGAGACGGAGGTGTCCTCAGATGGGGAGAGAGACTCCTTGGTGGAGGGGGAGTGCGGTCTGGAGGGAGCACAAGCCTCTGGGAGACCTTGTAAGAAGGGTCATGGGGCTGGGGGGGAGCGCCTCATGATAAAGAGCCGACACTCCAGGATGTTATGAGAGCAGTGACACAATGCAGCAGCACCCTCAAGTCCCTGACATTGCAAGTGGGGGACTTAGAGAAGATTTGGTGATTATTAGAAATGATCTGCACAAGATATCTGAAAGAACCACTGAGGTGGAAAAAAGAGTGTCTGGCCTAGAGGATGAAATGACACCCCTTAAAATGGCTGCCAAAACGTCTGGACGGGACATTGCACAATTGTTCGCTAAAACGGACGACCTTGAAAATAGGTTGTGACGTAACAATATTAGAATTGTGGGTGTCCCTGAAAAAGCTGAGGGAGCTCACTCCACAGATTTTATTGAAAAGTTGCTGCTGGAAAACTTTCAAGATAAAGGGCTGTCTCCATTGTATGCTGTGGAAAGAGCACACAGGGTGCCCACCAGACCGCTTCCTCCGGGAAGGCCCCCACGTCAGATTCTAGCTAAGATACTGCACTACAAAGATTGGGACACTATTTTAAAGAAAGCACGCGACTTTCCGGATCTATCCATTAATGGAGCGACGATCTCAATATACCCAGACTACTCCTTAGAGGTTCAAAAGCGCAGGGCGCGCATTCTGGATATAAAACGAAGGCTGAGAATCCTTCAAGCACCATACTCCATGCTGTTCCCGGCGAAATTGAGAGTGGCAGCCTTGGGAGCCACTCATTTTTTTGAGAATCCGGAAGATGCACTAAAGTGGCTGGATCTACATGAAAAGCGGCTGAAGCATAAAGAACCGGACACTTGAAAAGGAAAATGCTGGTGGTAATGTTGTCCATCTCTTTTTGTTTGCATTCCTTGATCCCCATGGTTAGGAGAACCCGCACTTATTATGGAGAGAACAGTCTTCTGACCGGCCCAAAGTGCGGACTCTGTTTAGTTCTAACGTTTAAATTTTCCCTTTTTTTTTTCATTAGTATTGATATGGTGACGGTGTCATTTTGATTGCAGGAGCACGAGCAGCATGCATAACCTTATCTCTAGGACTCTAGCCTGTGTGAGTGCCAAAAGATGTCAGAAAGAAAAAGGAACTTACTTTCACATCTGGAGGTCTTGTGACCTAATCAAGGCCTGGTGGTCGGAGATAATCAAAATTAGCAACCAGATAGGCAAGAGTTCCTTCCCATGTGCCCCGGAATTAGCCTTGCTTACTTTGGGGTTAGAAGGTATTAACACACACAAAGCCTCCTTCTCCTTATTATTAGCTGCGGCCAGTATCCTCCTGCCTTCTCACTGGCTCTCCTCTGAAATCCCAAAAGTGGGTCATTGGATCAACAAAGTTGATCAGATATATAGATTTGAAGAACTAAGATCGAGATCTACTTTACTCCAAATATGGTCACCCTGGAGAAGCTATAGGGACTTCTCATGATCTTCCTCTCTAAACCGCTTAGCCTTGCCTGCACCACCAGAATCAGGTTATATTTTATGTACTATATTATTTGATAGAACTTGCCTCTATTTTTCCATGTCTAACTATTGTTGTTATAGTTGTGTTATTGATTGTATGAGATGCAATACCTACACTCCCCGGTTGAAACCGGTCTAGGTATATGTACACTTCTTACACTTGTATCTGTGATTTTCTTGGTCTTGATTGAAAGTATACTTTTAAAATGGATACTTGTGATTAACTGATAAAAACAATAAAAATTGTTAATATAAAAAAAACCACTAATTTTTGGCAAAGTACTTAATATTGCACCCCTTGCTGCATTTGTCATTGTGAGATACATGTATTAGATACTAGTGTTCTATTCTGTTATTAAAAAAACACCCATTTTGGGCCAAAATCTTAATTTGCAGCCTTTGCTGCATCTGTCATTGTGAGATACAACCTTTAGATACTGTTGTTCTATTCTGTTATTAAAAAGAACACCCATTTTGGGCAAGATCCTAAATTTGAGAAATATGAGGAGAGCATCAAATAAGGGATGTGGCCCCGGTCGTGGTGCTGCTGGTGGAGCTCCTGTTGCAGGGAGAGGGCGTGGTCGATCTGTGCCAGCTACACGCACAAGTGAAACACCTTCCTCAGGTGCAAGTAGGCAACAGAACCTTCAGCGGTATTTGGTCGTGCCTAATGCCGTTCTATGAATGGTGAGGCCAGAACAAGTACAGGTGATAGTAGATTGGGTGGCTGACAGTGCCTTTAGTTCCTTCACATTGTCTCCCACCCAGTCTCCTGCTGAAAGATCAGAGTTGGCTTCTGCAGCCCATTTCCATCAGTCTTTCACCTCACCCCCTTGAAAATCAGCCAAGCAGTCTGAGCCCCAAGTCATGCAGCAGTCTCTTCTGCTTTTTAATGACTCTACTGGCAGGGTTTCCCAGGGCCATACACATAGCCCTGCCCCAGAAGTGGAAGAGATTGAGTGCACCGATGCCCAACCACTTATGTTTCAGGATGAGGATATGGGAAGACCACCACAGCACGTCTCTGATGATGACAAAACACAGGTGCCAACTGCTGCGGCTTTCTGCAGTCTGCAGACCGACAAGGAGGACAAGGAGGGTCGAAGATGATGTGGAGGATGATGAGGTACTAGACCCCACATGGAATCAAGGTCATGCAAGTGACCTGTGTAGTTTGGAGGAAGAGGCGGTGGTCGCACAGAGCCACCAGCACAGCAGAAGAGGGAGCAGTGTGCAAAAGCAGAGCAGCCGTCCCCTAGACAGTATGCCTGCTACTGCCCACTGCAGCAAGGGACCGGGAACACCAAAGCCAGCTCCAAGGAGTTCCCTGGCGTTGCAGTTCTTCAGACAATGTGCTGATGACAAGACACGAGTGGTTTGTACGCTGTGCAATCTGAGCCTAAAGCAAGGCATAAACGTTCTCAACCTGAGCACAACCTGCATGACAAGGCATCTAAATGCAAAGCACAAGCTGCAGTGAAGTAGACACCTCAAAAACCTAGAAAGGTCTTTGGCTCCTCCTGCTTCCTCTTCTGCTGCAGTCCCGGCCTCTTCATCCACCTCTGGAGTGACAGTGCCACCTGACACCCCACAAACAGAGGATCTGGCAGAAACACCACCACCTGGGTGACCATGCATCTCCACAATGTCCCACGGAAGCGTTCAGCTCTCCATCTCCCAAACACTGGAGCAGAAGAGGAAGTACCCCCTACCCACCTGCGATCCCTGGTCCTGAATGCCAGCATTTGAAAATGACTGTCCTTTAAAATGCTGTCATTCCGTCTGGTGGAAACAGAGTTTTAAAAGCCTTATGGTGGTGGCTGTCCCACAGTACGTTGTGCCCAGCCGCCACTACTTTTCCAGGCGTGCATTCCTTTCCCTGCACAACCAAGTGAGGGACAAAATCAGGTGTGCACTGCGCAATGCCATCTGTGGAAAGGTTCACCTGACTACGGATACGTGGACCAGTAAGCACGGTCAGGGACGTTATAGCTCCATAACACCACACTAGGTAAATGTAGTGGCAGCTGGGTCTGAGGTGGATAGTAGTTTAGCGCATGTCCTTCCACCACCGATGATTGCAGGGCGCTTCAGTTTTCCTCCTGTTACTTCCTCCTCCTACTCCGCTTCCTCATCCACTACCTGCTCCTCATCCGGTCAGCGTAACACCTTCACCACCAACTTCAGCATAGCCAGGGGTAAACGACAGCAGGCAATTTTAAAACTTATATGTTTGGGGGACAAACCCTACACCGCGCAGGAGCTGTGGACGGGCCTTAAACAACAGACCGATGAGTGGTTGGTGCCAGTGAGCCTCAAGCCTGGCCTGGTGGTATGCGATAATGGGCAAAATCTCGTAGCAGCTCTGGGACTAGCTGGTTTGATGCACATTCCTTGCCTGGCGCATGTGCTTAATTTGGTGGTGCAGAGGTTCCTTAAAAATTACCCCGATACGTCAGAGCTGCTGAATAAAGTGCGGGCTGTCTGTGCGCGCTTTCAGCATTCTAACCCTGCTGCTGCTTGCCTGTCAGCGCTGCAGCGTAACTTCAGCCTTCCTGCTCACCGCCTCATATGCGACGTGTCCACAAGGTGGAACTCCACCTTGCACATGCTGGCCAGACTGTGCGAGCAGCAGCAGGCGATAGTGGAGTTTCAGTTGCAGCACAGCACCACTTCACCACCAATAACTGGGCCTCCGTGCGATACCTCTGTTCCTTGTTGCGCTGTTTCGAGTACTCCACCAACATGGCCAGTGCCGATAACGCTGTTCTCATCGTTACTATCCCACTTCTATGCCTCCTTGAAAAAACGCTGCTGGCGATGATGGAAGAGAATGTGGCACAGGGGGAGGAGGAGGAATCATTTCATAGGTTTTCCGGCCAGTCTTTCACAAGTGGCTCAGAGTGCGGGTTACTGCACCCACAAACGCCAGGTACACAATTGTCCAGCCAGGGCACAGTTCTGGAGGATGATGAGGTGGAGGATGAGGAGGAGGAGAAGGAGGAGGAGTAACCAAGTTCACAGCAGGGTGGCACCCAAACCAGCTCATGACCATCACTGGTGCATGGCTGGGGGGATACAGAGGACACAGACGACACACCTCCCACAGAGGACAGCTTTTTGTTGCCTCTGGGCAGCCAGGCACACATGAGCAATTACATGCTGCAGTGTCTCCGCAACGACCGCCGAGTTGCCCACATTCTAACTTGTGCTGATTACTGGGTGGCCACGCTTCTGGATCCCCGTTACAAGGACAACGTACCATCCTTAATTCCGTCACTGGAGCGTAATTGTAATATGTGCAAGTACAAGTGCACGCTGGTAGACGCGCTGCTGGTGGCATTCCCACCTGACTGTGGGGGCACAGTGGAAGCACAAGGCGAAGGCAGAGGACAAGGAAGAGGTCACCAACGCAGCTGGGGCACCGCCAGCACCTCAGAAGGCAGGGTTAGCATCGCCGAAATGTCGAAAAGCTTTGCCACACGCCACAACCAGCATGGTGGAGCATTATGTGTGCACACGCATACATGTACTGAATGAAGGGTCTGCCCCCTTCAACTTCTGGGTCTCCAAATTGGGCACATGGCCTGAGCTTGCCCTTTACACCTTGGAGGTGCTGGCCTGCCCTGCAGCCAGTCTATTATCTGAATGTGTGTTTAGCACGGCAGGGAGCATTATCACAGTCAAGCGCAGACGCCTGTCAACAGTCAATATGGACAAGCTCACGTTCATTAAAATGAACCAGGCATGGATCCCACAGGACTTGTCCATACCTTGTGCAGAATAGACATGTATACTGGCCTCAACCAGCCATTGTTATACTACAGCGCAATTGCTAATTCTTGTTTGGATATTTCACACTCTTTTGAAGTGTACCCTAATAAAAAAAATATTAAAAATGTAAACTAAAAACCAGTGTTGGCTACCTCGTCCTCCTCCACTGCTGCTTCCACCTACACTGCTATGTCCACCGCCTCCTCAAACTCCTACTCCATATGGACCTCCACCTCATAAATCAAGTTTTCTTTTTTTTATTTGTACGTATTTTATTTTATGTCATTTCCCTAATTTGTCTGTTACATTTTCGGGTGAAATTCACCAATTTTTGGGTGTGATTTACCACTGCTTCACCTAGTAGACAGGTTAAAAAAAATCACTAATTTGTCTGTCTTATTTTAGAGTGAAATTCACCCATTTTTGGGTGTGATATACCACTGCTATACCTAGTTGACAGGTAAAAAAAATTCACTAATTTGTCTGTTACATTTTCCGGTGAAATTCAGCAATTTTTGGGTGTGATATACCACTGCTATACATAGTAGACAAGTAAAAAAAAAATCACTAATTTCTCTGTTACATTGTCGGGTGAAATTAACCAATTTTTGGCTGTGATATACCCCTACTTTACCTAGTAGACAGGTTAATAAATTTCACAAGTTTTTCTGTTACATTCTTGGGTTGACATTTTACAATTTTTGCCATGAATAAACCCCTGCTCTGGATAGGTGACAGGGACCAAAATTTAAAAAATTAATCTGTTCCATTGGTGGGTGACATTAGCCCATTTCTGGCAATGAAAAACCCCTACTCTGCATAGGTGACAGGGACTTAAATTTCTAAAATACGTCTTTAATTGGCTTTCCTTTGATCCTTCTGCTTTAATAACTTTTCCCATAAATTTCATCCATTTATCTACCCTTAGAAGTGGTCTCTCTTTCTCATGCACCCTCTCCGTCGTGGAACCCTGATTCGCCAATAACAGTGATCAACATGGTAGGCTCAGAAAAGAACATCGAAAGTTGATAGAGAAGATATCAAAATGGATGGTGGACGTCATGGGGGCACCTCTGCATAGGTGACAGGAACATAAATTTCAAAAAATCGTCTGTTACATTGTCAGGTGACATTTTACCAATTTTGCCAGATAGAAACCCCTGCTCTGCATAAGTGACAGGGACTTAAATTTCTAAAATTCTTCTTTAATTGGCCCTTTCATTCGATCCTTCTGCTTTAATAACTTGTCCCACATTTCTGCTTCATCCCATTGCAGCCATTGACCTCCCTTGGATGAGGTCTCCCTTTCTCACGCTCCCTCTCCGGCATGGAACCCTGATTTGCCGATAACCGTGATAAACAAGGTAGGCTCAGAAAAGAACATCGAAAGTTTATAGAGAAGATATACAAATGGATGGTGGACGTCATAGGGAAGTGCGATCAGGTAGAAGTTAAATAGAGTCAACAAAGTGGCAGCAGGGCCTCTCCTGTCTAACGTTTCCTAATCCAAAATACTGCAGTGTCATTCCCTGTAATTTTTTATGAATCATTCCAATAACAGGGCATCTTAAGAGTCCTCTGTTGTTATTTATTGTCACTACCTCCCCGAGTCAGGAGTGGGTAATTGCAGCCCGGCCCCTCCTTTCCTTCAATTCTTCCGTATTAATAACTTTTCCCACATTTCCGCTCTATCACAATTGTATATCATCCATTGATCTCCCTTGGATGTGGTCTCTCTTTCTCACTCTCCCTCTCCGGGGTGTAACCCTGATTTGCCGCTAACCGTGATCAACATGGTAGGCGCAGAAAAGAACCTCGAAAGTTGATAGAGCAGATATCCAATTGGATCATAAACATCACGGGGACGTGCGACATGGTGGGGCAGTATTTTTGCACACGCCTACACGAACTGACTGATGGTTCTGCCCCCTGCATCTTCTTCAAATTGGGCACATGGCCTGAGCTTGCCCTTTACGCCTTGAAGGTGCTGGCCTGCCCTGCAGCCAGTGTATTGTCTGAACATGTGGACCTCGTCCTCCTAGATCATTTTATTTTTACGTATTTTATGTTATTTAAAGTAATTTCCCTATCCACATTTGTTTGCAGAGCACTTGCCATGCTCTTAACCACATTTTGATGTTATTTGCAGCCCTCTAGCCCTTTTCATTAAATTTTTACAGCCATTTTAGTGTTTAAAAGTTCCGGTCCCTATTGACTTCAATGGGGTTCGGGGTCAAATTCAGGTCAAGTTCGGGTTCCGAACTCAAACTTTTTTGTGAAGTTCGGCCGAAACTGTCGAACCCGAACATACCAGGTGTCCGCTCAACTTTAGTTATGGACATTTTGACGCTGAGCTGGGACAGGGAAGTGGATGTTGTTGCTGATGGTTCATGTGAAGGTCCAGGTGCATGGCGAGGGGCATCCTTGCCTGCGCGTTTGACAGGGGATTGGCCAGCAGTGCGTAACACAGGAGGAGAGGAATCAGTGGTGTGACCCGCAGACCTAGATTGTGGACCCAGGCATTTGGCCCACTTGCTAGGGTGCTTCGATGCCATGTGGCGGATCATGCTGGTGGTGGTGAGGTTCCTAGTGTTCACGC
Organism: Bufo gargarizans; assembly: GCF_014858855.1. Taxonomy (NCBI): domain Eukaryota; kingdom Metazoa; phylum Chordata; class Amphibia; order Anura; family Bufonidae; genus Bufo; species Bufo gargarizans. Next base: position 264,678,654 of record NC_058082.1, on the reverse strand, counting down.
TCCGTCTCATTTTGGTACGGCACAGGTTGCAAACTACCACTCTTTTGTCGTCTGCACTTTCCTCAAAAAAGCACCATACTGCGGAACACCTACCCCTTGACAAGGTAGATTTACGCACGGGGGTGCTTGGTGTAACAGTTGTGGGCCTGTTTGGTGTGGGCCGACTTCTCACTTTTGCAACCCCACTGCCTCTTCCAGCCTGTTGCGGTGCTGAGGATCCCTCCCCCTCTGTACTGCTGTCCTCACTCGACTTTTCACCTTCCCATGTTGGGTCAGTGACCTCATCGTCAACAACCTCCACTTCCTGAATCTGCTCATCCTCCTGACTTGACCTAACCACAACTTCAGTGATTGGTAACTGTGTCTTATCATTGTCCACCTCGTGAACGAATGATTGCCATTCACCACCATCATCTTCTTGAAACTATTAAGGCTCAAGAGGTTGGGAATAAGGGCACAATATCTCAGGTCCCTCTTCAAGCGTGCTGGGCGCCAGTTCAAAATTTAATAGTGGTGCTGGATAGAGCTCCTCGAAATATCCAAGTGTGGGATCACTCGTTTGGCAAGCCTCTCTATGGTGGGAGGAATGGTGATCAGAGAGAGGATTCGGTTGACCAGACTCTTAATGCATTTGGTGAAAGAGAGGGTGGTGCTTAACCTACTGGAAGCATTATCTTCAGCAATCCAACCAACCAACTGTTCGCACTGGTCTGACTTGGACAGTGTTGTCCTGCGCCACCCAGCTAAGTTAGACATGAAGCTGGGTACGGTGGTGTCACGACTGTGACTGATCCAGACAGGTCTGGGAGGAGAAGGTCGCAGCGACTTGCTACTCGTGATAGCTTGTGAGTTTGCTCCGTGGTTCAGGGTATGTCATCCGGGTTTTGCCTTGTGAACCTTTTTGTCCTGACTGGGAGTTTGTAGGCATCCTTCTCAGGTGAGTCCTGTCTGCCACTCCCAGCTACTATATTAGTTTCAGTTTCACTTGCAGTCATTGCCAGATATAGTCCTTACTTCCAGTGCTATTCTGACCTTTGGAGGAGATCGTTTGACGGTATTGCCGTGGAGCTCTGGTCTGGCGTGGACTGTCGTTGTTGGGATCACCTTCTCTGCTCGTGACTGGATAAGTCTATGTTATAGATTGTTTGTTTGTTTGTTGCTGTCTTCCCCTGTTGTTCTCCTAGACGTGAGTGATGGTGACTAGTGCTCCCATCTGCCTTTCCCCAGGCTAGTCTTGTTAGGGTGACTAAGGGTTTAGGCATCCTGCTCGCCGCACGGGTTCACATCCCGTCTAGGGTATCAGGGCAGACAGGTGCCAGCTTAGGGTTAGTCAGGGGTGACCATTCTATTTCCCATCCGTAGATAAGGGTCCCCCTTCCCCTCCGTCTGGTGCGACACGACTGCTGCTGGGATAGCGGTCGTGACAGTATATCTGGCCCTTTAAAAGAGAAAAAAAATAAAAAAAGTGACTTTTTTTTTTTTTTTTTTTTGCTTGCTGTTTTGCTTTGTATTTTTCTGTTCCACTATGGATCCGGTTACGGTTTTGGCAAAACAATTCCAGGGGTTATCCCTTGAAGTGGCAGGATTAAAAGCAACTGTGCTGCTGCAGCAGCAGCAGCAGCAGCAGCAATCCTTGGGTTCCACCGTTGCTACGGGAAACCAGGGTACTCCTGAGCCAAAAGTGGCTTTACCTGATAGGTTCTCAGGAGGAAGAGACCAATTTGTAACCTTCAGAGAAGCTTGTAAATTGTTCTTCAGGTTACGCCCTAGGTCCTCCGGCGGTGAGGAACAACGGGTGGGCATTGTAATTTCGCTCTTGCAAGGAGATCCGCAGGCTTGGGCTTTCTCCCTACCATCAGACTATCCGGCCTTACGATCAGTGGAGGAGTTTTTTGAAGCCCTGGGTCTCGTATATGATGACCCGGACAGGGTCACACTGGCTGAGTCTAAGCTACGTAGACTTCGGCAAGAGAACCGGTCTGCTGAACTATATTGTTCCGAATTCCGTAGGTGGGCTACTGATACATTATGGAACGACTCGGCCCTTAGGAGTCAGTTCTGCCAGGGGTTGTCTGAAAAATTAAAAGACGCGCTGGCGGTATACGAGGTCCCTGGGTCTCTTGAGGCTGCTATGTCTCTGTCCATAAGAATCGACAGACGACTCAGGGAGAGACTATTAAATTCTACAGAGGCCTCTATAGGGCAGGGATCAGTTTGTTATGATCCAGTCAAACCAATGCAAATAAGGGGCGCCACTAGACGGGTGAATCCTCCTAAGGTCCGCCGTAGGTCAGAGGTTTGTTTTCGTTGTGGGGGGAGGGGTCATTTTGTAAAGGTATGTACCTCAGAACCCAAGAGACCAAAAACAAAGGAGCCGCCGGAAAAACTAGAGTCCCCAGATTGTGCGGAGGATAACAGTCTGGGCGTATTTGTTTCCTCCATACGCATGTCTCAGTTTTTGTTGTCCGCTACCGTTGAGGCGGGCAATAAGACTGAGATCTGTTCCGTCTTTTTGGACAGTGGGGCAGGGGTCAACTTGGTGGATTCACGGTTTGCTCAGGCTCTGGGTTTTACTCCGGAACCGGTACGCAGAACTATTCCTGTTTTTGCCATTGACTCCTCCCCTCTTACTCAGAGAGAGTTAACTCAGATCATCCATAATATCCATCTGCAGGTAGGGGACCTCCATAAAGAAATTATCTCTTGTTATGTCCTGGACGGTCTCCCGGCTCCTATGGTATTGGGGCTTCCCTGGCTGGTGACCCACAATCCAGTGGTGGATTGGCAGGCCGGGGAGATTGTGGAGTGGAGTGAACATTGTAAGGACAACTGCTTGAGTAGTAGGTTCTCTACCTGCCTTTCTGTCAGATTTTATGGATGTGTTTTCTGAGAAGGGTTGTCAGGGGTTACCACCTCATCGTCCATATGATTGCCCGATTAATCTTGTACCTGGGGCAAAACTACCTAAAACCCGGTTATACAATCTTTCCGGCCCGGAGAGGAAGGCTATGAAAGATTATATTTCGGAGCGTTTGGCTAAGGGACACATCAGACCCTCTTCTTCACCCGTGGCTGCAGGTTTCTTTTTTGTTAAAAAGAAAGATGGGGGCCTGCGTCCTTGCCTGGATTTCCGGGAATTAAACCGGATAACTATCCGAGATCCCTATCCTCTTCCTCTCATTCCAAACCTCTTTAATCAGGTTGCTGGTGCTAAATGGTTCTCTAAAATGGATCTCAGAGGAGCCTATAACCTGGTTCGCATCAAAGAGGGGGATGAGTGGAAGACGGCTTTTAATACTCCAGAAGGGCATTATGAAAATCTGGTCATGCCATTTGGTCTTACTAATGCGCCTGCGGTGTTCCAACATTTTGTCAACGATATTTTTAGTCACCTTATCGGGAGATTTGTTGTGATATATCTTGATGACATCCTGGTCTATTCTCCGGATATGGAGACACATAAGATCCATGTGAGACAAGTGCTGCAGATATTAAGGGCCAACAAATTGTTTGCTAAATTAGAGAAATGTGTGTTCGCCGTAAAAGAACTGCAATTTCTGGGGTATGTGTTGTCAGATTCAGGTTTCCGCATGGATCCAGAGAAAGTCCGGGCGATTATGGACTGGGATCTGCCTGAGAACCTGAAGGCATTGCAACGTTTCCTGGGGTTTGCCAATTTTTATAGAAAGTTTATAAAGAACTATTCCTTGGTGGTCAAACCACTGACTGACATGACCCGAAAGGGATCCGATTTTTCCAAATGGTCACATGCAGCCAAAACTGCCTTTACATCTCTGAAGGAGAGATTCACCTCGGCCCCTATTCTCGTACAGCCAGATGTCTCGCTTCCTTTTATTGTAGAGGTTGATGCATCAGAGGTGGGGGTGGGAGCGGTACTTTCTCAGGGCCCGTCCCCTGGTGAATGGCGTCCGTGTGCTTTCTTTTCGAAGAAATTGTCTACGGCAGAAAGGAACTATGATATTGGCAACAGGGAACTTTTGGCTATTAAGTTGGCCTTTGAGGAGTGGCGTCATTTTTTGGAGGGGGCGGTTCATCCTGTCACAGTGATTACTGATCACAAAAACGTATTATATCTGGAGTCTGCTAAACGTCTCAACCCTAGACAGGCTCGGTGGTCGTTATGTTTTACTAGGTTTAATTTTGTAATAACCTATCGCCCGGGGGCAAAAAATACTAAGGCGGATGCATTGTCTCGAAGTTTTCCTGGAGGGGGTGATGTTGAGGTACCAGAGCCTATTTTGCAAAAGGGGGTGGTGGTCTCTGCATTACACTCAGGTTTAGAGGGGAGGGTGTTGGAAGCTCAGGGGGACGCCCCGGCCTCCTGCCCCTCGGGTAAACTGTTTGTGCCAGAAAATTTACGCCTGGAGATACTAAAAGAACACCATAACTCCACACTGGCAGGACACCCAGGTAGTAAGGCAACCTCTGAATTAGTGTCTCGTCGGTTCTGGTGGCCTAAGTGGCGCCAGGAGGTGTTTAATTTTGTGTCTGCATGTGCTACCTGTGCTCGTTCTAAGGTAGATCATACTCGTTCAGCAGGGCGTCTTTTACCTCTGGCCATCCCCAACAGGCCTTGGACGCACCTATCAATGGATTTCATTACGGATCTACCAGTATCAGCTGGGAAGACTGTTATTCTTGTAGTTGTTGACAGATTCAGTAAAATGGTGCACTTTATTGCTCTTACCGCATTGCCTAATGCTAATACACTGGCTCAGGTTTTTATTGACCACATCGTGAAGCTTCACGGGGTCCCTTCCGATATTGTTTCGGATCGTGGTACCCAATTTGTTTCTAAATTTTGGAAAGCTTTTTGTTCTCGTTTAGGGGTTCATCTGTCGTTTTCTTCATCTTTCCATCCACAGTCCAATGGTCAGACTGAACGTACCAATCAAAACCTAGAGACATATTTGAGATGCTTTGTTTCCGAAAATCAGGAGGAATGGTCATCTTATTTACCGTTAGCCGAGTTTGCCATTAATAATCGTCGTCAAGAATCCACAGATAAGTCACCATTTTTTGGTGCGTATGGTTTCCATCCTCAGTTTTGTACGTTTAGTGAGGGGGGGCCGTCTGGGATTCCCGAGGAGGAACGATTTGCGTCTTCACTTTCATCAGTGTGGCAGAGTGTGCAAGAAAGTTTGAAGAGAATTGGTGGTAGATACAAACGTGCGGCTGATAAGAAGCGCTCTGAAGGTCCGGACCTTGGGGTGAATGACTTGGTGTGGTTGTCTACCAGAAATATCAAGTTGAAGGTTCCCTCGTGGAAATTAGGTCCGAGATTTATTGGTCCTTATAGGGTAATTAAGGTCATTAACCCGGTGGCTTTTCGCCTGGAGCTACCTCAGACTATAAGGATCCATAATGTCTTCCACAGATCTCTGCTTAAGAGATATGTAGAACCTCCTGAACCATTGCCACTACCGCCTCCACCGGTGGTTGTTGATGGCAGTCTTGAGTTTCAGGTAGAAAAGATTGTTGATTCACGATATGTTCGCCGCTCTCTTCAGTACCTGGTGCACTGGAGAGGTTATGGTCCCGAAGAGAGAATGTGGGTGCCAGCATCAGAGATAAAGGCGGACAGACTTATTCGGGCTTTTCATAGGTCCCATCCGGAGAGGCCGGGTCTTGAGGGTCCGGTGGCCCCTCGTAGAAAGGGGGGTACTGTCACGACTGTGACTGATCCAGACAGGTCTGGGAGGAGAAGGTCGCAGCGACTTGCTACTCGCGATAGCTTGTGAGTTTGCTCCGTGGTTCAGGGCATGTCATCCGGGTTTTGCCTTGTGAACCTTTTTGTCCTGACTGGGAGTTTGTAGGCATCCTTCTCAGGTGAGTCCTGTCTGCCACTCCCAGCTACTATATTAGTTTCAGTTTCACTTGCAGTCATTGCCAGATATAGTCCTTACTTCCAGTGCTATTCTGACCTTTGGAGGAGATCGTTTGACGGTATTGCCGTGGAGCTCTGGTCTGGCGTGGACTGTCGTTGTTGGGATCACCTTCTCTGCTCGTGACTGGATAAGTCTATGTTATAGATTGTTTGTTTGTTTGTTTGTTGCTGTCTTCCCCTGTTGTTCTCCTAGACGTGAGTGATGGTGACTAGTGCTCCCATCTGCCTTTCCCCAGGCTAGTCTTGTTAGGGTGACTAAGGGTTTAGGCATCCTGCTCGCCGCACGGGTTCACATCCCGTCTAGGGTATCAGGGCAGACAGGTGCCAGCTTAGGGTTAGTCAGGGGTGACCATTCTATTTCCCATCCGTAGATAAGGGTCCCCCTTCCCCTCCGTCTGGTGCGACACGACTGCTGCTGGGATAGCGGTCGTGACAGGTGGATTATTATTATTTTTTCTGGTGTACTGGCAGCAGGCACAGTTTCATTGCGCCCAGGGCTACGGTCTCTGCTTGCACCATCAGCATCACGTCCACTTTCCCGTCCCTTACTGCTCGCCTTCTTCATATTAATGTTTTTTTACAGTCTGCTAAAGACAGTTTTCTAATGCAGGACAGTAAATGTCACAGAAGCACACAGAATATGGACACTAGATTAGACCCAGATTTTGGAAATTTGCCCTAAAGAAACAGTTTTCGGACGGCGTACTGTATATGTCATAGAACACCACCAAATTTGGACACTATTTTATGCCCAGATTATTGGAATCTGCGGTACAGACACTGTTTTCTGATGTAGTTTATATTTTTCCCTATATCTAGGCCTGACAACCACACAAGGTATTGAAGCGCAGATCACACAATTCACGAATTACAACGTTGACAGCAAAAATATGGACAGATTATGGGAGAAAAAAAGGTTTCTGTTTTTTTTCCCCCCCTATATCTAGGCCTGACAACCACACAAGGTATTGAAGCGCAGATCACACAATTCACAGATTACAACGTTGACAGCAAAAATGTGGACAGATTATGGGAGAAAAATTGTTTTCTGTATTGTAATTTTTTTCCCCCTATATCTAGGCCTGACAACCACACAATGTATTGATGTATTAAAATGCAGATCACACAATTTTTCACTGATTACACCGTTGACAGTAAAAATGTAGATAGATTATGGGAGAAAAATAGTTTTCTGTATTTAATTTTTTTTCCCCCTATATCTGGGCCTGACAACCACACAAGTTGTTGACGTGCAGATCACACAATTTACGGATTACACCATTGACAGCAAAAATGTGAATAGATTATCGGAGAAAAATTATTATTTTCACTAATATTCTTCCTATCTCTGCCCCTGACACACAGAAGGTATTGCTGCACAGATGTCACAAGTCACTGCAGACACCTTCTATATAGCAAAAAAAAAAATTGAAAAGTATAAAAAAATAAATAAATTTGAGTACACTATCGCACTTTTTTTGGGGTTATCAGTTAGTCCCGACCTCCGAAGGGAGTCCAGTACAGCCCACACTTTGGGTAGGTGACTTTCCCTGTCGGTACTGTGGATGACAATATCGTCCAGGTAAGCCAAAGAGTACCGATGATGTGGTCGCAGCACAATGTCCATAAGCCGTTGAAAAGTGGCGGGGGCACTATGCAGCCCAAAGGGTGGCACCTGGTACTGATACAGCCCTTCAGGTATGATGAAGGCAGTTTTCTCTTTGGCAGCCTCCTTTAAGGGCACCCGCCAGTACCCTTTCGTGAGGTCCAAAACAGAAAAATACCGGGCTTGTCCTAACCGCTTGATAAGCTCATCCACCCATGGGATACGCATCGAATTTAGAAATTTCATTATGTTTACGAAAATCACTACAGAACCGTAACATCCCATCTGGCTTGGGTATTAGGACTATAGAATTGGCCCACTCACTTTTAGACTCCTCAATGACATCTAGTTGCAGCATTAACTGCACTTCCTCCGAGATAGCTTGTCGCCGAGCCTCGGGTACCCGGTATGGTTTTAACCGGACTTTGGCCTGAGGTTCCGCTACAATGTCATGCTGGATTGTGGAAGTCCAGGGAGGTCCGAGAACACATCCGTGTTCCGACTAACTAACTCCCTGGCCTCCTGAGCCTGTTAGAGGAGAGGCCGTCACAAATTCTTACTGTGGCAGCTGCTTCCCTTGCTTCAGACAAAGGGACCAAAACCGCTTACCCTAGAAAAACTGGCCACGGGCTGTCTTCAGTACTGGTTTCCCTATCTTTCAACGGTTCGAGTAAATTCACATGATACACCTGCTCTAGCTTTCGCCTCCCTGGCTGGTGTGCCTTGTAATTTACCTCTCCAATTTTCTCACGTACCTCGTAGGGCCCATGCCACCTGGCCAGGAACTTACTGTCAACGGTCGGCACTAGAACCAAAACCCGATCACCCGGGTTAAAGAACCGGACCCGAGCCTGACGATTATAGATCCAACTCTGGGCTCGCTGAGCGGCATCCAGATGTCTGCCTTATAGCAATTCGAGGGCGAGAACCCAGTAGAGGCCTGGGGCACCTCTCGCACAGAGAACATGAGATAGGGCAGAAGAAGGTCCCAGTTCTTCCTATCTAGTCACCACCCTTTTTAACATGGTTTTTATTGTTTTGTTAAACCTCTCAACCAGACCGTCCGTTTGCGGATGGTACATGGACATCTGTAACTGTTTAATATGCAGCAACTTTCAGAGTTCCCTCATGATCTTGGACATAAAAGGGGTCTCCTGGTCAGTCAGAACCTCTTTAGCCCCACTCGGGAGAACATCTCCATTAGCTCCTTAGCTATAAGTTTAGTCGATGTATGTCACAGTGGCACCTCCTCGGAGTACCGAGTGGCGTAGTCTAGGACGACCAGGATGTGTTGGTGTCCTCTAGTGGACTTCGGTACCGGGCATACAAGGTCCATAGTGATTTTCTCAAATGCTACCTCTATGATCGGGAGAGGTACCAAGGGACTGCGGAAAAGGTGCTGGGGGCTAGTTGCCTGGCAGGTCAGGCAAGACTTACAGAATTCGCCCACCTCTCTAAACACACTGGGCCGGTAAAACTGTTGTAATATCTGGTCCTGTGTTTTCTGCATACCCAGATGACCTCTGAGAACATGTTGGTGGGCTAACTCTAACACGAGTTTGCTATAAGCCTGGGGCACCACCAACTGTTCAATGAGTTCACCCCGCAGCTAGTTTACCTAATACAACATATCCTGCTGAACCACAAAACGGGGAAACACCGACTCTGCCCCTGGTTGTTATGGTTCACCATCTACTATTAATACATTTTCCCAGGCTCAGGATAGGGTGGGATCCCAATGTTGTGCAGTACCAAAATTATCCCTGGAGACATTGAGGTCTGCCAGCTCAGGCCCCGGCGGGAAGTCCTTCACGTCTCCCACCATTACACTCAGTAGGGTTGTCTCCCTCTCTTCCACCAAAGTGGCGGTCACCCCTACTGCTGACTCTTCACCCTCGGGTTCCCAGGGTTCTGGTCTCCCCCTGGAGCAAGGCCACTCGGCTGGGGTTATCCCTGTCTTATGTGTATCATTCACTTTCGTAGCAGGCCACAGTGCCAAGAAACCAGAGAAATCTCTACCTATTATAAGTTCGTAGTTTAAGTTTGTGGCAACTCCCACTTTGTGAGTCCACCTGCCGGACCCCATGGTTAGAGACACCAGGGCTTTGGGATAGTCTTTTAAGTCCCCACGAATGCACATTACCCCGACTTTCCAGCCAGTATACTCAGCGGACTGTACCAGGGGAGCCCTTACTAGGGACACCAGACTACCGGAGTCCAGCAGGGCCTCCACTGGAGTGTCTGCCACTTCCAAGTGATTTAGAGTTTCTGGGGTACCTAATGCACACAGCTTCCTGGCATATAATGACTGACGGAAGCCATAGTTCATGTCCATGGGTTCCACCTGATGTGGACAGTCAGCTCATACATGACCAGCTCCCGACACCGCTAGCAGACCATCGGAGCCGGATCCATAGGGGGTACATCCCGGGCGGGTTTGGTTGACACAACTCGCCTGGTCTAGGATGGAGATTTACAGGATTTGACTGCCCCCCCCCACCAAAAGAACCCCCCTTTAGATTCCGGGTAGCCTCATAGCGTTCCACAAATTTGATCAACTCAAGGGCATTACCTGGGAGACCTGGACGATCCATTTCTGGAGAGGATGTGGCAAAGCCCTCCAGAACATATCAGCCAATAGTTTATCCAGCATAGCCAAAAGGTGGAGTAAGTCATAAAATGGGGTCTCGCAGGCTCAGCCGGATTAAACCCTCACTGATGTACCCCTGGGCTCGGACTAACACATTCACCCCCAGTTTTGCCAAAATCTCACCCTTCACGTTTTGGTAGTCGGCCGCTTGATCGCCCGGCAAGTCGATATACACCCACTGGGAATCGGATGCCAGGAACAGAGCGACGACCTCAGCCAACAGGTCTCGGGGTAGCTTCTCCCTTGTGGCCACTTTCTCGTACATCGCCAGGTAGGTTTTGATGTTGTCTGCGGGTGTCATCTCAGGAATCGCTGCACAGACTGCCTTCCGGGCATCGTGGATGCTCGAGGTTTCTCCTGCAAAGCCATCACATGTTGTAGCAGCAACTGGTTGGTCTCTTGCTGCTGCTGCTTATTAGCCTCATGTTCGTGCAGGTTTATCTCTCACTGCTGAAGATTAGCCTCTATGAGGCCCTTCAAAACCACCTCCGTTTTGTCATGGGACACGGGTTGTAATACCGCTGGTTTGATGTTTGACATATAACCGTGCCCAAAAATGCAAACCCAAAAATATTTTGGTGTTCACAGCAGCCTCACTGCTTTGCACACATTATCCACCAATTGTAGGGATTCGCTCTGGTAGACAGGGTGGGCGGATTACCATTTCTTAAATCAAACTTCCGTGTTTATTCACACATAAAGCAAAAATGAAACTTCACTTTGCAGTCTTGGTGTTAGTTCACACACAATGGAAAGTTCACATAGCAAAAATCACCTTGTTGGCAGTCCTGCCTCCAGCAGTCCATAGCAGGCTTTTAGGGGGCTGTTTCCCCTACTCACGGGTCTCAGCCCTCCAGCACGGCATAAGCCTAGATCCCAGCACACACAAAGCTCCAGTGTCAGAGAGGAGTAATCCACCACACCTGGCAATGCTGGCTGGTTTTTTATAAGCTTGTCAAAACCCGGCCTGGACCGTAGTTAGTAGTCACCCACCCAGCACTTTGACTACTCCCAGTAAGAGCCATCCCAGATCAGCTATTTATAGCCATACTATACAGCAAGGTGTCAAACAGCCACTGCTGCTGAAACAGAAAACTGGCTCTTACTCCACCGAGGAAAGGAATCTCGGTGACACATAACCATCATCTACTATGATTAAATGTGAAGTTGCAGGTATTGCGCAAAAATGTGTACATCATTAATAGCCGATTTGCGCAATCGTGAATATATTGGAGCACTCTATCTGCATAAAAAGCTATTGTAATGTTCTGCCATGCCAACCATTTTCTCCATTCTCAGGAAACATAGAAACATAGAATGTGTCGGCAGATAAGAACCATTTGGCCCATCTAGTCTGCCCAATATATCTGAATCCTATGAATAGTCCCTGGCCCTATCTTATATGAAGGATAGCCTTATGCCTATCCCATGCAATGCATGCTTAAACTCCTTCACTGTATTTGCCGCTACCACTTCTGCAGGAAGGCTATTCCATGCATCCACTACTCTCTCAGTAAAGTAATACTTCCTTATATTACTTTTAAACCTTTGCCCCTCTAATTTAAAACTGTGTCCTCTTGTGGTAGTTTTTCTTCTTTTAAATATGCTCTCCTCCTTTACCGAGTTGATTCCCTTTATGTATTTAAAAGTTTCTATAATATCCCCTCTGTCTCTTCTTTCTTCCAAGCTATACATATTAAGGTCTTTTAACCTTTCCTGGTAAGTTTTATCCTGCAATCCATGGACCAGTTTAGTAGCTCTTCTCTGAACTTTCTCTAGAGTATCTATATCCTTCTGGAGATATGGCCTCCAGTACTGCACACAATACTCCAAGTGAGGTCTCACCAGTGATCTGTACAGCGGCATAAGCACTTCACTCTTTCTACTGCTTATACCTCTCCCTATACATCCAAGCATTCTGCTGGCATTTCGTGCTGCTTTATTACATTGTTTTCCCACCTTTAAGTCTTCTGAAATAATTACTCCTAAATCCCTTTCCTCAGATACTGAGGTCAGGACTGTGTCAAATATTCTATATTCTGCCCTTGGGTTTTTACGCCCCAGGTGCATTATCTTGCACTTATCCACATTAAATTTCAGTTGCCAGAGTTCTGACCATTCTTCTAGTTTTCCTAAATCCTTTTCCATTTGGCGTTTCCCTCCAGGAACATCAACCCTGTTACATATCTTTGTGTCATCAGCAAAAAGACAAACCTTACCATCGAGGCCTTTTGCAATATCACTTATGAAGATATTAAACAAAATTGGTCCCAGTACAGATCCCTGTGGAATCCCACTGGTAACATGACCTTGTTTTGAATGTTCTCCATTGACTACAACCCTCTGTTGTCTGTCTCTCAGCCACTGCCTAATCCACTCAACAATATGGGAGTCCATGCTCAATGACTGCAGTTTATTGATAAGTCTTCTATGTGGGACAGTATCAAAAGCCTTACTAAAATCTAGATATGCGATGTCTACTGCACCTCCACCGTCTATTATTTTAGTCACCCAGTCAAAAAAATCTATAAGATTTGTTTGACATGATCTCCCTGAAGTAAACCCATGCTGTTTTTCATCTTGCAATCTATGGGATTTTAGATGTTCCACAATCCTATCCTTTAATAGGGTTTCCATTAATTTGCCTACTATTGATGTCAGACTCACTGGTCTATAGTTGCTCGATTCCTCCTTACTACCTTTCTTGTGAATGGGCACGACATTTGCCAATTTCCAATCTTCCGGGACGACTCCTGTTACTAATGATTGGTTAAATAAATCTGTTAACGGTTTTGCCAGCTCACCACTAAGCTCTTTTAATAATTTTGGGTGTATCTCATCAGGCCCCTGTGACTTATTTGTCTTCACTTTAGACAGCAAACTTAGAACATCTTCCTCTGTAAAGACACATGCATCAAACGATTTAATAGTCATCCTTTCTAGTGGATGTCCTTCTCCTTCTTTTTCTTTTGTAAAAACTGAACAGAAGTATTCATTAAGGCAGTCGGCTAGCCCTTTGTTCTCTTCTACATACCTTCCGCCCTTTATTTTTAATTTAGTTATTCCTTGTTTTAATTTCCTTTTTTCATTTATATATCTGAAGAATGTCTTATCCCCTTTTTTCATAGACTGAGCTAGTTTTTCTTCTGCCTGAGCTTTAGAAGTTCTTATAACTTGCTTGGCCTCTTTCTGCCTAATCTTGTAGATTTCCTTATCTTCATTGCTCTGGGGTTTTTTATAATTACAAAATGCTAGCTTTTTATTTTTAATGATTTGGGCCACTTCTGCTGAGTACCACAGTGGTCTCTTCCTTTTTTTGCTTTTACTGACAAGTCTAATGCAATTTTCTGTTGCCTTCAATAATGCACCTTTTAAGTAGTCCCATTTCTCCTGGACTCCATGTAATCCGTTCCAGTCTGATAAGGACTCATTTATGACTAATTTCATTTTTGAAAAGTCTGTTTTTCTAAAATCTAAAACTTTTGTTTTTGTGTGGTGGGACTCTTTCACAGTTCTTATATTAAACCACACTGACTGGTGATCACTAGATCCCAAGGTTTCGCCTACAATGACATCATATACCGAATCCCCATTTGTGAATATCAAATCCAAAATGGCCTCCCTCCGGGTTGGCTCCTCAACCATTTGTTGTAGGGATAACCCCAGTAGGGAATTTAGAATATCTGTACTCCTGGTAGAACTTGCTATTTTGGTTTTCCAGTTTATATCTGGAAGATTGAAATCTCCCATAATGATAACTTCTCCTTTCATTGTCATTTTAGCTATTTCTTCAACTAGTAGATCATCTAGTTCTTTAACTTGATCAGGTGGTCTATATATCACACCTACACGAGTTACTGCATGATTAGCAAACTGCAACGTAACCCAAACTGACTCTATGTTGGCCTCACCAACTTGTATTAGGTTAGATTTAATGCTATCTTTCACATACAGGGCCACTCCTCCTCCTTTCTTGCCTTCTCTGTCTCTTCTGTATAAAGAGTACCCTGGTATGGTTATGTCCCAGTCATTTCTTTCATTAAACCATGTCTCCGTAACAGCCACTAAATCTACATTCTCAGATGCCATTATTGACCCAAGTTCATTGATTTTTTTACCTAAACTGCGAGCATTTGTAGAGAGGACTCAGAGCTTATTTCTTACCCTCTGTGCTTCTGACCTGTTCTGGCATTGTTTCGAGGGGCAATTGGACTCTTTTATTTTCACTCTTTCCCCCCCCCCCCCTTCCTAGTTTAAATACTCTTTCGCAAATTCTTGGAGTTGTTCACTAAGTACATTTGTTCCTTTGAGAGAAAGATGCAAACCATCTTTTTTGTACAGTTCCTTTATATTCCAAGTAGAGCTATTATGAGAAACAAAGCCAAATCCTTGCTCTTGACACCCTTTACCAAGCCATGTGTTGAACTCCTTTATGCGCCTCTGCCTATCATTCTGAACATTATGCACAGGCAGAACTTCAGAAAATGAAATGGTGGATGCAAAATCCTGTATGTCATTACCAAGTGTGATAAAAGATTTTTTCACCTCTGACACTTCATTGCAAGCCAGGTCATTTGTCCCTAGATGGACAAGAACATCCACGTCCCCTTCCTGCTTTGCTTGCTTAACAATATTAATAATACGTCTTCTATCTCTTCTAGCAGTAGCCCCAGGGAGACATCTCACAAAACCATTTTCTTTAAGCTCCACACTTCTTATGATTGAATCACCCAGCAACAGCTGCTTCCTTTGAGACTTCACTTTATCTTTTTTGTCCTTGGCTGCAGTCTTGCATACATTAGACATAGGAGTCGATGGTTTCTCACCCTCTGTGCTTGAGTCCATATCCATGTTGTCCTTACATTCTGAGAGTGCTGCAAATGAATTTTGGAGAATCACCGACTGTGGGACATGTCTTCTATCCACCACTCTAAGTCTACCAGAACCTACAGTAACCCATCTGCCATTTCTGGGGGTCCTCTGTGGCAGTGGCATTGCAGCACTCCTAGCTGGAGTTTGTTTAACAGATAATTTAAATATCTCAGATTTCAAAAATGCAATTTCCTGCTGCAGTAAGGAGAACTGTCTACAGATCTGACAGCATCCGAATCTCCAAAGAGTGGAACATGAAATAAATGCACAACAATTCCTGCACTGAACCAAGTCTGCCATTTTAAAGAGGAGGAAAAAAAAAAAAATTGTCAATTTAAATCAAACAAATCTTACCTTTTTTTTGTATTGTTTCCACCTTCCAGCCTACCTCCTGCAATATCTCTTCACTGTACTTAATGTAGTACTTGAAGGTAGAACTTGCAGCTAATGAATTAGGCCAGCTAATGAGTCTGTCTCTATATATACACACACTCCTTCACAAGCTCCTCCCCCAGCAACAAATGTAACACCTCAAAGAGCTAGGCTCATTAGCAAACGCACAATAGCAAACACCTGAGCAAATTCCTTACCTCTTCTCAAGCAATGGTTAGCAAAAGAACACACAGATGAGCCAGTTGCAAACTCCAAGCCAATAAGGAAACTTCTAGCAACTTAAAAAAATTTAGCAAAAGTGACCCACGCCTGTATTGCACATGCATTATGCAAATATTACATTGCCAATTTTCCCAATCAAAAAAATGTATGATAATTATTCACCCAAATATTTGCAAAATATCACGAATTTGAATATTGCCCCTGCCGCTCATCACTAAGGGCACTTTCACACTAGCGTTTTTCTTTTCTGGCATAGAGTTCCATCACAGGGGCTCTATACCGGAAAAGAACTGATCAGTTTTATCCCCATGCATTCTGAATGGAGAGTAATCCGTTCAGGATGTCTTCAGTTCAGTCCTTTTGACTGATCAGGCAAAAGAGAAAACCGTAGCATGCTACGGTTTTATCTCCGGCGAAAAAAACTGAAGACTTGCCTGAATGCCAGATCCGGCATTTTTCCCATAGAACTGTATTAGAGCTGAGTCCGGCATTCAGAATACCGGAATGCCGGATCCGTCCTTCCGGTCTGCGCATGCGCAGACTGAAAAAAAGGTGAAAAAAATAAATGCCGGATCCGTTTTGCCGGATGAAACCGGAAAGACGGATCCGGCATTTCAATGCATTTTTTCGACTGATCAGGCATTTTTAAGACTGATAAGGATCCTGATCAGTCATACTAATACCATCAGTTGGCATACGTCTTGCCTGATCCGGCAGGCAGTTCCAGCGACAAAACTGCTTGCCGTATATCTCTGCCGCAAGTGTGAAAGTAGCCTAATGCTTATATCTGTTCAACTAACAAAGAGTGTTTTAGGATGTTATAAATCAGAAAAAATGGAGTCTATAAAGAATGCAAACTCTAAATGTTATTATATGATAATATCTCGCCATCTTAAAAAGTATACGTTTAGCATTTTTTCTAAACTGCAGAAAGATATCAAGGGTGTTAAAAATAGAGTTTGGGATTCTATTCTTAGGAATATATCAGAGGTTTCCAGAAATTGAAATGATAGGATTGTGCAATTTAATATTGCCCATTGCCTTTATTACTCTCCGTTTTTTCTGGAAAAATAGGGAAACAGGAAGATTCCAAGTGCCCCAGATGTTTGGCCTTAAATACCTCCTTTTTTCATATCATTTGGTTATGTCCTGCTATTTTGAAATACTGGATGTAGCTATATAACATTATTAATAAACGGTATTGATTTCTAATCATATTACTGGGAAGAGGGTATGGAAATGAACTCTTAGCACACGCTGCTGTTAATGCTACCATGTAAGGTAGCTAAACTATAAGTCAATGGTTGATCTTTTAAACAGGCCTTAAGGCATGACTTGGATAACAATTAAGCAAACACCTCATCTGCACAGCTTATTATGTGTTATTGCCCCCTCATCAGTGCAGAGCAGAGAGTACTGGCTTAATTGGGTGAGAGGCCCAAGTCAAGATTTGGGGGATATTATGAGATGCATTAAGAAAGTATTTTACTTTTATTGGATGCTGCATTTCTCTGCCTGGTTTTCAATAAAATACTCTGTAATAAAAAAAAAAAAAAAATGTGGGACTATCATTATTTGATAATGAGCTGAACAAATAGGAACAAAGGGGGTAATTTATCAAACTGGTGTAAAGTACAACTGGTTTAGTTGCCCATAGCAACCAATCAGATTCCTTTGGAAAATGAAAGGAGGAATCTGATTGGTTGCTATGGGCAACTAAGACAGTTCTGCTTTACACCAGTTTCATAAATTACCCCCAAATACATATACAACTGTGGGAGAGACCTAAACACTTCTCTATAGAATGTATACCTATAAGATAAATGCCAGACCGCTTGAAATAAATATACATTTTGTCACCTTTTTCCCTGCACTTATACTTGGTTTTAACTTATGTATTTATTTATTTACTAATAAAAGTGTATATTGATTGCAAGCGGTCTGGCATTTATGTTATAGGTATTCCTGCTATTGTTATAACTATGCCATAGGCCTACACACACCATGTAAGTGATTAGTAGTGATTTATGACTTCTATGTATCACCTTTAATTGGTTGAGCCCTGCTCCTTGTTTTTCGGTATTTTGCTTCTCTATAGAAGAGTAGCAAAAAATGATGTGTTCAGCTAAAATATACTAGGTGCATTAAACACATAGAAATTGTGAGAAATCCCAAAAGTGGGAGAAAAATGGCTGTGCGTCTTATAAAGCGAATACTAGTGAGCGCTTCCATTATGAAAGTGCTCTCTAGTATGCTTTAGGTGCTAAAAGTAGGGAGTGAAGTGCTGCAAGCGCTTGTAATACTCACATCTTCATTCCTGGGACTGGCGCTGCACTGTCCTGACCCCGTACAGCGTCGGGACGTAGTGCACTTTGACCTGACTCTGCACTCAGTCAGGTGACTGGAGAAGACATAGGAGTGCGACTGCTGCAGGAGATGGAGAGGATCCGCGGCGCAGGAGAGGTAAGATACGTTTTTATTTTATTTTGATGTGAGGTCTGATGGGGGTTCTGACAAGGAACTCTGATTGGGGTGTCTGACAATGAGGGCTGATCTCAGGTCTGATAAGGGGTCTGACAATGAGGGCTGATTTGAAGTCTGATGGGGGTCTCACATTGAGGTCTGATCTGAGGTCTGATGGGGGTCTGAAATAAAGGGCTGATCTGAGGTCTGATCGGGGTATCACATTGAGTGCTGATATGAGGTCTGATGGGGGTCTGACATGGAGGGCTAATATGTGGGTCTGATGTGATGTTCTGATATGAGGGTCTTATCCGATATCCCAATATTTATGAGTGTCTGATCTGAGTATCTGATATGAGGTCTGGTGAAAAATATTTTTTTCTTATTTTCCTCCTCTAAAATCTGGTGTGCATCTTATCATCGGGTGTGTCTTATAAAGCGAAAAGTAGGGTAGGGCATTAAAGGGTCTGTCTCATCTTAAGAAGGTGATAAGTATCTAAAAATGTAAGTCTTCTCATTGGGACCCCAATCATAAGCATGGAGGTTTTTCAATCCCCTGTGTAAATGGAGCAATAGTTATGCATGTGCACTACATTCATCTCTATGGAACTGTTGAATATATCCAAGCCCTCTACTTGGCGTCTCTTTGGCAGTCCCATAGTCCCAGAAAACCATCGCTCTACACATCAGTCAGCAGTTACCAAAAAAGAAGTAACTTCTACAGTTTCTGCCTTTGCTCAAAGAGATGAGCAGTGCCTAGGTAATACCACAGATCTCTGTATAATCATCAAATTCTGAATATTATGTTTATGCAAAAGTTATTCACAGACACCTCAATTAAAATATCTAATGACATGTATCATGTAATTAAACTATTAATTGCAGTGTAAGATTTTATTTTCCAAACCATATTTTTGCCAAAATAATATTAGATTTTTTAGTGTGTTTGTTTGGCCATGTAAATAAAACACAAAGCGAACATAAAATAATTATCACTGAACTAAAAAGCAACCTTCATTAGTAAGTATGAAAATCAACTGGCAGTAGTAGTGCAGGCTGAGCTTTGTTTCCGTGAAGTGCTTGAGGATCATTTACAGCAGGTTGGTATTATAGTGTTTTCTACTGTATATGGGATTTTAATTGCTTTAATATAAAAAAGCAGCATTGATCATTTTATGAAATTTTATTTAATGACTTTAGCACATTCATTATTAGTTCATTAAAGTTCTGAGGAATTGAGGCCTCCTGAGTTAAAAGTATGCCCTACACTAATCTGACCTCAATTAAATCATAATCATTGTGTGCTAAATTCAAAGACTTGTGTACAAGGTGTGGAGCCACTGTATCTGCTTATGGGAGATAAAATACATATTAATAGAAAACTGCAATTTTTTTCTACCGATGTATAAAAATTACAAGCAAAGTTAAATGGTAAAGCTACTTTCATACTAGAGTTAAAATCATGCTATTCTGGCAGATTTTCACAGCCTGCCACCATTACAGATGGCCTTGTGGTTCGCCCGGCGGTCGTTTTGCTGCGTACATTGCTTGTTCGTGGTTTGACGAACAGGCGAACATATGGCGATGTCTGCCGGTGCCATATTCTTTTACATTGTGAAGAACTTTGGCCCATGACACACCCATCAGGTGGTACAGGACAGCCAATTGAGACATTTCAGCACATGGACACACCCCCTAACTTATAAATTCAGTCTTTTGCCAGTGTAGGGAGAGGTTGCTGTGTGGAGCATGGACAGACTGTTAGGGTCACCAAATGCTAGCTAATAGGACCACAAAAGTCCTTTTAAGGACTAGTATAGATGTGCTATCGATAGGTGTGACTTAATAAGGGGTGTGATATACTTATAATCAACTTTCTAACAAATAAAGAATATTATAGTGCATTTGTATTGTGAAGCAGTTGTGTGCGTTTCTACAGCGATACTACAGCTATACAGAGGGGCAAAAGCTCTAGGAACAAATAATTTCAACTCGTGTAATATACCAGTTGCCCCTCAAAAAAACTGACTGAGGCAGGGGTGTGATGTATGATAATATACTTTCTATATAGTGCATTTAGGTAGTCCAGCATTTGTTTGCGGTTCTGCTGCGTTACCACAGCTACACAGAGTGACAAACGACATTGGAACAAATACTTTCAACTGGTGTGATATACCAGTTGCCCCCCAAAAAAACTAATTGAGGCAGGGGTGTGATATACCAATAATATACTTTCTATATAGTGAATTTGGGTAGTGCAGCATTTGTTTCAGGTTCTGCTGCGTTACCGCAACTACACAGAGTTACAAATTATATTGGAACAAATAATTTCAACTGGTGTGATATACTAGTTGCCCCCCAAAAAAACTGATTGAGGCAGGGGTGTGATATACCAATAATATACTTTCTATATAGTGCATCTGAGTAGTGCAGCATTTGTGTGCACTTCTGCTGCGTTACCGCAGCTACATAGAGTGACAAACGTTATTGGAACAAATAAATTCAGCTGGTATGATATACCAGTTGCCCCCCCAAAAAATAATTTAGGCAGGTGTGTGATATACAATAATATACTTTCTATGTAGTGCATTTGGGTAGTGCAGCATTTGTTTGCGGTTCTGCTGCTTTAACGCAGCTACACAGATTGATAAACGCTATTGGAACATATAATTTCAACTGGTATGATATACCAGTTGCCCCCCAAAAAAATAGATTGAGGCAGGGGTGTGATATGCCTATAATATACTTTCTATATAGTGCATTTGGGTAGTGCAGCATTTGTGTGCGGTTCTGCTGTGTTACCGCAGCTACACAGAGTGATAAACGCTATTGGAACAAATAATTTCTATTGGTGTGATATACCATGTGCACAGTGGGTCAAAAATAATACTTCCAAGAAATTCCTGAATCCCTGAACAAATCAAGGTGATTTTTGGATAGGTTGTTCACTCAGATCGAGGCTTTTTGGGGATATGTGGTGTTTTGGGGTATTTTCTGTGGTTGGGAAAATGTGTGTTTTCTGTGAGTGATTAAGTCCATTGTGTTTGTTAAATATATCACAGGCAGAGTCCATTGTGGTTGTTAAATATATCACAGGCAATACCCATTGTGTTTGTTCATTGTGTCGCAGACAATGCCATTGTGTTGTTGATTGTATCACAGACAGAGCCCATGGTATTTTGTTAATTGTGCCACAGACAATTCCTATTGTGTTATTGATTGCATCACAGGCAATGCCATTGTGAATGTATAGTTTTTGGGTTTAAACTGTAAAACTGTAAATTATTGGTTGCTATGTTTATGTCCTCACGTGGGTGGTAGCCTTGTTGGAAAATGTATATAAAAGGCAATGGCAAAGAGTTCCTGTTTTACCTTTAACATAGAGCTTCGTCTCATGTGTGTGGGGATTGCTATATGCTGTATACTCCCATGGCTGTATTCCCTAGCTCTTGTAAGAGCTGTTCCTGGAACCTGGAGCCTTGTCCAGCGTGGGTAGGAGACGGCGAGACCCCAACCAAGCAGTGCTTACGGTGTCAAGTGGAATGATTGAAGCCCTCGGGAAGCACTAGGAGCATCTGTCAACGAAGGTACCCAGTCGGGATGCCTGGAGATCCGTTACTGTGATATACCAATACTTTCTATATAGTGCATTTGGGTAGTGCAGAATTTGAGTGCGCTTCTGCTGCGTTACAGCAGCTACACAGAGTGACAAACGCTATTGGAATGAATCATTTCAACTGGTGTGATATACCAGTTGCCCCCCCAAAAAAGTGATTGAAGCAGGGGTGTTATATACCAATTATATACTTTCTATATAGTGCATTTAGAGTGATTTGTGTCTGAGAACACACGATAGGGTACCTCTTTGGCGCACAGGGACGACCACAGTTTCAAGTTTTTTTGGTATAAATAATATATATTGTTCAGTTGACAACGCGTTTCGGAGTTTATAACTCCTTTATCACATCTAAAGTGAAACAACAAAAAGAAAAAAGGGGGGAAGAGTTGCCGGAGTCAATAAAACAACAGAAACTCCACAAAGAGGACCCCCACACGGTTGAGGGGAGGAAATATATATCTATGGGAAAAATACATATATATATATATGCGCATAAAATTTTGTTGTAGTAAATGAATCAATTGATTAGACTTACAGCATAAAAATATAAAAAAATATATATATAAAAATATATATACATGTGTATAAAAAAATGTATATATCGCACGTTGAGTTTTTAAAATTCTGGATAGTTGGTGGAACTAGTGCTAGCCCAAACGTGAACGCAAAGACAGTTTCTGGCCATTTGTATTGGCAAGGGTTTAGTTTGCTCCAAAATGTCTGAATTAGACGCTGTTTCAGTAAGGTGTATATATATATAATGTCTCACACCTACATCCCTCACACCTTTCTCGTACGTATGTATACATTATATATATATACACCTCACTGAAACAGCGTCTAATTCAGACATTTTGGAGCACACTAAACCCTTGCCAATACAAATGGCCAGAAACTGTCTTTGCGTTCACGTTTGGGCTAGCACTAGTTCCACCAACTATCCAGAATTTTAAAAACTCAACGTGCGATATATAAATTTTTTATACACATGTATATATATTTATATATATATATATATATATAATTTTTATATATATATTTTTATGCTGTAAGTCTAATCAATTGATTCATTTACTACAACCGAATTTTATGCGCATATATATATATATGTATTTTTCCCATAGATATATATTTCCTCCCCCCAACAGTGTGGGGGTCCTCTTTGTGGAGTTTCTGTTGTTTTATTGACTCCGGCAACTCTTCCCCCCTTTTTTCTTTTTCTTTTTGTTGTTTCACTTTAGACTTGATAAAGGAGTTATAAACTCCAAAACGCGTTGTCAACTGAACAATAAATATTATTTATACCAAAAAAACTTGAAAATGTGGTCGTCCCTGTGCGCCAAAGAGGTACCCTATCGTGTGTTCTCAGACACAAATCACTCTTCTCGCCCTCAAAGATCCCAAGGAGTTTCTGGCAACTCCATCCAGAGGGATTGAACGGGTACCGGCAGCACGGACCTACCTCACCCTCCCGACCTATTGCGTGTCTAAACCTGTTGTGCGCTTACACCTGCACAACACCCAAAGGTGAGCACACTCAATCCATCACTTTTATCCGCGCATCATCGCGGCAACAAAACCCTGCACAATATGGAAGATACTCAAAACAGTCTCCCTGTTGATGAAGCATTAGAGAACAGTTAGCATTTGGATTGCTATCAGGAGAAGTTGGTGGTAGTGGTGAAGTAGTGGCACTTGTAGCCACAGCGGGGTTAGTAGGGGCAATGTTAGTGACAGTGGTACTCGGGGCAAATACAAAGTAGGGAATCAAGAGGGGACCAAGTATCCCATGATAACATCAGTCTGATAAAAGTGACAGAGAGGGTGAGAACTATGATGATGATTGTGTGTTGGACAGGGCCTGGGAGTCGGATCTGGGTGCTAAGAAGACGGTGACATTAGTGAAGGAAGGAGGTGGCTATGGCGGTTGTAAAGAGCAGAGGCAACATATGACCGAAACCTCCAAAAATAATATATTCAATGGTTCCCGCGCTGGTAGGGCACACTGTTATAATAAAAATGTACTGATCATTTAATCAATATAAAGACCAACCTTCAAAAAGACTGGAAGTGCAAGATCTGCTTCTTTTTGGTCTCCTTGAAAACTGGTGATTGATTACACTGACAATATGAGCACAGGTTCAAAACATGAGTATCTCCCACGTGGAGTTTTTTCTCTATAAAACTGGCACACAAAACCACCGCTGTGTTCAAAATCTGCTGGATGAAAATAAGCTTTGTGTGTTCAAACACAAACATAGTTACCAGGGTTCTATTGCCGCACATGCAGTCTCACTGAATCCTGTGGGAAAACTGAACTGTCCACAATCTTAAACAGTACACTGTCATTGTCATCATCATCATCAGCTGCTTTATCTTCTGATCAGACTCCTCCTTGTCCTCCACTCTATCGTGAGACATATATAATGGAATGTGTGGCCATGAGAAAACTATTCAATTAGCTTGTGTGCAAGCTGAACTCTCCCCTGGCCAAATTGCTGGCAATGCAGTTACTGCTGTATCACATATTTGTGGTAATTGTGGTGTTGGTCAGTCCCTTCCCCAAAATTGAATTCAGCAGGCATTGCTAGCTCTGTCCAGATGTCCATAAAGCTTGTTTCATTGTCATGGAAATGTGGCACAGTTCTGAGCTTTCACCAAAATTTAATTATTCTCGATGCCATCAACTATACCACTTTTGTCAAAATGAATGATGTATGAATCCATCAGGATTTTCACACACCTCCAGCTGTGGCCAATTAATAGATCGGCCATTGCTGACTGTGGCTATTTATGACCGACCCCATTATGTCACTGTCACTATTTGCCTGCCTAGCATCATGTTTTGTACTGTATGGCTGCTGCTGCCACCACTGCAGCTACTACTCATCCTACTGCCACTACTACTACTACTACTACTACTACTACTACTATTAACTCTACACAGCCGAACACACTGCCTTGCCTATTCCATGATGTGCTGCTACTGCTAGCTCTGCAATTACAGCAACATGTCACTATTACATCTATGCACCTTAGACCTTACCTCTACCTTTCCACATCCACACTGTACTGCCGCTGATCCAAAAAATAAGGGAACATTTTTCAATCTGTGAGGATATTCACACACCTCCAGCTGAGGTAAATTAATAGATCTGCCATTGCTGACAGTGGCTATTTATTGCTAACCCCATCATGCCACTGACTGTGCCTTCCTGCCAAGCATCATGTTTTGTACTGGATGGCTGATGCTGTCATCGCTGCAGCTGCTACTTCCCCCTCTGTCTTGCTTGTTCCATTTCATGATGCTACTGCTTCAGCCACCATTACTGTAATTTGTCACTATTAACCATATGCATATTAGCATTTACCTAACCCTTTCCACATCCACATTGTACTGTTGATGCTCCCAAGAGATTATTTTTCAAGTCTTGTTAATAACAAGTCATTGTTTCTTTCTGCTAACAGTTAAGGTATAACTTTTGGATGCTTGTTCCCAACAAGACACAGTATTTTTTATCACAGCACTGCTTCCAATAAGGGACAGTTTTTGGAATGCTTTTTAATATTTCTGTTAGTAAGAGTACATTTAAGAGACACTGTGATCTCTATAACATATGTATACCACTGACAACGTAAGGTACCCCTGTAGAATGGATTGCAACTTAAGATTCAAATTTACTTTTAGGTACAGTATCTGGATCCCTGTGGTCTGTAACAAGGCTGGTTGACTGCAGACCTGGACTTCACCTATTGCAGTCAACTTTCCTGGATACTAATGGTGTCTTCCAATACTCAGATACAAACAGAATGAAAAAGGACATGTTAATCTGGTACTAGAGCAGATGGTATTTGATGATAGTATTCATATTAGAAGTTGATGAACACAAAAAAATGACTCTGACAGAAACTGACCCTAATGCAATGATGACACTAACAAGATCCCTAGGACACAAAGAAATTGAAATAAAAAAGTATACTTAACGAACAAATAATTGACAGATTCCATAGGCATACAAACATTTTCAAGACTAGCTAGAAGCAAGGCAAGGGCTAGAAAGACTACTAGAATCAAGCCGCATTCACATGACACCAATCTAGACTAGGAACATGAAAAAAGAAATAAGGTTTGAATACAAATGTACATAGCTCATACTATATTGTACACCACAACTTCAATGCAGAAAGCAGGAATACCTAAAGGAAGTCAAATCAGTCATGGAGCCTAAATTAAGTAGAGCAAAAAGTGACTAGCTGATATATTAATGGATCAGGTGTAAGGCAGATGAGAGAATGAGACAACAGGAGTTTGCTTACTGCTCGTAACATGGGCTTTGTTTAGGGAAGGCTAGGGACATGCCAGCTGCTTGCTTTATAACCTCAATAATAGAAGTTTTATATTAAGATGTTAAAATTAAGAGATAAAGCCCATACAGAGCTCCTTAAAGCTATTTTCTTCAGTGACCAAGTGTCACGAGGGTATCGAGAACCACGCCTGACTCCGTTATACCCGGGGTCAGGAAGTCGCAGCGGTTGGCTGCACGCTCTATTTAAGATAGGGCTGTTTTCCTTATGGTAGCTTTCTGGGTTTGCTTTGCAAACCCTTTTGGCTCACTCAGGGATCCGTAGCTCCTTCTCCTCAGCTGTTCCTTGTCCAGCACTCCCAAACCTCCTTATATTCCTCTCTCACACTTCTCTGTTTGCCAGAGATAGAGCTTCCTGCCTGGACATCTATTCTAACCCACTGGAGCTGTGTTGCTGCGTTCTCGGATGGTTGTTTCAGAACGCTACCCTCCGGATCCCTGTTGGACCTTTGTGGACTGCTGTGGTCGCCCACCTGGGTGTTTGTGTTTGTTTGTATTTGTCTGTCCTCTCCCTGGTGTTTCCCTCTTAGTGCAGTGGTGCGGACTAGCGATCCCACCGGCCCGTTCACTATCTAGGGCTCATTTCAGGGAAAGCCAGGGTTTAGGCACGTGATCGCCGCACGGGTGAGGAACCCGTCTAGGGACGTCAGGGCAGTCAGGTGCCAGCCGCAAGGTGAGTTAGGGGTCACCACCTTTCACTCTCCCTTGGGCAGGGCTTTCCCTGTTTTCCTCCCTGTGTGTGACGCCGGTCATTACACCAAGGTTACAATATTTTCAATATGCAATATTTTTAGATGGAAAACACAACTAGGCCCTAGTGACTTCATCAAGGTAATCCAAAGGTAAAGTATTGGATTGCAATGGCAAGACATAAGTGTTGCTGGCTAAAACAGTGTTCCTCAACTCCTCAACTCCAGTCCTCAGTGCCGACCTGTCAGTCATGTTTTTCAGAATTGTCTTAGTATGGAGCAGGTGATATAATTAGTGTCAATGCATCAGTGCTTACCACAGGTATTCATTCTGTGGGATATACTCAAATCATGACCAGTATGTGGGCCCTGAGGACTGGAGTTGAGGAACACTGGGCTAAAAAGTAGGAAAAATGGGGATCATTTACTTTCAGATATATGCCAATTTTATGGCGTATATCTATCGTAGCTAGGCTTTCCCATCTCACGCCTGGTCTAAAAAAGAAGCTTGGCATGGGCGGATAAGTGGAAGGGCCAGCATCTTATTTATCATTTTCTAAGCCTGTTTTAGGTGTAGAAAATTGTCTAAATTTAAGCCAGCAAGGAAGCTGGCTTAGATTTAGGGTACTTTCACACTTGCGGCAGTGTGATCTGGCGGGCAGTTCCGTCGTCGGAACTGCCCGTCGGATCCGCCGATCTGCTCCTGACTGAAAGCATTTGTGAGACGGATCCGGATGCAGATCTGTCTCACAAATGCATTGCACGGATGGATCCGTCTCTGCTTGTCATGAGGA
Organism: Bufo gargarizans; assembly: GCF_014858855.1. Taxonomy (NCBI): domain Eukaryota; kingdom Metazoa; phylum Chordata; class Amphibia; order Anura; family Bufonidae; genus Bufo; species Bufo gargarizans. Next base: position 264,651,074 of record NC_058082.1, on the reverse strand, counting down.
CACACGGATCCGTCTTGTATCTTTTTTCACATTTTTACCGGTCTGCACATGCGCAGGCCAGGAAGGATGGATCCGGCATTCCGGTATTTTGAATGCCGGATCCGGCACTAATACTTTCCTATGGGAAATCATCATCTGTGCATGACACTGTTAAATGGAGGGAAATCTGTGGATGACACTGTTATAGGGAGGGGGATCTGTGGATGACACTGTTATAGGGAGGGGGATCTGTGGATGACACTGTTATAGGGAGGGGGATCTGTGGATGACACTGTTATAGGGAGGGGGATCTGTGGATGACACTGTTATAGGGAGGAGAATCTGTGGATGACACTGTTATGGAGGGGGAAATGGGGATGACACTGTCATGGGGTGGGTCTGTGGATGACACATATAGCATAGGATGCTTTATACGGTATGTGTCATCCACAGATCCCCCTCAATAACAGTGTCATCCACAGATCCCCCTCCATAACAATGTCATCCACAGATCCCCCCCATAGCAGTGTCATCCACAGATCACCCTCCCTATAAAAGTGTCTTCCACAGGCAACTCGGACATGTTGAAATCTGAGTGATTGTTGTTGTTTTTTTAGACCACAGACAGCAGGACTTTTCTTCCCTGTTGCGGTTTTAGGTATTGGGTAAAGTATTGCAGCATTTCTAAGCATACTTGTGTAAATGTATCGTTGTTATAGCTGCCCCTCCTACTTTTGTCCTGGCCCCCAGTGTGCCCCCCCAAAATTTGAAAGCTAGAGACGCCACTGTGAGTACTGTGCAGCAGCATTTAGGGGAAATGTCCTAGATTACCCTGCTATACATTGGCATGGCTCGGACTTACAGGACCAGCACAGCGCCCCCTGCTGGGGATTTCACAGTGGATCCAGTGGACATCACGCCGACGCCAGCGACATTCTGGATGAGGTAGGACCAGATTTTATTAGGATTGGGTGAGTGTAGCCTTGCATTGGGCTTAGTGTAAAAAAAAAATTGCAGCCTCTTTGTAAAAATTGGGGCTGGGGGGGGGGCGATTCAAGGTTTGCACTGGGGCCCATAACAGTCTAGTTACGCCCCTGGTAATATGGTACTTGATCCCTTGTTGGATAGATTTACACAGGGGGCTCCGACAGATCATACTGTTGCTCCCACTCCACTGGCGGGCTTGGTGCGGGAGATGGGATGTATGGAGATACAGATACCCACATGACCGCGTCTATTCCTGCCATTCCTCTTCCCACCAAACTCTGTCTCGCATTGACTATGTATTCAGCAACTCATCACTATATAATCATATCTCCCAGGTCGAATATGGGGTTAGAGGTATCTCCGACCACTCCCCTTTATACTTATTTGTCGCTGCAACTACAATGAGTCCCTTTGGTAGTATGAGAATCCACCCTTTTTGGTTGACCCTGTTGACACCACATGATCGAATTCCTGATCAATTATCAGTGTTCCTGGCTTTTCAGGACCCCTCAGAGAATCCCCTTTTACTTTTGGAGACACTGAAGGCTTATCTCAGGGGTTGTCTGAAATCTTCTATAGCATACGTTAAAAGAGCTTTTGCCCAATAGGAGTCTGATATGGCTCGGGACTGCATCAGTCTGGAGGCTGCATATGTCGCCAACCCTTCTGATTCTAACAAGCATGCATGGCTTTCCCAGGGCCGCCAGCAGGGCCGTCTTTAATATTGATTGGACCCTGGGCAAAAATTTACTTGGGCCCCCTGGATCCCACCTTCCCACACCTTAGCAGGCAATCACGCCCTCCACCACAACACACACACAAAAAATCCACACATCTGGTAGAGTACAGTGAATGACTGTAAATACTTCCAGTTCTGAAGACTCCAGCGGCTCAGGATCAGTGCTCTGGGCTGGAAGTGGGCACCGCTCTGCAGGAAGGAGACCAGGGCTCCGCTCACCCTAGCGTTACAGTGCACCCCAGCACCCCACAGTATGCAGTATAGCACCCTATAGTATACAGCAACCCACAGTATGCAGTATAGCACCCTATAGTATACAGCAACCCACAGTATGCAGTATAGCACCCTATAGTATACAGCGACCCACAGTATGCAGTATAGCACCCTATAGTATACAGCACCACACAGTATGCAGTTTAGCACCCCAAACTATACACGATACAGCCCCCCACACTATACAGTACAGCAGTATAGCACTCCCCCCCACTATACAGGCCCCCCACAGTATACAGCCCACCACACAGTATACAGGCAACCCCCCCCCCCCCACAGTATACAGCCCACCACACAATATACAGCCCATTACACAATATATAGCCCACCACACCGTATACAGCCCACCACACAGTATACAGCACCCCACTATACAGTAGTTTACAGTATATTAACATAACAGCCCCTGTCACCTTTTTCTGATGTAATCTTTACACAAAAAAGCTCCACAGTTAACTTTTGCAACACTCCACAGGACCTGTGATGACCTCATAGCCATGTGACCAGTAATTGCTAGGTTACTGGTCACATGGTAATGATGTCATTAAGGTCCTAGATCAAAACTCATTAAGGTCCTAGAATTAAGATCATTAACACAGTACGATCATGATGCCTGTGTAGCCGACAGCCTGACACCCGGGGCAGTAGCTAGCAGGGCTCAAGAGGCAGCTGCCTTGGGCCCCCCAGGAGCAACTGGGCCCAGGGCAGCTGCCCCTTTTGCCCCTTGGTAAAGACGGCCCTGGCCGCCAGTACCTCAACCTCCTGAAAGAAAAGGCTCAACATAAACTTTTCTTTACTAAGCAATCATATTTTGAATAAGGTAATTAGTCTAGTCAATTATTAGCACACATAGTACACCAAAACCAACGTTCTCCTGCAGTGTTGAAAATCTATAGCATTGGAAGGGTATACCAAATATATGGACCCACTTATAGAGCCCCTCAAACAGATGAATGCCAAGGCACTCCCTACCCCTGTCATTGTATGATGCTACTATAATAGTTATCTCAAAACCGGACAAAAATCTGCTAGAATGTGGGTTGTATAGTGTATTGTGGGTTGCAAACAGATTGAATAAGTCTATCCTAAGTATCGTCCACTCTGATTAATCTGGCTTTATGCCGGGGAAATCGACATCGGAAAACATTAGAAGAGTCCAGGTTTTGGCACAAATAGGTACCACACAACAACAAAGATGGGCCTTTGCGTCTCTTGATGCAGCTAAGGCTTTTAATTCGGTTGAATGGCCATATCTTCTGAAAACTCTCTGAAGATTTGGTTTTGGCCTGGCCTTCATCAAATGGGTATCTATTTTGTATAAGAATCCGAGGTCTATTGTTAACGTGAACGGTATCCCCTTCTCTTACTTCACTCTCGGTAGGGGCACTAGACAAGGGTGCCCATTATCACCCCTATTATTCGAGTTGGCCATTGAACCATTGACGATTAGAATAAGACAAGATTAAATGTTTTGTGGTATTGTCCTGGGAGACAGGGAGGGCAGAATGGGTCTGTATGCAGATGATATGGTATTATTTATGTCCGATGTGGAGGACACTTTCCCTCAGGCAATGCGACTAATTAACGATTTTGGCAGATACTCTGGTCTTTGTATAAACTGGTCAAAATCTTTTTTCTTTCCACTATACAAGGTCCATGATAGAACCACTTTTTCAGCTGCCTATTGTTCATCATTTTAAATACTTAGGAATTACAATCTCCAAAGACTCAACTTTTTTTCATGCCTGGAACACACTTCCATTGTTGACATATTGCAGAGATAAGTTCAAACTTATGGGATCACTCCCACTGTCAGTTGCGGGCCGCATAAATCTTATAAAGATGATAGTTATTTTGGAACATGCCCCCTATACTGTCGCAAATAGATTTTTTCATCAGCTGAACTCATTATTCTCACCATTTATTTGGGGATCAGGAAGACCCAAATTATCACTATCCACTCTAATTAATCCTAAACCCAATGGAGGTATGTCTTTACCCGACATGCATCTGTACTACATGGCAAGCCAACTGAGATATTTGAAATCCTGGTTACTCCCTAGGATCCAGATGCCACACTCAGAGGCTCATTTGGCTTTCTACCTAAATATCCAATACCTTTGGCCGGTGTTAGAAAACCCCCAATTATTTCCACGTCTATTGTTACCCATTCATAGAGTGGCCATCCAAGTATGGACGGCAGCGAATAAATTATGTGAGTACTCAGATGTAATGGAGGGGCTTCCACTATGGGATAACCCTCTGTTTCCTGATTTATTGTCATTTCATGATGCCCGTTTTTAGAGAAGTCACAATATTTGTCACATAGAGGATATCTATCAAAGTAAAGTAGTCATGTATTTTACCGATCTCCAGACTAGACTCCAACTATCTCATAATGCATTTTATCGCTACCTACAGCTCAGGCATGCTCTCAACATTTAATTCCCGGGAGGTCCTTCTATATCTAAATTTCCCCTAATAGGAGTCCTGAAGTCACAGGGCCCTAAGGGGCTCATCTCTTTCAAATACACTCATCTGATAAATACCCAAATTAATTCAACTCAATTGTCTGTGATGCATAAATGGCAAAATCTGATCCCTGATATATCCGAGGTCTTGGAATCAGCTATGTATGTTTCCCCGGCAATAAATAATAGACTCATACAGGTGTGCATTGTTCATCAGAGCTATTTATCCCCAGTTAAGTTAAATAAAATGGGAAGATTGATTCACACTAGATGCCATAGATGTGCCAAGGAGAATGCAGATTTTTGGCATCTCATATGGGCTTGCCCTTACATTGAGACATTCTGGTCGGAAGTCACTAACTTCCTTTCTGGACTGATCCATATTCCGGTCCCCATGGACCCTAAGTTGTGTCTAATAAACGTACTAGACGATGAGATATATACCCACTATACTAAAACCTTCCTGCGGGAAACACTATTTTTGGCAAGAAAAGCGATTGTTCTAAGATGGATGGGGGATCGTGCTCCCTCAATTTCTCAATGGAAAGGTTTAATCAACACAATTATCCCGTACGAAAATATTGTTTATAGGCATAGGAAGTGTGAACCTAAGTTTAAAAAAGTTTGGGGGGTCTGGTGTTCTTCTCCAAATACATTGCATTCTATGTCTTTTATACAAACCCAATTACCTTCAGGTTCATAGATCATTAGGTTTGGGCAACAACCTTTATTATATACTTGTCCAGTAATTTGGCTTCTCGCCTATATTCTGAAGTAAATGTGCTGATGCATCTGTAAACCTGCTGCTTATGTATACAATAGAATGTCACTATATCCTAGCTTATTGGTGCAATCATTCATGACAATAGACGGATTGAATGTCAGTTATATCTATTTTTTTATTGACATGTACTGATCACCAATGTACAATGGTAAAATTTTTGGTCTGTTACTTACATGACAATCTCAATGTCTGTTATATCTACTTTACTTGTCCAATACAACGAGTAAAAAATAATCAGACATCATATAGTATACGACAATCGCGTTCTAACAAAGCTAGAACCAGCCCTGTACCTCACATGGATCCAGTGATCTCCCCATTCTCTGCTCTAATTGTTCCTAATTCTCTTCAGCCTGGCAGCTCAATGGGGTGTGTCCTTTCCGCTGCAGCTCTCTCCCTGTAACTGCCATAGCTTCTAATAGAACATATGACAGGTTGCAGTTGGAGATTTAAACTGGGCATGTGCGACCAGCTCAGTGAGACGGACAAAAAAATAAGGAAAAGAACAAACAGCAGGTGGCGCTATACAGATACATTTTATTAAATAACTCACTGGCTATATTACATTTTTAATTACATGCAACTACAAAAGTATTCAGATCCAGGTGCTGGTTTGAATAATGTAGAATATGTTTTGTGACACAACCCCTTTAAATAGTATTAGACTCAAAGTTCAAACCATTGTGCTGTGTTCATGTTTCCTCTCCTTATTGTGTAAAGCTTTTATACTAATCTATTTTTTCATTAAAAGACGATTTTTTTTGCTAAAAATTATAAATTGTCATTCTTTAAAGCAAAGGTTATCTGATGATTTTATACGATATATCAGTATAAATAAGCAGTCTGTGCCTTTAGTGTGATTGCACTGTAGATATGGAGAACTTACAGTATATTCATTCCAGACAGGAAGTATTCATGATATGTTGGTTCCCCCTGTAACAGGGAGAAGTCTGTCAATCAGGAATTCATTACATTCCTGTTGCTGGTATTGGCCTGAAACAAGTAAACTGTATGTTTTCATATATGCAAATTAGCCTCTAGGAGCAACAGGGGTGTTTCTGTTACACCTAGAGCCTCAGCTCTCTCTGCAACTGCCGTGACCTCTGCACGGCAGATTGACAGGAGAAGGCAGAAGGGTCTGGGATCCAAGGAGTTATTGTGATTGCCTGGAGCCAGGAAGGAATTTTTACCCCTAAAAGCAGGAAAATTGGTCTCTACTTCATGGAATTTTTTTGCCTTCCTTTGGATTAATTTAGAGGATAACTGGCTGAACTGGATGGACGGATGTGTTTTTTTCAGCCTTATTAATGTATGGGGGTAATACTGATCTTACAGTGGTCTGTTAGTAACAGTACGGTGGTAATATTCAGTCATTATTTAGCTGTATTACTAGTAGTCATAGTGCGGTATTATCTGGATTGGGGGCCACTCAGGTGACAGGTGCTGACCCCCCCTATCTATGCCCCAGAGTCATGCCACTGATGACATCACATATAGTGTTTCTAAGGAAACAAGAAGTGTTATCGTGCCAAGATTCTAATGATGACATCACAAAGGGTGGCTTAGTATGAGAGCGGCCATCTTGAATGTACTTTATTAACCTACCCTTAATGGAGATATCACTAGTGGATGGAGTATTACCTGGGGGGGATCATTTATTTTGAGACTTGTACTAGTTTTCCGGCTATAATAACAGTCACAAACTTTAGCACATGCTAATTTTATGGAAGAATTTGTAACTTTAAATATTATACTTTTAAATATTGGTAACTCGCCCCTTCAGGATCCAGCTCTGAGCTTACTTAATATACCCTTAGGATACCCATATAAAATAGGGGCCGAGTACGATTTGTGCAATTTGATAATTAAGAGAAATAAAACAACATTTTTAAAAACAAAAAACACTATGTTTATTTATAAAAGGTTTTAAAGGGCTTCTGTCACCCCACTAAAGTGATTTTTTTTTTTTGGGCTGGTGAAATTAGTTATATTGCGATATATCACAATATAATTGTGTCACTTACTTTGATCCAGCAGTTTCTTCAAAAAACGAAGTTTTATCATATGTAAATTCGGTCTCTAACAGCAAGTAGGGCGGCTACTTGCTGCTAGCTGCTGCAGAAATCCGCCCTCTCGTCGTGTTGATTGACAGGGCCAGCCGGGATCTCCTCCTCCGGCCAGCCCTGTCGGCATTTCAAAAATCGCGCGCCTCTGTGGATTCGGCGCAGGCGCTCTGAGATGAGGAGGCTCGTCTCCTCAGCACTCCCTCAGTGCGCCTGCGCCGATGACGTCTTCTATTTCGGTGATGTCATCGGTGCAGGCGCACTGAGGGAGTTCTGAGGAGACGAGCCTCCTCATCTCAGAGCGCCTGCGCCGAATCCACAGAGGCGCGCGATTTTTGAAATGCCGACAGGGCTGGCCGGAGGAGGAGATCCCGGCTGGCCCTGTCAATCAACACGACGAGAGGGCGGATTTCTGCAGCAGCTAGCAGCAAGTAGCCGCCCTACTTGCTGTTAGAGACCGAATTTACATATGATAAAACTTCGTTTTTTGAAGAAACTGCTGGATCAAAGTAAGTGACACAATTATATTGTGATATATCGCAATATAACTAATTTCACCAGCCCAAAAAAAAAAAAAATCACTTTAGTGGGGTGACAGAAGCCCTTTAAATGAATTTTCTGCACCTTTGGCTCCGTCTTCAAAATTGGCTGGATTCAGGTCTGCTAACTTGTAGAGAGGAGGTCGGGGGTCGCACCTCTGGCAGACTTTCAGGGACAGAATATTGTCACCAGAGGTTCCTGATATTATTTTGTAGTCAGATCCTAGAAGAGAAAATACCTAAATAAAAAAAACTGTTTACAAAAACACAAGGAGAAGATGGAGGGAAGCGGCCAAACTTACCGGACCTGGTGGTGCTCTGCTCATCTTCATTGGAATTTCAGATGGTTTGGATGGTAAAACCATCTATAGATGGTAAGTGCGCCCCAAGGGATAGATGGTAAGTGGGCCCAAAGAGGTAGATGGTAAATTGCCCCAAGGGGTAGATGGTAAATGGACCCCAAGCTGCAGATGGTAAATAGCCCCAAGCCGCAGATGGTAAATGGCCCCAGGCAGCAGATGGTAAGTGGGACCAAGCAGCAGATGTTATATGGTGGCCAAGGGGCATATGGTATAGTAAGGGCCTATCGGCAGATGTTATAGTCGGCGACAGATGATACAGCTTGGCCGCTTTCTCTTCCGGGTACTTGAGGCCCTGATGTTAGTGGTGTTCCCCGGAAGGTCCTCCATCTCCACATCCTCCAGATACTGGCGAGGGCCAATATCCATTTTGTCATCACCGTGATCGGAATTCATGTCAACATCATCGGGATACTGTCGAGGGCCGAAATCCATTTTCTCTACAGCATTCATCACAGGAATAGTCTTTGGCATCAACCTCCTCTTCTTTCAGGACTTCCCCATGGTGAGAGCCAGCTAGAGATACTGACACTGCTGTCAGGGTGTGACTCCAATTTATGGGATTAGACCACACCCCCTGATTATTATGTCATAAGTAAATGAGTCATGTTCCATTAGGACATCACAAGTAAAAAGGTCATGCAAGAGGAGGGGGGGGCAGGGGGACAAGCATCTATTGATGACATCACAAGAAGTGCCTTAGCATGAGAGTGGCCATATTGGATGTACTGAACTCATGTTTTTAATATCGCATCATGTACATACATGTTCTTCCCTGAAATTTTCTTCATGTTTGTTCATTCTCTTCACATAGATTTGGGGATGAGGGGTGGGATATATGACCACAGAGGACTTTGGTCCCTATAGAAGCCAATCACATCACAGCTTTCTATTTGGCTCTTTGAAAATAAAAGCTGTGCTGTGATTGGTCGCTATGGGCAACAAAGACAATTTTACTGTTAATCTGACCCGATGTGTTAGATGATGGGAGTGATATAATGTGTAAGAGATGGTGGGAGTGATGAATTATGTATAAGATGATGGGAGATATGCATTGTGTGTGACATGATGGGAATAAAACATTGGTTGTATGATGATGGGGGTGATAAACTGTGTATGGGAGGATGGGAGTGATACATTGTGTGTTAAATGATTGGAGTGCTTACAGATATTTATTTATAATGTAATATTTTCACAATAAAAAAATATTTTAAAGATATTTCTGATACTTTACAGTGGATTATTGTGTAATATGCAGGATTATACATGGGGTGCAGTGTAATATACAGGACTATACATGGGGTGCAGTATAATATACAGGACTATACATGGGGTGCAGTATAATATACAGGACTATACATGGGGTGCAGTATAATATACAGGACTATACATGGGGCGCAGTGTAATATACAGGACTGTACATGGGGGGCAGTGTAATATACAGGAGTATACATGGGTGCATTGTAATATACAGGACTATAGCTGGGGTACAGTATAAAATACAGGACTATACATCGGGTACAGTATAATATACAGGACTATACATGGGGTGAAGTGTAATATACAGGACTATACATTGGGGACAGTACAATATACATGACTATACATGGGGGCAGTGTAATGTACAGGACTATACATGGGGTGCAGTGTAATGTACAGGACTATACATGGGGTGCAGTGTAATATACAGGACTATACATGGGGTGCAGTGTAATATACAGGATTATACATGGGGAACAGTATAATATACAGACTATACATGGGGTGCAGTGTAATATACAGGACTATACATGAGGTGCAGTCAGGGGCGTAGCTATTGGGGGTGCAGAGGTAGCAATTGCTATCGGGCCCAGGAGCCTGAGGGGGCCCAAAGACCCTTGTGCTGCAGAAGAAGACACCAGTATTATAGCAAATGCATACTGGTTAAGTTGCCGGCTGGAGGGAAGGGGTTAGGTCAGGAATTTGGCATGGTGGGGACAGAGGTGCCGTTTCAATTTTTGCCTCAGGCAGCATGAAGGCTATGTGCTTCCCGGCCCCTGGCCACAAAGCACTGAGGGAAGGGGGGCCCAAGCTGAACTCTTGCACCGGGGCGCATGAGCCTTTAGCTACGCCCCTGCAGGCATGTCTTCAGTTTTTTTCGCCGGCGATAAAACCGCAGCATGCTACGGTTTTATATTTTGCCTGATCACTCAAAATGACTGAACTGAAAACATCCTGATGCATCCTGAACAGATTACTCTCCACTCAGAATGCATGGGGATATGCCTGATCAGTTCTTTTCCGGTATAGAGCCCCTGTGACGGAACTCTATGCCGGAAAAGGAAAATTATAGTGTGTAAAATTCCTCTTAGACCAGTGGTAGATGCGCCAAAATTTTGTAGAGGTCAGAAAGTTCCAGAAGCAGCTGGTAAAGTTGACCTGCTCCAGTTCTGTGGTTTTGCAATTTAATAACCCTGTTGGCTAATACTTCAGTTACAACAGGAAGTAAGTTTTAAAGTTTTGGACAGTTTTTTCTTTGCAAGTTGCTGAACATACATAGAAAATAGTACAGTATATGATGTACATACCTGTACTGTAGATATCTTATTTTTGCTGTGGTGGAACACTTTGTCAAGCAGAAGAATGAGTTAGAGAGTACAAGAAGGAAATGCTGAAGATAAAGAAATGCTTTGCTTCTTCAAGTTTTAAGTGCTAAATTATCCCTGACTTTTAAATTTCCCTTAGGCACACTTATGTAAAATCTTACTAAATTATCTGAGACATGTTAAGGCATCACTCTGAGAGAATCAAGGAAAAAAGTTCGAAAGACTTTGTTTATGAAATATAATGATTCTTCAAATAATTGAATGAACATAAATATGTGTATAAATGTTTTGGCTTCAAGCTACGTTACCAGTGAACTGTGCATTCAATATTAATCTGACAGTTATTATCAAAATCTCATATGGGAAACTACAGTAACTTCTCATTATATAGTATGTTTGAGAAAATGTCAGGCAATTTTATTACCGCTGGCATTAACGCCAAACACAATAATTATAGATCAATTTGAATGGTATCTCAAATACACTCTGAGTTAGCATTTTCTGTAAATAGTAAGTAAAATGAAACATTAAAGCCATAGTTTGTAAGTCATATACAGTGAAACCTGTTTTAGATGATCACCCAATATTGCATTGAAAAGTTGTTTACACAGGGTTAGTCTCAAAGACGATGGACAATATGTATGATATACTGTATGGTGGAAATTAAAATCTGTCAAGAGAAACTTGGTCTGCATAAATGGATGGTCTTTTGAAAGAGACAAGTCATTTCAAGAGATTTTACTGTATAGTGAAGCTATAATAGATGTAGTGCTGCACACAAGAGAAAAATAAACTCCCTATGTATTTAAGACATTAGTGTGGGATCTAGAGCATCATTATTAGATACAATATTGAATTTTGATCTTAATTCCCACATGCAATCCCAGAACAAAAAATAGTAGAAAGCCAAAAAAGATCCAGGTTAATAAAGAGGCACAAAATAACCAGCATGCCAAAATGGCAAAATATGTATAAAAGAAGACGTAAATGACAAATACATAATATGGGTGAGGACATTGGCCCACATTAAATTTTGTTGTGTATGACTGAATTCTGGTGTAAATTGCTTACTGCTGCACCCAGCTTTTCCACAGTCTGATATTGTCCACCCCTCTCATCTTTCCTTATAAATCCTGGTATGCCTTCACTGAAGCTTTAATGTCTCTTTCCCTGCTGGATTTATTGAGCATTTGTTTACATTGATTATTTCACCCCTGTATGTGGCCCTCCTTGATTAGGCCAAATGTAGCCACCTCCCCTCTTGGTCACACCTGATTGAACACTGAGTGGTATAAATCCAAGTTCCTAGGTCTTTTGGACCTTGGTCCTTCCAAATGCAACAATTCTCAAGTGCAATTCTTAAGTGCACATACTGAATTATACCAGAATTGGACCAGAAGGGGACCACAGGTAATTACAGACATAGTTAATGCAAACAATGTTTACATTTTCCATCTTACTCTTCCCACTTTTCCACAACCTCCTGAAATACCCCCACATCCATTCACCCAGCAAGGAACTATTCATCTCTCCCTCCATCTTACCTTCTCATCTGACCGCTTGCACAAACCTGTTTGACAACATAAAACACTTCCTTCCCAAACACACACATATACCCGCTGCCCTCTCTTATTCTCACCTTTTAACACTTTCTCTGCTTCTCCTTATTGCTGGTGATAGCTCTCCAAATCTAGACCCCCCTCAGCAAATCCCCACTATCACCTCCATGTCCCATTACAAATCTCCTTCAACAAATGTATGCAACCCCTTAAACCTAATAACCGTTCCTCTGACCCCTTCTCTTTTGGTTTCCCTTGCAGGAGCTTTATGGAATGCACGCTCTGTCTGTAACAAACTGTCCTACATTTATGAACTTTTTATCTCTCAAAAACTTTCCTTTCTGGGTCTCACAGAAACATGGCTGACACCCTCTGACACCTCCTCCCCTGCTGCACTCTCATGTAGTGGATTTCCATTCACTCACACCCCCCGCCCCAGCTGCAAACATGGTGGAGGAGTTGGTATTCTCCTATCAGACACCTGCTCTTACAGCCCAACTCCACTGCCACCCTACATTACGCTCACCTCATTTGAAGTACACTCTGTTCGCATCTACTCTCTCTCCAACCTTTAAGTAGCCGCCATTTACCGCCCCCCAGGCCCAGCCACCATCTTTCTTGACCATTTTAACACCTGGCTACTACACTTTTTTTCTGCCGACATCCCCACTATCATTATGGGTGACTTCAACATCCCTATTGACACACGCCACTCGGCTGCCTCTAAACTCCTGTCACTCCCTTCTTCCTTCAGCCTATCACAGTGGTCTTCAGCTCCCACCCACAGAGATGGTCACACTCTGGATCTTATCTTTACCCGCCTCTGCTCCCTATTTAACCTTTCTAATTTGTCTCTCCCCCTATCCGACCACAACCTACTCACATTCTCTTCATTGGTCTCTTCTGCTGCTCCCCCGATCCACACACTAGCACCCCCTGCAGGAACCTTAAACATCTCGACTTTCACTTGCTTTCGGACTCTCTTTTCCCACTCTACCATCTGTTCCCTCCAGATGCTGACACCACCCTATACAACACCACAATAAGTACAGCTCTGGACACAGTTGCCCCCTTCACACACAACAAAACCCGAAAAATTAACAGACAACACTTTCAACTTTGAATCTCCGAAAATGCTTGTACATGCCCTCGTCATTTCCCACCTGGACTACTGCAACATTCTCCTCTGTGGCCTCCCATCTAGCACTGTCGCATCCCTCCAATCTATCTTCAACTCTGCTGCCCGACTAATCCACCTCTCACCCTATTACTCCTCTGCCTCTCCTCTCTGCCAATCCCTTCACTGGCTCCCTATTGCCCAGCGAATTCACTTCAAAGTACTAACAAATACATACAAGGCAGTCTATAACCTGTCCCCTCCCTACATCTCTGAGCTACTTTCCAGATACATCCCCACACACACTCGCCGATCCTCACAAGACCTCCTTCTCTCCTCTCCATTTATCAACTCTTCCCACAATCGCTTCCAGGATTTCTCACGTGCATCCCCCACACTCTGGAACTCGCTACCCCAACATATCAGACTCTCACCAACAGTGGAATCCTTCAAAATAAACCCGAAAACCCACCTCTTCAGACTAGCCTACAACCAGTGACCCTGGTGCCTCTATACCGCCATGACCAGCTTCACCCTCACCTACTGTGTCCTTCTCCTATATCATGTAGATTGTAAGCCCTCACGGGCAGGGCCCTCTCTCATTCTGTACCAGTTTGTAACTCGTCTTGTTTATGATTAGTGCAATTGTCTATATTATGTATGTATACCCCTTTTCATATGTACAGCGCTATGGAATAAATGGCGCTTTAATAATAAATAATAATAACAAAATTGTGCAAAACTTTAGAGAATTTGTGACACAAGTTTGGTGAATTAAATTTTAGACATATTTATGAAACAAATAAGATAAAAAATATCACGCACAGTGCCACATCCACCAAGGGAATGTGGTGTTATATAAAATGTGACTTCATGAGACATATGGCTTAACATGCACCATTTTCTACCAGCTTGAGTAATTACAATTATCTTTATAGCATAGTCAGAGACTAAGGAGACAGCAAGTAAGTTAAAGACTAAGGAGACAGCAGGTAAGTTGAAGAACATGTGCAAGAAATACAAGTACAAGTACATGTACTGTACAAGTGCTGAAATAGCTTTATAACCAATTCACATGGCTCTTTATAAGAAATGAGGTACCCTACATGACATACACTCATTGACAAAAAAATGCACCTAGATAGAAATGTCAGATTGTCCCAAAACTCGGCATGCAGTTATGTCTCAGGCAAATATGTAAATTAATATAGGTTTGGTCTGATTAGACACTGGGTCTTGCCACCACAAGGCATAAAAGTTGCCCTATAAAAAGCCTCTTGGGGGCTACTTTTTGGTAGTGTACCTCTTGGTGAGAGATCGTTGACTGCAAAATATGACTTTATGGGTCACATAATTGAACTGAGAGGAGCAGAATGGTCATTTCCACAAACTGCCAGCCATCTAGGCTACTCTGGCTATCTCTGTTAGAAGGTGTTGGGAACAGTGGATACATGAGGGCAGGTAGACATGGAGAACAGGCTCCAGATTGCTCAGAAAGACCAAAGGTAGAGAGAATAATTTGATCTAATGACAATAGTGTTGACGAACAATAGAGCTAAGAAATGAGGGTCATTCTAGATAAAAGTGGTACAATACCGACTATAAATGAGTAATGGAAGCTCTTAGCGCACATACGTGTCGGGTCCATCTACCAGGCGTCAAGGTGGCTTCCGCAGATGGGTCCCTAGCACTAAATATACTGCCTCACTTTGGACTTACTTAAGCCTACAATATTCAGGGCAGTGTCCAAAGTGAGGCAGTATATATAGTGCTAGGGACCCATCTGCGGAAGCCAACTTGATGCCTGGTAGATGGGCCCGACACGTATGTGCGCTAAGAGCTTCCATTACTCATTTATAGTCCGTATTGTACTACTTTTATCTAGAATGACCCCCATTTCTTAGCTCTATTGTTTGTATATATAACAGTGTGCAGCCATTTTGTTTTTTGTAATTATGTTTGCTTCATGGATATGCACCTGTGATTCTGAAGGTTTTAGTCTAATTCTAAAATTCTATTTTCAGTGAAGCCGAATTTCCTCGTGCTTTGTGGTAGTGAATTGGTTTTCCCTGGATTGTGAAAAAAAAAACAAAAAAAATTATACTTACCTCACCCAGCCGTCACCATCTTGATTGAAGCTCTCACAATAAAACTACTACTGCCTGATGACCTCACCACACTGGGCAACGTGATGACATCATCACCGGCAGTGCAAAGTTTTGCACTAGATCTTCTGTCAGAACTAATGGAAAGGAATCCATATTGTGAAGGCTTATACAGATCACATTGCAGATTCGTATAGGAGCGTCATGTTAACCATCTTGTCTGGTTTCTAAAAGGTCAAATTCAGTTGCCTGAAAATATTTTTCTTTATAAATAGAATGAATATAACCTTTATATTCATTATAATAATCATAATAGCTATGATGTGATTGTATAGTGATATTATTTGATTTATCCTATATGTGTAAGTTTTTGGAAACTGAAATCAAGTATAATCTTGTAATCAAAATATATTTTTTGAGTGTAGAGAATTAGGTAAGATTTACAATATAGTCCTTGAGTGTGTGAAAACATTGGGAGTTAATTACCTCCTGGCTCAAGAATGTGTAGATAAGAAATGTAAGTATTTGGGAAGAGTTTCTTTAAAACTCCTATATTTTTTAAGTAGACTGGATGTCTGACAGTAGTAAGCCTAAATATCATTCTTAACTATATTTATAACATGGTCCAAGATTTAGGTCAGAGGTTATCTTTTACAAAATGTAAAAGAAAATAGAAGAGTTGATTTGTAATTACACCAACTCATACATTGAACCCTAGTGCCCCCATGTGGTAGAGTTGAGGTAAGAAAAAGGGGATGTTAGAATACAAAATGATGTCATAGACCAAGTCAAGCCCATTTTTGGAGATAAAAGATAGTATGAGGGGAGAAAGAGGAAAACATCAGATCGATCCATCAGATCAATCCAGGAAAGCCACAAAGACACCCAAGAGAAAGGAAAGATCAGAAGGAAAATAGGATTTAATCTTACTTCACATTTGAACCTTGATGCTGATTTCTTCCAGCCAGATTCTCTGGTATAGTATACATTTTGTCTGTATATTAGGCAACTAATTAGCAATATAGACATTAGACATATATACATTTATTTAAATAGACCATATTGTTCTTTGTAGGATCTAGGTTTATTTGCGATAATTGTACCAGCAGCATAAATTGTGCCCTCTTCAATCTAGGGAGATAAATCTATTCAATTGATATAACTACAATTGTATCATCTCCAACTAATTGTAGTTCTAGTCACATGGTCTAATTGAATTGATATATATTACATACCATGGTGAAAGCCTAACTTTACTTTGAATCAGGAAAAGCTGGCAAAAATCAAGTGTCAATTTTGTTTTCTGTTATTACTAAGATACCAGTTTAATTATTGATTATTTATACAGTTTCAAGAAAAAGTATGTGAACCCTTTGGAGTGATACGGATTTCTGCACAAATTGGTCATAAAATGTGATCTGATCTTCATCTAAGTCACAACAATAGACAATCACAGTCTGCTTAAACTAATAACACACAAAGAATTAAATGTTACCATGTTGTTATTGAACACACCATGTAAACATTCACAGTGCAGGTGGAAAAAGTATGTGAACCCCTAGACTAATGACATCTCCAAGAGCTAATTGGAGTAAGGTGTCAGCCAACTGGAGTCCAATCAATGAGATGAGATTGGAGGTGTTGGTTACAGCTACCCTGCCCTAAAAAAACACATACCTGTTCTGGGTTTGCTTTTCACAAGAAGCATTGCCTGATGTGAATGATGCCTCGCACAAAAGAACTCTCAGAAGACCTACGATTAAGAATTGTTGACTTGCATAAAGCTGGAAAGGGTTATAAAAGTATCTCCAAAATCCTTGCTGTTCATCGGTCCACGGTAAGACAAATTGTCTATAAATGGAGAAAGTTCAGCGCTGCTGCTACTCTCCCTAGGAGTGGCCGTTCTGTAAAGATGACTGCAAGAGCACAGCGCAGACTGCTCAATGAGGTGAAGAAGAATCCTAGAGTGTCAGCTAAAGACTTACAAAAGTCTCTGGCATATGCTAATATTCCCATTAGCGAATCTACGATACGTAAAACACTAAACAAGAATGGATTTCATGGGAGGATACCACAGAGGAAGCCACTGCTGTCCCAAAAAAACATTGCTGCATGTTTACAGTTTGCACAAGAGCACCTGGATGTTCCACAGCAGTACCAGCAAAATATTCTGTGGACCGATGAAACCAAAGTTGAGGAGTTTGGAAGAAACACACAACACTATGTGTGGAGAAAAAGAGGCACAGCACACCAACATCAAAACCTCATCCCAACTGTGAAGTATGGTAGTGGGAGCATCATGGTTTGGGGCTGCCTTGCTGCTTCAGGGCCTGGACGGATTGCCATCATCAAAGGAAAAAGGAATTCCCAAGTTTATCAAGACATTTTGCAGGAGAACTTAAGACCATCTGTCCACCAGCTGAAGCTCAACAGAAAATGGGTGTTGCAACAGGACAACGACCTAAAGCATAGAAGCAAATCAACAACAGAATCGCTTAAACAGAAGAAAATAAGCCTTCTGGAGTGGCCCAGTCCTGGTCCTGACCTTAACCCAATTGAAATGCTGTGGCATGACCTCAAGAAAGCGATTTACATCAGACATCCCAAGAATATTGCTGAACTGAAACAGTTCTGTAAAGAGGAATGGTCAAGAATTACTCCTGACAGTTGTGCACATCTGATCTGCAACTACAGGAAACATTTGGTTGAAGTTATTGCTGCCAAAAGAGGTTCACCCAGTTATAAAATCCAAGGGTTCACATACTTTTTCCATCTGCACTGTGAATGTTTACATGGTGTGTTCAATAAACACATGGTAACATTTAATTCTTTGTGTGTTATTAGTTTAACCACTTCAGCCCCGCTAGCTGAAACCCCCTTCATGACCAGGCCACTTTTTACACTTCGGCACTACACTACTTTCATCGTTTATCGCTCGGTCATGCAACTTACCACCCAAATGAATTTTACCTCCTTTTCTTCTCACTAATGGAGCTTTCATTTGGTGGTATTTTATTGCTGCTGACATTTTTACTTTTTTTGTTATTAATCAAAATGTAACGATTTTTTTGCAAAAAAATGACATTTTTCACTTTCAGCTGTAAAATTTTGCAAAAAAAACCGACATCCATATATAAATTTTTCGCCAAATTTATTGTTCTACATGTCTTTAAAAAAAAAAATGTTTGGGCAAAAAAAAAAATGGTTTGGGTAAAAGTTATAGCATTTACAAACTATGGTACAAAAATGTGAATTTCCGCTTTTTGAAGCAGCTCTGATTTTCTGAGCACCTGTCATGTTTCCTGAGGTTCTACAATGCCCAAACAGTAGAAAAACCCCACAAATGACCCCATTTCGGAAAGTAGACACCCTAAGGTATTCGCTGATGGGCATAGTGAGTTCATAGAACTTTTTATTTTTTGTCACAAGTTAGCGGAAAATGATGATGATTTTTTTATTTATTTATTTTCTTACAAAGTCTCATATTCCACTAACTTGCGACAAAAAATAAAAAATTCTAGGAACTCACCATGCCCCTCACAGAATACCTTGGGGTGTCTTCTTTCCAAAATGGGGTCACTTGTGGGGTAGTTATACTGCCCTGGCAATTTAGGGGTCCAAATGTGTGAGAAGAACTTTGCAATCAAAATGTGTAAAAAATGACCGGTGCACTTTGGAATATGTGCCCCTTTGCCCACCTTGGCAGCAAAAAAGTGTCACACATCTGGTATCGCCGTACTCAGGAGAAGTTGGGGAATGTATTTTGGAGAGTCATTTTACATATACCCATGCTGGGTGAGAGAAATATCTTGGCAAAAGACAACTTTTCCCATTTTTTTATACAAAGTTGGCATTTGACCAAGATATTTTTCTCACCCAGCATGGGTATATGTAAAATGACATGCCAAAACACATTCCGCAACTTCTCCTGAGTACGGCGATACCAGATGTGTGACACTTTATTGCAGCCAAGGTGGGCAAAGGGGCACATATTCCAAAGTGCACCTTTCGGGTTTCGCCGGTCATTTTTTACATATTTTGATTGCAAGGTACTTCTCACACATTTGGGCCCCTAAATTGCCAGGGCAGTATAACTATGCCACAAGTGACCCCATTTTGGAAAGAAGACACCCCAAGGTATTCCGTGAGGGGCATAGTGAGTTCCTAGAATTTTAAATTTTTTGTCACAAGTTAGCGGAAAATGATGATTTTTTTTATTATTTTTTTTCCTTACAAAGTCTCATATTCCACTAACTTGCGTCAAAAAATAAAAAATTCTAGGAACTCGCCATGCCCCTCACGGAATACCTTGGGGTGGATTCTTTCAAAAATGGGGTCACTTGTGGCGTAGTTATACTGCCCTGGCAATTTAGGGGCCCAAATGTGTGAGAAGTACTTTGCAATCAAAATGTGTAAAAAATGGCCTGCGAAATCCTAAGGGTGCTCTTTGGAATGTGTGCCCCTTTGCCCACCTTGGCTGCAAAAAAGTGTCACACATCTGGTATCGCCGTACTCAGGAGAAGTTGGGGAATGTGTTTTGGGGTGTCATTTTACATATACCCATGCTGGGTGAGAGAAATATCTCTTCAAAAGACAACTTTTCCCATTTTTTTTATACAAAGTTGGCATTTGACCAAGATATTTATCTCACCCAGCATGGGTATATGTAAAATGACACCCCAAAACACATTCCCCAACTTCTCCTGAGTACGGCGATACCAGATGTGTGACACTTTTTTGCAGCCTAGATGCGCAAAGGTGCCCAAATTCCTTTTAGGAGGGCATTTTTAGACATTTGGATCCCAGACTTCTTCTCACGCTTTCGGGCCCCTAACATGCCAGGGCAGTATAAATACCCCACATGTGACCCCACTTTGGAAAGAAGACACCCCAAGGTATTCCGTGAGGGGCATGGCGAGTTCCTAGAATTTTTTTTTTTTTTGGCACAAGTTAGCGGAAATTGTTTTTTTTTGTATTTTCTCACAAAGTCTCCCTTTCCGCTAACTTGGGACAAAAATTTCAATCTTTCATGGACTCAATATGCCCCTCACGGAATACCTTGGGGTGTCTTCTTTCCGAAATGGGGTCACATGTGGGGTATTTACACTGCCCTGGCATTTTAGGGCCCTAAAGCGTGAGAAGAAGTCTGGAATATAAATGTCTAAAAAATGTTTACGCATTTGGATTCCGTGAGGTGTATGGTGAGTTCATGTGACATTTTATTTTTTGACACAAGTTAGTGGAATATGAGACTTAGTAAGAAAAAACAAAAATAAACAAAAAATTTCCGCTAACTTGGGCCAAAAAAAATTCTGAATGGAGCCTTACAGGGGGTGATCAATGACAGGGGGTGATCAATGACAGGGGGGTGATCAGGGAGTCTATATGGGGTGATAACCCCCCTGTCATTGATCACCCCCCTGTCATTGATCACCCCCCTGTAACGTCCGTATGATTTTTTACGGATCCACTGATACATGGATCGGATCCACAAAACACATGCGGACCTCTGAATGGAGCCTTACAGGGGGGGGGGGGGTGATCAATGACAGAGGGGTGATCACCCATATAGACTCCCTGATCACCCCCCTGTAAGGCTCCATTCAGACGTCCGTATGATTTTTACGGATCCACTGATACATGGATCGGATCCGCAAAACACATGCGGACCTCTGAATGGAGCCTTACAGGGGGGGAAGTGATCAATGACAGAGGGGTGATCACCCATATAGACTCCCTGATCACCCCCCTGTAAGGCTCCATTCAGTTGTCCGTATGATTTTTACGGATACACTGATACATGGATCGGATCCGCAAAACACATGCGGACCTCTGAATGGAGCCTTACAGGGGGGAAAGTGATCAATGACAGAGGGGTGATCACCCATATAGACTCCCTGATCACCCCCCTGTAAGGCTCCATTCAGACGTCCGTATGATTTTTACGGATCCACTGATACATGGATCGGATCCGCATAACACATGCGGACGTCTGAATGGAGCCTTACAGGGAGGGGGGGGGGGGTGATCAATGACAGAGGGGTGATCACCCATATAGACTCCCTGATCACCTCCTGTAAGGCTCCATTCAGACGTCCGTATGATTTTTACGGATCCACTGATACATGGATCGGATCCGCAAAACACATGCGGACCTCTGAATGGAGCCTTACAGGGGGGTGATCAATGACAAGGGGGTGATCAATGACAGGGAAGTGATCAGGAAGTCTATATGCGTGATCACCCCCTTGTCATTGATCACCCCCCTGTAAGGCTCTATTCAGACGTCCGCATGTGTTTTGCGGATCCGATCCATGCATCAGTGGATCCGTAAAAATCATACGGACATCTGAATGGAGCCTTACAGGGGGGTGATCAATGACAGGGGGGTGATCAGGAAGTCTATATGCGTGATCACCCCCTTGTCATTGATCACCCCCCTGTAAGGCTCCATTCAGACGTCCGCATGTGTTTTGCGGATCCGATCCATGCATCAGTGGATCCGTAAAAATCATACGGACATCTGAATGGAGCCTTACAGGGGGGTGATCAATGACAGGGGGGTGATCAATGACAGGGAAGTGATCAGGAAGTCTATGTGCGTGATCACCCCTTGTCATTGATCACCCCCCTGTAAGGCTCCATTCAGACGTCCGCATGTGTTTTGCGGATCCGATCCATGGATCCGTAAAAATCATACGGACGTCTGAACGGAGCCTGACAGGGGGGTGATCAATGACAGGGGGGTGATCAATGACAGGGGGGTGATCAGGGAGTTTATATGGGGTGATCATGGGTGATCAGTGGTTCATAAAGGGTTAATAAGTGACGGGGGGGGTGTAGTGTAGTGTAGTGTTTGGTGCGACTTTACTGACCTACCTGTGTCCTCTGGTGGTCGATCCTAACAAAAGGGACCACCAGAGGACCAGGTAGGAGGTATATTAGACGCTGTTATAAAAACAGCGTCTAATATACCTGTTAGGGGTTAAAAAATTCGGATCTCCAGCCTGCCAGCGAGCGATCGCCGCTGGCAGGCTGGAGATCCACTCGCTTACCTTCCGTTCCTGTGAGCGCGCGCGCCTGTGTGCGCGCGTTCACAGGAAATCTCGCGTCTCGCGAGATGACGCGTATATGCGTCCAGGAGGAGTAAAGCAACCACCTCCCGGACGCATATCTGCGTACAGCGGTCGGGAGGTGGTTAAGCAGATTGTGATTGTCTATTGTTGTGACTTAGATAAAGATCAGACCACATTTTATGACCAATTTGTGCAGAAATCCATATCATTCCAAAGGGTTCACATACTTTTGGCATCTAAGGGGGTACAATGACATTGCACCCTCTACTTTCAAATACATTTTTTAAAGTTCGGTGAAGCAGCCAAATCGAATTTTCAAATAGTTTGCTCAGCTCTAGCGCATTAAATCAGCTATATCCCGGCCTACAGGGAAATTGTGTCTCAGTGTACATCACTGTGCATTGCAGCAACATGCATAGCTAGTCTTTTCTGGTAGTCAAACATTTACTGTGTGTCAGTATGATAGGCAGGTCACATACAGTATGTAGATGAGTGCATCGGTGTGCGTCACTATTTGGCTCAGTTTACACTTCACTTATTTGGTCAGTTATTGGTCCAAAACAAAGAACAAGTGCATATCTACTCATGATACGTTATCTGCAAGTAGGATTGGCTCCTGATTTGGCTCACCACACAGTAACTGCAGGAATTAACTGAACAAATAACTGAAGTGTGAACTCAGCCTTCAGGTCAATGTTTGTGTAAGGTATAACGTACTTAACCATGCAGTGGCCCAAGATTCTACTATAGAGTGAAAGAGCTTTCTCATTTTACACCGTCTACTGTTTCCACATAGATTGCTAGTTAACCTGTTAGAAACAGATTTTACAAAAATGTGAAAGAGCAGCCTCATTTCACTGTTTGTGGGGTGTCCACATTGATTGATAGATATATTGTATTACCCATTCTTTCTACTATGGAATGAAAGAGTGGTCTCATTTTACACTGCCTGCTGTTTCCACATAGATTGCTAGAGAACCTGTTCTGTTGCCTATTGATACGAAGTAGTGGCACCATGACACAGTGGGGATTAGCTGCACACTCACTGTTTGACAAAGGCACATGTACGTGCTGAAACACGCGTCACTGTATCTGAGTGACCAATAAAAGAATCATTCAGCAACTTAGTGGAGTGACAGTTTTCTTCTCATTGGTTTATCTGGGATGACACCCGCTGACCGAGCACCCATATTGTGACGCAGTGCCGTCTGACATCTTTGAAAAAACAGTGGGGAGTGTGTCAGCAGAAGGTTTGTGTTGATGTCCATATTTATTTTTCCTTGCTTCTGATCCGTTAGAAGAACAACCCCTTTGGGGTAACTATGCCACCCATCGCACTAAACAGTCGCTCTGATGCCACACTACTGGCTGGCCAGGAAAGCTTGCCTAGGGTAAACTCGGCCAGTTAAGACCACAATTCAAGTTTGGCTTCCAAGTAGTCGAGGGGATCTTGGATTTAGGATGACAGGGTGCATTCCAAGTATGACACCACCTGCCAGTTCAGGTTATATTCCATGTCCTGCTGCTACTGGGTTTAGTTATATCAGTAGACGGTACGAGAAGTACTCATCAGAGACTGGGGACCTGCTTCTGATGGAGCTGGGGCTGCTTATGACCACCAACCCCCCTCCAGCAGTCATAGCAGTGGAGAATAAGCTCAGAAGGTCCCCCCAGTAAGACAGTTTGTGAGGATGGGTAATGGTGTGCATGAGCAGACACCAGCTGACTACAAAAGATGTCTCAATATTAGTTGAGTTTTTCATCCCTCTCAGAAAGTGTGAAACAAGCCACCACTTTGGACTGGTAGCAAGGGTCTAACATTGCGGAGAACCAGTAGTCACCCCTCTACTGAATGGTGATAGTGCAGCTGTCACTACAAAAGTAGCTCATGCATCTGGCAATTTGCGCAAGGGACTTAGAGTGACTCCATGCCTTCACTGCATACTTCCACGGTCTGTCTGGGTTATCTGTGTTATCTTTGTCATCGCCCTCTAGCTCCTCATGGTCTTCCTGCTCCTCTCCTGTTGCTTGGGCAGATAAACCACCAAGTTCTGTATAAAACTCCTGGGTGTTTATGTCCTCCTCCTCGTCCTCATCCCCTGCCAGTGACAGTTAAGCCTCCACAGGGCTCAGGTGGCCATGAGATGTAGGCACCACGTCTTCTGCCCTCTCGCCAGTCAGATTTATCAGCATTCCTTCCAGGACGTGAAGGAGTGGAATAGCATAATTCATCCCATAGTCCTGGCAATTTAGCAAATGGAAGTTGTCAAACATGAGCTGCCAATGTCAAACTTACACCGGGGAGTAGTCCTGTCCATATGCATCATAAAGAAATCAGTCATGTGTTTCCTCTGCTCATACAGTCAGTCCAACATGTGGAACGTGGAGTTCCAACATTTGGAAACGTCGCATATGAGGTGATGTAGGGGAACACCATTCTGCCTTTGCAGGTCAAGGTGTGAGTGTTTTGCACAGTATGAGTGGCTAAAGTGTATGCATAGTTTTCTGCACATTTTCAAGACGTTTCGCAGTTGAGTGGAAGACTTCAGGAACTGGATGACAACTAAATTGAAAACGAGTGTCATATAGCACAGAAAGAATGTTCTTTCTGTTAACAGTGACCATGGTTCCGATCTCCAGTTGGTGAGGAGACAGCCAGGATTCGATTTCTTGGATGATGACGTGTAGCAGTTCCTCCATGGTGTGACTCTTTTCACCCTGAATGACCAGGAACAGAACCGTGTGACAACACTGTGCTTTGCATAGGTGGTTTGCTGGATGATAACTCTGAGCTGTGCCTACAGTGGAGGCTGAGGACAATGTAGAGGATGAGGAGGAGATTGGCACAGAAATCATCTTGCCAAGTTGCTGGTGTACCTGACATGGAAACCACATTTACCCAGTGGACTGTAAAGGACCATAGTTACAGCTCCACGCATCAGTGCTGACATGAACTGTACCAGATGCCAACAGGCTCAAAGACTGCCCCACCTTCTGCTCAACATACAGTATGTGTACAGGGCTGATACAGCATTTTTAGACAAATAATGACAGTGTCGGACTCTCCACCTTCGCTGAGCACAAGCCATCAGCTCTCTGAAAAGTGCAGAATTAATGAAATGTAAATGGAGGGACTGTACTACCAGTTACTTGGTCAGGTGCATATTCAGTTTCTGCACCCTTGGATGAGTGCATGCATACTGTTGTCTAGAGGTGGGACTTTGTGGACTCGAATCCCGACGTAATTTACGAGATTCGAATCCGACGAATCCCTCCGCAACGTCACGCCCCCGCGCCACTCCCCCACACCTCCCGAGATGCCTGCTATTTCCCCCGTGGCATCACCAAGTTAGGACCGGAGGGGGCCATGGTCCCCTTACATCACGCTGTGCCCCCCCCCCAACTGAAATGTGCCTCCATTCATTTTGACCGCTCACAGGAGTGTACATTTCTTCTAAACTATAATTGTCATCCTCTGACCTGGCCCTGCAGTAACTTTAACTTTAAATCAGCGTTCGCTCGGCAACAACTAACAGGCAGTGCGGGCGGCGTGCCTGCTCCTCCCACCTGTAGGCTGTTTTCTGGCCCTGTTACCAAAGCTAGCTGAGGAGTGGTGTAAGGTACTAGTAGAGATGAGCGGACACTTATTTAAAGTTAAAGTTACTGCAGGATATGGATTACAGTTATGAAATGTGACTGTCAAATGTACACTCCTGTGATCGGTGCGGAGGGGGATCTGTGGATGACACTGTTATGGGGTGGGATCTGTGGATGACACTGTTATAAGGAGGGGGATTTGTGGATGACACTGTTATGGTGGGGGTAATCTGTGCATGACACTGTTATAGGGTGGAACTGTGGATGACACATATAGCATAAGATGCTATATACGGTATGTGTCATCCACAGATCCCCCTCCATAACAGTGTCATCACAGATCTCCCTCCATAACAGTGTCATCCACAGATCCCACCTATAGCAGTGTCATCCACCAATCCCCCTCCATAACAGTGTCATCCACAGATCCTCTTCCATAACAGTGTTATCCACAGATCCCCCTCCATAACAGTGTCATCCACAGACCCCCCTCCATAACAGTGTCATCCACAGATGCCTCCATAACAGTGTCATCCACAGATGCCTCCATAACAGTGTCATCCATAGATCCCCCCATAAGTGTCATCCACAGATGCCCCTTCATAACAGTGTCATCCACAGATGCCTCCATAACAGTGTCATCCACAGATCCCCCCATAAGTGTCATCCACAGATCCCCCTCCATAACAGTGTCATCCACAGATCCCCATAATTCTTCTACTGTTGTCTCTGCAATCGCCTCAGTGATCGATTGCTAGTGAAACATGGAGGAGGAGGAGCATCATGAGGAATACATGAAAGGAAGGAACAGCTTTTTCTGCCATGGTTGAGGGACCCTAACTGCTGGAGAAGGGGTGCAGGCTACTGGAAGACACAGTGGCTGCTGCGTCAGGCTGTTGACACAGGGCAGTGGTCCCAACATTTGCACCCTGACCACATATCCTGTATGCCACCATGCTAATGTTATACAGCAACTTGATAAAAAAAAATCCCACACTGCCGAGTATAGAATTACCCCCCGCCACTCCATGCTAACTGCCTGGGCTGCCTACATAAACCCTTGCATCACTAGTTGTTTCCTGACAGGAAGTCTCCTGAGTAGCAGGCGATCCACCGCGGATATGTTTGGCTATAGATCAGCCCAGGGCCATCTTTTAAGTGGGGCAAAAGGGGCAGTTGCCCTGGGTCCAGTTGCTCCTGGGGGGCCCAAGGCAACTGCCTCTTGAGCCACTGGGACCTTTTATGGGTCCATACTTTATTAATTAAGTAGCAGGATATGTAGGGAAACCATGGGGGATGTCCATGCACTAATTATTATTTCTAGGCGCCGCTCCATTGCGCTGCTGTGGCCCCCGTTACATTCTCCGACGCTGTATTTTAAGTAACACCAGGGAGGAGACATCAGCTTTTCTCTGTGGGTGTTCCTTTGTAGCGCTGTCCAATCACAGTGCAGAGCATCACAGCCAGGGAGAAAAAAAATAACCTCACCTTCTCCCTGGAGGAATGCCCAAGGAGAAAAGCTGATGTCTCCTCCCTGGTGTTCAGATGCTGTTACTTAGCATACAGCGCGGTAGAATGTAACGAGGGCCACAACGGTGCAACGGAGAGGCGCCCAGAAATAATAGCAAGTGCAGGGACATCGCCCATGTATGCCCATGCTACTCAGTTAATAAAGTATGGACCCATGAATGCAGCAGCAGCACTTGTGTTCTCCCTCTTGCCCAGGATCCAATCAATATTAAAGATGGCCCTGGATCTGCTACTGCTTCCACTCTGCTGGCTCATTTGCACACTACCACCCTGCTGCTGTCTCACTGGTCTGCTGCCACCCTTACCCCCTGATGATGATGATGATGAAGCCCCCTCTTCCCCCATCTCCCATGTATAATTGCTACATCATCATCCACTACTGTCTTCTCATCACTTATGTCAGCCTCACCAGTCTCATGGACACTTCCCTGACTGCTCGCAACATGTGCTCCCACCTGACTGTAATCATCGGTATTTGCACGCCTAAAGAAGGATTTAGCAGACCTTTCCCCCAGGTCTGTGCAGACCTGTAGCTGGAGAGTGTCCTCACTAAGCTTGTCCTCGCTGAAAAGCGGAGTAGAGTTGGCAGCATACATTACTTACCAAGACGAAGGAGCAGCTATAGAAAGAGGCAGTTGCAGGACAGGTAAGGGCACAGAGGTTGTTCCATGCCAACTAAGCTTGGTGTCAGAGGAACCCAGTGATTTATGTCTGTGTGGCTGTTTTCACTTGAGATAATGTTGAAGAGCAACCATTGTAGAACAGCTAGATTGTTGGTCAAAACATGACCGCTTGATAACAGTGGCAGCTGTGGCCTGTTGCTTTGGCTGCTGCTACCAACAACTTTTCTTTTTCTGCTTCTTGTGCTAGCTATAGCAACATTTTTGCCACTGCCTGTTTCTTTTGAGGGACAGACTGTTGCAATAGTGTACAGTCACTGAATCAGTATTGCATCTATATAACTAAGTATGAATGGCACAGCAGTTGAAATAGATAAACATGCCTATATATTAGGCTTCCTGTTGACACCGAGTGTGATGCACAGTACATCTATATATAACAGAACAGATTATTTTACTGGCGGAGCAGGTGAACTAGATAAATGCACCTATATATTAGACAACCTGTTGACAATGAGTCTGAAACACAGTGTGATTATATATACAGCAAAACAGATTAAGTATAAATTGCGCAGCAGGTGGACTAGATAAACATGCCTATATATTAAACCACCTGTTGACAATAGGTCTGACACACAGTAAGTCTATGTATAACAGAGCAGTTTAGGTATTAATGGTGCAGCAAGTAAACAACATAAATGCGTCTATACATATTCAGCCAAGCTAAACTTGATGGGTTACACGTTAAGTAATGACAAGAAAAAGATAACTAACTTTTCAATGGATTTCAATGGCTTTTGTCATGACATAACCAAGATAACACTGTGCCATGTATTATCAGAGTCAAGTTTCTGTTTATTAGACCGTCTGTTGACAATGAATGTTAAGCACAGTAAGTCTATGTATAACAGGACAGTTTAAGTATCAGTGCAGCAGTTGAACAAGATGCACAGTGCAATTACACTGAGCCTGCACAGTCCCTGCAGTCTCCCTATGGTCTCCCTACAGTGTCTAAAGTCTCTACCTACTATCTCTCTACACTGTCCCTACACTCTCCCTATCTCCCTTGGATGATAACAGGCTGAACTGAATGGACAGATGTCTTTTTTCAGCCTTATAAGCTATGTTACTATGTTACTAATATTCTACAATGAAAAGCTTTCTAAAACACTGTCCCTAGTGCTTACCATGCCTTTCCCTTTGCTCAGTTCACAGTGAAATTGCATCAACCATGCAAGATGAGTCTTTTAAAGGGCTGTGGCATCACAGGGAATGGCTATCTGCTGATTGGCTGGCTGCGTGTCATTATGGGTCATACTGCATTACTGGTATTCTTTTATTTTGTAACACGTGTAGACATAATTTTACTGTAGGAAAAAAAAATATTTGTTACCATGAAGAGTGAGGAAATTTGGATTTGTGGAGAATCAAATTTTTCCTGACATTTGGATCAGTTTCTACTTCGATTCACTCAACACTAATGTAATCTTACAAGTTATAGTTATTAGAATTCTGGAGATGGGTTGTTGATCCAGGGAGTTATTCTGTTTATCAAATTGGAGTCGGAAAGCATTTTTTTCCTAAGATGAAGAAAACTGGCTTCTACGGTACCTCGTGTTTTTTTTGCCCTGCATCAACTTTGTGGGAAAATAGACTCAACTGAATGGACATACAGTACATATCTTTTTTTTTTGTCTTGCAAACTATGTTGCTATTTTAATTTACTGATCAATAACCTGCATAGTGCATCTGGCCTACTTACCATGCTTCTACATCTAGTGGAGAATTCATTAATTGTGTTGTAACATCTACCACTCTACCTTCTATTAAAAGTTTTTATTATTTTCATATAGTGTTGTTTAAGTTTGCTGTTGATGTTCTATTAGGAGTCTCTATCACAAATTTTGGCAAAAAAAGCAGGTAAAAAATTCAACTGCATTCAGCGATATTTTCCATCAGAATGACAAAAACCATCACAGAAACCTATCAAACCCCATTATAATAAAAAGGGGTCCTTTGCTATACTGTATCTATAATACAGTAATATAATATTTAATTTTTTTTGCTTTTCTGCTCCTATACTAGAACTCCTACTGTTAAATTTGATGAGGCAACGTTAGAAGCAATTAATGATGACATAATTAAATTGCCAGCAAGGGACATAAGAAAAGTAAGAAAGTTAAACTGGTAGAACAGTATGGTTGATTTGGTTAAGGCTTAAGGTAAGCTGCAATCTTCCTTAGCCTAAGTTCATAATTCAGTTATTTGGCCAGTTATTTCCATTAGTTATTGTTATCCAAAATCAGTAGTGAATTATACTCAGAGAAAAGGTATAATGGAAAGATTTGCATCTGTTCTGTGTCTTTTACCTGGACCTAGTTTTGGTTCACAATTAGAGACAAGCGAATTTTTCAAAAACTCGATTCGGCCGGTTCACAGAATTCTCAGAAACAATTTGATTTGATACAAATTTATTTTTGGCGAATCACGTTAAAAAACAGCTATTTCCTGGCTGCAGAGAGCCTGTATAGTGGTGCAAAACACTTTGCCTTACAGTAACATGCATTGGGAGTCTGCTGTGGTAGTGAAACAATATTGTGAGTCAGTATGACACGCAGATGACAGGCTTCGCTCTTAGAATCACTGCACACTTCACTTATTTGGGCAGTTACGGGGCCAAAACTGACCAAATAACTCAAGTATGAATTCAGCCTTACAGGTCGATGATAGTATCAAGAATAAGAGCACTCCTTTTACAACATCGTTAGCTTATTCCACATAGATGTCTACAGAACCTGTTCTATTAAACACTTATACAAGTAGAGCCACCCAGACAGAGTGGAGAGGATGTCAGCAGTAAGTTTGTGTTGACTTCACTGCCAAAAATCGGATCCTACCTGTTGAGTATCCCCCTTCACTTGGTCAGCATTTGGTCAGTAATCCATCAGTATTGCTAATGCCAAAAAAACAGGAGTGGATCCAAAACAGAGATGACACGTGACTGAAATATTTGCATGTCTTCTGTGTTTTGTACCCACTCCTGCTTTTGGCTACCAAATCATAAGCCAATTCTGATGGGACCATATAAGCCTTACAGCTGCTACAAAGACAGATCAGAAGAAGGGTCAGATAAATGGTGATCTTATCCAGGCCAAAAAGGCACACTAGTGGCTCAGTCATGGAGTGGAGAGGGTTTCAGAATAGCTTGAGTGGCCCAATGACATAGCGGTGAGGTGAAAGCACCGTGAGGAGACCACAGACAGGCCCAGTGACATATAGTGGTTAGGTAGCAGCAGCATGAGGAGGCCACAGAGTGGCACAATGAGAGAATGTGGAGGTGGCAGCAGCAGCATGAGAAAGCCACAGAGTGGAAAGGTGACATAGTGTTGATGTAGCAGCAGCATGAGGAGGTCACAGAGTGGCACAATGACAGAGTGTGGAGGTGGCAGAAGCAGCATGAGGACGCAGCGCTCTCACCATGTTCTTTTCATTGTCGGTCAGCATGGTTCCAATTTTGAGTTGTGGCGCAGAAGGGCAGGATTTGATTTCTTGATGAAAGACAAGGAGCAGTTCCTCCCCTGTGTAACTCTGTTCGCCCAGGCAAACGAGGTGTAGAACAGCATGACACCACCGTGCCCTGCACATGTGGTATGCTGGAGGAGCACTGTGAATTGTATCTGCAGTGGAACCTGAGGACACAGTGGACGCGGAAGCGGCGTCACCATGCCAAGTTGCTGGTGTGGCTGTACAGGAACCACACCAGGCCAAAAAAAGGCTGTATCACAAATAAATGTCACCATTGAATGGCTTATCGATGCAAACAAACAGAACACCACCGCAGAGCTGTTGCAGGGGATAGGAGACCAGACTGAGCTGTGGCTCTCGCCACTCAACCTACAACCAGGCATGGTTGTGTGTGATAATGGCCATAACTTGGTGGCGGCTTTGGAGCTCGGCAAGCTCAGATACATCCCATGCCTAGCCCATGTCTTAAAAAGGACCTTTCACTAGAATTAAACATCTAAACTAACTATACAGACATGTAGAGCGGCGCCCAGGGATCTCCCTGCACTTACTGTTATACCTGGGCGCCGCTCCGTTCTCTCGGTATAGCCTCTGGTATCATCATAGTTAGGCTCCACCCAGGGGAACCTGCTGGCGTCTCATTCTCCCATGCTGTAGCGCTGGCCAATCGCAGCGCTCAGCTCATAGCCTGAGAGAGAAAAAAAACTACAGCATGGGAGAATGAGACAACGGCAGGTTCCCCTGGGTGGAGCCTAACTATGAAGATACCGGAGGCTATACCGAGAGAAGGGAGCGGCGCCCAGGTATAACAGTAAGCAATATAGGAAGCGGGGGCACATCAAAAATGGAACAAGAGTGACGGGTATAACAGTAAGTGCAGGGAGATCCCTGGAAAGCGGATGAACAAAGGCACTTTACAATGTGTTGTTTAATGTACTCAATACACTGTATTCCTATGCACCACTTCCACAACAAAAAAGGGTATATGGTTAAATCTTCCTTTTCTCATCCTCCTCTTCCATCATATCAACATGCTTATTCGTTGCATATAATGCCCTTGCATATAATTTTTTTAATGGTCAGCTCACCTGCAGGCCCTTGCACATAATGTTTTACATGGTCAGCTCAACTGCAGGTCCTCGAATATAATGTTTTACAGGGTCAGCTCAACTGCAGTCCCTCGCATATAATGTTTTACAGAGTGAGCTCAACTGCAGGCCCTCGAATATAATGTTTTACAGGGTCAGCTCAACTGCAGGCCCTCGCATATAATGATTTACAGGGTCAGCTCACCTGCAGGCCCTCACCCACAATCTTTTACAGGGTCATGTGGTAGCCCTTTCTCAGGCTTCCTCTCTGGCA
The DNA here is from genome assembly GCF_014858855.1 of Bufo gargarizans. Taxonomy (NCBI): domain Eukaryota; kingdom Metazoa; phylum Chordata; class Amphibia; order Anura; family Bufonidae; genus Bufo; species Bufo gargarizans. Next base: position 264,617,804 of record NC_058082.1, on the reverse strand, counting down.
TCGAACCCTGATTCCGCGTCACCTGTGATCATCATGGTAGGCGCAGAAAAAAACATTGAAAGGTAATAGGGCAGACATCTAAATGGATAGTTGTCGTCACGGGGACATGCAATCGCCCATAGGTTATCTAGAGTCACCAATGCGATGGCAGGCCCTCACCACTAAGGTTTTAGATGGTCAGATCAGCAGGCCCTTGCTCTAAATGTTTTTGAGGGTCACCAGCAGGTCATCAATCATAATTTTTCAAGGGTGTGTATGATGCTCTCCTTTATGTATAACAAATGGTGTTTTGGAGTGCCGGTTCCTTGTATTTTAGGGCAGCCCTTTTACTTAGTGCATAGGTTTTATGAGTGTAGGAGTCCCACTACCTGAACTATTGTACCACCATGTGAATGAGGCCCTCCATTATGTGATATACAAGTTGTATCGGAGTGCCTCTTCCTTGTAATTTTTGGCAGCACTTGCACTTTATATACAAGTAAATATACAGGAAAGAATGTTTTTTTTTTTTTCGGTTTTGTGCTATTATTGTCAGTCTGTAAAAGTGGCATACTATTCAGACAACGTGGTTCCCAACAGCAACCTGGAAGTCCAAGATACTGTTCCCGAACCATTTTGGTGTTGTCTCCATAAATTTCTGACCTTTTCCTATGAACCAGGCACCCTCCCCTCTTCAGAGCAGGGGGTGCCTGGTTTAATGCTCGGTTCTCCCATTGACTTCCATTATACTCACTTCAGCACACAATGGCTAATGTGCTCTTTTTCTTTTTGCCCACTAATACACGACAAAAAAAGGCTTTAGAACATATAACTTGTGGCCATGAACAGCAAATAAAGTGTGTTTTTTGCCACTAATAGACCCAAAAAGGGCTTTAATTTTCTAACTTCACCACACAATGGCTAATAAGCCCTTTTTCTTTTTCCCCACTTATACAAGCCAAAAAGGGCTTTAGAACTTATAACTGCGGTCACGAACGGAAAATAATACTTTTTTTGGCACTAATACACGCCAAAAAGGGCTGTCATTTTCCCACTTCACCACACAACGGATAATAAGCCTTTTTTCTTTTTCCCCACTAATACACGCCAAAAAGGGCTTTAGAACATATAACTGTGGCCGTCAATGACAAATAACGTTTTTTTTGCCAGTTATACATGCCAAAAAGGGCTTTAAGCCTTTAGTGACCACCCATATGCCTTTTTATGGCAGTCACTTTGGGACCTTAGGCTGGGCCACCGATTTTTTAAGGTGGCCCAGTCTGAGCGCAGCCTGGGAGTTCAAGATGCATCAAGACATCCTCCCCATGCTGTTCCCTGCTCTAACAGCCCAGACCAGCTGGAGTGCCGATCCGGGCTGTTTAACACTTTACATGCCACGGGCATGTAAAGTGCTGACAGAGGGAGCAAACTCCCTGTTTCTCTGATCGGCACCCCGCGAATGCGATGGCAGGGTGCTGATGTGTTTGAAGGCTGCCTGGGGTCTGATGCAGACCCCAGACCAGCCTTGAGTAATTTCCAGCAGGCTGCGTCTCTTTGGCACAGCCTGCTGGCTAATGTCAGAATAGCACTGCCATTAAAATGCAATGCACTATTGAGATAGTGCATAGCATTTTAAAGCAATGTCTGTTATAGTCCCCTTGTGGAAAGATTAAGTGGTAAAAAAGGTTAATAAAAAAGGTATTTATTCAATAAGAAAAATCCCATTAAACAAATTACGCTTTTTTCCATAGAAGATAAGCTTTTCAATGAAAAAAAAAAAGCAAATAAAATGTTCCCCATATGTTTGGTATTGCCGCATTGATAATGACCTGGACTACATTAATATCACGTAAATTATCCCCTACTGTGAACGCCGTAAAAAAAAATCATAAAAAGACAGAATTGCTAATTTATTCTTAGTTGCCACTGAAAAAACCTAATAACATGCGATCAAAAAACGCAATTTACTCCAAAATGATACCAATGAAAAACACAAGTCGTCCCCCAAAAAGCAAGGCCAAACACAACTCCATGTAAAGAAAAATAAAAAAGTTATGGGTCTTATGAAGTAGAAATGCAAAAAAAAATATCTTTTAAAAAAAGGGGGTTTTATTGCAAAAAATTTAAAATGTAAAAAAAAATATATGTATTTGGTATTACTGTAATAGTACTGATCTAGAGAATAAATATATTAAGTTATTTATACCGAAAAATTTGCGCAGTTAAATTTAGAACGTAAAAACGCAGTGGCCGTATTGCTGTTTTTTCCATCTCCCTCCCAGAAAAAGTTAATAAAAGTTAATCAGAAATTATGTGTGCCCCGAAATAGCCCTATTAAAAACTAGAACTTGTCCCACAAAAAACAAGCCCTCAAAAAGCTATATAGATGGAAAAATAAAAAAGTTACAGTTTTTGGAAAATGACGATGAAAAGAGGAAGAAAAATGCTTGGTCAGTAAGGCTCAAAACAGACTGTTACTAAGGGGTAAATTTTTTTACTTCACCACACAAGAGCTAATAGGCCTTTTTTCTTTTTCCCCACTAATACACGGCAAAAAAAGGCTTTTTAACATATAACTGCGGCTACGAATGGCAAATAAAGTTTTTTTTTTTGCCACTAATACATGCCAAAAAGTGCTTTCATTTTCTCACTTAACCACACAACGGCTAATAAGCCCCCTTTTTCCCCCCAACTTTTACACGACAAAAAAAAGGTTTAGAACATATAACTGCAGCCATGATATAATATTACTTTTTTTTGCCACTAATACACACCAAAAAGGGCTTTAATTTTCTCACTTCACCACACAACGGCTAATAAGCTTTTTTCTTTTTCCCAGCTACTACACGCCAAAAAAAAGACTTTAGAACATATATAACTGCGGCCATGAACGGAAAATATTTTTTTTGTCCCACTAATACACACCAAAAAGGCTTTATTTTCTCACTTCAACACACAACGGCTAATAAGCTCTTTTTTTCACCTACTAATATAAGCCAAAAAGAGTGTCATACCCTGCTGGGGCTACGTGCGGAGGTCTGGCAGATTAGCAGCACGTGTCTAGTCTTTTGTTTTGTCTTGGAGTCGAGCTAGATCCGCCTCCCTTCAGGTGCACTGGGTGGGGTTGTTGGTTTAAATTACACCAACTCCCAGTGTTCTGTGCGGGTTATAGCTTCTGTCTGGCTCTGTGGAAGTAAGGAAGGAAGGATTGGCTTTTCCTGCTCATAAAAGATAAGTTGGTTATTGTTTTCTTGTTGTTTGCTGTCTAGGCTGTTAGAGAGACGCCTGTCCCATCCAGGTTCTGAGGGAGCAGGTTGGCTCTATTCCCCTTCACCATCTTAGGGATTTTAGGGATTTGCAGCCCATGCACGAGGACACATTATTCCCATCTTAAGGGTCTGAATGTGGGCATAGCGGTATAGGGAGAGCTGGTAGGGAAGTGTCAGGAGGTGACCCTGATTCCCAGCTTCTTGCCTAGATACTTGTTTGTTTATTTTTCTGTGTATCTGATGTCCTGTCCGCCGTGACATTATAACCCGCCATAACCTAGACTGCCATTTCGCAGCAGCCTTGAGATGGAGTCAATTAATTCGTTGGTTGATCATATGCAGGAATTAACTTGGGAGGTAGCCGACCTCCGCAATGCTGTTGCACTTTGTCAGAATTGTCTGCTTCATGGCTCCGCTGGTGGGAGTCAGTCCAACCTTGAACCTAAGGTTGCTCTTCCCGATCGGTTTTCAGGGGGTATGGATGACTTTACACGCTTTAAAGAGTCATGCAAGTTATATTTTCGGCTGCGTCCATCTTCGTCAGGTGATGAAAGTCAGAGGGTTGGAATAATAATTTATCTACTTAAAGGGGACGCACAATCCTGGGCCTTTTCTCTGCCGCCCGGTTCTCTGGCCCTCCGCTCGGTAGAGGAATTTTTTAAAGCCTTGGGAATAATTTATGATGACCCAGATCGGGTCTTGATGGCGGAATCTAAATTGCGTAATTTATCACAGGGTGAACATACTGCAGAGACTTACTGCGTCTGAACCCTAGACAGGCCAGATGGTCACTGTTTTTTTACCAGGTTCAATTTTGTGGTTACTTTTCGCCTGGGGGTTAAAAACGTCAAGGCAGATGCGTTATCTCGCAGTTTTTCTGGGGGATGTGATTCAGAGGATCCTGCTCCGATTTTGGCTGATGAGGTGGTGGTCTCCACTCTGTACCCCGAATTGGAGAAGGAGGTGTAGGGAGCCCAGGAGGGGGCTCCAGGTTCTTGTCCCCCAGGGAGGTTGTTTGTTCCTGAAGGACTCCGATACAAGGTATTCAAGGAACATCACAATACTGTCCTTGCTGGACATCCTGGTAGTAAGTCCACCTTTCACCTTGTGTCCCGGAGGTTCTGGTGGCCCGGGTTATGTAAGAGCGTTGAGGATTACGTGGCAGCTTGTGAAACCTGTGCACGGTCAAAGGTTGCTTATACTCGATCTGCTGGTTCACTTCTTCCTTTGTCTTTTCCATCTCGTCCTTGGACGCACTTGTCTATGGACTTCATTACGGATCTGCCGAGTTCCTCCGGGAAAACAGTAATTTTGGTGGTTGTTCACCGTTTTAGTAAAATGGCTCACTTTATATCGTTAGCTAGACTGCCCACTACCAAGACTCTTGCGCAGATTTTTGTTGATAATATCGTGAAATTGCATGGCATTCCTTCAGATGTGTTTTCTGATAGGGGCACACAGTTTGTCTCCAGGTTTTGGAGGGCGTTCTGTTCTCAGCTTGGTATTCAACTTTCGTTCTCTTCGGCTTTTCATCCGCAGTCGAATGGGCAGATAGAGCGTACTAATCAAAACCTGGAGACCTACAGTACTTGAGGTGCTTTGTGGCTGAGAATCAGAAGGACTGGTCCTCATTCTTGTCCCTAGCAGAGTTGGCTTTGAATAACCGTAGGCAGGAGTCCACGGGTAAGTCGCCATTTTTTGGCGCATACGGTTTTAATCCTCAGTTTGGTACCTTTTCTGGTACTAGTTCCTCTGGGATGCCAAAGGAGGAGAGATTTTCTTCTGCCTTGTCTTCTATCTGGCGGAGGATCCAAATGAATTTGGAGAAGATGGGTGAGAGGTACAGTGGGATGCGAAAGTTTGGGCAACCTTGTTAATCGTCATGATTTTCCTGTATAAATCGTTGGTTGTTATGATAAAAAATGTCAGTTAAATATATTATATAGGAGACACAAACAGTGATATTTGAGAAGTGAAATGAACTTTATTGGATTAACAGAAAGTGTGCTATAATTGTTTAAACAAAATTAGGCAGGTGCATAAATTTGGGCACTGTTGTCATTTTATTGATTCCAAAACCTTTAGAACTAATTATTGGAACTCAAATTGGCTTGGTAAGCTCAGTGACCCCTGACCTCCATACACAGGTGAATCCAATTATGAGAAAGAGTATTTAAGGGGGTCAATTGTACGTTTCCCTCCTCCTTTAATTTTCTCTGAAGAGTAGCAACATGGGGGTCTCAAAACAACTCTCAAATGACCTGAAGACAAAGATTGTTCACCATCATGGTTTAGGGGAAGGATACAGAAAGCTGTCTCAGAGATTTCAGCTGTCTGTTTCCACAGTTAGGAACATATTGAGGAAATGAAAGACAACAGGCTCAGTTCAAGTTAAAGCTCGAAGTGGCAGACCAAGAAAAATCTCGGATAGACAGAAGCGACGAATGGTGAGAACAGTCAGAGTCAACCCACAGACCAGCACCAAAGACCTACCACATCATTTTGCTACAGATGGAGTCACTGTGTATCGTTCAACCATTCGGCGCACTTTACACAAGGAGATGCTGTATGCGAGTGTGATGCAGAGGAAGCCTTTTCTCTGCCCACAGCACAAAAAGTGCCACTTGAGGTGGGCTAAGGCACATTTGGACAAGCCAGCTTCATTTTGGAATAAGGTGCTGTGGACTGATGAAACTAAAATGGAGTTATTTGGCCATAACAAGGGGCGTTATGCATGGAGGAAAAAGAACACAGCATTCCAAGAAAAACACCTGCTACCTACAGTAAAATATGGTTGTGGTTCCATCATGCTGTGGGGCTGTGTGGCCAGTGCAGGGACTGGGAATCTTGTCAAAGTTGAGGGACGCATGGATTCCACTCAGTATTAGCAGATTCTGGAGACCAATGTCCAGGAATCAGTGACAAAGCTGAAGCTGCGCCGGGCTGGATCTTTCAACAAGACAACGACCCTAAACACTGCTCAAAATCCACTAAGGCATTTATGCAGAGGAACAAGTACAACGTTCTGGAATGGCCATCTCAGTCCCCAGACCTGAATATAATTGAAAATCTGTGGTGTGACTTAAAGAGAGCTGTCTATGCTCGGAAGCCATCAAACCTGAATGAGCTACAGATGTTTTGTAAAGAGGAATTGTCCAAAATACCTTCAACCAGAATCCAGACTCTCATTGGAACCTACAGGAAGCGTTTAGAGGCTGTAATTTCTGCAAAAGGAGGATCTACTAAATATTGATTTAATTTCTTTTTTGTGGTGCCCAAATTTATGCACCTGCCTAATTTTGTTTAAACAATTATAGCACACTTTCTGTAATTCCAATAAACTTCATTTCATTTCTCAAATATCACTGTGTGTGTCTCCTATATGATATATTTAACTGATATTTTTTATCCTAACAACTAACGATTTATACAGGAAAATCATGACGATTAACAAGGTTGCCCAAACTTTCGCATCCCACTGTATAAGCGAATGGCTGACAAGAGACGTGTGACTGGTCCGGACCTGTGTATGGGTGATCTAGTGTGGTTGTCCACTAAAAATATTAAACTGAGAGTGCCATCTTGGAAACTGGGTCCAAGATTTATTGGACCGTACAAAATATCTGCGGTCGTCAATCCAGTAGCGTTTTGGCTGGATCTTCCACAGACTTGGAGGATCCATGATGTGTTCCACAGGTCTTTACTGGAAAATTATGTGAAACCGGTGGAACCATCGCCATTGCCTCCTCCTCCTGTTCTGGTTGATGGAAATTTTGAGTTCGAGATCTCCAGGGTTCTTGACTCTAGAGTTCTTCGGGGTTCTCTTCAGTACCTGGTACACTGGAGGGGATACGGCCCTGAGAAAAGGATGTGGGTTCCGGCGCTGGATGTCAGTGCCAGCCGACTGGTGGGGGCTTTTCACAGATCCCACCCGGATAATGTTGGTCCGGGGTGTCCAGAGGTCACCCGTAGAGGGGGGGTACTGTCATGCCCTGCTGGGGCTAAGTGCGGAGGTCTGCCAGATTAGCAGCACGTGTCTAGTCTTTTGTTTTGTCTTGGAGTCGAGCTAGATCTGCCTCCCTTCAGGTGCACTGGGTGGGGTTGTGGGTTTAAATTACACCCACTCCCAGTGTTCTGTGCGGGTTATATCTTCTGTCTGGCTCTGTGGAAGTAAGGAAGGAAGGATTGGCTTTAGCTCCTCAGAAAAGATAAGTTGGTTATTGTTTTCTTGTTGTTTGCTGTCTAGGCTGTTAGAGAGACGCCTGTCCCCTCCAGGTTCTGAGGGAGCAGGTTGGCTCTATTCCCCTTCACCATCTTAGGGATTTTAGGGTATTTGCAGCCCATGCACGAGGACACATTATTCCCACCTTAAGGGTCTGAATGTGGGCATTGCAGTATAGGGATAGCTGGTAGGGAAGTGTCAGGAGGTGACCCTGATTCCCAGCTTCTTGCCTAGATACTTGTTTGTTTATTTTTCTGTGTATCTGATGTCCTGTCCGCCGTGACAAAGAGGCTTTAGAACATATAACTGTGGCCATGAACCATTTTTTTTTGCCACTAATACACGCCAAAAAGGGCTTTACTTTTCTCACTTACGCACACAACAGCTAATAAGTAGGGTTGAGCGAACCCGAACTTTTGGTTTTTTTGACCCTGGACCCGAACCCGAACATTTCCGTAAAAGTTCGGGTTCGGGTTCTGTGTTCGGCGCTTTCTTGGCGCTTTTTGAAAGGCTGCACATCACTCTGCTGTTACAAGTGTAGAGAGAGGATGCTGCTGGACTTGTGATTTCACGGAGAGAATAGGAGAGAATCGAACTCAGCGATCTACCTAGTAATAGTTGAGTGGGTGCAGGGCACAATCGTTTTACACTGCCCTGAGGCCATTGACCCAAAAAAAAAAAACTTTTATAATTCTGTTAGTTGGGTGGTGTTTGCGGAGAACATTTTATGCAAGCTCAGTGCACCAGCACTGCATCTGAGCTTTTGGGACATTGCAAATCACCATTATTTTTGGCAAACTACAACATCTGGATTAGTCAGTGTGCAATTTAAGGTAGAAATACACCCATCATTTTCTGGGTTTTGAAAAACACACAATTTTTTTTTTTTTTTTAAAACAGTATTTTCCAGATCTGCAAGTGTTAAATTCAAGTTTACTATATACAGCTTTCATATTCTGTTAGCAAAAAAAGAATTTTTTTTTAGCAATCTACAACATCTGTATTAGTCAGTGTTCAATTTAAGGTAGAAATACACCCATCTTTTTCTGTGGTTTTAAAAACACACAATTTTTTTCAAAAATCTGTATTTTCCAGATCTACAAGTGTTAAATTCAAGTTTAATATATACAGCTTTCATATTCTGTTACCAAAAAATACTTTTTGGGCAATCTACAACATCTGGATTAGTTAGTGTGCAATTTAAGGTAGAAATACACCCATTATTGTCTGGGGTTTTAAAAACACACAATTTTTTTATAGTTTAATATATACAGTAGAGTTGAGCGAACACCTGGATGTTCGGGTTCGAGAAGTTCGGCCGAACATCCCGGAAATGTTCGGGTTCGGGATCCGAACCCGATCCGAACTTCGTCCCGAACCCGAACCCCATTGAAGTCAATGGGGACCCGAACTTTTCGGCACTAAAACGGCTGTAAAACAGCCCAGGAAAGGGCTAGAGGGCTGCAAAAGGCAGCAACATGTAGGTAAATCCCCTGCAAACAAATGTGGATAGGGAAATTAATTAAAATAAAAATTAAATAAATAAAAATTAACCAAAATCAATTGGAGAGAGGTTCCATAGCAGAGAATCTGGCTTCCCGTCACCCACCACTGGAACAGTCCATTCTCAGATATTTAGGCCCCGGCACCCAGGCAGAGGAGAGAGGTCCCGTAACAGAGAATCTGTCTTCATGTCAGCAGAGAATTAGTCTGCATGTCATAGCAGAGAATGAGGCTTCACGTCAGCCACCACTGCAACAGTCCATTGGCATATATTTAGGCCCAGCACACACACAGGCAGAGGAGAGAGGTCCCGTAACAGAGAATCTGGCTTCATGTCAGCAGAGAATCAGTCTGCATGTCATAGCAGAGAATGAGGCTTCACGTCAGCCACCACTGCAACAGTCCATTGGCATATATTTAGGCCCAGCACACACACAGGCAGAGGAGAGAGGTCCCGTAACAGAGAATCTGTCTTCATGTCAGCAGAGAATTAGTCTGCATGTCATAGCAGAGAATGAGGCTTCACGTCACCCACCACTGCAACAGTCCATTGGCATATATTTAGGCCTAGCACACAGGCAGAGCAGAGAGGTCCCGTAACAGACAATCTGGCTTCATGACAGCAGAGAATCAGTCTGCATGTCATAGCAGAGAATGAGGCTTCACGTCACCCACCACTGCAACAGTCCATTGGCATATATTTAGGCCTAGCACACAGGCAGAGCAGAGAGGTCCCGTAACAGACAATCTGGCTTCATGTCAGCAGAGAATCAGTCTGCATGTCATAGCAGAGAATGAGGCTTCACGTCACCCACCACTGCAACAGTCCATTGGCATATATTTAGGCCTAGCACACAGGCAGAGCAGAGAGGTCCCGTAACAGACAATCTGGCTTCATGTCAGCAGAGAATCAGTCTGCATGTCATAGCAGAGAATGAGGCTTCACGTCACCCACCACTGCAACAGTCCATTGGCATATATTTAGGCCTAGCACACAGGCAGAGCAGAGAGGTCCCGTAACAGACGATCTGGCTTCATGTCAGCAGAGAATCAGTCTGCATGTCATAGCAGAGAATCAGGCTTCACGTCAGCCACCACTGCAACAGTCCATTGTCATAAATTTAGGCCCAGCACCCAGGCAGAGGAGAGAGGTCCCGTAACAGACAATCTGGCTTCATGTCAGCAGAGAATTAGTCTGCATGTCATAGCAGAGAATCAGGCTTCATGTCAGCCACCACTGCAACAGTCCATTGGCATATATTTAGGCCTAGCACACAGGCAGAGGAGAGGTTCATTCAACTTTGGGTAGCATCGCAATATAATGGTAAAATGAAAATAAAAATAGGATTGAATGAGGAAGTGCCCTGGAGTCCAATAATATATGGTTATGGGGAGGTAGTTAATGTCTAATCTGGACAAGGGACGGACAGGTCCTGTGGGATCCATGCCTGGTTCATTTTTATGAACGTCAGCTTGTCCACATTGGCTGTAGACAGGCGGCTGCGTTTGTCTGTAATGACGCCCCCTGCCGTGCTGAATACACGTTCAGACAAAACGCTGGCTGCCGGGCAGGCCAGCACCTCCAAGGCATAAAAGGCTAGCTCTGGCCACGTGGACAATTTAGAGACCCAGAAGTTGAATGGGGCCGAACCATCAGTCAGTACGTGGAGGGGTGTGCACACGTACTGTTCCACCATGTTAGTGAAATGTTGCCTCCTGCTAACACGTTGCGTATCAGGTGGTGGTGCAGTTAGCTGTGGCGTGTTGACAAAAGTTTTCCACATCTCTGCCATGCTAACCCTGCCCTCAGAGGAGCTGGCCGTGACACAGCTGCCTTGGCGACCTCTTGCTCCTCCTCTGCCTTGGCCTTGGGCTTCCACTTGTTCCCCTGTGACATTTGGGAATGCTCTCAGTAGCGCGTCTACCAACGTGCGCTTGTACTCGCGCATCTTCCTATCACGCTCCAGTGCAGGAAGTAAGGTGGGCACATTGTCTTTGTAGCGTGGATCCAGCAGGGTGGCAACCCAGTAGTCCGCACAGGTTAAAATGTGGGCAACTCTGCTGTCGTTGCGCAGGCACTGCAGCATGTAGTCGCTCATGTGTGCCAGGCTGCCCAGGGGTAAGGACAAGCTGTCCTCTGTGGGAGGCGTATCGTCATCGTCCTGCCTTTCCCCCCAGCCACGCACCAGTGATGGACCCGAGCTGCGTTGGGTGCCACCCCGCTGTGACCATGCTTCATCCTCATCCTCCTCCACCTCCTCCTCATCCTCGTCCTCCTCGTCCTCCAGTAGTGGGCCCTGGCTGGCCACATTTGTACCTGGCCTCTGCTGTTGCAAAAAACCTCCCTCTGAGTCACTTCGAAGAGACTGGCCTGAAAGTGCTAAAAATGACCCCTCTTCCTCATCCTCCTCCTCCTCCTCCTGGGCCACCTCCTGTTCCATCATCGCCCTAAGTGTTTTCTCAAGGAGACATAGAAGTGGTATTGTAACGCTGATAACGGTGTCATCGCCACTGGCCATGTTGGTGGAGTACTCGAAACAGCGCAACAGGGCACACAGGTCTCGCATGGAGGCCCAGTCATTGGTGGTGAAGTGGTGCTGTTCTGTAGTGCGACTGACCCGTGCGTGCTGCAGCTGAAACTCCACTATGGCCTGCTGCTGCTCGCACAGTCTGTCCAGCATGTGCAAGGTGGAGTTCCACCTGGTGGGCACGTCGCATATGAGGCGGTGAGCGGGAAGGCCGAAGTTACGCTGTAGCGCAGACAGGCGAGCAGCGGCAGGATGTGAACGCCGGAAGCGCGAACAGACGGCCCGCACTTTATGCAGCAGCTCTGACATGTCGGGGTAGTTGTGAATGAACTTCTGCACCACCAAATTCAGCACATGCGCCAAGCAAGGGATGTGCGTCAAATTGGCTAGTCCCAGAGCTGCAACGAGATTTCGCCCATTATCACACACCACCAGGCCGGGCTTGAGGCTCACCGGCAGCAACCACTCGTCGGTCTGTTGTTCAATACCCCGCCACAACTCCTGTGCGGTGTGGGGCCTGTCCCCCAAACATATGAGTTTCAGAATGGCCTGCTGACGTTTACCCCGGGCTGTGCTGAAGTTGGTGGTGAAGGTGTGTGGCTGACTGGATGAGCAGGTGGAAGAAGAGGAGGAGGAAGCCGAGAAGGAGGAGGTGGCAACAGGAGGCAAAGAATGTTGCCCTGCGATCCTTGGCGGCGGCAGGACGTGCGCCAAACAGCTCTCCGCCTGGGGCCCAGCTGCCACTACATTTACCCAGTGTGCAGTTAGGGAGATATAGCGTCCCTGGCCGTGCTTACTGGTCCACGTATCTGTGGTTAGGTGGACCTTGCTACAGATGGCGTTGCGCAGTGCACACTTGATTTTATCGGATACTTGGTTGTGCAGGGAAGGCACGGCTCTCTTGGAGAAGTAGTGCCGGCTGGGAACAACATACTGTGGGACAGCAAGCGACATGAGCTGTTTGAAGCTGTCTGTGTCCACCAGCCTAAATGACAGCATTTCATAGGCCAGTAGTTTAGAAATGCTGGCATTCAGGGCCAGGGATCGAGGGTGGCTAGGTGGGAATTTACGCTTTCTATCAAATGTTTGTGAGATGGAGAGCTGAACGCTGGCGTGTGACATGGTTGAGACGCTTGGTGACGGAGGTGGTGGTGGTGGTGTTGGTGGTACATCCCCTGTTTGCTGGGCGGCAGGTGCCAACGTTCCTCCAGAGGCGGAGGAAGAGGCCGAGGCGGCAGCAGCAGAATAGGCCGAGGCGGCAGCAGCAGAAGAGGTAGCAGGGGGAGCCTGAGTGACTTCCTTGGTTTTAAGGTGTTTACTCCACTGCAGTTCATGCTTTGCATGCAGGTGCCTGGTCATGCAGGTTGTGCTCAGGTTCAGAACGTTAATGCCTCGCTTCAGGCTCTGATGGCACAGCGTGCAAACCACTCGGGTCTTGTCGTCAGCACATTGTTTGAAGAAGTGCCATGCCAGGGAACTCCTTGAAGCTGCCTTTGGGGTGCTCGGTCCCAGATGGCGGCGGTCAGTAGCAGGCGGAGTCTCTTGGCGGCGGGTGTTCTGCTTTTGCCCACTGCTCCCTCTTTTGCTACGCTGTTGGCTCGGTCTCACCACTGCCTCTTCCTCCGAACTGTGAAAGTCAGTGGCACGACCTTCATTCCATGTGGGGTCTAGGACCTCATCGTCCCCTGCATCGTCTTCCACCCAGTCTTGATCCCTGACCTCCTGTTCAGTCTGCACACTGCAGAAAGACGCAGCAGTTGGCACCTGTGTTTCGTCATCATCAGAGACATGCTGAGGTGGTATTCCCATGTCCTCATCATCAGGAAACATAAGTGGTTGTGCGTCAGTGCATTCTATGTCTTTCACCGCTGGGGAAGGGCTAGGTGGATGCCCTTGGGAAACCCTGCCAGCGGAGTCTTCAAACAGCATAAGAGACTGCTGCATAACTTGAGGCTGAGACAGTTTCCCTGGTATGCATGGGGGTGATGTGACAGACTGATGGGGTTGGTTTTCAGGCGCCATCTGTGCGCTTTCTGCAGAAGACTGGGTGGGAGATAATGTGAACGTGCTGGATCCACTGTCGGCCACCCAATTGACTAATGCCTGTACCTGCTCAGGCCTTACCATCCTTAGAACGGCATTGGGCCCCACCATATATCGCTGTAAATTCTGGCGGCTACTGGGACCTGAGGTAGTTGGTACACTAGGACGTGTGGATGTGGCAGAACGGCCACGTCCTCTCCCAGCACCAGAGGGTCCACTAACACCACCACGACCATGTCCACGTCCGCGTCCCTTACTAGATGTTTTTCTCATTGTTATGGTTCACCACAACAACAAATATATTATTTGGCCCAATGTATTGTATTCAAATTCAGCGGGATATAAATTTGAGGCCTAGTATTTAGGCGCTGGGTGACCGGTATGGATTTAGTGACAGAATTAGACTTGGAAATGCACAGAAGCGTGTGTGTGAAGTTATTCTGAATGACCCAATGTGCACCTTGAATATTATATACCCTTTTTGGGATAGATTTCAAATAGCTCTGATATAGCAGGAACCACTAAATTATGAAATTGCTAAATTGGGAATTGTACTTCAACCCAGAACAAAAAATGTGCTTTGACGGGCACTAAATAACTTTCCCAGCTACAACAGTACAGCGGTAACGAGAGATTTAGAGGGATTTAAATTTGAGGCCTAGTATTTAGGCGCTGGGTGACAGGTATGGGTTTAGTGACAGAATTAGACTTGGAAATACACAGTAGCGGGTGTGTGTGAAGTTATTCTGAATGACCCAATGTGCACCTTCAATATTATATACCCTTTTTGGGATAGATTTCAAATAGCTCTGATATAGCAGGAACCACTAAATTATGAAATTGCTAAATTGGGAATTGTACTTCAACCCAGAACAAAAAATGTGCTTTGACGGACACTAAATATCTTGCCCAGCAACAACAGTACAGCGGTGGGTAACGAGAGATTTAGAGGGATTTAAATTTGAGGCCTAGTATTTAGGCGCTGGGTCACCGGTATGGATTTAGTGACAGAATTAGACTTGGAAATGCACAGAAGCGTGTGTGTGAAGTTATTCTGAATGACCCTATGTGCACCTTCAATATTATATACCCTTTTAGGGATAGATTTCAAATAGCTCTGATATAGCAGAAACCACTAAATTATGAAATTGCTAAATTGGGAGTTGTACTTCAACCCAGAACAAAAAATGTGCTTTGACGGACACTAAATATCTTGCCCAGCAACAACAGTACAGCGGTGGGTAACGAGAGATTTAGAGGGATTTAAATTTGAGGCCTAGTATTTAGGCGCTGGGTCACCGGTATGGATTTAGTGACAGAATTAGACTTGGAAATGCACAGAAGCGTGTGTGTGAAGTTATTCTGAATGACCCTATGTGCACCTTCAATATTATATACCCTTTTAGGGATAGATTTCAAATAGCTCTGATATAGCAGAAACCACTAAATTATGAAATTGCTAAATTGGGAATTGTACTTCAACCCAAAACAAAAAATGTGCTTTGACGGACACTAAATATCTTGCCCAGCAACAACAGTACAGTGGTGGGTAACGAGAGATTTAGAGGGATTTAAATTTGAGGCCTAGTATTTAGGCGCTGGGTCACCGGTATGGATTTAGTGACAGAATTAGACTTGGAAATGCACAGAAGCGTGTGTGTGAAGTTATTCTGAATGACCCTATGTGCACCTTCAATATTATATACCCTTTTAGGGATAGATTTCAAATAGCTCTGATATAGCAGAAACCACTAAATTATGAAATTGCTAAATTGGGAATTGTACTTCAACCCAGAACAAAAAATGTGCTTTGACGGACACTAAATATCTTGCCCAGCAACAACAGTACAGCGGTGGGTAACGAGAGATTTAGAGGGATTTAAATTTGAGGCCTAGTATTTAGGCGCTGGGTCACCGGTATGGATTTAGTGACAGAATTAGACTTGGAAATGCACAGAAGCGTGTGTGTGAAGTTATTCTGAATGACCCTATGTGCACCTTCAATATTATATACCCTTTTAGGGATAGATTTCAAATAGCTCTGATATAGCAGAAACCACTAAATTATGAAATTGCTAAATTGGGAATTGTACTTCAACCCAGAACAAAAAATGTGCTTTGACGGACACTAAATATCTTGCCCAGCAACAACAGTACAGCGGTGGGTAACGAGAGATTTAGAGGGATTTAAATTTGAGGCCTAGTATTTAGGCGCTGGGTGACAGGTATGGGTTTAGTGACAGAATTAGACTTGGAAATACACAGTAGCGGGTGTGTGTGAAGTTATTCTGAATGACCCAATGTGCACCTTCAATATTATATACCCTTTTTGGGATAGATTTCAAATAGCTCTGATATAGCAGGAACCACTAAATTATGAAATTGCTAAATTGGGAATTGTATTTCAACCCAGAACAAGAAATGTGCTTGAACGGACACTAAATAACTCGCCCAGCTACAGCACTAGGGACAGATTTAGCTGGATATAAATTTGAGGCCTAGTATTTAGGCGCTGGGTGACCGGTATGGATTTAGTGACAGAATTAGACTGGGATATGGCCAAAAAATGAACAGACTATTGCTGGTTAAATGCACTTGGTGTGACAGCTTCACCCTGATGTAGGCTTTAGCCAAAAAACAACCACACCATTGAGGGTTAAATGCACTTGGTGACAGGCGCAGCTTGCCCCTGATTTTGTATATGGCCAAAAAATGAACAGACTATTGCTGGTTAAATGCACTTGGTGTGACAGCTTCACCCTGATGTAGGCTTTAGCCAAAAAACAACCACACCATTGAGGGTTAAATGCACTTGGTGACAGGCGCAGCTTGCCCCTGATTTTGTATATGGCCAAAAAATGAACAGACTATTGCTGGTTAAATGCACTTGGTGTGACAGCTTCACCCTGATGTAGGCTTTAGCCAAAAAACAACCACACCATTGAGGGTTAAATGCACTTGGTGACAGGCGCAGCTTGCCCCTGATTTTGTATATGGCCAAAAAATGAACAGACTATTGCTGGTTAAATGCACTTGGTGTGACAGCTTCACCCTGATGTAGGCTTTAGCCAAAAAACAACCACACCATTGAGGGTTAAATGCACTTGGTCGCAGCTTGTGCTGGCGCACCACAAGACACAAAATGGCCGCCGATCACCCCAGAAAAATGAGACTGACAAACGGTCTGTGCAGCCTAAAAACAGTGAGCAATTGAGGATCAGCAGCTCAATGATCCACAGCTGCAGATCGATCAGTTAATCAAGTCCTTTGGAGGAGTTAATCTGCCTAATCTCGCCCTACTGTCGCAGCCGCAACCTCTCCCTACGCTAATCAGAGCAGAGTGACGGGCGGCGCTATGTGACTCCAGCTTAAATAGAGGCTGGGTCACATGGTGCTCTGGCCAATCACAGCCATGCCAATAGTAGGCATGGCTGTGATGGCCTCTTGGGGCAAGTAGTATGACGCTTGTTGATTGGCTGCTTTGCAGCCTTTCAAAAAGCGCCAAGAAAGCGTCACAAAAGCGCGAAGAAAGCGACGAACACCGAACCCGAACCCGGACTTTTACGAAAATGTCCGGGTTCGGGTCCGTGTCACGGACACCCCAAAATTCGGTACGAACCCGAACTATACAGTTCGAGTTCGCTCATCCCTAATATACAGCTTTCATATTTTATTACCAAAAAAAAGACTTTATTGGCAATCTACAAGATCTGTATTAGGCTTAGTTCACACAAACGTGTGTGATCTGTGGCCGTATTGCGGCCCGCAAATCGCGGGCCGCAATACACGGTCACAGTTCCGTGTGCATTCCGCATCACGGATGCGGACCCATTCACTTCAATGGGTCCGCAAATCCGGAATCGCGGAACGGCCACACAGGACCCCTCGGAAGCACTATGGAGTGCTTCCGTGGGGTTACGTCCCGTACCTCCATTCCGCAAAACGATAGAACATGTCCTATCTTTTAGCGGAACAAGCGGATCGCGGACCCATTAAAGTGAATTGGTCCGCGATCCGATGCGGCTGACATACGGCCGACGATCGTGCATTGCGGCCCGCTATTTGCGGGCCGCAGCAGGAGCACGGGTCACACACGTTCGTGTGAACTCGGCCTTAGTCAGTGTGCAATTTAGGGTATAAATACACCCATCATTTTCTGTGGTTTGAAATACACACTTTATTTTTATTTATTTTAAAACAATATTTTCCAGATCTGCAAGTGTTAAATTCAAGTTTAATATATACAGCTTTCATATTCTGTTACCAAAAAAAGACTTTTTGGGCAATCTACAACATCTGTATTAGTCAGTGTGCAATTTAAGGTAGAAATACACCCATCATTTTCTGGGATTTTAAAAACACGCTATTTTTTTAAAAAAAAACTGTATTTTCCAGATCTGCAAGTGTTAAATTTAAGTTTAATATATACAGCTTTCATAATCTGTTAGCAAAAAAATACATTTTTGTCAATCTACAGCATCTGTATTAGTCAGTGTGCAATTTAAGCTAGAAATACACCCATCATTTTCTGTGGTTTGAAAAACACAATTGTTTTTCAAAAAAACTGTATTTTCCATATCTGCAAGTGTTAAATTCATGTTTAATATATACAGATTTCATATGTTATTACCAAAAAAGACTTTTTGGGCAATCTACAACATCTGTATTAGTCAGTGTGCAATTTAAGGAAGAAATACACCTATCATTTTCAGTGGTTTGAAAAACACACATTTTTTTCAAAAAATAGTATTTTCAAGATCTGCAGGTGTTAAATTCAAGTTTAATATATGCAGCTTTCATATTCTGTTACCAAAAAAGACTTTTTGGGCAATCTACTACAACATCTGTATTAGTCAGTGTGCAATTTAAGCTAAAAATACACCCATCATTTTCTGGGGTTTTAAAAACACGCCTTTTTTTGACAAAAAACACTATTTTCAGGCCTTACAGCATCAGCACCTGTGAAATTATAGGCTTATATACTGCTGTCAAATTCAGTTGTTAAACAAACGCTCGTTTGGGCACAAAAAATTTAGTTGGCAGCCTTTGATGTAGATGTCATTGTGAGATACACCCTTAATACATTTGGGTTACATTCAGAGATTTTAGATACCGTCATTTGGTGCACCAATAATTAATTCAGCCCTACACTGGTTCAGGCAATGCGAGATACAACCTGTACATACAGGGGTTTGAATCAGGTATTAGATATACAGCTATTTGAAATATAGCCATTTTGGGCAAAGAAATATTGAATTCAGGCATACAGTGGTTCAGACAGTGTGAGATACTCCCTCTACATACAGGGGTTTGATTCAGGGATTTGAAATACAGCCATTTGAAATACAGCCATTTTGGGCAAAACAGTGATTTGAACCCAGCCTTAAATGTGGGACAAAAATGTGATGTGAACTAGCGGTGCATTGTACAGTTAGTAAAAAAACATACTCGCTTGCTCCCCGCCGCTCCGTGATCTTTCAGTCCCCATTCTGGCCTCATACTGGTGTCCCCAAGCAGCACATGGGCACCCAGAGTAGTGTGGCATCAGATGGATAGGGGGCCTATAAGGCAGGGCAACAGATAAGTAGGGGGCAGACAGGACAGGACTGGGGGGGGGGGCTTCTGAAAGGACAGCAGATGAATGCAGCTGGGGGGGGGCAAAGGACAGCAGATGAATGCAGCTGGGGGGGGGCAAAGGACAGTAGATGAATGCAGCTGGGGGGCAAAGGACAGCAGATGAATGCAGCTGTGGGGGGCAAAGGACAGCAGATGAATGCAGCCGGGGGCTACATGAGATGCAGGACAGCTAGGGTTGGCAGGGAAAAGCCTGGAATGTATGGGCTCCTGATAGTGACAGGCACAGCATCTTCCTTCTGCAGCACTTCCTGTCTCCCCTCTCCCTCCTGTTACTGCCGACTACAGAGCAGTCTCTGTAGCAGAAGCTGGGCTGTACTAATAGTTAGGAGAGGGGGGGAGGAGACAGGATCTCCCTGTAGCACACTGTACTGAGCCCTGGCTGCACTATTAAGCAGCCAGGCTCCTCTATTAATGGTCCATGCTGATGGGCAGGGCTTAGCTCCCTGCTCTGCTCTGAGGCCATTCTAAAGCAACCAGTGAAGTGAATGTAGAGGGGGTGTGGCCAGTCTGACTGTTTACTACTGCTCCGGGCCCCTTGTCAGCCCGGGCCCCGAAGCAGCTGCTTCCCTGGTAGGTACACCACTGGTGTGAGATACTCCCTCTACATACAGTGGTTTGATTCAGGCATTTAAAATACAGCCATTTTGGGCATAGAAATATTTACTTCAGGCCTACACTGGTTCAGGCCCTGTGAGATACTCCCTTTATATACTGTCGTTCTATTCTACTATTAATTAAACACCCATCTTGGGCAAGATCCTAAATTTGAAAAATATGAGGAAAGCGGCAAATAAGTGACGTGGCCCAGGTCGTGGTGCTGCTGGTGGAGCTCCTGTTGCAGGGAGAGGATGTGGTCGATCTGTGCCAGCTACACGCACAAGTGAAACCCCTTCCTCAGGTGCGAGTAGGCGACAAAACCTGCAGCGGTATTTGGTTGTGCCTAATGCTGCTCTATGAATGGTGAGGCCTGAACATGTACAGGCGATAGTAGATTGGGTTGCTGACAGTGGATCCAGTTGCTTCACATTGTCTCCCAACCAGTCTCCTGCTAAAAGACCACAGTTGGTGTCCATCAGTCTTTCACCTCACCCCCTTGCAAATCAGCCAAGCAGTCTGAGCCCCAAGTCATGCAGCAGTTTCCCAGGGCCATCCACCTAGCCCTGCCCCAGAAGTGGAAGAGAGTGCACCGATGCCCAACCACTTATCTTTCAAGATGAGTACATGGGAGGACCATTGCAGCACATCTCGTATGATGACGAAACACAGGTGTTAACTGCTGGGGCTTTCGAAAGTGTGCAGACCGACAAGGAAGGCAGGGGTGAAGACTGGGTGGAAGATGATGTGGAGGACGATGAGGTCCTCGAACCCACATGGAATCAAGGTCATGCGAGTGATCTATGTAGTTTGGAAGAAGAGGCGGTGGTCACGCAGAGCCACCAGCACAGCAGAAGAGGGAGCAGGGTGCAAAAGCGCAGCGGCCGTCCTCTAGACAGTACGCCTCCTACTGCCCACCGCAGCAATGGACCGAGCACATCAAAGCCAGCTCCAAGGAGTTCCCTGGCGTTGCAGTTCTTCAGACAATGTACTGATGACAAGACACGAGTGGTTTGCACGCTGTGCAATCACAGCCTGCAGCGAGGCATAAATGTTCTCAACCTGAGCACAACCTGCATGACCAGGCATTTAAGTGTAAAGCACGAGCTGCAGTGAAGTAGACACCTCAAAAACCAAGAAAGGTCTCTGGCTCCTCCTGCTTCCTCTTCTGCTGCAGTCGCGGCCTCTTCATCCACCTCTGGAGTGACAGTGCCACCTGGCACCCCACAAACAGAGGATCTGCCAGCAACCCCAACACCTGGGTCACCAAGCATCTCCACAATGTCCCACGGAAGCGTTCAGCTCTCCATATCCCAAACGCTGGAGAGGAAGAGGAAGTACCCCCCTACCCACCCGTGATCCCTAAGCCTGAATGCCAGCATTTCTTATTTACTGGCCTTTAAAATGCTGTCATTTCGTATGGTGGAGACGGATAGTTTTAAAAGCCTTATGGCGGTGCCTGTCCCACAGTACGACGTGCCCAGCCACCACTACTTTTCAAGGCGAGACATCCCTTCCCTGCACAACCAAGTAGGGGACAAAATCAGGTGTGCACTGCGCAACGCCATCTGTGGCAAGGTGCACCTGACTATGGATACGTGGACCAGTAAGCATGGTCAGGGACGTTATATCTCCATAACAGCACACTGGGTAAATGCAGTGGCAGCTGGGCCTGAGGCGCATAGCAGTTTGGCGCATGTCCTTCCACCACCGAGGATTGCAGGGCGCTTCAGTTTGCCTCCTGTTGCTTCCTCCTCCTACTCTGCTTCCTCATCCTCTACCAGCTCCTCATCCGGACAGCGTAACACCTTCACCACCAACTTCAGCACAGCCAGGGGTAAATGACAGCAGGCAGTTTTAAAACATATCTGTTTGGGGGACAAACCCTACACCACGCAGGAGCTGTGGACAGGCCTTGAATAATAGACCGATGAGTGGTTTGTGCCAGTCAGCCTCAAGCCCGACCTGGTGGTGTGCGATAATGGGCAAAATCTCGTAGCAGCTCTGGGACTAGTCGGTTTGACGCACATCCCTTGCCTGGCGCATGTGCTGAATTTGGTGGTGCAGAGATTCCTTAAAAATTACCCCGACATGTCAGAGCTGCTGCATAAAGTGCGGGCCGTCTGTGCGCGCTTTCGGCGTTCTCACCCCGCTGCTGCTCGCCTGTCAGCGCTGCAGCGTAACTTCGGCCTTCCCGCTCACTGCCTTATATGCGACGTGCTCATAAGATGGAACTCCACCTTGCACATGCTGGCCAGACAATGCGAGCAGCAGCAGGCGATAGTGGAGTTTCAGCTGCACCACGCATGGGTGAGTCGCTCGGCAGAACAGCTCCACTTCACCACCAATGACTGGGCCTCCATGCGAGACCTGTGTTCCTTGTTGCGCTGTTTCGAGTACTCCACCAACATGGCCAGTGCCGATCCCTATCCCACTTCTATGCCTCCTTGAAAAAACGCTCCTGGCGATGATGGAAGAGGATGTGGCACAGGAGTAGCAGGAGGATTTTGTAGGGTTTCCGGTCAGTCATTCCCAAGTGGCTCTGAGGGTGGGTTCCTGCACCCACAAACCCAAGGTGCACAATTGTCCAGCCAGGGCACAGTTCAGGAGGATGACGAGGTGGAGGATGAGGAGATGGAGGAGGAGGAACCATGTTCACAGAAGGGTGGCACCCAGACCAGCTCATGGCCATTACTGGTGCGTGGATGGGGGGATACAGAGGACACAGACCATACACCTCCCACAGAGGACAGATTTTCATTGCCTCTGGGCAGCCTGGCACACATGAGCGATTACATGCTGCAGGGCCAAGTTGCCCACATTCTAACTTGTGCTGATTACTGGGTGGCCACGCTGCTGGATCCCCATTTCAAGGACAATGTACAATCCTTATTTTTTTATTTATTTAACAACTTTAGTGGTATATAAAACAAATCCACAAAGAAGAGAGTTACAGTAGACACTCAATATAGTTAATACCTTTTTTTTTTCCTCTTTCTTCCCCCAGCCCCTCCCTTCAGAGGAAAGAGAGAATAAGAGGAGAGGGAGTGAGAAATAAAAAAGAAAAAAAGTTTTTGTGAAAAAAATTACAATCAATTCAATCTTCCAGCCATCCCATATCTTAATCCACTTCTCATCTACATCTCTCTGCCTATAAAGGATCTGTTCATAATTTTTTGCCTTATTAACTAGATTTATCCACGTGTTTAACTCTGGAGTATGACGAGCAAACCAGCTCCAGCTGATCAAGATTCTAGCTAATAAAAGTATTCTACCTAAAAGGATCTTTTGATATTTGTGGCTGCTTATTATGGAGAAATCGTTCAGCAAGAACAATTGTGGCTCAAAGGGGATCCGTATTTTCAGTCTGTAAATAAGAAAATTGTTGATGCCATTCCAATATTCTCTAAGTTCTGGACAAGTCCAGAACATATGCAGGTAATCCGCACCTAGGGTATCACATCTGGGGCACTTGGAGTTATCTCTTAACCCGCATTTGTTTAGCCATATAGGGGTAACATATAAACTATGATAGATATTAAACTGTACTGAAACATGGTTGAAGTTATGGGATAGTGAGCCTAAATTAGTAAAAATATTCCCCCACCCTTCTAATTGTATACTTGGACAGTCCAACTCCCAGGCCTTTTGTCCCGGCGATTGTGTATCACAAAACCGTGCCGTAATAATTTATATATATTTGTAGTCTTCATTCTTAAAGGTGTCATCGCTATCCAATCGCTTAAGAAACTGGAACTATCTATATCCAATAGTGATTTATCATCCAAACTAAAAATAGTGCTGACCGCAACTGAAGATACCTAAACCAAGAGAGGTTTTCTACATGATGTGATAAATCCATAAACGACTTAATCTCTCTATCCTTAACTACTTGTGAAATATAAAGAATCCTATTCTTTTTCCAAAATGTATCCATTGCTATACCATCTAAAATCTGTAGGTGGACATTATGCCAAAGAAGCGTGAATATAAGTGAACCCTTTACCCCCAATCATATTCTAGTAGTAGCCTACATTTTAGAAAGTAATTTTGTAGTCTCTTTATAGTCCTGATCTCGACTAATCAATTGTCCAGATTCCAAAAGTGTAAATATGTTATTATATGAATAACTCCCTACTAGGCTACTTAAAAGTTCACTGTTTTTCCATTCGTAACACATCCATAATTGAGCGGCAATAAGGTAACCTTTGAAGTAGTGGAGATTTAAACCCCCACACTCCAATGGTTTATATAGATATTCCAATTTTAGCCTCACTCATTTTCTTTCCCAGACAAGATCATTGATTATTCTTTCCATGGGTTTAAAGTATTTATCTTATATCCAAATAGGTGTATTCCTGAGAATATACAGGAATTGTGGTAGAATCACCATCTTGACCAGTGAGACTCGGTCGGCTCTAGATAGGGGGAGTTTCAATTAAATCCCTATTTTGGCTCTATTTTTCAATATTAATGGGATCAGGTTGAGTTGGACAAAGTTTTCAACCTTGGGCAATATCATCATGCCCAGGTATTGAAGAGTGTCAACAACATCCAACTGGGTTATCAAGGCCTCCTTATGGGGTAACGGGTCTATTGGCATCAAACTGGTCTTCAACCAGTTTATGTGAAGACCAAATACCTCACCAAATAATTTAACCATTCGAATAATTCTTGGGAGAGTTATTTCCGTGTGGTCTATAAAAAAAAGAACATCATCCGCATATAGGGAGATACGATCTTCCACTCCTAATGTTCCAAATCCTTTAATTTGATCATCCTGCCTAATGGCCAGAGCTAGGGGCTCGATGTAGATGTTGAATAACAGTGGAGATAGTGGACAGCCCTGGTGAGTACCTCTGTTTAGATCAAAGCTAGTAGTCAGCATCCCATTAATACTCAGCTTTGCCGTAGGGGATCTGTACAGTAATTTAAGGATGTTTATAAACCTCTCCCCAAAGCCCATCCTGGCCAGAACCTGCCACAGGAAGTGCCACTCTACCCTGTCAAAGGCCTTGGAGGCATCCAGTGACAGGATGGAGCGGGCGGCCCCCCCAGGGGCCTGTATATTGGCAAAGAGCCAATGAAGATTGTGACGAGTGCCCTTATTTTAAATGAAGCCATTCTAGTCCGGGTGGACAATGGAAGGAATGACCCTAGAGAGCCTTGTGGCCAAAATCCTTGCCAGGAGCTTTACATCTGCATTAAGCAGTGAAATTGGTCTATAAGATCCCAAGTCTGTGGAATCCTTGCCTTTTTTTGGAATTAATGTTATTACAGCTTCCATCGTTGAGTCTGGCAGTTTCCCATATTCCACCGATTCAGCAAAGACCCCCAACAATCTAGGAAGAATAATCTCCCTATGTTTACTGTAAAAATCATATGGGAGTCCGTCTGAACCGGGGGTGGAGTTACCCGAGCATAATTTAATTGCCCCTCAAGTTCCTGAATGGAGAAGTCTACCTCAAGTGCTTTCTTTTGGGCCATGGTAATAGTTGGGAAAACAATGCCATTGAGATAGGAATCCATCATTTCATCTGTAATCTTACATTCAGCTTTGTAAAGATCTGAAAAGCTTTCTCTATAGATTTTTGTCCACTAACCATCCTACCATTGGCCAGTTGGATATTATCTATTTATTTTTTGGATTCCTGGCTCGAAATCACTCTAGATAGAAGTTTCCCGGGTCTCCCTGACTCTGTAAAATATTTTGGACCTTTAAAAAATAGGCTTTGTTGTCTTGTGTAGTCTTCTGCATATTTTCCCTATTTTCCTCTGTCTTGTTTATATAAAAGGAATGTGTAGCTGAGGACGCTAGTTCTTCTATGTTTTTTTCAGTTTTTTCCCATACTCCTTTCTCAGGTTCGCAATGTTACTGACCATTATTCCCCTTATGTAGGCCTTAAAGGTATCCCATACCACCTGGATTTTTGCTGAACCATAGTTAGTATCCCAAAATCAGTTAATGTCCTTTTGTATTATTTTGTGTCTCTTTATTACTGATAACCAATAAGGGTTTAGTCTGAATGGGGCCTCTATATTTTTATCATGAGTCAGACAAAGTTCAAATAGTAGAGGCAAATGGTCCGAGAATGACCTTGTCTCGTACTTCATTCGTTTTACATATCTCACATATTTTCTATTCATCAAGGCAAGGTCTATTCTAGACATGGATTTACCTGATTTACAGAAGTATTGGAATGCATTGTAAAAGGGATTAGACCCCCAAAAGTTGAAGTCCCGAAGTGGGACAAAAAATAAAGTGAAAAAAAAGTTGAAAAAATAAAGTTTTCCCACCAAAAATTAAAAGTTTAAAGTAAAAATAAACAAAAATGTAATTTTCCCCAAATAAGGTATTAGGTATCACCGCGTCCATATCGACCAGCTCTATAAACATATCACATGACCTAACCCCTTAGATGAACACCGTAAAAAATAAAAAATGCTAAATAAACCATTTTTTTGTCACCTTACATCAGTAAGTACAACAGCAAGAGATCAAAAAGGCGTTTGCCCACCAAAATAGAACCAATCTAACCGTCACCTCATCTCACAAAAAATGAGCCCCTACCTGAGACAATCGTCCAAAAAATAAAAAAAATATGGCTCAGAATATGGAGACACTAAAACATCATTTTTTTTGTTTTAAAAAAGCTGTTATTGTGTAAAACAGGGATGTCAAACTCGTGGCCCTCCAGCTGTTGCAAAACTACAACTCCCATCATGCCTGGGCATACTACAGCTATCAGGGAATGATGGGAGTTGTAGTTTTGCAACATCTGGAGGGCCATGAGTTTGACATCCATGGTGTAAAAGTTACATAAATCAAAAAAGTATACATATTAGGTATTGCCACATCCGTATATACCGGCTCTATAAAAATATCACATGACCTAACCCCTCAGATGAACACCGTAAAAAATAAAAACTGTGCTAAATAAACCATTTTTTGTCACCTTACATCACAAAAAGTGTAACAGCAAGCAATCAAAAAGTCATCTCATCCGGCAAAAAATAAGACCCTAATCGCCAAAAGAATTAAAAAACTATGGCTCTCAGAATATGGAGACACTAAAATATGTTTTTTTTTTTTTTTCATAAATGATATTATTGTGTAAAACTTACATAAATTAAAAAAAAGTATAGATATTAGGTATTGCCGCATCCGTATCTACCGGCTATATAAAAATATCACACGACCTAACCCCTCAGATGAACACCGTAAAAAAATTTAAATAAAAACTGTGCTAAATAAACCATTTTTTGTCACTTTACATCACAAAAAGTGTAATATCAAGCGATCAAAAAGTCACACGCACCCCAAAATAGTGCCAATAAAATCGTCATCTCATCCTGCAAAAATCATACCCTACCCAAGGTAATCGCCCAAAAACTGAAAAAATTATGGCTCTCAGACTATGGAAACACTAAAACATGATTTTTTTTGCTTCAAAAATGAAATCATTGTGTAAAATTTACATAAATAAATAAAAAGTATATATATTAGGTATCGCAGCATCCGTAATAACTTGGTCTATTAAAATATCACATGACCTAACTCCTCAGGTGAATACTGTAAAAAAATTAAAAAAAAACGGTGTAAAAAAAGCCATTTTTTGTCACCTTACATCACAAAAAGTGTAATAGCAAGCGATCAAAAACTCAAAAAAGTGAAATTTTGAAATGTTATCTCTATTTTCCTTTAATTCTTGTGGAACACCTAAAGGGTTAACAATGTTTGTAAAATCTGTTTTGAATACCTTGAGGAGTGTATTTTATAGAATGGGGTAATTTTGGGTGGTTTCTATTATGTAAGCCTTGCAAAGTGACTTCAGACCTGATCTGGTCCCTAAAAATTGGGTTTTTGAAAATTTCTGAAAAATGTCAAGATTTGCTTCTAAACTTCTAAGCCTTGTAACATCCCCAAAAAATAAAATATAATTCCCAAAATGATCCAAACATTAAGTAGACATATGGGGAATGTAAAGTAATAACTATTTTTGGAGGTATTACTATGTATTATAGAAGTAGAGAAATTAAAACTTGGAAATGTGCAATTTGTTTACAAATTTTTGGTAAATTCTTATTTTTTTATAAATAAAAAAGTTTTTTTTTTACTTCTTTTTATCAGTGTCATGAAGTACAATATGTGACGAAAAAACAATCTCAGAATGGCCTGGATAAGTCACAGTGTTTTAAAGTTATCAGCACTTAAAGTGACACTGGTCAGATTTGCAAAAAATGGCCAAGTCCTTAAGGTGAAATAGGGCTGAGTCCTTAAGAGGTTAATGTCCCTTTCTCTTAACCTCTTTTTAACAGTCATAAACGAGCGTCTCTTTTCTTAAATATCTTTTGAAAAATCGGGAAAGAAGGCCAGTCTGTTCCCATCATATAAAACAGGGGGGCCTTCCCTCGCACTTTTTAATACCTTATCTCTGTCCCTTGAAACCAGCATCTTAACAAGGAATGTCCATAGTTGGCTCCCAGGGATTGGTTTGCCACCTGGGACCTGATGGTCTCTTTCTACCAAAAACAAAGGGGAAAAATGCTCTCTCCCAAAATTTTCAAGAATCATCGTCTGTATAAATTGGGTAGGGTTCTTATCTTCCGCACCCTCTGGGATCCCCAGAGATCACGTTATATCTTCGTGATCTATCTTCGAGGTCCACTACCTTTCTTTTAAGGAGATTAAAATCTGTCCTCAAGGTGGACATCTCAGTGTTTATTTTTTGGGATTCATTCTGTATAGTAGCCATGGAGCTCTCCACATTGTTAAAGGGTTTCTATCACCTTATTTTGACCTAATTAGCTCTCAGACACTAGCGATCTGCTAGTGTCTGATCTACCTAACAATGCTATTCTCATACCTTTGTTTGGATCCGTTTTGCTAAAAAACTAATTTATATTGATATGCTAATGAGCCTCTAGGTGCTATGGGGGGCGTCTTTTCAGCACCTAGAGGTTCCGTCTACTCACACTAAATGCCGCCCAGCTCGTCCGTCAAGCCCGCCCATCTCCTCTGGAATGCGATCCTCCTTCTGAGCCAGCGGACGAATTCTCGCACCTGCGCCGTTCACTTCTGTCTTCGGCGCAGGTGCAGTAAGTGAAGGTCGCTCTCCTGATACCGGCTTCCTCACTGTGACGTAGCCGGTGCAGGCGCAGTGAGGAATCCGGCACCAGGATTGCGTCATTCACTCACTGCGCCGAAGACAGAAGTGAACAGCGCAGGCGCGTGATTTCGGCAGTGATGTGGCGGACCGTGCTATCAATCAAGAGGACCTGGGCGGGCACAACACTGTACCTGAGCGGAATACAGGGTGAGTGGACGTTGCCTCTAGGTGCTGATTTTATGCCCACGTAGCACCTAGAGGCAAATTAGCATATAATGAAAGTGCTTTTTTATCTTAAACGGCTGCAGGGACTAACGTTAGAAACATACTGTTATGTAGTGCTGACATTAGCACATAATGGTATTTCTGGTGATAGAAACCCTTTAACTCTATCTCGTATTTTTGACAAATCGTCTCTAATCAGTCCCACATCGGCTTGGATTGACCCGAGTTGGGTTGTGATGACTTGTATTAAATCCCAGTTCTGTTTTACTGCCAATAGTATTTATTTTAGTAGGGAAGAGTTGGAATTAGACATATCTTCTCCCTTTGTTCCCTCTTCCCCTTGAAGGTACCCAGGGACTTTTTGTGGTTCTGTATCCATCACCTCAGAGTTGTCAGTTCTTTTGGCGCTAGTGTCCTTTTGTCTGCCTCTTGTATTAACCCTTGGGGACCTTAAGAATTGATCTATTTTTGTTCCTTCAAAGGATTTAGTCGCCGGTTTCTGGCCTGAAAGGTCTGCAGAACGCCTACTAGCTTTTGGGGCCATTCCGCATTCCTCTTTTTTTCCTTCCTTTTCTTTCTTTTTTTCTTTTCCTTCCCTTATCTCCCCTTCTCCTTATTTCCCTTCCCCCCCCCCTTTCTCTCCTCTCTCCCTCTCTCTCCTCCTCTCCTCCTCTCCTCCTTTCTTCCTCTCCTCCTTCTTTCCTTTTTTTTCCCCTTTTCTTTTCTTCTTTGCCCTCTTTCTCCCCCCCTCTTTTTTCTGCTTTCTTCCCCCCCTTGTGTTAGTTTGGTTGCTTTGTTAGTTGATTAGTAGATGAAAAAAATGTGAGAACAATAAAAGAACAGTCTCACCAGTCTTTGCTCTTCAGCCTCCATATGGACCCACCTGAAGGCCGCTCAGGTATATACACAGGAAGACCACCCGGTCCCGGAACAGCTGGAGGTGCAATGGAACAGCTGGAAGAGACCACTGGAGGTGCAGCGGTGCAGCCGGAGGAGATCACCAGGGGAAGCAGCCGACCAAGATCCAATGGACGGTGGAAAAAGCCCAGGGCACCAGACACAGAGAGGACTCGGCAGGAGGAGAGGGACGCCGCTGCAACCAGCCAGCATGGCGGCGCGAGGGAACCAGGAGACGCCGACAAGCAGGCCCCGAGGGACCAGGTACCAAGGACCCGAGCCGATCAGCCGGCCGCACCGTACCGGACACCGCCAGCCAAGGAAGCAGAGGAAGCAGAGGGCAGAGACAGACGAGGGGAGACGAAGCAGACCCCAAGGGGAAAATCTACAATCCAGTTGGGATGGGAAGGAGGAGCAACAGAAGGGACAGACACCTCTAGCAGGCAGACAAGCATGGCTGGATCGGGGACCAGGACTACAGCAGGAGTCCCCGGGTCTAGGGTAGCAGGGTAGCAGGAGAGGCAGCAGAGACGCTGAGAGCAGCAGGGGTAGCCGAGCCACGGGAGGAGGGAAGAGAGTGATGTACTACGTCATCACGTCAGCTCCCCGTTACAAAGACAAGTACCGTCCTTAATTCCGTCACTGGAGTGTGACCGTAAGATCCCCGAGTACAAGCGCACGCTGGTAGACGTGCTGCTGGTGGTATTTCCACCTGACAGCGGGGTCACAATAGAAGCACAAGGTGAAGGCAGAGGAAGAGGTCGCCAACGCAGCTGGGGCACCGCCAGCACCTCAGAAGGCAGAGTTAGCATGGCTGAAATGTGGAAAAGCTTTGTCAGCACGCCACAACAACCAGCACCACCAGCTGATATGGAACGTCTTAGCAGGAGGCAGCATTTCACCAACAAGGTGGAGCAGTATGTGTGCACACTCCTACACGTACTGAATGATGGGTCTGCCCCCTTCAACTTATGGTGCTCCAAATTGGGCACATGGCCTGAGCTTGCCCTTTACGCCTTGGAGCTGCTGGCCTGCCCTGCAGCCAGTGTTTAATCTGAACATGTGTTTAGCACAGCAGGGGGCGTAATCACAGACAAGCGCAGCCGCCTGTCCACAGCCAATGTGGGCAAGCT
This sequence comes from Bufo gargarizans, assembly GCF_014858855.1. NCBI lineage: Eukaryota > Metazoa > Chordata > Amphibia > Anura > Bufonidae > Bufo > Bufo gargarizans. The sequence continues at coordinate 264,586,664 of NC_058082.1, read as the reverse complement.
CACGTTTATTAAAATGAACCAAGCATGGATCCCTCAGAACTTGTCCGTACCTTGTGCAGAATATAAATGTATACCGTCACTTAGCAGCCATTGTTATACTGCAGCGCAATTGTTCATGTTTGTATTTTGGATATTTCACACTCTTTTGGAGTGTACCTTAATTTTACAAAATGAAATTAAAACCAAAAACCTGTGTTGGCTATCTCGTCCTCCTCCACCACCACTTCCACCTACTCCACTACGTCCACCGCCTACTCAAACTCCTACTTCATATGGAACTCCACCTCATAAATCCACTAGTGGACCGGTAAAAAAAAAATGTAAAAAATTGTCAGTTACATTTTATGGTGAAATTAACTAATTTTGGGGTGTATAGTACCACTGCTATACCTTGTAGACAGGTTAAAAAATTAAAATAAATTGTCGGTTACATTTTATGGTGAAATTAACACATTTTTGGGTGTAATAAACCCCTCCTCTACCTAGTTGACAGCTTAATAAATTTCAATAATTTTTCTGTTACATTCTTGGGTTGACATTATACAATTTTAGATGTGAATAAACATCTGCTATGCATAGGTGACAGGGAATAAAATGTAATAAATCGTTCAGTAATTAATGATCACCACATCCTTTCATTCAATTCTTAAACTTTGAAAAGTTGTCACACTTTTATGCTTTATTAATTTCTCCCATATTTCAACTCTAATTTTAAATTTGAAAAAATGAATCCTCCCTTGGATTTAGTCTCTCTTTCTCACGCTTCCTCTCTGGCCTGGAACCCTGATTCCCCGCCACCCGTGATCACCATGGTAGACGCATAAAAGAACATCAAAAGTTGATAGAGCAGATATCAAATTGGATCGTGAACATCACGGGGATGTGCAACATGGTGGGGCAGTAAGTGTGCACACGCCTACACGAACTGACTGACAGGGGTCAGCCCCTGCAACTTCTGGGTCTCCAAATTGGACACATGGCCTGAGCTTGCTCTTTACCCCTTGGAGGTGCTGGCCTGCCCTGCAGCCAGTGCTTTGTCTGAACATGTCTTTAGCATGACTGGAGAGGGTTATCAGAGGTTATATTTTCCAATGTTTTGGGGTGTACCCTAATTTTAAAAATAACATTTAAAACAAAAAAACTGTGTAGGCTACCTCCTCCTCCACCGCCGCTTCCACCTACACAGCCACATCCACCGCCTCCTCAACCTCCTACTCCATATGGACCTGGTCCTCCTAGATCAAGATTTTTTTTATTTTTTTAATGTATTTTATGTTATTTAAAGTAATTTCCCTATCCACATTTGTTTGCAGAGCACTTGCCATGCCCTTAACCACATTTTGACGCCATTTGCAGCCCTCTAGCCCTTTCCATTACATTTTTACAGCCATTTTAGTGCTCAAAAATATTTTTGGGACACTAATACAAGCCAAAAAGGTCTTTAATTTTCTCACTTCAACACACAACGGCTAATAAGCCCTTTTTCCCCACTAATACATTACAAAAAAAAAAACTTTAGAACATATAACTGCAGCCTTGAACGGCAAATAAAGTTTTTTTTTCCACTAATGCACACCAAAAAGGGCTTTAATTTTCTCACTTCACCACACAACGGCTAATAAGCCCTTTTTCCCCACTAATACATTACAAAAAAAAAAACTTTAGAACATATAACTGCAGCCTTGAACGGCAAATAAAGTTTTTTTTTTCCACTAATGCACACCAAAAAGGGCTTTAATTTTCTCACTTCACCACACAAGGGCTAATAAGCCCTTTTTCTTTTTCCCCACTACTTCACGCCAAAAGAAGGCTTTAGAACACATACAGTGCCTAGCAAAAGCATTCACCACTCTTGACTTTTTTGTATTTTGGTGCCTTGCAACCTGGAATTAACATGGATTGTTTAAGGAGTTGCATCATTTAATTTACAGAACATGCCCAAAACTTTGTAGATGATTTTTTTATTTATTTTTTTGTGAAGCAAACAACAAATAGGACAAAACAACAGAAAAAGTCAATGTGCATAACAATTCACCCCCCTAAAATCAATACTTTGTAGAGCCACCTTTTGCGGCAATCACAGCTCCAACTCAATTTTGATAAGTCTCTATGAGCTTGTCACATCTTACCACTTAGATTTTTGCCCATTTCTCCTTGCAAAACTGCTCCAGCTCCTTCAAGTTGGATGGTTTGTGCTTGTGAACAGCAATCTTTAAGTCTGACCACAGATTTTCTATTGGATTTAGATCTGGGCTTTGACTAGGCCGTTCCAACACATTTACATGTTTCCGCTTAAACCACTAAATTGTTGCTTTAGCAGCGTTTTTGGGGTCATTGTCCTGCTGGAAGGTGAACCTCCATCCTAGTCTCAAATCCCACACAGAGTGGTACAGGTTTTGCTCAAGAATATCCCTGTATTGAGCACCATCCATCTTTCCCTCAACTCTGAGCAGTTTTCCAGTCCCGGCTGCTGAAAAACATCCCCACAGCATGGTGCTGCCACCACCATTTTTCACTGTGGGGATGGTGTTCTTTGGGTGATGTGACATGATGGGTTAGCGCCAGACACAGAGTTTTCTTTGATGGCTGAAAAGTTCAATTTTAGTCTCATCAGACCAGAGCACCTTCCTCTATACATTTTGGGAGTCTCCCAAATGTCTTTTTGCTAACTCACAACATGCCTTTTTGTTTTTAGTTGAAAGAAATGGCTTTCTTCTGTCCACTCTGCCATAAAGCCCAACTCTATGGAGCGAATGGCTTATTGTCGTTCTATGTACAGATACTCCAGTCTCTGGTGTGGAACTCTGCAGCTCCTGCAGGGTTACCTTAGGTCTCTGTGCTGCCTCTCTAATTAATGTCCTCCTTGCTTGGTCCGTGAGTTTTGGTGGGTGGCCGTCTCTTGGCAGGTTTGCTGCTGTGCCATGTTCTTTCCATTTGGTTATGATAGATTTGATGGTTTTCCTGGGGATCATCAAAGATTTGGATATTTTTTGTAACAATATAATAACATTGGCAAACACAGGACAATGTGGAGGACATGTCTGAGCCCGAGCACTGCGCCAAGGTTTCTCAAGTAGCTCTGGACTTAACACTCACCTACCTGTGCCATATGGGCAATACCAGGAGCCAGTGGGCAACTTGCAGGAGCGTAAGGTCTGACTAATAACCAACTCACCAATTACCTCCAGAATGTAGCAATGCTTGCAATTGGAGGAGGGAGAAGTCTACGAGTCCCAGGCCTCACAGGTGCACCTAAATGTAGCCTGTGGATTGAAAACAGGCACATTTAATTTGGATTTTATATACCTCCAAGCATTTCTATATACAAACCAACAGAAAAAATGGTGTGGTGTTAAACAGGCAGGAAGTGCTGAAACCCATATGCAGTTTTGCATGTGTATACAAGGGAGCAAATCCTGCACTTGTAGCCCGTTGCTAATGGCGATCCCCAGCAAAAATGAATACAGTAGAGGATGCCCGCAGCGGACCACAAGTACCACAGTAGACATATTTTTTTATATACTAACCCTAACATTGTCCTTTACTTGTTAGGAGAGTTCCTTGCTCTTCATGGCAGTGTTTGGTTATTGATGCCTCTTGCTTAGGTGTTGCAGCCTCCGGGGTCTTTCAAAAAAGGTGTGTATATGTAATGACAGATCATGTGACACTTAGATTGCACTAATTATGTGACTTCAGAAGGTAATTGGTTGCACCAGATCTTTTGATGGGCTTCCTAACAAAGGGGGCGAATACATATGCACATGCCAATTTTCTGTTTTCTATTTCTAAACAATAGTTTTAGGCCTCATGTTTTTTGCATTCGCAAATTGTGCATCTGTCAAAAAATACGGATGTGGCATCCGTTTTTTTGGGAGAATCCGTTTTTTCCCACAGATTCCTTGTAATAAATGCCTGTCCTGTTTTTTTTGCTGAAGGGAAACACGGACGCAGAACACAAACGGATGAACTTTCAGCATTTTTTTGCTGACCCATTGAAACTAATGGGTCCCCATCCTATCCGCAAAAAACTACTTTTGTGTGCATGAGGCCTTATTCATATATTTCTCTCATTTCATTTCACCAACTATTGTGTCCATCACATAAAATTCAGATTAACAAAACATTGAACTTAAGGCTGTAATGTAACAAAATCTGAAAAAAGTCAAAGGGGGTGAATACTTTTGAAAGGCACTGTAACTGCGGCCGTGAACGGCGAATAATCCTTTTTTTTGCCACTAATACAAGCCAAAATAGGCTATATTTTTCTCACTTCAACAGACAACGGCTAATAAGCCTCTTTTTTTCCCTTCACTAATGCACAACAAAAAAGGCTTTAGGGCATATACAGTATATAACTGCACCGCACAAGGGCTAATAAGACCCTAATAACAAGAACGGTTTGCTGGAATTACAGAGCTATTGCAAACCTGAAATGAGCAGCAGTATAATGGCAATTTGGATCTGCATCAAAGTGTAATAGGATTGTTCCTATTACCCAGGCTGTAAACACCCCTATTTAACCATGTTCTGCTTCAATACTGTGGAATAATTCCTCCCTATCCTCCCTATCCTTTCCCTACACTTCTAATGCTCTTTCCCTGAACTTCTATTGAGCAAAATATAAGTTTTCAAGTCTTTCCTAGCACTGTCCCTAGTGCCTGCTAATGTTGCTCCCTGCACTTAGTACACTGGAAAATAGCTGAATCCAAAATGGCTAAGGCTATTTAAAGGGAGGTGACATCACAGGGCTGGCTGATTATTGGCTGCATGCATAGCGTTGTGGGTGATCTCTCGTTCCCAGAGTTCCTTGCTCAATGTCCAAACACATGCAGAAGCCATTTTAGGAAAACATTAGATTTGTTACCATGAAGCGTGAGGAAATTTGGATTCAGTGTGAATTGAATGATTTCTAAAATTCAGATCGAATTCCACTTTGTCAGCTTTGATTCGCTCATCTCTATTCACAATAACTGGTAGAAATAACTGATCAAATAACTGAAGCGTGAACTCAGCCTAAAATGTAATGAATCAAAAGATTTTTGTAACTTTCAAACAATATCATAGGCAATAAGTGATAAACTTCTGGCTTTAAAGCCAGCACAAGGTTGTAATAGTTATTTTACAATTAATGTACCGACACACTGAGCATTAAGAGAATTAAATCAGGTGAAAACACTTATTATCATCATCTCCTACTGCATGTTTTCTTAAAGAGATTTTCTAAGACTTTTTTTAACTGTTGACCTATCCTCTGGATAGGTCATCAGTATCTGATCGGTGGGGGGTTTGGGAAGCGCCACAGCCTTTTCTCAGCTCACCAAGCACTTTGAGAGCTTTCCCTAAGCCAGTGACATCACATTCCTCTGGCCTAGGCACAGCTCAGTCCCATTCAAGTGAATAGGGCCAAGCAACAAAATCAAGCACAGCCACCATACTATGTATGTTGCTGTACTTGGTAATCTGCTCGAAGGCCTCAGCGCTTACAGGAGTACCGGTACCATCTCAGACAGCTGATCAGTGGAGGTCCCATGTGTCAGATCAGATACTGATGACTCTTCCAGAGGATAGGTAAAAAAAAAAGCTCAGAAAACGCTTTGCAAACCCCTCTCAGCAACTAGGCTTCCCTCACTTTCTGAAACAGACTTCAAATTTGAGCAGGAGATGCAGCTAAAGATTAGGTATTCTTGTCACTTTAAAGGCTATGGACAACTTTAAACGCATTTTTCTTATTGTATTGTGCTTATTTTGCGCTAAAAATGGTCTTTGAGTTAAAATGAGGTCTTTGGGTTTTTAAACATTTGTTTGCTGAAGCCTACATTTTTCAAATATATTACCTGCTTCTCTGTCCCCTAAAACATGAATTCTACTGTATCTTACTGTATGTAATAGAAATATGATTCCATAATAAGAATAAAAGGAAAAACATCACTGAATTTGTCAATTAGCTTGAACAGGGCTTATTATACATCTTTCATTTTCATTTTCTTTGGATCAGTTAAATCTGCCTGACTGAAAGATTATCTTTAGTCGCCACCACATGCCCCATCTAATCAGAAGTCTGACAGTTGTTAGCTGTATAAATGCTCTAGGGGCGAGCGAGCACCATTGCAATAAAGAGCAAACAGCGTAAAATACTTAATTATTATTATTATATGTAATTGAACATCTTTTGATCACAAACAACCTGCTAAATTGTCACTTGCCGCTCATTAATTAAAAAATATCTGCCTGTCTAATAGGACACTAACTTGCTCATATCTAGAAATCTGTACAGCTTCATGTGTACGAGTCACAAAATATGTTATAAACCACTCAAAACCTTCAGGTTTCTTTCTTTTTCTAATCATGTAATTGTTTTATCTTTTAAGCAACTTTTTGTCCTTTTCAGTGGAGAAATATTATTCAGACTTTTATAAAGGCAGACAGGCTTTTTAAGAGTGGCTTTGGGTCTTGTATAGTTGTGTTAATTACCAGACTTCACCATCAAGCGCTATGTCTCCTGCCACTGCAGTCTGCATATTTTAGTGGGAAATAGATACTGTTTTAAACCATTTGCATAGATAGCAGTATTAGATGAATTATGCATTTTTGACTTGAGCAACTTTATAAATATCATTAATTAACTTAAACCAATAGTAACCAAACAGTTTAATGATTTAGATGAAGAATATTTGCAGTAAGAAATATTAATTTGCTATAAATTAAATGAGATGAGTGATGCTATTAAACAGTAGTCTTCCACTGCTGTGCTTGTTATAGCAAGCATTCATTAGAGCACTTAGTATGTTCTTGTAGCTATGCTCAATTCCTGCTTGTTCTGGAAGGCTTTATTTTAAGTGTGAAATAAAACTGTGACTTTTCTTTGTAACACAATGTACTATGATCGCAACAATGAAATTCCTTGAACTTCAAAAAAGAAAACAAAGGCAATTTTTATATTTGAGACCAAATGGTCTCTAAAATATAAATTATTCCAATTAGTTACAAAAATCATAAAGCATCTCAGGGAGCAAGATGTTCCCAGGAACTATCAAATCACATTTCATTTAATCCACATTAACATCTTTTCCACTAGCAATGGACAAAAGTCTAATTTACTGCATCCTTTTAAATAATGGATGTGTCAATATGTGCTTTGCAGTGCCAAGCATTATTGGCTGAAGAGATATAGGGATAGTACCGCCAAAGGTAATAACAGGAAATACAAGGCACAGAAGGGTTACTGGTAGGAGGCTGGATACAAGCCAAAGGGGAAATAACAACGCAACCTTCCAAAGTTATTTCAAATATGAGCTTTAAAATATATAATCAAAGCATTAACTTTAGTATGGAATATTTAATTATATATAAATAGTAGTCAGATTTCAGGCAAGGCTTATTCATATGACCTTTTAGACATGTTTACTTAATAATAGGGAAATAAAAAAGAAGGACATCTTTTAAGCTAAGATCCACATGAAGTACAGATGTTTTCACTAATGGTTAACAGAATATAAGAATGTAAATATAGCATAACTTAGGGTTTTATATTAATATACAATTGCTGCTGGCCTCATTAGCTACTCAGGCCTACAGGGAGTGCAGAATTATTAGGCAAGTTGTATTTTTGAGGATTAATTTTATTATTGAACAACAACCATGTTCTCAATGAACCCAAAAAACTCATTAATATCAAAGCTGAATATTTTTGGAAGTAGTTTTTAGTTTGTTTTTAGTTTTAGCTATTTTAGGGGGATATCTGTGTGTGCAGGTGACTATTACTGTGCATAATTATTAGGCAACTTAACAAAAAACAAATATATACCCATTTCAATTATTTATTTTTACCAGTGAAACCAATATAACATCTCAACATTCACAAATATACATTTCTGACAATCAAAAACAAAACAAAAACAAATCAGTGACCAATATAGCTACCTTTCTTTGCAAGGACACTCAAAGGCCTGCCATCCATGGATTCTGTCAGTGTTTTGATCTGTTCACCATCAACATTGCGTGCAGCAGCAACCACAGCCTCCCAGACACTGTTCAGAGAGGTGTACTGTTTTCCCTCCTTGTAAATCTCACATTTGATGATGGACCACAGGTTCTCAATGGGGTTCAGATCAGGTGAACAAGGAGGCCATGTCATTAGATTTTCTTCTTTTATACCCTTTCTTGCCAGCCACGCTGTGGAGTACTTGGACGCGTGTGATGGAGCATTGTCCTGCATGAAAATCATGTTTTTCTTGAAGGATGCAGACTTCTTCCTGTACCACTGCTTGAAGAAGGTGTCTTCCAGAAACTGGCAGTAGGACTGGGAGTTGAGCTTGACTCCATCCTCAACCCGAAAAGGCCCCACAAGCTCATCTTTGATGATACCAGCCCAAACCAGTACTCCACCTCCACCTTGCTGGCGTCTGAGTCGGACTGGAGCTCTCTGCCCTTTACCAATCCAGCCACGGGCCCATCCATCTGGCCCATCAAGACTCACTCTCATTTCATCAGTCCATAAAACCTTAGAAAAATCAGTCTTGAGATATTTATTGGCCCAGTCTTGACGTTTCAGCTTGTGTGTCTTGTTCAGTGGTGGTCGTCTTTCAGCCTTTCTTACTTTGGCCATGTCTCTGAGTATTGCACACCTTGTGCTTTTGGCCACTCCAGTGATGATGCAGCTCTGAAATATGGCCAAACTGGTGGCAAGTGGCATCTTGGCAGCTGCACTCTTGACTTTTCTCAGTTCATGGGCAGTTATTTTGCGCCTTGGTTTTTCCACACGCTTCTTGCGACCCTGTTGACTATTTTGAATGAAACGCTTGATTGTTCGATGATCACGCTTCAGAAGCTTTGCAATTTTACGAGTGCTGCATCCCTCTGCAAGATATCTCACTATTTTTGACATTTCTGAGCCTGTCAAGTCCTTCTTTTGACCCATTTTGCCAAAGGAAAGGAAGTTGCCTAATAATTATGCACACCTGATATAGGGTGTTGATGTAATTAGACCACACCCCTTCTCATTACAGAGATGCACATCACCTAATATGCTTAATTGGTAGTAGGCTTTCGAGCCTATACAGCTTGGAGTAAGACAACATGCATAAAGAGGATGATGTGGTCAAAATACTCATTTGCCTAATAATTCTGCACTCCCTGTATGTGCACCTTGAATCTTATATACCCTTTTAGGGATAGATTTAAAGTAGCTCTGATACAGCAGAAACCACTAAATTAGGAAATTGCTAAATTGGGAATTGTATTTCAACCCAGAACAAAAACTGTGCTTTGACTGACACTAAATAACTTGCCCAGCCACAGCAATAACCACAGATTTAGCTGACTATAAATTTGAGGCCTATTATTTAGGCGCTGGTATACGCTTATCGGCTTTAACTTATCGGCTTTAACTTATCAGCTTTGCAGCCGCTTACCTCCCCTTCGGCTGCAAAGCTGATAAGTTAAAGCCGATAAGTTAAAGCCGATAAGTGTACCCCTACCTGTTAATATTATTATATGTGACGGGACTATCAATTGATATATCCAATTTTGGTAGACTGACAGAAATTGTGGACTCACACTGATATCATCTCAACCTTTGGGGCCTGTTCTTGGACTTTTATGGACACTAGGCTATTAGGCACTTTTATCATTTCCATATAGGATTGCGAGAGATTGACAATCATCTGATACCATCAAGTATCCTATTGTGGTCTTTATATTATTTTATTGTACTGTCTTATCAATATCAAATTTTATCAATTTTATTAATTTCTCATTAAATGTGTGCCAATTGTTAGAGTGCTCGTCCTCACATTCTTTTCTATATTTTGGAAGTGGTTTTGTTTTTGCTTAAACATAATGTTTTTATGTTTAATCAATGCTTCTTTTTACAGCGTATTGGAATATCCATGGGTCGTTATATTGATGATTTGTTATTTATATGGTCAGGGGACCAAGCGACAATGCCGCTGTTTGGAGAGTTTCTCAGCGATAATAAATGCAATCTTAAATTTACACTTTATTTTGATGCCTCCACCATCCCATATTTGGATCTCCTTCTCATAGGTGATGTCAGTACATCCAAGGTGACCACACATACATATCATAAGGAAACCTCCGGCAACACCACTCTTCTTGCTACATCATGTCATTCCCCACATGTCATGCACAATATACCTAGGGGTGAATATATACGTGCTAGACGCAATTGTTCTGACAATGAGGCTTTTTCAAAAGAGTTGAATGTAGTTGCCGGCCGTCTAACATTACGACAATATTCAAATCAGTCATTGAATCAAGCTAAAAGATTTATTTTATCTACATTGCGTCCGGATTTGGTTTTTCCTAAAAAAAGCTCTAGTCAAGCAATGCATAAAAATAGAGAAAAACAATCTGCTTCAATTTTTGCTACTAACTTCAGTCTTGAATACCTGAAAATCTGTCATATTATTAAAAAATATTTACCAGTACTCTGCTCTGATGAACAGTGGACAGATATTGTGTCTTCAGGAAAAAAATGTGTAGCTCGACGTGCACCGACCATTGCTTAGAAAGTCAGTCCAAGTTTATTTCTAGTGTGAACAGCACCCAGTCCACTTGACTTTGTTTTAAGGGCAATTATAGGTGTGTACACCGCATATGCACATGCTGTGGATTTATTCAGACTTGTCCATTTTTTTTTTATTGCAAACCAGCAGGGGTTTGAAATAAAACAGTATATTAATTGTTCACACCTGTGTTTTGCTGACATCTTTCTCTATTTATGTCAGGTGAATACTTCTGTTTTTTGTCATGAGTAAAGGTCTACATTTTTCTGATCTAAAACGCGTAGACATGTATGCATTGTATGTCGGCTTTTAAGGCACGTATGTATTAAAGATTATCACTTTTCTTGGGAAGCTGGATTTTTCTTCTGTTTGATTTTTTGCATTTGGCACTTGGTTCCAGATGTCTATCTGTGCCTCCCTTGGGTTTTGAACAGCCGGGTGAGCACTGCAATCTGACTTTGTTTAGAAAAATATGTTATCCCTTTTTTGTTAATATTTTATACATTTTTGCATTTTCTATTTCCCCTCCCTACTTCCTAAGCTTTTGAAATGCAATGACAGTGTTAGCAATCAACACATTGCTGCTTCACATATGTTATGCTTTTTCATATTCCAAATCTGTGGAAAATTGTCCCTTATCTGGAACAGATGGTGGTTAAACAAACACAATGTTATGGGAAAAACACAGCGGCTTGTTGGGACCAAGCGTCCAAAAATTATCCCTTAATGAGGGCAGAAACAAGCCTGCTATACTAAATGCACAAGTGATACTTGACAGAAGAAACAGTGTCTTGTTGGGACAAAGCCTCCAGAAATTATTTGTTTTTGGGCAGAATGCCTGTATTTATACACACAAAAGTGATAATTGTCAAAGAAAAAGTTGATCAATCTGAATAAGCCTAGAAAAATTTTCTGCTTTAATTGAGAGCAGCCAGAGTACACTGTGGATGTAAAAATGGTAGGGCAATTGTGGCATGTGGCTGCGAAAATAGTGGCAGAAGTAGCAGCATAGCATGGAACAGGCAAGGAAGTAGATAGTGGCTGTTTAGTAGTAGTAGTGGCAGCTGTGTAGCGTTAATAGTGATTGCAGTAGGTGATTAAAAGCAAGGAGCAGCAGCTGTGTCAGTGGTGGCAGCAGCAGCCATATGGTACAGAACATGTTGACAGGCAGGCAGACAACAGCAGTGACATGATGGAGGCAATGGCATGATGGTGGCAGCGGCAGCCATAGGGTATGGAATATGATGGTAGGCAGGCAACATGATGGTATGCAGACAGCAGCAGTGGTAAGATGGGGCAATATCAGCAAGGCCAAACCTATTCATCAGCCTCAGCCAGAGGAGTGTAAAACACCTCATGCATCTATGCCTTGTCCATTTGGACAAAAGTGATGTTTTGGACACTGGTGGACAAAACTTTGAGTGTTAGAACTCCCTTGCTGCAATAAAAATCCTGCCCAAGATGGCAACAATGGCTAGGCAAAAAAGAAGAGAGAGAGCATACTTGGCCAGTTCGGGCCATTGTTCAAGTCTGCCTGCCCAGAAGTCCATGGGGTCAGGGAACAAGGTATGCACTGGAAAAAGGCCATAGTCCAAGTAGGATTGAACCTGTAGGTCTCCATTTGGTGGTTTTCCTCAGATTGGTGCAGCAAGCAAAAAAAACTGCTTCCTCATGTTGAGGAGACTGAACTGGCTGCTGCTTCTGCTGTTTGTGGCAGAGAAGAACAGATGAGTAACTCTGTGGGGGGCAGAGAGGGGACTTCCTTTCAGACACACTGCAAGTAGGCATCTGTTCACTGAAAGCTGTGGCAAGCTACTTACACAGTGTTTCCTGGTAATAAAGTACTTTGGGATCCCTTTCGACAAGAGGAAAACATTTTGCTTTGATAGCGAGGGTCTAAGAGCATAATTATTTAAAAATCATCAGACAGTTTCATGTGAATGATAGCCATTCACTATGTAAGCAAGCAAACACACAGCTTGCCATTCTGTGCAGCATGCCAGAGGAGCCAGATCTTTTCAGCTTGGCTGCACCCCCCATCCCCCAATGAGAAGCTTGACTTTACACATGTGATAGGAGGGTGGGGGAGTGAGAGCAACATCTGCGCTGCTGTGGATGTCCATGGAGGAGGAGCTGAAAGAGGTGGAAAAGTGGCTGGTGGGGAGACAGGCTGACAGAAACATGGAGGTAGGTGTAAAAAGGACCAGCCTTTGTTGCTGGATGAGGGTATTGCCAGAAGGTGACGTTAAGACAGAGAAGATGCTTCTGAAAGGCTTATCTGGGGCTGCAAGAAGGAGGGGAAGAAGGAATGCTGTCACCCCTGGCTCCTAGACTGAGAAGTCACCTCCACATCATCCTGCTATGACTGAGAGGAGGAGTGAGCCATCCAATCCACAATCTCATCTTCATTCTCCTTAATGATAATGTTGTGCCTTTCTGAAGCCAGGGAGAACTGTGGCCTACTACCACTACTACTACTTCTGGTCACATAGCTGATGCTGCTACTATCCAGTGGCGTTGCTAGGGCTGGTGTCACCCGGTGCGGTAGAAAATGGTGTCACCCCCCCTGTGTGACACCTGACAGTGTAGGCTATATGTGTATAACAAACATATTTCATATGAAAACTTACAATTACTTGGCTTGGCCCTTGGGGATCTCGGACGCCACTTCCACACTTTGGCCGGGGGCTCGGCGGAGCTGATGTTGTGTTTTATCCTAATGAGAAAGATTTCATAATAAGTATTTGGAGAAGGGGCAGAGGGATAGCAGAGCAGGGAGAGGCTGGTACTGCTACTAGGGGGTCATACCATGGGGGAGTAATAACGCCCACCATAATGCCTTCCCCCAGTAGAAATAATTCTCCTTATAATGTGTCAGTGCAAAAAATACCCCCCTGTAATGTCCCCAGTTGAGCTAATGTCCCCATAGTGCCTCCATAATGTGCCAGTATAAAATACCCCTATATAGTGACCCCAGTAAATGCCCCCATAGTGCTCCTCTCCCCCCTAGTGCCCCCATAATGTACCAGTATAAAATGCCCGATATATAGTGCGCCAGTAGATGCCCCCAGTGTCCCCCATAATTTGTAAGCATAAAATACCCCTTCTCAGTGCCCCGTAGTAGTCCTCTCCCCCCTTCCCCATAGTACCCAACACAATGTGTCCCAGTATAAAATGCCCCTATACAGAGCCCCCATATAAAATAACCGTTCTTTGTGGCCTCAGTAGATGCCCCTATAGTGCCACCAATAATGTGCCAGTAAGAAGTGCCCCCATAGATGTCCCCCAATAATGTGCCAGTGAAATGTGCCCTCATAGATGCCCCTTAATCATGTGCCAGTAGCCTAAGCCCCCCATCAACATGTGCCAGTAGCCATAGGCACCCCCCCTATCATGTGCCAGTAGCCATAGGGCCCCTCTATCATGTGCCAGTAGCCATAGGGCCCCCCTATCATGTGCCAGTAGCCATAGGGCCCCCTATAATGTGCCAGTAGCCATAGGCGGCCCCCCCTATCATGTGCCACTAGCCATAGAGCCTCTCCTATCATGTGCCACTAGCCATCAGTATTGTACAGAAAAAAAAAAAATAAGGAAAAAAACACTTACCTCCTTGGCAGCGATGCGATGCAGGCCTCTTCTGGCCTGTGTCCCGCGCTGTGTACGGCTCAGGGCTCAGGCGGCGCGATGACGTCATCGCGCCGCCTGCGCCGGCCTCTGATAGCAGGGCTCCAGACTAAAAAAAATACCTAGTTGCCATTGGCTCCTGAACTGAAAAATTTAGGAGCCAAATTACATTTTTAGTCGCCAAATCAAAACCGAATGAAAATTTTGGTATCGTGACAACGCTACGCCGATCAGATCGGCGTAGGGTTGTTTCAATACCAAAATTTTGATTCGCTTTCATCACCATAAAAAAGTATTGCGATACTCAATACCAAGCAAAAAAGCCACGTGCATTTCGCATTTTATGAAACGTTCGGCCCATAATAGAACAGTCCTATCCTATTTTTTGGGGTGACAAGGTGACTAAAAAATGGCGAATGCTCACCGCATAGGAGATATTTTTTAATAATTTAATAGTTTGGACTTTTCGGACGCAGCGCTATGTAATATGTTTATTGTATATATTTTTTATATATAAAATTGGGAAAGGGGGGATTTAAACTTAATATTTTAGAGTACTTTCACAGCGGAGAGATGGATTCATTCTTGCAATGCATTTGTGAGACGGATCCGCCTCCGGATGCATCTCATAAATGCTTTCAGTCACATCAAGATCGGCGGATCTGGCAGGCAGTTCTGACAACGGAACTGCTTGCCGCATCACACTACCGCAAGTGTGAAAGTAGCCTTAGTGTTTGTGTTTTATTTTCACTTACTATTAGCCCCCTTAGGGGCTGGAACCCTTGTCCTATTCACCCTTAGGCCCCTTTCACATGGGTGAGATTTCTGCGCGGGTGCAATGCGTGAGGTGAACGCATTGCACCCGCACTGAATCCGGACCCATTCACTTCTATGGGGCTGTGCAGATGAGCGGTGATTTTCACGCACCATTTGTGCGCTGCGTGAAAATCGCAACATGCTTTATGTTGTGCGTTTTCACCCCATCAGACTGGTGTCACCCGGTGCGGCCCGCACCCCCCGCACCCCCCTCGCAACGCCACTGCTACTATCCACTTTCTGGCTCTCAGAGGCCAAGGCCTGGGT
Organism: Bufo gargarizans; assembly: GCF_014858855.1. Classification (NCBI taxonomy): domain Eukaryota; kingdom Metazoa; phylum Chordata; class Amphibia; order Anura; family Bufonidae; genus Bufo; species Bufo gargarizans. The sequence continues at coordinate 264,571,431 of NC_058082.1, read as the reverse complement.
CGTTCTTTATGAACTCTTACATGTTCCAGACATTTTATCATGAGGCCAAATGTAAACTCAGGATTTTCCTAAATGAAAGGACACGGGTTTCGTTCACAATCACACAAATTATGAAAAGGTTGCACATTATAAACTTGTAATGCAATTATTCTACCTCCTCCACACCAACAATATAACAATTTAAAAGGAAAGGCCAGTATAAGATACTATGCTAGATGCGTTTAAAAGTGCAGTTTCAAATAAGACCTTTCTCTACTGTAAAACACATGTTGCACACTTGTAATGAGATTATTCCCCCTCCTTTATCACCAATATGATGATGCAGGAAAGGCTGGTGTAAGATTTGACTACTGCATTATTTGCATTTAAAGAAGTTGCATAGTTAATACGGTTGAAAAAAGACATACGTAAGTCCATCAAGTTCAACCAACGGATAGGTGGGGAATCGAATCCCTGAAGCAGGCATTTCTACACATTTTTATAAGCATTAATGTCATTTACTTTCAAGAATTCGTCTAAACCCTTTTTAAAACTGCCTACTGTTCCTGCTGTGACCACGTCCTGAGGAAGTCTATTCTACAGAATAACAGTTTTTACAGTAAAGAAGTTTTGACGCTTCTGGAGACTGAACTTTTTCTTCTCCAGTCGGAGGCAGTTCCCCCTTGTCTTTTGAGGGCATTTTGCATGGAACAGTTTTTCACTATATTTTTTGTATGGCCCATTTATATATTTGTATAGGTTAATCATGTCCCCCCTTAGACGTCTCTTCTCAAGACTAAATAAATGTATTACTTCAATCTTATTCGTTCATTAAGAAGACCCTCCAGGCCCCTTATCAGTTAAGTCACTGTCCTCTGTACTTTTTCCAGCTACAGAGCATCGGGTTCGCCGGGTTCCATTGAAGTCAAAGGGGACCCAGACTTCACTTTATTATTTTCCATTATAACATGGTTATATCGGAAAATAATAACATTCTTAAGACACAAATGCAATAGAATATGGCTATTTAAGGGTTAAAAAAACTCACCTAATTAACTTGATCGCTCTGCAGCAGTCTCTTCTATCTTCATTCAGCAGGACTTGCCAAAGGACCTGTGTTGTGCGCAATTACATCACCACCCTTTCCCATGTGACTGTTTTATTAGCATTTAAAAATGCAGTTTAAAAAAAGACCTTTCTCTACTGTAAAACACGTTGCAAACTTGTAATGCAATTATTCTTCTTCCCCACAACAACAGTATAATGATTCGGGAAAGGTCAGTGTAAGAGTTCACTACTGTGTTATTTGCATTTAAAAAACTCAGTTTCAGAAAATAACTTTCTGTACTGTAAAACAAACATTGCAAACTTGTAATGCAATTATTCTCCCCAGACACACACACACATCAACAATGTAATGATGAAGGAAAGGTGGTAATATTTCTCTCTATGATGTAATTAGCAGTTAATTGCACTGGTATAAAAATGACATTATTGACACAAATTGCTTTTGCTATAATGCAATAAGTTTCATTCCCCTGGACAGATATAATATAAAAATAAATAAAAGCGCAATTGGAGTGCTGTGCTGCCACTGTGCCCCAGCCCCTCACTCCCTCAAACAGCTTTCCTTGATCCAAGTCCCTAGTATTTTACACAGCTATTGATTTCTATTCTTCCCCTGCAAGCCAATCAAGACAAGCCCCCCTCCCCCACTTCTTCCCAGGGTTATGTGAGCATCCTTCTTTCTCCCTCATGGTTTTGCCCACCAACATTTACTGGATTTGTCCAAAGAGAACCTGAAAAGCTTTGGTTTTGTTTGGTGCATGAATTCTTGCGAAATTCATAATGAACACAGTCCGTTACAAATCCATTTGCTCAATTACGACTAGTGACCATTGCTTATGCGTACTATGCAAATACAGTTTCACGCAGTGTAGGCATAACTCTCACAACACTATCGTAAGTGTTGTTCTCAAACACTATAGATTTGCAAGGCGATCAAACAGATCATGCTCATCTTCCTTGATGGTTCTCAAGAAGAGCCTAATATATTATTGAAACATGATGATGAGGGATCTCCTGCACGTGGTGTGGTTATCAAATCGCCTCCAATAATAAATACAGAAATTATGATAATGGAAGTGTGTAAAGAATTTCTGTATAGGTAGTTTTCTAATTAGTTACATGTACTGTATATCCACCTTTAGCAACATAATGCTATTTTAAAGGTTTGATATGGAAGCACAATTCTATACACTAGAAGTCAGAGATATTAAATCAAAAGACAACGTTTGTGAGTGTTTTTAAGTCACACAAGTTTGATGAAAATTAACTGCAGGCAGACAATTTTATCTAACAAATTGTAGCTTATAATAATGTGCCTCTGTGGTTTCCCTTTCTACCTGGCCCAATAGTGAACTAAACTAATTATACTTTCTATAACAAAATTATATACCAATAGAACAGAAAAAAATTGTTTTGCAGAAACACTTTTGTTCCACGATAATAAAAATTAACAATTGCGAATCTAGCTGTTTGCTTTAGTACAAAATCCACTTTTCTTCAACAGCTGGAGTTTTTCAATTTGATATACCCTATGTGGTATTGGATATATCTTTGCTGCTTACTAGGAAAACAGACTTCCGTTTTTCAAAGTTGTCATTTTGGAAGGGGAATTTTTTGTCAAATTTTGTTTTATACACATAGTAAATTTTGATAGTAACATTTCTTAAGTGTGATCATTAAAGTAAATCCCTGCTTTTATAGTGTTTAACAGGCTTACAATTAGAGATGAGTGAATCGAATTCGATCCGAATTTCAGGAAAAATTTGATTCACAACAAATGCGAATTTCCTTGCGCTTCGTGGTAACGGATCGCAATTTTCCTAAAATGGCAGCTACACGTGTTAGGACTGAGGACATGGGGCAATGTACACAATGTAAGTCAATAGGAGAACCCCAGACACCCCCTGCTCGGAAGAGAAGAGGGTGTCTGGTTCATATAAAATGGTTAGAAATTGATGGAAACCCCATCAAAATGGCTTGGAAACAGCATTAAGAGGATAGCTGGATGCGTCTTAGACTCCTTTTCTGTACAACATAAAATAGACAACCACAAAAAAGGCTATATGCCAAAAGCCAGGTATGTGCAAGCCGTCAATCTATCCATGAGACAGATAACAGCCATCATACCTTACAATGGCAGCTTTGTGCACTATGAGATATTCCAAAGCAGCTCTCATCTGACTAAGAACAAGTAAACCTCAAAGATATTTTGCCTGTGTGGGATGGCTTGGGTGGACCTGCACACCTAGATCAATATCATTTGGGCGACAAAAAGTTTTCTGATTGTCCTAACATAATGTTCAATAACCTTTCTATACAGTTTTGTCATGTAAAAACTCATTTGCATAAACATGTTCATATGGGAAAGACATGCAAATGAGCAGAATCTGCCTTGTTTATCAGCTGTCATAAGACTATGAAAACCAATAGATGGCGCTACTGAGTTATGAACAGCGCCATCTATTGGTTTCACAGTTATATGGCAACAGACTAATAGTTTTGTCAGAAGACTATAAAACCAATAGATGGCGCTGTTCATAACTCAATAGTGCCATCTATTGGTTTCATAGTCTTTTGACAAGAAAATAAGACTATTAGTCTAATAACAAGCTTATTAGTGTAGCCTTTTGCATGGAAAATTCACAATAACAATTTGCGATTTGATTATTTGCGCTCTACACTGAGTTATTACCCAGCTTTCCCAGTGTCAGATATCTTCACTGAGTTATTACCCAACTTTCCCAGTGTCAGATTTTATCAATGAGTTATTACCCAGCTTTCGCAGTGTCAGATATCATCACTGTTATTACCCAGCTTTTCCAGTGTCAGATATTATCACTGACTTACTACCCTGCTTTCCCAGTGTCAGATATAATCACTGAGTTATTACCTACCTTTCCCAGTGTCAGATATCTTCACTGAGTTATTACCTACCTTTCCCAGTGTCAGATATCTTCACGGAGTTATTACCCAGCTTTCCCAGTGTAAGATATATTCACTGAGTTATTACCCAACTTTCCCATGTCAGATATATTCACTGAGTTATTACCCAACTTTCCCAGTGTCAGATTTTATCACTGAGTTATTACCCAGCTTTTCCAGTGTCAGATTTTATCACTGAGTTATTATCCAGCTTTTCCAGTGTAAAATATCTTCACTGAGTTTTTACCCAGCTTTCCCAGTGTCAGATATGTTCACTGAGTTATTACTTAACTTTCCCAGTGTCAGATTTTATCACTGAGTTATTACCCAACTTTCCCAGTGTCAGGTAATAACTCAGTGATAAAATTTGACACTGGGAAAGTTGGGTAATAACTCAGTGAAGATATCTGACACTAGGAAAGATGGGTAATAACTCAGTGATAAAATCTGACACTGGGAAAGTTGGGTAATAACTCAGTGAATATATCTGACACTGGGAAAGCTGGGTAATAACTCAGTGAAGATATTTGACACTGGGGAAGGTAGGTAATAACTCAGTGAAGATATCTGACACTGGGAAAGCTGGATAATAACTCAGTGATAAAATCTATCTTTCTCAGTGTCAGATATCTTCACTGAGTTATTACCCAGCTTTCCCGGTGTGTCAGATATATTCACTGAGTTATTACCCAACTTTCCCAGTGTCAGATTTTATTACTGAGTTATTACCAAGCTTTTCCATTGTCAGATTTTATCACTGAGTTATTACCCAGCTTTTCCAGTGTCAGATTTTATCGCTGAGTTATTATCCAGCTTTTCCAGTGTAAAATATCTTCATTTAGTTTTTACCCAGCTTTCCCAGTGTCAGATATATTCACTGAGTTATTACTTAACTTTCCCAGTGTCAGATTTTATCACTGAGTTATTACCCAACTTTCCCAGTGTCAGGTAATAACTCAGTGATAAAATCTGACACTGGGAAAGTTGGGTAATAACTCAGTGAAGATATCTGACACTAGGAAAGATGGGTAATAACTCAGTGATAAAATCTGACACTGGGAAAGTTGGGTAATAACTCAGTGAAGATATTTGACACTGGGGAAGGTAGGTAATAACTCAGTGAAGATATCTGACACTGGAAAAGCTGGATAATAACTCAGTGATAAAATCTATCTTTCTCAGTGTCAGATATCTTCACTAAGTTATTACCCAGCTTTCCCGGTGTGTCAGATATATTCACTGAGTTATTACCCAACTTTCCCAGTGTCAGATTTTATTACTGAGTTATTACCAAGCTTTTCCATTGTCAGATTTTATCACTGAGTTATTACCAAGCTTTCCCAGTGTCTGATTGTATCACCCAGAAATGCTAGATCACAATAATAGAGCAGCTGAGCAATCAGCTCACTTGTCACATTTCGGGGGCCAAGGCAGACCTCCAAAATGTCTTGCAAACAGGACAAGACAGGTACAATGCAGACCAGGAACCAACAGAGTACTTTATTACATGGGGCCTTCCAAAGGAATGGACAGTGGCAAAATGTTGCTATAGCTGGCACAAGTAGCAGCAGAAGAAGAGGGTGGTAGCAGCCGCAGCAACAGGCCAGAGCTGCCACTGTCACCCAGCTGTCATATTTTGACCAACAATCCTGCTGTACTAAAATGGTTGACTCGCTCTTCAATATCATCTCAAGTGATGTCAGCCACGCACAGCCACCTGTCCTGAACCTGCCTCTTACTTTTGTTTCTTCTTCTGCTAGCCAAGTAATGTATGCTGCTGACTCTGCTCTCCTTTTCAGCAAGTATGAGCTTTGCAAGGACAGGCCATAGCTACAGGCCAGCACCGACTTGGAGGAGAGGTCTGCTGCAGACTCCTCGATGATGACAGTTGGGTGGGAGAATATGTTGCAAGAGGTCAGGGACCTGCACAAGAGACAAGTGAGGTTGATATAAGTGAGGACCAAAAATATGTAGGTGATGATGTAGCCAATCGCAAGTGGGAGTCCGGTGAAAAGGGGGTATCGTCATCATCAGGTGGCGAAGGGGGCACTTGTCCGTGAGACAGCATGGTGAAAGCGTGCTTTTATGACAGCAGGGTGGAAATGTGCCCATAAGACAGCAGGGGGATGAGTGGGAGATCTGCAGGCAAAAGTGGGAGGGGCACACCATCTGCTACTCAGGACATTACCTGCAGCAGGGCAAGGGTTTATATAAGCAGCAGGCAGGCATCACACAGTGGTAGAGGGAAATACCATACTCGCAAGTGTAGGAATTTTTCACCAAGTCGCTGGGGGGAGTTAATGTGGTAGTATGCAGGATGTGTTGGCAGAAGATGAGGCATGGCCAGGGTGCTAATGTTGGCACAATGACCCTGCATCAACACATGGAGCATCACCATAAAGTGGCATGGGAAAACTGTGCCACTCATTTAGTGTTACAGCCTAATGCAGCAACAGCTGCATTTCCCACCTGCCACACACCTCCACTCCAGCAGTCAGGGCTCGACAACATCATCAGAATTAAGCTGTCACTCCTTCCCGTTGACTTCAATGTCATCTATTGCTCCTGATGCTGCTCATCCTCTTCATCCTACTCCTCGCCACTCGTTGTTGACAGTAATCGATTACAGAGGTGATTGCAAAAAGACAATAGTAGTCATGTATTCATCCAACGGTGCAGAAGCTGAACATGCACCTGGCCAAGTTGCCGGGACTACTTGATGGTATACGTGTTTATGGTGCAATGGTGGCTGGGCCCCTGTGTTCGTGACGCCAGCACCAAGAGGTACAAATTAGTAGATGGAGTAGAATGATGAGAGAGACAGAAGTTGAACCAAACAGGAACTTTACTGTTCAGTTGTAGCCTTTCAATAGGTAGCATTCAAAAGAAGCACTTTGTCTTACATCAAGTTGATAAAGATGATAAAGCTGCAAATCCCAATTAGCAGTCTCTGTGAGGTAATGTATATAGGTTCCAGGTTAACTTATGCAGGAGTGATGATGATGCTTTACTTGGTTCCTGACTTTGCTCTGGCTATGCAGTACCTACCTTTCAATGTAGTTAACGCTGCACACTTCTGAGAACTGATAGCTTATGCCTACCCAAGGTGGAGATTTCCAATCCGACATTACTTTTCCAAAAAGCTTTAATAGGCCTACAAACGTACGTTGAGCAGAAGGTGGGCCAGTCCTTGGGCTTCTTGGTGTCTGGTAGAGTTCACACCAGTGCTGACATATGGAGCTGCAACAATAGTTATGGACAATATATGTCATTCACAGTCCACTGGGTAACTATTGTTGCAAGCCAGGCAAAACAGCAACTTGGCAAGGTGATGGCAATGCAGCCTTTGTGTTGTAATCATGGGATTTCTGTGCCAATGTCCTCCTCTGTCTCCTCACCCCCCACCTTGTCCTTACCCTCCCCTCTAGGCAAAGTTCACAGTGGTCCTCCATCATATCATCTATGTAAAGCTAGGCTTTGTCACATGGTTCCGCACCTGGTCAGCCTTGGCAAACTAAGCCACACTAGTGAGGAACTGTGACGTCTGAGCCTCAGGGGTGTAGTCAATGCACAGTGAGCGTTGTGTTGTGTCGAATGGGTGCAGTAGTTGTACTCACTTTTCTGTAGCTCCCTGGGCCGGCGTGCAGTGGAGGGGAAGACAGCACTAAATCCTCCGAGGCACTCTTTATTGCAGGGAACACCAACCAGATGGATGTTGAGGTGCCCTTGATGGTATACATGTTTATGGTGTTTTAGGAGATGGATTAGAATGATAAGAGAGACAGTAGTTGAACCAAACAGGAACTTTACTGTTCGGTTGTAGCCTTTCAATAGGTAGCATTCAAGAGAAGCACTTTGTCTTACATCAAGTTGGTAAAGATGATAAAGCTGCAAATCCCAATTAGCAGGCTCTGCGAGGTAATGTATATAGGTTCCAGGTTAACTTATGCAGGAGTGATGATGATGCTTTACTTGGTTCCTGACTTTGCTCTGGCTATTCAGTCTTGCAATAATATGGATCCTCTGGTACTAATAGTATACAGCCAAAGGGCGGTCTCCCTCATGGCAGGCAAACTATCTGCTCCATTCTTTGAAAAGGTTGTCTGAACTATAGTCCAAGTAGTGCCTGGCCTTGACTCTACAATGTAGGATTACTAAATCTTGCTTCTGGATTCCAAAAGTTCAAGAATGTCTCCTCTTCTCCCAACTCATCACTCCCATTCTATCTCAGCCTAAATTCCTGTGTCTGACCTATATAAATGGTGTTATAGTGACCTCTAGTGTTGGTACTGTGTAATGCATTTAACCAGCCTGTAATACGAATTTAGCAGCATTGACAACAGAAAATACAGTGATTAGTGCAAGATGACATGAAAGGGCATATAGCAATTTGGAGTGGCCCATACACACAAAAGTGGGACACTACAGAACTGCTCGGCATCATCAATAAAGAAACCAAACACTGGCTGTCTCCTTGCCATCTGGAGATAAGAACTATGGTTACTGATAACGGGAAGAACATTTTGTCTGCACTGCATCAGCGAGGGCTGACTCATGTGCCCTGCATGGTGCACATCTTCAATCTCATTGTCACCTGGTTCCACTGAACCTCAAGAGCTGTTAAAAATGTCCAAGAAACTGTGCATGCACTTCAGTGCCATGCAAAACATGCCCCCCTTGGGCTGCAAAGGTAAAATTTCCATTCGTTGGAAATCCGTGGTCCATATTTTAGACCCCCTGTACAAGTAGAGGAAGGTGGTAAATGATTTCTTAATGGCGCAGAGAGACAGGTCTACTCCCCTGTGTAACTTCCATATTAGCCAATGGCAGCTTATGCGTGACACATGCCATTTGCTCAGGCCCTTTGAGGAGGCCAGTTTATTTTTGTCATTCAGAAGAAATACAGGATAAATGATGTCATTCCACTCCATCACGTCCTGGAAGATATGCTGACAAATGTAATTGGCGAGGGTCAGATGACGTGGTACCTACATCTCATGGCCACCTGAGCCCTGAAGAGGCTGAACTGGCAGAGGAGGATGAGATCATAAATGCCAAGGAATTTCATACACAACTGGGTGGTTTATCTGCCCAAGAGACAGGAGAGGAGCAGGAGGAGCATGATGAGCTGGAGAGTGATGACAAAGATGACGCAGATGAACATGACAGATCATGGCAGTATGCAGTGGAGATGGAGGCAGGGAGGCCCTCCAAGTTCCATGCACAAATAGACAGATACTTGTTTTCTTGTTTGTGTAGTGACTGCCTCATTGTCAGGATTTGGCAGAGAGATGTTAGACCCTCACGACCAGTCAAAAATGGGGGCATTTTTTAGACCTTCTAATGGGGATGCAAAAATGGACTACTATACAGACATGCTGTGTAGTCAGTTGGTTGCTGCCTATGAGCACCATCGCCCATCCTAAGGAAGGTCTGACCAAGGGGATTTCCTGCGATCACGCTCGACTGCCACGATAAGTGATGCAACTACAGTCTGGAGTCTCTGATGAGAAGTTTTCTTCAGCTGCCTTCTGAAGAAACCACCCAACAGCAGGACATGAAGCAGAACCACAACCAGCAGGTGGTGCCATACTTGGACTTCACCCTGTCATTCCTAATCCAAGATCCCCTGAACTACTGAACATTTAAACTTTAATTGTGGGCTCAACTGACCAAGTTTGCCAAGGGCATGCTTTCTTGCCCGGCCAGTAGTGTGGCATCAGAGCGGGTGTTAAGTGCGGCCAGGGGCATAGTTACCCGTAAGAGAACTCACCTTTCCTCCCAAAATGTTGAAAGACTAACCTTCATTAGTGATGAGCGGCTGGGGCAATATTCAAATTTGCGATATTTCGCAAATATTTAGTAGAATTTTTTTTATCATGAAAAGTCGGCAATGTAATATTCACGTAAAACGCACGAAATACAGGCATGGGTCACTATAGCTACATTTTTAAAGCTGCTAGAAGTTTCCTGAGACTGGAGAAAATGATTGGCAATGCAGAACATTACAATAGCTTTATATGCAGGTAGAGTGCTCCAATATATTCGCAATTGCGAAATTGGCACTAATGATGCAAATATTTGGGTGCAATACATGCAACTTCACATTTTAACAGGTCAGACTACTTATTAGTGATTGGTGCACTAAGTATTGTTGTGAACTTGTGACAGCACAGCACTATGTATGTATGTATGTATGTATGCATACATACAGTTCATACATACAGCACTATGTATGTAGCATGTATGGACAGCTACACTGTACCACTATCTAACCTACACTGACTATCTCCCACTAACTATCTGTATCTATATACAGTACAGACCAAAAGTTTGGACACACATCATTCAAAGAGTTTTCTTTATTTTCATGACCATGAAAATTGTAGATTCGCACTGAAGGCATCAAAACTATGAATTAACACATGTGGAATTATATACATAACAAAAAGGTGTGAAACAACTGAAAATATGCCATATTCTAGGTTCTTCAAAGTAGCCACCTTTTGCTTTGATTACTGCTTTGCACACTCTGGCGCAGCACCCCATCACTCTCCTTCAAGGTCAAATAGCCCTTACACAGCCTGGAGGTGTGTTTGGGGTCATTGTCCTGTTGAAAAGTAAATGATGGTCCAACTGAACGCAAACTGGATGGAATAGCATGCCGCTGCAAGATGCTGTGGTAGCCATGCTGGTTCAGTATACCTTCAATTTTGAATAAATCCCCAACAGTGTCACCCCACACCATCACAACTGGGAACCAGGCATGTAGAGTCCATCCGTTCACCTTTTCTGCATCGCACAAAGACACGGTGGTTGGAACCAAAGATCTCAAATTTGGACTGATCAGACCAAAGCACAGATTTACACTGGTCTAATGTCCATTCCTTGTGTTCTTTAGCCCAAACAATTCTCTTCTGCTTGTTGTCTGTCCTTAGCAGTGGTTTCCTAGCAGATATTCTACCATGAAGGCCTGATTCACACAGTCTCCTCTTAACAGTTGTTCTAGAGATGTGTCTTCTGCTAGAACTCTGTGTGTGTGTGGCATTGACCTGGTCTCTAATCTGAGCTGCTGTTAACCTGCAATTTCTGAGGCTGGTGACTCGGATGAACTTATCCTCTGGAGCAGAGGTGACTCTTGGTCTTCCTTTCCTGGGGCGGTCCGCATGTGAGCCAGTTTCTTTGTAGTGCTTGATGGTTTTTGTGACTGCGCTTGGGGACACTTTCAAAGTTTTCCCAATTTTTCATACTGACTGACCTCATTTCTTAAAGTAATGATGGCCACTCGTTTTTCTTTACTTAGCTGCTTTTTTCTTGCCATAATACAAATTATAACGGTCTATTCAGTAGGACTATGAGCTGTGTATCCACCTGACTTCTCCACAACACAACTGATGGTCCCAACCCCATTTATAAGGCAAGAAATCCTGATTATTAAACCTGACAGGGCACACCTGTGAAGTGAAAACCATTTTAGGTGACTACCTCTTGAAGCTCATCAAGAGAATGCCAAGAGTGTGCAAAGCAGTAATCAAAGCAAAAGGTGGCTACTTTGAAGAACCTAGAATATGACATATTTTCAGTTGTTTCACACTTTTTTGTTATGTATATAATTCCACATGTGTTAATTCATAGTTTTGATGCCTTCAGTGTGAATCTACAATTTTCATAGTCATGAAAATAAAGAAAACTCTTTGAATGAGAAGGTGTGTCCAAACTTTTGGTCTGTACTGTATATATATAAAAAAGGACGTATGTATGTGTGTATGTTCACCGAAAACTCAAAAACGCAACCATCCATTTCAACTAAACTTGGTATACACATCCCTTGCTACTAGGAAATAAATCTTGTGGGGGGTCTCTTTAGGACGTACCGTTCCCGAGATATTGACCTGCTGCCTTTCACTTAAATCCTAACTACCATACCCACAGTCACATGTCCCTTATCAGCCAATAGAAGTTCACAGGTCCTACACCAGGTTTCCATAACAACTGATCACAGGTGCTGGATCTGGGAAGAGAAGTCTGTTTGAAAGGGAGTCATAGCCAATGACAGCTAGGGTTGAGAATAGAAGGCCAGACAACTCTACCGACTAATCAGAGGTGAGCTCAGGTTACAGAGGGGATTGCGTACTTTGTGTGCAGGCTGGTGACACGGACCAGTAAAGCAGTAACAGCCAGGGTTGAGAACTACATCAGCCTATCACAAGAACGCCAGACAACTCTACCGACTAATCAGAGACGAGCTCAAGTTACACAATGGAAGGGAATTGCCTACTATGTGTGCAGGCTGGTGACACCGACCAGTAAAGCTGTAATCCACCACTGGCCTGACAGGAGGAGATGTTCACACTTTACTGGCTGCGTGTCATGGAACCATGAACCAGACGTACAACAAGAGATGAGTGGAAATAAGAAGGCTTTATTGAAAATAAAGCTGTAAGGCAAAAGTCCAAACGGATGGCTAAACCGAAGCAGGGTCTTGCGAAACCAGGGATCAGGAACCAGAAGGGTAGTCAGACGAAGCCAGGATCAGGAATCAGCAGGGTAGTCAGACGAAGCCAGGATCAGGAATCAGCAGGGTAGTCAGACGAAGCCAGGATCAGGAACCAGAAGCAGTCTTAGAAGCATGTGAGCACAGGAGGACCAAGCAAGGAACTGAAGCCACAGACCTCCTATATATATGAGCTAGGCATCCAGCTCCTCCCAGTGGGAAGGAGGAGCCGCAGGGTGGGAGGCTACAAGAAACCCAGAAACCAAGATGGCCGCCAGCACATGTCAAACGAAGGAGGACAGCAAGGAGGTAAGACCATGACAGTACCTCCCCCTCAAGGGCCCCTCCTCCGCGGAGTAAGGAACGGTTTCTGAGCGAAGCGTGCGTGGAAGGCTCGGAGCAAGGCAGGAGCATGGACATCTGCGGAGGGAACCCAGGAACGCTCCTCTGGACCATAACCACGCCAATGGACCAAAAACTGCACCCGGCCGCGGACCAGGCGTGAGTCCAGGATATTGCTCACCTCATACTCCTCACGATTGCCCACTTGGACCGGACGAGGCCGAGGAATCGAGGAAGTGAAACGATTACACACCAGTGGCTTCAACAGGGAGACATGAAACACGTTGGAGATCCGCATGCCAGGAGGAAGCGCAAGGGCATAGGCTACCGGGTTTACCCTGCGAAGCACTCGGAAGGGACCAACAAAGCGAGGCGCCAGCTTGGGAGTGGGCACTCGAAGGTTGAGGTTGCGGGTGGACAACCATACGCGGTCTCCGACCTGGTAGGAAGGAGCGGGCGCTCGTCTGCGATCAGCCTGGAGTCTCTGGCGCTGCGCAGAGACCTCAAGGGACCTCTGGATCTGTACCCAAGAAGCACGTAGGACGGAAAGGTGATCCTCCACAGCCGGAATATCCTGGGGAGAGAATACCTCCGGTAACACGGCAGGTTGGAACCCATAATTGGCCATGAAGGGAGACGTCCCAGAGGAAGAGTTCACTGCCGTGTTCCTGGCAAACTCAGCCCAAGGCAGGAGGTCAACCCAATTGTCTTGGTGATCGGAGACATAGCAACGAAGGAATTGCTCCAAGGCCTGATTGGATCGTTCTGCGGCCCCATTGGACTGAGGGTGGTAGGCCGAGGAGAAAGAGAGATGAATCCCCAACTGGGAGCAAAAGGCGCGCCAGAACCTGGACACAAACTGACTCCCCCGATCCGACACAATCTCCTTGGGCAAACCGTGCAACCGGAAGACCTCCCTGGCAAAAATCGAGGCCAACTCTTGTGCAGAGGGTAACTTCTTAAGAGGAACACAGTGGCACATTTTGGAAAACCGATCCACTATCATGAGAATGACCGTATGGCCTCGGGATGCAGGGAGGTCCACAATGAAATCCATCCCCAGGTGTGACCATGGACGCTCCCTGGTGGCTATGGGTTGCAAAAGGCCCAACGGAAGGTGCCGAGGGGACTTACTCTGGGCACAAACGGAGCATGCCGCTACATATGCGGCGATGTCGGAACATAGAGAAGGCCACCAGAACAGACGTGAAACAGCCCAGGACAGCTGATTCTTTCCAGGATGCCCCGCGGCCTTGGAGTTATGGTAGGTTCGCAACAACCGAGTGCGCAACTCCTCAGGCACAAAACACCTGCCGTTGGGTCTCCCAGAGGGAGCACCAGATTGAGCCGCCAAAATCTGCTCACCCAGGGGAGAGGTCAGGCTGGTGCGAATGGCGGCCAGGATCTGATTCGGAGGTATGACCGAAGTCGGAATCGACTCCTCCCCGGACAGCTCGGAGTACTGCCGTGATAAGGCATCCGCTCTGATGTTCTTGGAACCGGGTAGGTAGGAGACCACGTAATTAAAACGTGACAAGAACAGAGCCCATCTGGCCTGACGTGGTGTCAATCTCTTGGCCTCAGAGAGGTAGGTCAGATTCTTGTGGTCCGTCAGGATGAGAACCGGAACCACCGAGCCCTCGAGCAAGTGCCTCCATTCTTTAAGGGCCTGCACGATGGCCAATAACTCCCTGTCACCAATCTGGTAGTTGCACTCCGCGGAAGACAGTTTCCGGGAGTAAAACCCACAAGGAAGCAGAGGACCCTCTGGTGTTCTACGCTGAGACAGGAGGGCGCCTACTCCCGTCTCAGACGCGTCCACCTCGAGGACAAACGGCAACCCAGGGTTGGGATGCGACAGAATCGGAGCCGACACAAAGGCGGACTTTAGAGCCTCAAAAGCTCGGATGGCCTCGGGCGGCCAGACCTGGGGATTACTGCCCTTCTTGGTCAGATCCGTGAGAGGCTTGGCTAGCATGGAAAAGTCCCTGATGAACTTCCGATAATAATTGGCGAAGCCCAAAAAGCGCTGCAGGGCACGAAGACCACTGGGCTGGGGCCACTGTAAGACAGCCGAAACCTTCTCAGGATCCATGGAGAACCCCTCAGCGGAAATGATGTAACCTAAGAAGGTTACCTGGGATCGGTGAAATTCGCATTTCTCAAGCTTACCGAACAGCTTGTTCTCTCGTAACCGTTGCAACACTCGTCTGACATCCAGAATGTGGGCCTCCATGGATTCAGAATATACCAAGATGTCATCCAAATAGACCACCACACACTGCTGCAACAGGTCACGGAAAACATCGTTGATGAATTCCTGGAAGACTGCGAGTGCATTGCACAACCCAAAGGGCATAACCAAGGATTCATAATGACCGGTCCTGGTGTTAAACGCGGTCTTCCACTCATCGCCCGCCTTGATCCTTACCAGGTTATATGCCGCCCTCAGGTCGAGTTTGGTAAAGACTGTGGCCCCTTTGAGGCGATCGAACAGCTCGGAAATCAAGGGTATCGGGTAAGCGTTCTTGATCGTGATGCGATTGAGACCCCTGTAATCGATGCAAGGCCTCAACTCACCGCCCTTCTTTTTCACAAAGAAAAATCCAGCCCCTGCCGGGGACGAGGATTTGCGAATGTGTCCGCGTGAAAGCGCCTCCCTCACGTACTCCTCCATGGCCTCATTCTCCGCTACCGACAGTGGATAGACTTTGCCACGAGGCGGAACGGCACCAGATTGTAACTCTATGGCACAATCGTATGGGCGGTGCGGAGGTAGGGCAACCGCACGCACCTTATCGAATACATCCCGGTACTCCTCGTATTCAGGAGGCAACAGAGAGTCCGAGGAAGTACACAGCAACTTGACAGGCCCATGGATGCAACTAGCCCCACACTGCGGTGACCACGAGAGGATCTCGGCCGATTTCCAATCGAAAGTCGGATTATGCTTCTGGAGCCAGGGGTACCCCAAGACCACCGAGTAGTGTGGAGACGAAATAACCTGGAGACAGACCGACTCTCTGTGAACGGCACCAATGGCCATCCCCACTGGAAGGGTCTCATGAGTCACGTGTGGCGGCAGAAGGGGTCTGCCGTCTATCGCCTCAAGAGCCAGTGGGGAACCTCGAGGCTGCAGAGGAATGGAATTGGCGGCAGCGAACACACTATCAATGAACAAACCACCAGCACCAGAGTCCACCAACGCCTGGGTCGTCACCGAGCCCCCGACCCAGGAGAGGACAACAGTAATCAGTGGTTTGTCAACACGGGAAACCGGGGACGAGGAGACTCCACCCAAGATCTGCCCCCGACAGGATCTCAGGTGCGAGCGTTTCCCGGACGGTTCGGGCATGCCAACCGAAAATGCCCACCGAGACCACAGTACATGCATCGGCCCTCGCGTCTCCGGAGTATCCTCTCCCCCTCGGACAGGCGAGCAAACCCCAGCTGCATGGGTTCACCCCCAGACAAGTCATCCCCAGGAGGCGTGGGAGGAGAGGGAGGCAAGGGTGGGACAGCAAACGTAGGCGCCAATCTGTTAGAAGGCCTCCGCAGGCTCTCCTTAAAGGAAGGTCTCTCCCTGAGTCTGGTGTCAATCAAAATCAGGAAAGAAATAAGAGACTCGAGCTCCACTGGTAGGTCCTTAGCTGCAACCTCATCCTTCAAGGCATCCGAGAGACCATGAGAGAAAGCAGCGACCAGAGCCTCATTATTCCAGCCCACCTCTGCTGCCAGGGTACGAAACTCAATGGCGTATTCAGCTACGGATCGTGAACCCTGTCTGATGGACATAAGGAGCTTCGCAGCAGAGGCAGCACGAGCCGGCACATCGAATACCTTCCGAAGAGAAGCAACAAAACCAGAAAACTCGGCAACCACCGGATTGTTGTTCTCCCATAAAGGGCTGGCCCAGGCCAAGACCTTGTCCGAGAGCAGCGAGATCAAGAAGCCCACCTTTGATCTCTCAGTAGGAAAGGCATGTGGCAGCAACTCGAAGTAAATGCCCACCTGGTTAAGGAAACCTCGGCACTGAGTTGGCTCTTCCCCAAAGCGCTGTGGAAGGGGGGCAGAACCGGTCATACCCCGAAACACCGCAGGCGCAGCAACAGGTGTCGGGGTAGACTCTGGCGCAACAACCGGAGCGGCAGTAGGAGCGGGCCCAGGAGCGACAACCGACCCATCGGCAACGGAAGCTAAATGAGCCGTGCGTTCAAGCAGGGTTTGCAACGCCACAGCGAACCGACCCAACAGGTGATCCTGCTGATCAAGTCTGGCAACCAGCGTAGGTAGCGAGGATGGCCCTGTATCGTCAGAATTCATGGCTTGGTCCTAATGTCATGGAACCATGAACCAGACGTACAACAAGAGATGAGTGGAAATAAGAAGGCTTTATTGAAAATAAAGCTGTAAGGCAAAAGTCCAAACGGATGGCTAAACCGAAGCAGGGTCTTGCGAAACCAGGGATTAGGAACCAGAAGGGTAGTCAGACGAAGCCAGGATCAGGAATCAGCAGGGTAGTCAGACGAAGCCAGGATCAGGAATCAGCAGGGTAGTCAGACGAAGCCAGGATCAGGAACCAGAAGCAGCAGCAGTCTTAGAAGCATGTGAGCACAGGAGGACCAAGCAAGGAACTGAAGCCACAGACCTCCTATATATATGAGCTAGGCATCCAGCTCCTCCCAGTGGGAAGGAGGAGCCGCAGGGTGGGAGGCTACAAGAAACCCAGAAACCAAGATGGCCGCCAGCACATGTCAAACGAAGGAGGACAGCAAGGAGGTAAGACCATGACACTGCGTTATAACAATGGCACACCGAGAGCCGGTGAGAAAGGCTTTCCTGAATGGGTTAATTGATTGACACTTAAGTTGGTGAAACTACAACTCCCAGCATGTGTGACATAATGCTGGCAGTTGTAGTTCGACATCACAGCGATCAGCAATGCAGCTCCGATCCCCTCAGTGAGTATTGAGGAGTTCGGGGCCACGCTGCTATCTTTCTGAACCCCGATCTCACCCCCCTTCAGGATGACCAAGAGGGAGAAGTTAATATTCAAAGGCCCAACCCTTCCCGCACACACCCCCATCCCTCCTATCCCCCGCAATTCATCAGCATGGCCGAGCGGTTGAGTAGATTGTCAGCTGTAACATACAGCTGACAATCTACTGTAACGGCCCGACATCAGTGGATGCCGGCCGTTTAGCCTCTTCCATGTTGCCGTTGTAGAATCATCAGACCCACTGGATCTTCAAGAACAAAGTGGGTCTGAGTCAAAAAAGTTTAAAAATAAAATGAAAATAAAAATGTAAAAAATAAAATGATAGAAAAAAAATCTAACATTTTCCTATATATGCACATTTATAATTGATTAAAAATTAACAAAAGAAAAAATTACAAATTTTTTGGTCACCTTGCCCCAAAAAGTATAATAATGAAATAGCAAAAAATCATACCACAGTGCCCTCCCCTTTAACAGTGACCTACACAGTGCCCACCCCTTTAACAGTGACCTCCACAGTGCCCACCCCTTAAAAACAATGACCTCCACAGTGCCCACCTTTTTAATAACAGTGACCTTCACAGTGCCGCCCCTTTAATAACAGTGACCTCCACAGCACCTTCCACTTTAACCACAGCCCTTCTTAGCACCTCACATCTTCTTTTACTTAAAGTCGAATCCCTAATTATTTTACTACACAATCTTGACCCACTAAAACTTTGCAATGGCACAAGGCTTTGTGTTAAGAAGTTACTGGCCAATGTAATAGAAGCCCAGGGCCGGCCTTTGGGGTGTGCGGGCTGTGCGGCCGCTCAGGGCGCCATAGCAACAGGGGCGCCGGGCGGCCGACAGCCCGCAGTGACGCGAATATTTATTCTGCAGGGGGCAGGGCCTGCGGGCGGGCGGCGGACTTACCAGGGCGCCGGGCGGCAGCCTGCAGTGACGCAAATCTTTATTCTTCTCTGCGCTCCGGTCCGGACTGAAGGAGTGAGGAGGGGGCGGGGCTCGCGGCCGCTCTGAGCTCCGCTCTGCTGCCTGGCTGGCCTGCCTGTCTCTTTAAGAGAGCAGACCAGTGGCTGCTGGAGCGTAGCCACTGAGCTCCGCCCCCAGAGAGGAGACAGAGCGCGCCCAGCCAGCAGAGTCAGCAAGGCCCACGCGGCAGCACTAGTCTACAGCTGGAGAACGAACAAGTAGGTATTTTTTATTTGAACAAATGATTATGATTAATGTGAATGTGCCAACAGTGGGGGGACGGGAATGTTAAGAGAGTTTTTGTTGCATTCTGGAAATTGCCATGCCCGGCTGCACAGAATGCAATGCTTAAAAGAATATACCAGTTATAACAAAATGATCTCCATCTGCAGGGTAAGGGATAACTCAGAACAGGGGGGTGCTACTGCTGGAACGCCCATGCCTTAAAGAGCCCCCATGAAATGGAAGGGGCGGCTAGATGCAAATGCGTGCCAGGGGAATGTGCTGATGCTGCCCAAGTGGAGGGGACAGGGAGAAGTGTGCCAATGCCATGGTGACTAGGGGGGGGACAGAGTCTCTGTTGTGTCCCCCCCCCCAGTCACCATGGCATTGGCACATTTCTCCTTTATATGGGCAGCAGCAGCACATCTCTGCCCCCCCCCCACCCCCGCTCCCCCAGTCACCATGGCATTGGCACATTTCTCCCTGTCCCCTCCAGATGGGCAGCATCAGCACATCTCTTCCCCACCCCCGCATCACCATGGCATTGGCACATTTCTCCTCCAGATGGGCAGCATCAGCACATCTGTCCCCCCCCCACCCCCGCGTCACCATGGCATTGGCACATTTCTCCCTGTCCCCTCCAGATGGGCAGCATCAGCATGCTGATGATGCTGCCCATCTGGAGGGGACAGGGAGAAATGTGCCAATGCCATGGTGACGCATCTGGAGGGGACAGGGAGAAATGTGCCAATGCCATGGTGACGCGGGGTGGGGGGGGGACAGAGATGTGCTGATGCTGCCCATCTGGAGGGGACAGGGAGAAATGTGCCAATGCCATGGTGACGCGGGGGTGGGGGGGGGGAAAGAGATGTGCTGATGCTAGCTGCAGCAGTCAAGCTGATGATGTCCATCTTGAGAAGAATGAACCTTCAACATCAAGTTCATGTCTACAAGATCTGGATTCAAGTGCTCTCTCTAACCCACTGTCTTCTAATAGTCCCCCTGACTCAGTGTCTTCTGAGAAAACATCTGAAAGTCTATCAGATCCTGCTTTATGGCCGAAATTAATTTCCAAGAATGTTGACCGTATTTTGGAATTTGGCCCTGTGCAGGTGACAAATATGGAGTTTAAAAAAGATGTTCATAATCGCCACTTCTCTGCTACATTCTATAAGCGAAAGTTAGAAAGTGGAGAAGAGCAGACAAGGCGATGGCTGGTGTACTCTCCATTTGCAAATAAAGCTTTTTGTTTTTCTTGCAAGTTATTTGACTGGAATGCAAAAAGTTCTTTGGCTTCAGGAGGGTCAGAAGACTGGAGACATATGGCAAATATTCTCAAATCTCATGAAACCTCCAGCAGTCACTTTTTAGCTCAACAGATGTGGATGGAAACACAACTGAGATTGAAGTCCAAAAGTACAATTGATCACAATTTACAATCTCTTATGAGCCAAGAAAGAAAACATTGGAGATCAGTAATGGAGAGGCTACTAAACATTGTTCACTTTTTAACTGAGCGTAACTTGGCATTTAGAGGATCTTCAGATCGTTTGTTTACACCCCATAATGGAAATTTTCTTGGGCTTGTGGAATTACTGGGAAAATATGACAATGTGATGGCAGAGCACTTACGCCGTGTGGCCTCAAAGGAGACAGCAGACCACTACTGTGGAAAAACAATTCAAAATGAAATAATAAACCTAATGGCAAAACAGGTACTTGAGGACATTTTGGAACGTTGTAGAAAAGCTAAATATTACTCAATAATCCTGGATTGCACCCCAGATATTAGCCACAAGGAACAGATGTCATTTACAGTTAGATTTTTGGATAACAGCACTGGGGATTTGAAAGTAAAAGAACATTTTATTGGGTTTCAAACAGTAGATGACACAACTGGAAAGGGACTGGCTGACTTCCTCCTTCAATTTCTATCTGAAAAAAAAACTGGATATTGATAATTGCTGTGGACAAGGGTACGATAATGGGGCAAATATGGCAGGAAAAAACAGTGGTGTCCAGTCAAGAGTTTTAAGTATTAACCCAAGAGCCATATTTGTACCATGTGGATGTCATTGCCTTAATCTCGTCATTGGTGATGTAGCACGGTCAGGCAAGGAATCACTAGAGCTGTTTGGAGTAATTCAACACATTTATGTTTTATTCTCCGCACCTGTAAAGAGGTGGAAGATTTTGACAGACCATGTATCTGGCCTCACGTTAAAGCCTCTATGCACTACAAGGTGGGAATGTCGGATCAACTGCCTTAAACCTTTCAGGCATAATCTTGTTGAGATACAGGATGCATTGATTGCATTGTCAGAGGAAGAACACGCAGAACCAAGTGTCTGTCACGAAGCTCTGACATTGTCTCAGCAGGTTGGCAATTTCAAATGTATTATGGCATTATGTGTTTGGTATGAGATATTGTACCAAGTCAATATTGTCAGTAAGGCAATGCAGCGCGAAACAGCGGACTTGATTTTGGTTACAGAGTTAATAGACAAATGTAAACACTTTGTTCAAATCTTCAGAGACACTGGATTTGAAAGTGCATTCCTTATTGCAAAGGAAATAGCGCAAAAGCTTGAAGTTGAGCCTGTTTTTTTATCATCTGCTCGCATTCGAAGGAAGAAGGCTTTATTCAATTATGAGGGGAAAGATGAACCTTTAACTAATCCAAAGGAGAGATTTAAAATTGAATTCTTCTATGCTTTAGTGGATATAACAATTATGTCATTGGATGAGCGTTTTGACCAGTTGAAAAATCATACCAAGGTTTGGGGATTCCTGTATACCATAAAGTGTCTCCCAGCAAGGGAAAATTTGACGGCATGCTGCTTGATGTTACAGAAGGCTTTAGAGAAAGACAGCCAATCTCTTATCAGTGGAATCGACTTAGCAGAGGAGCTTTGGCACATTCAAGGCCTTTTTCCCCAAGAATCAACAACGCCACTGAATGTACTTAACTTCATTGTTAAGAATAGACTCACTGACACATTCCCAAACATCTGGATTGCACTACGCATACTACTGACAATCCCTGTTTCTGTGGCATCGGGAGAACGCAGCTTTTCTAAATTAAAGCTGATTAAAACTTACCTCAGATCCTCTATGAGTGATGAACGACTAACATCGTTATCAGTGCTGTCCATTGAAAATGACGTTTTCAAAACATTGGATCTTAACAGCACCATTGATGAATTTGCAAAGGCAAAAGCACGTAAAGTTGTGTTTTGAGCTTGTGCATGTGTACACAGTTAAATTGTACCTATTTTTTGGGCACTTTTACATTTAAAGCTTTTTTAAAAAGCTGGCACTTTTGTAGGTTTTATACTCTGGATTATTGCACTTTCAGACTCCTCTTTAAAAGTATTAGTGCAGGAAATAAATACCAAGTGATGAGGATCTGCAAGGGGTGTCTTAGTGCTCATTTTGAGTTTGTGGAGTTCTAGTTTACATTTTACTTTGTTACACGTGGTGCACTTTGTTATAGTAACAATCTAGTCTAGGTTTTGTGTTCTGTTTTTTGTTTTTACTTTTCTAGATGCACTTGAAAAAAAGGGTCTGCGGGGCAACCTGACACTTTCTTTTATAGACTCTATTTTAGTTTGACATTTATTGTTTATCACTTGATTGTCTACTGTTGTTTTATTTAATATGAATGATTATATTGTGCTTACATGTTTAATACCATTTGAATAAAAGTTGTATTTTTATCATAGCTTGTAATCTGTTTTTTGGGGACTTAACGGAATGGAAGGTTTTAAATTGAGCAGATATTGGAGAAATGGTTGTGACCACTGAGGGGGTGTGGTTACTGAGGGGCGTGGTTACTGAGGGGCGTGGTTACCGAGGGGCGTGGTTACCGAGGGGCGTGGTCACCGAGGGGCGCTGTAAAGCTTTCTCGCACAGGGCGCCTAAAGACCTAAGGCCGGCCCTGTAGAAGCCACTATCTTAACAGGAAAAGAAGCGGGTGAAACCGTTTTTATCCCACGGATGCCACTCATTCCAACAGATCTCCCTTTTCAGTTTAAGAGATTGCAAATTCCAGTTAGAATTGGGTTCTCAATCACAACCAACAAGTCACAGGGACAGACTATTACATGCTGTGGAGTGGATTTGCGATCATTCTGTTTCTCCCATAGACAACTTTATGTTGCTTGCTCAAGAGTGGGTTCACCCAAGAATTTATTTGTTCTAGCTCCTGGAGGTGAAATGAAAAATTTTGTTTACACACAGGCATCCAAGCTTGCCATAGTATGTAAGCCTTACAGGGTCCTGCCAGAGGCAGCAGCACTGCAGTACACTATACACTGTACTGAAGTGTATTGTAGAACCATCAGACACACTGGATCTTCAAGAACGAAGTGGGTCTGAGTAATAAAAAGCAAATAATAAAAAAATAAAAATGTAAAAAAAAATATATAGAAAAAAAATCTAACATTTTCCAATATATGCACAATTACAATCAACACATCACAGGGACAGACTATTACATACTGTGGAGTGGATTTCCGATCATTCTGTTTCTCCCACGAACAACTTATGTTGCTTGCTCAAGAGTGGGTTCACTCAAGAATTTATTTATTCTAGCTCCTGGAGGTGAAACGAAAAATGTTGTTTACACACAGGCATCCAAGGTTGCCATAGTATGTAAGCCTTACAGGGTCCTGCCAGAGGCAGCAGCACTGAAAACCTATAAAAACATATTTCTTTCATTTACCACTATTTCTTCATTTGATTCCTATTCATGTATAATATAAAATTGCAATAAATAAATACCCGGGCAATGCCGGGTCATCAGCTAGTTATATATATATATATATATATATATATATATATATATACAGTCGTGGCCAAAAGTTTTGAGAATTACATAAATATTGAAAATTGGAAAAGTTGCTGCTTAAGTTTTTATAATAGTAATTTGCATATACTCCAGAATGTTATGAAGAGTGATCAGATGAATTGCATAGTCCTTTTTTGCCATGAAAATTAACTTAATCCCAAAAAAACCTTTCCACTGCATTTCATTGCTGTCATTAAAGGACCTGCTGAGATCATTTCAGTAATCGTCTTGTTAACTCAGGTGAGAATGTTGACGAGCACAAGGCTGGAGATCATTATGTCAGGCTGATTTGGTTAAAATGGCAGACTTGACCTGTTAAAAGGAGGGTGATGCTTATAATCATTGTTCTTCCATTGTTAACCATGGTGACCTGCAAAGAAACGCGTGCAGCCATCATTGTGTTGCATAAAAATGGCTTCACAGGCAAGGATATTGTGGCTACTAAGATTGCACCTCAATCAACAATTTATAGGATCATCAAGAACTTCAAGGAAAGAGGTTCAATTCTTGTTAAGAAGGCTTCAGGGCGTCAAAGAAAGTCCAGCAAGCGCCAGGATCGTCTCCTAAAGAGGATTCAGTTGCGGGATCGGAGTGCCACCAGTGCAGAGCTTGCTCAGGAATGGCAGCAGGCAGGTGTGAGTGCATCTGCATGCACAGTGAGGCAAAAACTTTTGGAAGATGGCCTGGTGTCAAGAAGGGCAGCAAAGAAGCCACTTCTCTCCAAAAAAAACATCAGGGACAGATTGATCTACTGCAGAAAATATGGTGAATGGACTGCTGAGGACTGGGGCAAAGTCATATTCTCCGATGAAGCCTTTTTCCGATTGTTTGGGGCATCAGGAAAAAGGCTTGTCCGGAGAAGAAAAGGTTAGTGCTACCATCGGTCTTGTGTCATGCCAACAGTAAAGCATCCTGAGACCATTCATGTGTGGAGTTGCTTCTCATCCAAGGGAGTGGGCTCACTCACAGTTTTGCCCAAAAACACAGCCATGAATAAAGAATGGTACCAAAACAATGAATTTTCCAGCACGATGGAGCACTGTGCCATAAGGCAAAATTGATAACTAAGTGGCTCGGGACCAAAAAGTTAACATTTTGGGTCCATGGCCTGTAAACTCCTTAGATCTTAATCCCATTGAGAACTTGTGGTCAATCCTCAAGAGGCGGGTAGACAAACAAAAACCCACAAATTCTGACAAACTCCAAGAAGTGATTATGAAAGAATGGGTTGCTATCAGTCAGGAATTGGCCCAGAAGTTGATTGAGAGCATGCCCAGTCGAATTGCAGAGGTCCTGAAAAAGAAGGACCAACACTGCAAATACTCACTTTTTGCATAAATGGCATGTAATTGTCGATAAAAGCCTTTGAAACGTATGAAGTGCGTGTAATTATATTTCACTACATCACAGAAACAACTGAAACAAAGATCTAAAAGCAGTTTAGCAGCAAACTTTGTGAAAACTAATATTTGTGTCATTCTCAAAACTTTTGGCCACGACTGTGAGCTAATTATAAGCTAATTATAAGCTAACTAACTAAACTATCTAATGTAATGACACAGGAAAACACAGAGCACAGCAATGACACTGCTGTCTCTCTCAGATCTGCAAAATACTGCATACAAGGGCTGTTGGGGAAGTTCTTATATAGTAAGGGGTACGCAACTTTCCTATTGGTTGCTAGGGATGTTGCTAAGCTCAAACAAATACATTGCAGCCTTCTCATTGACCTACAAGCAAGAAGGGAGGTTACTGATGAAAAAAAATTCTAGAATATTCGAAATTACGAATATATATCGCTATATTCTAAATATTTGCGAATTCTCGAAGTGCCGATATTCGAGATAAATATTCGCTATTCGAATATTTTCGCTCAACACTTACCTTCCTTAAGATGAATCAGGCGTGGATCAACCAGGATATTTTTAGACACCAGTGCCTGATGCAACAGAATAGATGATTCTATGGGATGCCACACCTGAATATTCTGTAAAATGGGCTCTTACTCCTGGCCACATGCTGCTGCCACCATTCTGATTCTGACACCTGCCTGATGCCACCCACCTATTACCTCTTCTGCCATTCTTACAAAGTTTTTTTTTGGCCTACTTATATGTACTGTACATGTTAATTTTTTTAAAGGATATGCAAGCCACTGGGCTTTGCTATCACACTGCTGTTGGGTTCTGATACTACTGTGATCTGCCACCATCTCCTGCTGTATGCCACTGCTGCTGCCCCCTGTCAGGATCAGGGACATAGATTCAGGAGGGGAGCCCTCAGGGTCACACTGGACCTCCCTCTGTCAGCACTCCGTCCTCTTAACCTAATTAATCTTAGCTGCTTCCACTTGCCATATCAGGCTGACGAAACACCTTGCATGAACTAAAACCTAAGTACTCTATACAACTGCTAGTATTTAGAGATGAGTGAATCAAAGTTGATGAAGTGGAATTCGATCCGAATTTCAGGAAAAATTAGATTCCCATTTTTTCCTAAAATAGCTGCTGCACATGTTAGGACGACATGGAGCAAAGAACTCTGGGAACGAGGGATCACCCACAATGCCATGTATGCAGCCAATCAGCGGCCAGCCAGCCCTTGTGAAGTCACAGCCCTATAAATAGCCTCAGCCATTTTGGATTCTGCCATTTTCCAGCGTGCTTAGTGCAGGGAGAGACGTCAGCAAGAGCTAGGGACAGTGCTAATGTTCCTTTAGCTGTTCTGCGTTGATTTTACATTGTTTTACTTTTTTTTGGTGTATTAATAGGAAAAAATATATGTCCTAATTGCCATTCAGCGGTGAAGTTACATTGTACTACAGCCATTTACGGGGTGTATTAGTAGGATAGATATGTACATCCTATTAGCCATCAGTGATGGCCAGTTCGCATTGTTCGCCCACGAACATATGCGGGCTGCCATCTTTTTTCACAAGTCCGGCGAGGCACAGGTGACCCGCACCCTTAACAGTGACCGCCAAGTGCGATTGGTTACATCATTATCATCATCCTCTACTGTCTGCACATCACTGATGTCCCCCTCAATGGTTTCAGGCCAGGAGCCTGACCGCTCGCAACACCTGCTCCCACGTGATACTCATCATCACTACTTGCCCGCTTACCGGAGGAAGTGGTGGATGACGCCTACAGATCTTGGCTGGGCAGTAGCTGCTGACTGTCCTTACCTGTGCCTGTACACGAGATGGTCTGAAAACGGTCCGAACCCCATTGAAGCTAATGAAGACCCAAACCTTTGAGCACTAAAATGGCTGTAAAAGGCAGCAAAATGCTCTGCAAACAAATGTGGATAGGAAAATGAATTAAAAAAACATAAAAGACCTTAAAAAAATTAAAATTAGGAATGATATAGGAGGAAGAGGTTGAGGAGGCGGTGAATGGGTGGATGTGGCCGTGTAGGCTCACGAGGCGGTCTAGGTGGAAGTGGCGGCGAAGGAGGAATAGGTAGCCAACACAGATGTGTGTTATTTAGCATTTTTACATAGGGGTATCCCCCAAAATATTGCGACATGTAAAAAAAAAAAGGAATAAGTGCACTTGAGTACAAGGATGGATGGTTGAAGCTGTTAGAACTGTCTATTCTGCACAAGGTACTGAGGGATCCAAGCCTGGTTAATTTTAATGAACGTGAGCTTGTCCACGTTGGCTGTGGACAGGCGGCTGCGTCTGTCTGTAATGACGCCTCCTGCCATGCTAAATACAAGTTCAGAGAGTACACTGGTGCAGGGCAGGCCAGCACCTCCAAGGCATACAGGGCAAGCTCTGGCCATGTGGACAATTGGGAGACCCAGAATTTGAATGGGGCAGAACCATCAGTCAGTACGTGTAAGTGTGTGCACAGGTACTGTTCCACCATGTTGTTCAAATGCTGCCTCCTGCTAACACGCTCCATATCAGCAGTTGGGGCCGGATGTTGCGGTGAGGTGACAAAGCTTTTCCACATGTTGGCCATGCTAACTCTGCCTTATGAGGTGCTGGCGCTGACACAGCTGCGTTGGCGACCTCTTCCTCCTCCCCTGCCTTTGCCTTGTGCTTCCACTTGTCCCCCGGCGTCAGTCAGGAATGCTCTCAGAGGCGCGTCTACCAGCATGCGCCTTTAGTCGCGCATCTTTCGATCATGCTCCAGTGAGGGAAGTAAGGACGGCACATTGTCTTTGTAACGGGGATACAGCAGGGTGACCACCCAGTAGTCAGCACACGTTAAAATGTGGGCAACTTTTCTGTCATTGCGCAGGCACTGCAGCATGTAGCCGCTCATGTGTGCCAGGCTGCCCAGAGGTAAGGACAAGCTGTCCTCTGTGGGAGGCGTATCGTCTGCGTCCTCCATTTCCCCCCAGCCACGCACCATTGATGGGCCAAGAGCTGCGTTGGGTGCCACCCCGCAGTGAACATGCTTCATCCCCATCCTCCTCCTCATCTACCTCGTCCTCCAGTAGTGGGCCCTGGCTGGCCAAATTTGTACCTGGCCTCTTTCTGAGACACTTTTAAAGGACTGGCCTGAAAGTGTTAGAGATGACCCCTCTTCCTCCTTCTCGTCCTGGGCCACATCCTCTTCCATCATCGCCCTAAGTGTTTTCTCAAGGAGACATAGAAGTGGTATTGTAACGCTGATAACTGCGTCATCGCCACTGGCCATGTTGGTGGAGTATTGGAAAAAGCGCAAAAGGGCACACAGGTCTCGCATGGAGGCCTAGTCATTGGTGGTGAAGTGGTGCTGTTCCGCAGTGCAACTCACCCGTGCATGCTGCAGCTGAAACTCCACTATGGCCTGCTGCTACTTGCACAGCATGTGCAAGGTGGAGTTCCACCTGGTGGGCACGTCGCATATGAGGCGGTGAGCGGGAAGGCCGAAGTTACGCTGTAGAGCAGACAGCTGAGCGGCGGCAGGATGAGAACGCCAGAAGCGCGCACAGACGGCCCGCACTTTACGCAGCGGCTGACATGTCGGGGTAGTTGTGAATGAATTTCTGCACCACCAAATTCAGCACATGCGCCAGGCAAGGGTTGTGCGTCAAACCGGCTAGTCCCAGAGCTGCAATGAGATTTCGCCCATTATCGCACACCACCAGGCCGGGCTTGAGGCTCACTGGCAGCAACCACTCGTTGGTCTGTTGTTCTATACCCCGCCAAAATTCCTGCGCGGTGTGGGGCCTGTCCCCCAAACACATCAGTTTCCGAATGGCCTGCTGACGTTTACCCCTGGCTGTGCTGAAGTTGGTGGTGAAGTTCTGTCGCTGACTGGATGAGAAGGTGGTAGAAGAGGAGGAGGAAGTTGAGTAGGAAGAGGAGGCAACAGGAGGCAAAGAATGATGCCCTGCGATCCTTGGCGGCAGAAGGACGTGCGCCAAACAGCACTCCGTCTGGGGCCCAGCCGCCACTACATTTACCCAGTGTGCAGTTAGGGAGATATAGCGTCCCTGGCTGTGCTTACTGGTCCACGTATCTGTGGTTAGGTGGACCTTGCCACAGATGGCGTTGCACAGTGCACACTTGATTTTATCCGATACTTGGTTGTGCAGGGAGGGCATGGCTCTCCTGGAGAAGTAGTGGCGGCTGGGAACAACGTACTGTGGGACAGCAAGCGACATGAGCTGTTTGAAGCTGTCAGTCTCCACCAGCCTGAATGACAGCAATTCAAAGGCTAGTAGTTTAGAAATGATGGAATTCAGGGCCAGGGATTGAGGGTGGCTAAGTGGGAATTTACGCTTCCTATCAAAGGTTTGTGAGATGAAGAGCTGAACGCTTCCGTGTGACATGGTGGAATTGCTTGGTGACAGAAGTGGTGTTGTTGGTGGCACATCCTCTGTTTGCTGGGCAGCAGGTGCCAACGTTCCTCCTGAGGCAGAGGAAGAGGCTGAGGCAGCAGCAGAAGAGGTAGCAGCAGGGGCCTGAGCCCTTTCTTGGTTTTGAAGGTGCTTACTCCACTTCAGCCCATGTCTCGCATGTAGATGCCTGGTCATGCAGGTTGTGCTAAGCTTCAGAACGTTAATGCCTCGCTTCGGGCTCTGATTGCACAGCGTGCAAACCACTCGGGTCTTGTCATCAGCACATTGTGTGAAGAAGTGCAATACCAGGGAACTCCTTGAAGCTGACTTTGGTGTGCTTGGTCCCTGGTGACGGTGGCCAGTAGCAGGCGAACTGTTTTGGTGACGGCTGCTCTGCTTTTGCACCCTGCTCCCGCTTTTGCTAAGTTGTTGGCTCGGTCCCACCACTGCTTCTTCCTCCGAACTCTGAAAGTCAGTTGCACGACCTTCATTCCATGTAGGGTCTAGGACCTCATCGTCCCCTGCATCGGCTTCCACCCAGTCTTCCTCCCTGACCTTCTTTTTGGTCTGTACACTGCAGAAAGACGCAGCAGTTGGCACCTGTGTTTCGTCATCATCATAGACGTGCTGAGGTGGTATTCCCATGTCCTCATCAGGAAATATAAGTGGTTGTATGTCAGTGCATTCTATGTCTCTCACCCCTGGGGAAGGGCTAGGTGGATGCCCTTAGGAAACCCTGCCAGCAGAGTCTTCAAACAGCATAAGAGACTGCTGCATGACTTGAGGCTCAGACAGGTTCCCCGATATGCACGGGGGGATGTGACAGACTGATGGGCATGGGTTTCAGGCGCCACTTGTGCGCTTTCTGCAGAAGACTGGGTGGGAGATAATGTGAATGTGCTGGATCCACTGTCGGCCACCCAATTGACTAGCGCCTACACTTGCTCAGGCCTTACCATCCTTAGAACGGTATTAGGCCCGACCAAATATCGCTGTAGATTCTGGCGGCTACTGGG
Source organism: Bufo gargarizans (assembly GCF_014858855.1). Classification (NCBI taxonomy): domain Eukaryota; kingdom Metazoa; phylum Chordata; class Amphibia; order Anura; family Bufonidae; genus Bufo; species Bufo gargarizans. The sequence continues at coordinate 264,540,780 of NC_058082.1, read as the reverse complement.
ACCTGAGGTAGTAGGTTCAGTAGGACGTGTAGCTGTGGCAGAACGGCCACGTCCTCTCCCTGCACCAGAGGCTCCACCATCATTACCACCACGACCATGACTGTGTCCCTTATTAGATGTTTGCCCCATAGTTAGTTTTCACAAAGAAAAGTAAAAAGTGGTTAAGTTTGTTAAAAATAATTAACCGACAATAAAAACCCTGATGTAGAGTATTGCACTCAATTTATTTATTTTTTTACTCTATATGACAGCTTTATTTGTGGCCTAAATTGCACAGTAATTTATGCACGTCTAATCCCAAATGTGCAGTATATCAGAGGGTTTTTCACCCCAGTAAGCACAAAGCCGTATTTCTGGCCAAAATGTTACACTCACTTATGCATGTCTATTCCCAGATGTGCAGTATATTAGAGGGTTTTTTCACCCCACTAAGCACAAAGCCGTATTTCTGGCCTAAATGTGACAGTCACTTATGCATGTCTAATCCCAGATATGCAGTATATTAGAGGGTTTTTTCACCCCAGTAAGCACAAAGCCGTATTTCTGGCCTAAATGTGACACTCACTTATGCATGTCTAATCCCAGATGTGCAGTATATTAGAGGGTTTTTTCACCCCAATAAGCACAAAGCCGTATTTCTGGCCTAAATGTGAGACTCACTTATGCATATCTAATCCCAGATGTGCAGTATATTTGAGGGTTTTTTACACCCCAGTAAGCACAAAGCCGTATTTCTGGCCTAAATGTGACATTCACTTATGCACGTCTAATCCCAGATGTGCACTATATGAAACAGATGTGTTTTTTTCACCCCAGTAAGCAAAAAGCTGTATTTCCGGCCTAAATGTGACACTCATGCATGTCTAATCCTAGATGTGCACTATATGAAACAGATTTATTTTTTTCACCTCAGTCAGCACAAAGCCGTATTTCTGGCCTAAATGTGACACTCACTTATGCAAGTCTAATCTCAGATGTGCAGTATATTAGAGGTTTTTTCAGCCCAGTAAGCACAAAGCCGTATTTCCTGCCTAAATGTGACACTCACTTATGCACGTCTAATCCCAGATGTGCAGTATATGAAACAGATGAATTTTTTTCACCCCAGTAAGCACAAAGTCGTATTTCTGGCCTAAATGTTACACTCACTTATGCGCGTCTAATCCCAGATCTGCAGTATATCAGAGGGTTTTTATAACCCCAGTAACCAAAAAGCCGTATTTCTGGCCTAAATGTGACAGTCAATTATGCATGTCTAATCCTAGATGTGCACTATATGAAACAGATGTGTGTTTTTGTTCCACCCCAGTAAGCACAAAGCTGTATTTCTGGCCTAAATGTGACACTTACTTATGCACGTCTAATCCCAGATGTGCAGTATATTAAACAGATGTATTTTTTTCACCCCAGTAAGCACAAAGCCTTATTTCTAGCCTAAATGTGACAGTCCCTTATGCACGTCTAATCCCAGATCTGCAGTATATCAGAGGGTTTTTATAACCCCAGTAACCAAAAAGCCGTATTTCTGGCCTAAATGTGACAGTCAATTATGCATGTCTAATCCCAGATGTGCACTATAGGAAACAGATGTGTTTTTTTTCACCCCAGTAAGCACAAAGCCGTATTTCTGGCCTAAATGTGACAATCACTTATGCATGTCAAATCTCAGATGTGCACTATATGAAACAGATGTATTTTTTTCAACCCAGTAAGCACAAAGCCGTATTTCTGGCCTAAATGTGACACTCACTTATGCATGTCTAATCCCAGATGTGCAATATATCTGAGGGTTTTTTCACCACAGTAAGCACAAAGCCGTATTTCTGGCCTAAATGTGACACTCAATTAGGCCTCATGCACAGGACAATATTTTTTCACGGTCCGCAAAAACTGGGTCCGTAGGTCCGTGATCCGTGACCGTTTTTTCGTCCGTGGGTCGAAAGCCGTATTTCTGGCCTAAATGTGACACTCACTTATGCATGTCTAATCCCAGATGTGCAATATAACAGAGGGTTTTTTCACCACAGTAAGCACAAAGCCTTATTTCTGGCCTAAATGTGACACTCACTTATGCATGTCTAATCCCAGATGTGCAGTATATGAAACAGATGTATTTTTTTCACCCCAGTAAGCAAAAAGCCGTATATCTGGCCTAAATGTTACAATCACTTATGCAAGTCTAATCCCAGATGTGCACTATATGAAACAGATGTATTTTTTTCACCCCAGTAAGCACAAAGCCATATTTCTGGCCTAAATGTGACCCTCTTTTATGCATGTCTAATCCCAAATGTGCAGTATATCAGATGGTTTTCACCCCAGTAAGCACAAAGCCGTATTTCTGGCCAAAATGTTACACTCACTTATGCATGTGTATTCCCAGATGTGCAGTATATTAGAGGGTTTTTTCACCCCACTAAGCGCAAAGCCGTATTTCTGGCCAAAATGTTACACTCACTTATGCATGTGTATTCCCAGATGTGCAGTATATTAGAGGGTTTTTTCACCACAGTAAGCACAAAGCCGTATTTCTGGCCTAAATGTGACACTCACTTAGGCCTCATGCACATGACAATATTTTTTCACGGTCCGCAAAAACGGGGTCCGTAGGTCCGTGATCCGTAACCGTTTTTTCGTCCGTGGGTCGAAAGCCGTATTTCTGGCCTAAATGTGACACTCACTTATGCATGTCTAATCCCAGATGTGCAATATATCAGAGGGTTTTTTCACCACAGTAAGCACAAAGCCGTATTTCTGGCCTAAATGTGACACTCACTTATGCATGTCTAATCCCAGATGTGCAGTATATGAAACAGATGTATTTTTTTCACCCCAGTAAGCAAAAAGCCGTATTTCTGGCATAAATGTTACAATCACTTATGCAAGTCTAATCCCAGATGTGCACTATATGAAACAGATGTATTTTTTTCACCCCAGTAAGCACAAAGCCGTATTTCTGGCCTAAATGTGACACTCTTTTATGCATGTCTAATCTCAGATGTGCAGTATATCAGAGGTTTTTTTTAACCCCTGTAAGCAAAAAGCTGTATTGCTGGCCTAAATGTGACACTCACTAATGCTCGTCTAATCCCAGATGTGCAATATATGAAACAGATGTATTTATTTCACTCAACTAAACAAAAATCTGTATTTCTGGCCTAAATGTCACAATCACTTATGCACGTCTAATCCTAGATGTGCACTATATGAAACAGATGGGGTTTTTTCACCCCTGTAAGCAAAAATTTTTATTTCTGGCCTAAATGTGACATTAACTTATGCCTGTCTAATCCCAGATGTGCACTAAAATTTGTGCACTGCACCCACAAAACACATTTGCTGTAAATCGCTGAGTAAAGAAGCAGTTCTGAATCTTCATAAGATTTCTCCCTAATCTCTCCCTCACAGCAGCTGCAGCCTCTCCCTACACTAATCCGAGCAGATTGATGGGCGGTGCTACGTGACTCCAGCTTAAATAGAGGCTGGGTCACATGCTGCAGTTGGCCAATCACAGCCATGCCAAAAGTAGGCATGGCTGTGATGGCCTTTTGGGGCAAGTAGTATGACACTTGTTGATTGGCTGCTTTGCAGCCTTTCAAAAAGAGCCATAAAAATCACCGAACACCGAACCCGTAATTTTACGTAAATGTTCGGGTTCGGGTCCAGGTGCTGAAAACCCTAAAGTTCGGTACAAACTCGAACTTTACAGTTAGGGTTCACTCGACTCTAATCATGGGCTCAGATGAAAAAAAAAAATACGAATACGAATATATGGCACTATATTCTAAATCTTCGCAAATTCTCTAAATGGCGATATTCGCAATCAAAATTCACGATTTGAATATTCACGCCCAAGACTATTGGGTAACAACAGATTTGCTGGGTGCCCCACTCTGTCATGGGGTTTCTATTGTCACTGTTATTATACAGATACTCAGCAGTCTGTTCCAGGTGTACAAGCGCTAGTGTGAAACTAGCCTTAGACCTAATTAACATTGGACTGGCAGGCCTTTGGCCCACCAGCAATTATTATTTTGAGCACTGAGTGTGAAACCATTCAGGGATGGTCCACATTCATTTATAGTGCCCATCCTAAATGATACTGTTATAATTGTGCACACAAGTCATATCAATAATAAAGTATAATAATTAGTTTGTCACTCAATCAATGACAATTATCTTTAACATCAAGTTATGTCATTTGCTGAAGCTTATTACTTTGTCAGAACGTTTGACCATGGGTCCAATTGTGCAACTGTCATCCTAACTCACAGAATGCACTGCCATCTGAAAATGAGAATAAAGCACAATTTTAAATGTTCCCATTAAAAATGCTTTACTATGTAAAAAAAATTAAATAAAGTGAATAGAAAAGCACACATATTTGGTACTTCTGCATATGTAACAACTCTTACTGTAAACACTAGCATATTATTTACATTTTCAAAATGTCAGAGTTGCTGTTTTTAGTGATAAAATGAATAGAAAGTGAATGGTAAATGGTATCAATAAAACTACAGTTGGCTCTGCAAAAAATCAATCCATTATTAGGATCTATTGATGGAAAAATAAAAACATCATTGCTCTCAGAATAAAGATTTTTTAAGGAGGGTATTGATTGTGCAAAAGCTGTAAAACATTTAAAAAAATATAGTAAATAGATATGACACCATCAATGATGTAAATCTCAAACCTATGTAAAGGTAGAGCTGAACAGTTTGATTATTTTCTAATTTGTCCTTAGTTTATCGAGATAACATTGTTTTTCTGCCATTGATCTGATTTTAGATTGCTCGTCCTATGCACTGCCTTGAAAACATTAGTCATATATTTATTATCCAACAGTAGGGGGAAAAAGTCTCTTATCGTAATGAGAGCAATCCTTCTTCCTGTCTGAGCCTGGAAATGTTCCCAAACATTTACAGCTTAAAACAAAGTTAAGGAAAAAAAAGTCACTCAACTCAATGTAGAAAAATTCTAGGACGTTTTATCAGTTTAAACGTCTTGTGCTGCCAGAGGAGGTTATTTGATTCTGTGCCTGACTAGAGCTGATCACAGCAGTATGACAAATTAATTTTTTAATGAGTGCTGCTTGATTTCCCAACACTGGCAAAGAATAGCCATAAAAAGAACGGTGTTCATGTTCTCGGTAAATGATAAAATTCATAAAGATGTTGTTAATATCATTAAGAATCTACATTATAAATGGATTTTGGCATTCAATCAGACTGCCGCAACACTCTCTCTAGTATCTATAAATGACCATATGTAACCACAATTGCTAAAGAGGTCAAAATAATATTGCAGACAAGAAATATTTAGTTCCAGATAAATTACACAATGAGTTAGGCTAATGTGGACAACTAAACATGATTAAATGGAATTTTTCTTGTGACTCTATACATATTGCTTTCGGCAATGAGCACTAAAATGACAGCTACGGTAATGGTGTATCTGAAATATAAGAGGTTGTGTCAGGAGTTTACCCAGGATGATTTTGTGCATGGTTATGCTCTAAGAGTTTCCATGTCAACCAGTCAAGCCCCAGCTAGTATATCTACCATTGAGGCTGGAAGCTGGATCAATCAGGTTCTGGCTCAGTGTCCAATTCCAGAGCTAGGTAAATGATTTAAGTCTGCTATTCAGTCATTTCCAGCTGCCTGTGATTGCAAAAAATGTCCTGGCTTTGTTTATACCTCTGTGCTTTGTACCTAAAGTCAAAATATGTTTGTTAACTCTCTGCGTACCTTGGCTCGTTTTCTGGATTAACCCATTGTCTGTTAATTTGGCTCCTATTTATTCTCCTGGTATTCTGACTGTGGTTAGTTTGTTGATTAACCCCTGATTTGCTGTTTTGGCTCTATTCATATCTCCTGCTTCTGATCCTGCTTGTCTACTACTATTTGCACACCAATCATTATGGTACTATAGGTCTGTTTCAAGCAATCTCAAACCATTTTCTGCCACATTTCATAGTAACATAAGTTATAAAGCTAAAGGTTAAAAATACATTTGTCCATCTGGTTCAGCCTGTTATCCTGCAAGTTGATCCAGAGGAAGGCAAAAAATAAAACCTGTGAGGAAGAAGCCAATTTTCATCATTTTAGGGGGACAAAATTCCTTCCCGACTCCAATCAGGCAATCAGAATAACTCCCTAGATTAACAACTCATCTCTAGTAACTTTAACCTATAATATTATTACACTCCAGAAATACATCCAGGCCCCTCTTGAACTCATTTGGTGAATTCACCATCATGACCACTGATATATTTATACATAGTTATTAGATCTCCCCTTAGTCGTGTTTTTTCTAAAGTGAATAACCCTAATTTTGATAATCTTTTGGGGCACTATAGTCCACCCATTCCAGTTATTACTTTAGTTGCCGTCCTCTGAACCCTCTCTAGCTCTGCTATGTCTGCCTTGTTAACAGGAGCCCAGAACTGTACACAGTACTCCATGTCTGGTCTGACTAGTGATTTGTAAAGTGGCAGGACTAGGTTCTCATGAAGTGCATCTATGCCCCTTTTGATGCGACCCATTATCTTATTGGCCTTGGCAGCAGCTGCCTGACACCGGTTTCTACAGTTTAGTTTGCTGTTCACCAAAATTCCTAAGTCCTTTTCCATGTCCCATGTCAAAGTATTACCCAGTGATTTACCATTTAATATGTACTGGTGACATGTATTTTTCCTTCCCATGTGCATAACCTTACATTTGTCAGTGTTAAACCTCATCTGCCACTTATCTGCCCAAGCCTCCAATCTATCCAGATCAATCTGTAGCAGTATACTGTCTGCTTCTGTGTTAATTACTTTACAGTTTAGTGTAATCTGCAAGAATTTAAATTTTACTGTACAAGCCTTCTACAAGATCATTGATAAATATATTTAAACAGAATAGGAACCAATACTGACCCCTGTGGTACCCCACTAGTGACAGTGACCCAATCTGAGGGTGTACCATTAATAACCTCTGTTTTCCATCACTGAGCCAGTTACTTACCCACATACACACATGTTCTCCCAGTCCAAGCATTCTCATTTTAAATACTAATCATTTATGCAGTACAGTGTCAAATGCTTTGGAGAAGTCCAGATATACGACATCCATTGATTCACAGCAGTTTAGTCTAGAACTTACCTCCTCATAGAAACTGATTAAATTAGTTTAACATTGCCGATTCCTCATGTTGCCATGCTATGCCGTTATTTGCTTATTTTCATTGAGGTACTCCAAGATAGCATCTGTTAGAAAACCTTCAAACAGTTTACCCACAACAGATGTTAAACTTACCAGCCTATAGTTTCCAGGCTCTGTTTTTGGACCTTTTTTGAATATTGGAACCACATTTGCTCTCCTCCAATCCTGTGGAACACTCCCTGTCAGTATAGAGTCCATAAATATTAGAAACAAGGGTCTAGCCATGACACAACTTAATTCTCTTAGGATACGGGGGTGTATGCCATCTGGTCCTGGCAATTTGTCTATTTTAATATTTTTAAGACTCTACTGTACTTCTTCCTGGTTCAGACAGGGCACTTTTAATGGGGAATTTACTTTTACATTCTGCATTTCATCTGACAGTTTATTTTCCTTAGTGAATACAGTGGAGAAAAGATTAATAAATAGCTTTGCTTTCTCCTCATCGCTGTCTGCAACTGCCCCCTCATCACTCTGTAAAGGGTTGACACCTTCAGATTTAGCGATTGTGGCGAAAAAAAGACAGGAAAGCGCTCATAGGGTAATAGGTTCAATAATAGATATTTAAAATCAAAGCGTCGAAAAATGTTCTCACCTTATGTTGTTGTGCATACGTGGGCACAACACTCGTGAGGACAGGGGGTCGGTGCAGCCGGTATCTTCTCAGTCCTCGTAGGTGGAGTGGCCAAGTCTCCAGAGGAATGATTTGTATTGCAAATAGGAAAAAAGATTGTTGGTGCACTGGCGTAGTACACCAACTGATACCTTTTGACGCAATAACACGACCTCAGTAGATAGATAAGAGGGTCTTTTATTGATAAGTGACAACACGTTTCGGAGTTGGTACACTCCTTTTTCAAGTCTAGGTAATCACAAATTTAGAGAGGGGTACAAAAAAAAGGGATAAAATGTATATACAAAGTCCTTACATTAGAATGGATGGGGAATAAATGTGCACGTGAAAAGTCCGTGCAGATATACAAGAGCAAAAGAGACGCTCTAGATTGCGTGGTTGGGGGAGATTAAAATTGTCCACCCATTAAGAAATATATCACAATTGAGGACAGGTGGATAAATAATGCTGTATAGGATGCATATAGATATATGGGGGAGATGTATGAAAACACACATGCATGTATGAGGTATATGTACACGCGGCCGCATGTATGATCACATGTGGGACTGGAACCACTGTTAATGATTAAAAATGTATAGGCTGGAATGCCATAGGTAAGGTGGTATATGCCACTTGCAAATATGGAGAGTCGTCATACCACAAACAGTGCCACAGGTGTGATGACACACACCCCCACTGGTAACCATATTATTAATATTGGTTCCGATAGTGGTGGTAGTGTCGTCATATACCTACACATGCATACATCTTTACATATATAGGCACATATACAGCCGTGAGTTGCTGCTTACTCAAGATTCTAGTCTTGTAAAGGATGCACAGGCGTTTAGTGTGGAGCATGAACATATACATGTAAATGGTACTAATAAGCATGCACATACATGCACATGTGTGGACCCATACGCCCATACACCCATACTTGCATGGACACATACATAGCCATAAAAATAATACCAATAGTAATAATAATAATAATAATAATAATAATAATAAATACATGGGAAATATATATAAAAGAAATGTATATATAAAAAAAAGTGTGTTTATAATTATCCGTAAGACATGATAAAAGATAAATGTACAGTGAAACCATACATAATGAGTAGCATGATTGGGACTATTTCGTAGGGGAGGGTTTCCTGGTCCCTTGCTGACATAAGTGATAGGAAACAGGAAAAATACATAGATAAATAAATGAGTAATTAAGTAATTGTAAGATTGTCTGGATTGATGAAAGACACATATAATTGGTATGGATCACTACAAGATAAAATTTAAATAAACTGGAGTATTCTATAATGCAGAAGTGACTTGCCAGGGGTGTGGGCCTGAAACTGTTTCTGATATGTAATAAATAGCTGAAAATACCGAATTGGACATGAGGAGATCGGAGATGTGGTGAATCATAACTGCCGATCTTACCTGTGGAATCCGTGCTGTGGCCTGAGCGTGGCTTGCACACCTGCTGGAAGGCGCGCTCAAAGAAGCGGGGGAGAGAGGGGCGGAGTCTCTGATTGACAGCCGCTCGGTCCGTCGGACCGGAGCTGTCAGTGTGAACAGCGCATGCGCCAAGCGCTGTGTTCAATGTTGGTTCTCTGAGCAGGGGTCGCTCACAGGGAGACCGTATTATAGGCTGATATTAGAGTGGGGAATGAATGGGGGGGAGTATGGTATGGTGTATTGGAGACTAGGGGCTGGTTTGGTTATGTGACTGGGAAATTGAACCATTTAAGAACTGGATGATAAGAAAACATACTGATTTGATGGATTTGTACGCTCTGTTGCAGATGGTGTGAGCACAAATGATATGGAGGAGCGTGGATGTATAGATAGCTGATGGAGGGAGGGAACGATTGGGGGGGAGAATAAAACCACTGAAGGGACTGGTGAGGGGATGGGCCAGTGGGATGGAACAGGAATATGAGTGGAGGAGCCAATAGGAGTAGAGGGGAGAAAAACTATGGTGGCGATGGGGTAGTGTACTGTTGGGAGGAGGGGGAACGAGGGGACCTATGCGAAGGGCATGTTGACCAAATATGTAGATATGATGGGTGGATGGCATATGACAGCTGGGGCTAATGATCGGAAGGACGTGTTGTGCGGTGGTGGCAGGGGCCATGGATGGTGTGAAGTACATAGAGAGGTGGCTGATGTGGGAGTGGGGCTGGTGGGGAAAAGGACATGGTTCAGGACCATTAGTTGGAAGAGGACTGGTCAGAAACAGTTGCTCTCCAGTGATTCGTTTAAGCCATAGGGTTCTATGGTTTGCATTTTAAAAATCCAAAACATTTCTTTCCGTCTTAGTTTCTCAAATCGGTTTGAATGGGTAACCGGAATTTGTTCGATGGGAGTTATGGAGAGGTTTGTTGGATCTTTATTGTGGACTTGGAGGAAATGCCTGGACACACCATGTTTGGTGAAACCATTTGTTATGTTCCAGCTGTGTTTATTGATCCTTTCCCTCAAGGTTTGAGTGGTGCGGCCTATATACTGTAGTCCACATGTGCATTCTAATAGATAAATAACATAGCAGGAGGAACAATTTAAAAAGGATTTTATCTCAAATTGCTCACCTGTAGAATTACTTGAGAGCTTTGAGGTCCGAGAGGAAATATTCAGGCAGCATTTGCAACGACCGTGTCCACATTTATAACTTCCGAGTAGTTGGGGAAAGAAAGTAATGGGGTTTGGTCTATTCTTTTTGCAGTCCCGTAGTTGGCTTGGAGCGATAATGTTTTTAAGCGTTTGGGCCCTTCTAAATGTTAATTGGGGTTTTTGTTGGATGTGTTTTTTTACCAGGCCCTGGCGGAAAATCCGCTAAAAGAGGACACAAAACTACTAATCCATCTATTGGAAACTGCCGAGAAACATGGAGTCATATCAAAAAAAGAATACATCCTAGTGGACCATCCAAGCCTGGCCCTCTTCTATCACCTACCAAAGGTACACAAATACATCACTAACCCGCCGGGAAGACCCATCATCTCCGGCATCTCTTCCTTAACCTGCAATCTGTCACACTACATCGACATTTTATTACAAAAATACGTAATAAAATTTCCTTCGTATCTGAAGGACTCAGCGAGCCTTATCTCCTTCCTCAAAGATATCGAATGGAAAGAGTTCTACATGTGGATAACATTAGATGTCTCAGCTTTATATTCCAATATTCCACATGCAGTAGGCATAAGTGCAATACAGCTTTTCCTCCAACAGAATGAAACTCTACCAGATCTACAAAGCCAATTCATTCTGGATGCGATAGACTTTACTCTGAACCACAGTATCTTCACCTCTGAAAATAAAATATTTAAGCAAACAAAAGGGCACGCGTTTCACATTGAGCTACGAAAATCTGTATATGGGTCTATTTGAGACCCAATACATCTACAATGAACACCCTTGGCACACGCAACTGATTTTTTACAGGAGGTACATTGATGATCTGCTACTAATTTGGGATGGAAATATGGAAGACGCTGCCAGCTTCACGACTCACCTAAACAACAATACATTCAACCTCACCTTTACGGCAAACTACTCAAAGATGGCCACAGAATATCTTGATTTGGTCATATCCTCAAAAGGAAACACTATCGAGACCAAAACCTTTTTCAAAAAAGTTGACGGCAACAGTTATTTGGATTACCAGAGTTCCCATCACAAAAAATGGAAAAATAACATTCCATTCAGTCAGTTTAAGCGCATACGCAGAAATTGTACTAAGGATGAAGATTTTAGAAACCAAAGCAAAGTCATCATAAAAAGATTTCAAAAGAAAGGGTACCCTAAGGAAATTATTTATGCAGCATATCATCGAGCTGAGGAGCACACCCAAACAGAGTGCCTCACATCATGTACAACTAGACTAGGTGACTCAAAAGCCAAAGAAAATTTTAAATCCACCTTCATCACGACATACAATACCAATCAACCAATCATAATATTCTGCAGAATACCCTCAGCAAACACTGGCATATCCTACAAACACATCCAACAAAAAAAACAATTAACATTTAGAAGGGCCCAAACGCTTAAAAACATTATCGCTCCAAGCCTACTACAATACTGCAAAAAGAATAGACCAAACCCCATTACTTTCTTTCCCCAACTACTCGGAAGTTATAATTGTGGACACGGTCGTTGCAAATGCTGCCTGAATATTTCCTCTTGGACCTCAAAGCTCTCAAGTAATTCTACAGGTGAGAAATTTGAGATAAAATCCTTTTTAAATTGCTCCTCATGCTATGTTTTTTATCTATTAGAATGCACATGCGGACTACAGTATATAGGCCGCACCACTCAAACCTTGAGGGAAAGGATCAATAAACACAGCTGGAACATAACAAATGGTTTCACCAAACATGGTGTGTCCAGGCATTTCCTCCAAGTCCACAATAAAGATCCAACAAACCTCTCCATAACTCCCATCGAACAAATTCCGGTTACCCATTCGAACCGATTTGAGAAACTAAGACGGAAAGAAATGTTTTGGATTTTTAAAATGCAAACCATAGAACCCTATGGCTTAAACGAATCACTGGAGAGCAACTGTTTCTGACCAGTCCTCTTCTAACTAATGGTCCTGAACCATGTCCTGTTCCCCACCAGCCCCACTCCCACATCAGCCACCTTTCTATGGACTGCACACCATCCATGGCCCCTGCCACCACCGCACAACACGTCCTTCCGATCATTAGCCCCAGCTGTCATATGCCATCCACCCATCATATCTACATATTTGGTCAACATGCCCTTCGCATAGGTCCCCTCGTTCCCCCTCCTCCTAACAGTACACTACCCCATCGCCACCATAGTTTTTCTCCCCTCTACTCCTATTGGCTCCTCCACTCATATTCCTGTTCCATCCCACTGGCCCATCCCCTCACCAGTCCCTTCAGTGGTTTTATTCTCCCCCCCAATCGTTCCCTCCCTCCATCAGCTATCTATACATCCACGCTCCTCCATATCATTTGTGCTCACACCATCTGCAGCAGAGCGTACAAATCCATCAAATCAGTATGTTTTCTTATCATCCAGTTCTTAAATGGTTCAATTTCCCAGTCACATAACCAAACCAGCCCCCAGTCTCCAATACACCATACCATACTCCCCCCCATTCATTCCCCACTCTAATATCAGCCTACAATACGGTCTCCCTGTGAGCGTTCCCTGCTCAGAGAACCAACATTGAACACAGCACTTGGCGCATGCGCTGTTCACACTGACAGCTCTGGTCTCACGGACCGAGCGGCTGTCAATCAGAGACTCCGCCCCTCTCTCCCCCGCTCTTTTGAGCGCACCTTCCAGCAGGTGTGCAAGGCCGCGCTCAAGCTACAGCACGGATTCCACAGGTAAGATCGGCAGTTATGATTCACCACATCTCCGATCTCCTCATGTCCAATTCGGTATTTTCAGCTATTTATTACATATCAGAAACAGTTTCAGGCCCACACCCCTGGCAAGTCACTTCTGCATTATAGAATACTCCAGTTCATTTAAATTTTATCTTGTAGTGATCCATACCAATTATATGTGTCTTCCATCAATCCAGACAATCTTACAATTACTTAATTACTCATTTATTTATCTATGTATTTTTCCTGTTTCCTATCACTTATGTCAGCAAGGGACCAGGAAACCCTCATTATGTATGGTTTCACTGTACATTTATCTTTTATCATGTCTTACGGATAATTATAAACACACTTTTTTATATATATACATTTCTTTTTTTATATATTTCCCATGTATTTATTATTATTATTACTATTGGTATTATTTTTATGGCTATGTATGTGTCCATGCAAGTATGGGTGCATGTGCGTGTGGGTCCACACATGTGCATGTATGTGCATGCTTATTAGTACCATTTACATGTATATGTTCATGCTCCACACTAAACGCCTGTGCATCCTTTACAAGACTAGAATCTTGAGCAAGCAGCAACTCACGGCTGTATATGTGCCTATATATGTGAAGATGTATGCATGTGTAGGTATATGGCGACACTACCACCACTATCGGAACCAATATTAATAATATGGTTACCAGTGGGGGTGTGTGTCATCACACCTGTGGCACTGTTTGTGGTATGACGACTCTCCATATTTGCAAGTGGCATATACCACCTTACCTATGGCATTCCAGCCTATACATTTTTAATCATTAACAGTGGTTCCAGTCCCACATGTGATCATACATGCGGCCGCGTGTACATATACCTCATACATGCATGTGTGTTTTCATACATCTCCCCCATATATCTAGATGCATCCTATACAGCATTATTTCTCCACCCGTCCTCAATTGTGATATATTTCTTAATGGGTGGACAATTTTAATCTCCCCCAACCACGCAACCATCTAGAGCGTCTCTTTTGCTCTTGTATATCTGCACGGACTTTTCACGTGCACATTTATTCCCAATCCATTCTAATGTAAGGACTTTGTATATACATTTTATCCCTTTTTTTTGTACCCCTCTCTAAATTTGTAAATACCTAGACTTGAAAAAGGAGTGTACCAACTCCGAAACGCGTTGTCACTTATCAATAAAAGACCCTCTTATCTATCTACTGAGGTCGTTTTATTGCACCAAAAGGTATCAGTTGGTGTACTACGCCAGTGCACCAACAATCTTTTTACCTTCAGATTTATACTTTCTACCATTTATATAATTGAAGAACATTAGTTTTAATCTCTTTGGCAATGAATCTCACTGTATCTAGTTTGGCTACTTTTATTTGTCTTTTACATATTTTATTTTTTTCCTTATAGTTTTCCAATGCTTCCTTGCTACCTTCCTGTTTATAAGTTTTAAGTGTTTTCTTTTTGTCATTTATTGCTTTTTTTTACAGTTATATTTATCCACATAGTTTTTTCTTGTTCCTTACCCCTTTATTCAGGGCCGGCCTTAGGCCTTTAGGCGCCCTGTGCGAGAAAGCTTTACAGCGCCCCTCAGTGAACACGCCCCTCAGTGACCACGCCCCTCAGTAACCACACCCCTTCAGTGGTCACACCCATTTCTCCAATATCGGCTCCATTTAAAACCTTCCATTCCGTTAAGTCCCCCAAAAAGTGCAGCACCTTACCAATTCTGCTGACAATGGAGATAGGGTAGTGGTAGAAGGGGACAGGTAAAGGTAGATTTGGTGAGATGTTAGGTAGAGGAGAAGAAAACAGGTCTGTGCAGTGTCAGACAATACGTGAGGGGTAGTTTTACATCATGGCCGTTCTAACTCCTGCTAGAGCCACTGGTCACTACAGTATGTGTCACCATGGGCAGCCTATGATGGAGGGAGTGACCGATCGCTCATCATTATACCATTGTATGGAAGGTCTGAGGCATTGGCCAGGGCAGTATCTATGTCAATGGCTTCTGCGGGTTATAGCAGATACCTGCAGCTCCTTAATCCGCCTCTGGATAGCTTCCAGACTGCTGCTTCGAAAATCAAGGAAACCAAGAGAGGTGAGGGCCTGAGCAGATGGATGGGCCGAGAGAGAGAGAGACAGGAGGAATAGAAAGTGAGAGGGAAAATAACCATAGGGAGCAGTGGTGAGCATGCACGACCTGTGACAGTAAGGACCTCTATGTATCTGCTAGGGCTGCAGCTAACGATTATTTGAATAATGGCTTAGGAAGATCTGTTATGGAGAGGGGGATCTGTGGGTGGCGCTGTTATGGAGAGGGGGATCTGTGGGTGGCGCTGTTATGGAGAGGGGGATCTGTGGTGGCGCTGTTATGGAGAGGGGGATCTGTGGGTGGCGCTGCTATGGAGAGGGGGATCTGTCTATGGCACTGTTATGGAGAGGGGGATCTGTGCACTGTTTTGGAGAGGGGGATCTGTCTATGGCACTGCTATGGGGAGGGGGGATATGTGCACTGTTATGGAGAGGGGGATATGTGCACTGTTATGGAGAGGGGGATCTGTGCACTGTTATGGAGAGGGGGATCTGTGCACTGTTATGGGCATAACAGTGCACATATTCCTTTCCCCATAACAGTGCACATATTCCTTTCCCCATAACAGTGCACATATTCCTTTCCCCATAACAGTGCACATATTCCTTTCCCCATAACAGTGCACATATTCCTTTCCCCATAACAGTGCACATATCCCCCCCTCCCCATAGCAGTGCCATAGACAGATCCTCCCCCCTCCCTATAGCGGTGCCATAGACCGATCCCCCTCTCCATAGCAGCGCCGGCCCCGCTGCTCACAGCAGACTAATCACTTACTGCATCTTTATTTTACCTTACAATCGTGACGCTCCAGTAACAACTAACAGGCAGAGAGGAGGGCCGCGTAACGTCACTTACTCACGTGACGCACCTGCTCCGCCCACTTTATGAATGAAGGAGGCGGAGCAGGTGCGTCACGTGAGTAAGTGACGTTACGCCGCCCTCCTCTCTGCCTGTAGTTGTTACTGGAGCGTCACGATTGTAAGGTAAAATAAAGATGCAGCGACTTAAAGTAAACCGCCCGCCCGGCGCCCGAATCGACGATTATTCGATAACTGGATTCGTCGACAGCGAATCCAGTTATCGATTACATTGATTAATCGTTGCAGCCCTAGTGTCTGCAGCACCGCATGCACGGCTCATCCTCTCACCTGAGGTGTTAGGATACCATCTTGCTTTCTCCAGGAGATTGTTGGAGTGGGGCTCCCTAGCGCTCTACAGTACAGCCGGGCGGTGTCCCCTTCTCTGACCTCTGTCCGCTCTGGGCTCACCTGGACGTCTGGCAAATTTCCACCTGCTAGCAAAGGAGTCAGGAGACGTAATTAAAATTACTAATTCCCATAAAATATTAGGTAATAGCCACCTCCCTCCCCTTTTCTTAGAGGCCTGGCAATCATAAAAGTTTTAAAACTAATACTATAAATACATCTGCTGACCTGTGCTGTCTGTGGACTGTGGGAGTCTCACTCTCTGTTGTGGCTGCTGCTGCTGGCTGGCGCTCGCTCCGCCTCCTTCTTCTCTCTCTGCCTGTGCGGCAGCTGCGGCCTGCGTTACACTCCAGCAGCCAGTCTGGTCTGCTTTGCTCTGTCCAGGCAGAAGAGCGGAGCGCAGAGCAGACGCGGGCCCCGCCCCCTCCTCACTCAGTCTCTAGTCCGGACCATGACTGACTCATTCATGTAATGTTCATGTGCTGTAGATGGCCGGCGGGCGGCGGCGGCGACAAAATATATTAATAGTAGTACAGTACTAGTAAGTAGTAGTACTGTAGTAGACAGACTTCACTTAGAGTTCGGCGGGCTGTGACGGCCGCCCGGCGCCCCTGTTGCTATGGCGCCCTGTGCGGCCGCACAGCCCGCACACCCCAAAGGCCGGCCCTGCCTTTATTCCCATAAGGTATGTACCTCTCACAATTATACTTTTAAAAATATCCAATTTTGTGGCTGTATTTTTATTTTTGAGGACTTTGTCCCAGTTAGATAGACCAATGGCCTATCTTAGTTGGCTAAATTTAGCTTTTTTTGAAGTTCGGTATTTTTGTTCCTCCCTGAAGAATCACTCTTTTGAATGACAATTGGAGGGTTATTTTTTATGGTCACTATTTCCCAGGTGTCCTCCAACCTGCACATCTATTGTTCTGTCAGGTTTATTGGTTAATAATAAGTCAAGTGTGGCTGTCCATTTAGTTGGGTCTTGAACCAGTTGGGAAAGGTAATTGTCTATGGTTATTGACAAGAGCCTGTTTCCTTTATGAGATGTACAGGATGTACAGGTTTCAGTTTCCCAGTCTATATTTGTGTAGTTGAATTCCCCCATAAAAGGACCTCCATAATGTGGATCCCTAGCAGCCAAGCCCATTTGACATTGAGGCAGACTCTGGTGAAAAACCTAGGGCTAGCCTTAGATTCCTACCAACCAGAATGGTTTAGGAAGACTGATAGCAGCTTCTGAGTTTGCTGGCTGTGGATCTAGGGGGTCACTATAGTATTTCCTTACAGATTGTTGGCAAATTAATTAAAGCAATTAAAGTACAAAATCAAGCTGAGGGCTAATAAAGATAAAATGACCATATTTGTAATAATTTTATAAAACAGATATATCAGTGTCATTGCATCTGAAAGGTGCCTTTATTGGCAACAGAATTTGTGTCACACACTTACTGCAACAAATACACTCCTAAACACTGAAATTCCAACACCAAGAAAGGCAAGCTATAAGATTATACAAATTTAGAAAGTAGAAAGTGTCACTAAGTTCTGCAAATGATCACATTTTCAAGCACATAGCAACAATCTAGAACACGTGGGAGGGGCATAAAATACATGAAACCTCAAAAATCAGATTGTCATGTGAGATGATTGTGCAATGCCTCCTGTTTGTCAACGTGACAGTTATCACCAAACTGAGAGGGACAGAATGTTTGAACATAGAAACCTTGGTTTATGTAATGGGCAGTGGGTGTGGACACACTGTGCCAACAAACCAGTTTGACTTTGGGTTAGTCCGAAGAGCATTATCCTGAAGATTCCCTGGTTCTCACCCTTTAAACCCAATATAGGGATCTGGCCTTGTCTGCAGGGGACACACCAGGTCGCTACCTTTTGAAATAATCCTGGTGTAGTTGGCAGCTGACCCACAGGGGTCAGAGACACTAGTGAAAAGCACCAAGGGGTCAAGCAATACTCATAGCAGGAAAACAGGCAGAGGTCTGGGCAGGCAGCAAAGGGTCACTACAGTAGACAGGCTAAGGTCATGGCAGGCAGTGGCGTATCAGAGTTGGAAAACTGGTTAAGCTCAGTACACGAGCAGACAATCAGAATAGCACACTTTCAGGGGTTAAACTAGTAAACTAGGATCCAACTCAGTCAAGAAGTGATAGCGATAGGGCAGTCCAGCATTTATAGCAGAAGCTATGCACACAGAACACTGAGAGGAGGGCAGTGGTGGTGATCAGAAAGGAGTAGTAGTGGTTCAATGAAATGTGTTCTTAATGGAAGTAGTTCAACTGCGATAGACATGGCCCACCAATGTAAGAATTTATTGCTCTGGCAGATCGCTACACACCTATGCCAACATGTCAGCATTGTTAAGCATTGTATATCCAGGTGGTTAGAAGAACAATAACAAACTGGAACTAAAGCAAGAGGTCCATTTGCTTATCATTAACATGTCTATTACTACTGTGATTTCGATATGTCCATGACTTTTCCTTCTTGCTTCTGGTGCATCAGGGGGTCTTCAAATGTGACATGGCAGCTTAAAAATATCCCAGTGAAATCTGCTTTCCAAAAACCATATGGCTTTCTTTTTCTTCTGCGCGATTCCATGTGCACGTACAGCAGTTTACGACCACATATGGGGTGTTTCTGTAAACTACAGAATCAGGGCAATAAATATAGAGTTTTGTTTGGCTGTTAACCCTTGATTTGTTAGTGGAAATTTTTTTATTAAAATGGAAAATCTTTCAAAACAGTGAAATTATGAAATTACATCTCCATTTTCCCTAAATTTTTGAGGAAGGGTTAACAAAGTTTGTAAAATAATTTTTGAATATCTTGAGGGTGTCGTTTTTAAAATGGCATCATTTTTGGGTGACTTCATACCTGAAGTGGTCCTTAAAAAGTGGGTTTTGGAAATTTTCTGAAAAATTTCAAGATTTGCTTATAAACTTCTAAGCCTTCTAACGTCCCCAAAAAATAAAATGTAATTTAGCTAAATGATTCAAACATGAAGTAGACATATGGGGAATGTAAAGTAATAACTATTTTTGGAGTTATTACTATCTATTATAAAAGTTGAGAAATTGAAATTTGGAAATGTTCCAATTTTTTTGTAAATTTGGTATTTTTTTATAAATAAAAATGTTTTTTTTTTTTTACTCATTTTCACCACTGTCATGAAGTACAATATGTGACGAGAAAACATTCTCAGAATGGCCTGGATAAGTAAAAGCGTTTTAAAGTTATCACCACATAAAGTGACACATGTCAGATTTGCTAAAAATGGCCTGGTCCTTAAGGTGAAAAATGGCTGGGTCCTTAAGGTGTTACTATATCTGCTCCAATGTGTTCTTAAGGTCAATATAGTATATGTTAAACTCGCAATTGAAAGCCAGTGTGTCCAGTTATGAAAAGGAGTGTGGACTCTACATGCCTATTAAACTTGGAAATCACATCCTTTATATATATTTGTATGCACACTATGCCAAAGGAAGAAATGTTATTTTGCTTCTTAGATTAAGTAGTACAGCAAGGTACATCTCCAAATAAGATTAGGTAGACAATAGCATATTTTTTCCTATCTTTAACTCTGAGTCATTTAACTTGCAAGAATTGAATAGCTACTCCACAGGGTTATGTCAATCAATAATTGTTTGCAGAGCAATATCACTGGTTAACAAAGGAATTATTTTGTAATGGGAAAAGAACTGTGTCCTTCGGTCCTCTGTAATGTGCCATGCATATGAATTAGTAGTAGAAGCTATGCAAAGATGTAGTCCCAAACGAACATGCTTTTACCTGTCAGTAAGACAAAACAGAAAAGCAGCTGCTACGTTATCTTTTTCACTGCTGTTTAGACAATTGGTCAGACCTATCTATATGATCATCCTAATTATTCATACTGTAAAGTAAGTAGGACTTTAACACTTAGCAAAACTATTCAGAAAAGAGTTACAAGTACATATGTGCTTACACAGGTTTTTATTTGCTCTGTGATGATGATAAAACTCAAATTTATATTCCATTGCTTATATAATGCCTTTATATTACACAGTCCTGTACACAGATTATAGCTATTTACAACAGCTAGGGTTGAGCGAACCCAAACTGTAAAGTTCGGGTTCGTACCGAACTTTAGGATTTTTGGACCCCGGATCCGAACCCGAACATTTCAGTAAAAGTTCAGGTTCGGTGCTTTGCGAGTTAATGGCGCTTTTTGAAAGGCTGCAGAGCAGCCAAACAACAAGCATTTAACTTGTGTGCCCTTAGAAGCCATCACAGCCATGCCTACTAATGGCATGGCTGTGATTGGTCAGTGCAGAATGTGACCCAGCCTCTATATAAGCTGGAGTCACGTAGCGCTGCACATCACTCTGCTCGGATTAGTGTAGGGATAGGATGCTGCTGCTGTGAGGGAGAGAATAGGACAGAATCTTTAATCAGAAGTGCTTTTTAACTCAGCGATCTACCTAGATTTTGTTTTGTGGGTGCAGTGCACAATCTTTTTACCCTGCCCTGAGCCCAGTGACCCAGAAAAATAACTTTTATCTGTCTGTTAGTTAGGTGGGCGGCGGCGGCCATTTTATGCAAGTTCTGTGCACCAAAAAAGCATATGTGCTTTTCTATCTCTGTGGCCTTTGCACCATTAGTCAGTGTGCAATTTAAGCTAGAAATACAGCAAACATTTTCTGGGTTTTAAAAAACACCCTTTTTGGGCAAAATACTAAGTTTTACAGCCCTTGCTGCATCTGTCAGTGTGAAATTCAAGCTTTATATACTGCTGTCATATTCTGTTATTAAATAAACACCCATTTAGGGCAAAATCCAAATTTTGCGGCGTTTGCTGCATCTGTCATTGTTAAAAACAAGCTTAACCACTTCAGCCCCCCTAGCTTAAACAGCCTTAATGACCAGACCACTTTTTACAATTCTGCACTACACTACTTTCACTGTTTATTGCTTGGTCATGCAACTTACCACCCAAATGAATTTTACCTCCTTTTCTTCTCACTAATAGAGCTTTCATTTGGTCATATTCCATTGCTGCTGACATTTTTACTTTTTTGTTATTAATCGAAATTTAACGAAATTTTTGCAAAAAAATGACATTTTTCACTTTCAGTTGTATAATTTTTCTAAAAAAACGACATCTATATATAAATTTTTCTCTAAATGTATTGTTCTACATGTCTTTGATAAAAAAATGTTTGGGTAAAAAAAATGGTTTTGGTAAAAGTTATAGCGTTTACAAACTATGGTACAAAAATTTGAATTTCCGCTTTTTGAAGCAGCTCTGACTTTCTGAGCACCTGTCATGTTTCCTGAGGTTCTACAATGCCCAGACAGTAGAAAAACCCCACAAATAACCCCATTTCGGAAAGTAGACACCCTAAGGTATTCGCTGATGGGCATAGTGAGTTCATAGAACTTTTTATTTTTTGTCACAAGTTAGCGGAAAATGATAAAATGTTTTATTTATTTTTTTCCTTACAAAGTCTCATATTCCACTAACTTGTGACAAAAAATAAAAACTTTCATAAACTCACTATGCCTATCATGAAATACCTTGGGGTGTCTTCTTTCCAAAATGGGGTCACTTGTGGGGTAGTTATACTGCCTAGGCATTTTAGGGGCCCAAATGCGTGCAAAGTAGTTTGAAATCAAAATCTGTAAAAAATGGCTGGTAATATCCGAAAGGTGCTCTTTGGAATGTGGGCCCCTTTGCCCACCTAGGCTGCAAAAAAGTGTCACACATGTGGTATCGCCGTACTCAGGAGAAGTTGGGGAATGTGTTTTGGGGTGTCATATTACATATACCCATGCTGGGTGAGATAAATATCTTGGTCAAATGCCAATTTTGTATAAAAAAAATGGGAAAAGTTGTCATTTGACCAAGATATTTATCTCACCCAGCATGGGTATATGTAAAATGACACCCCAAAACACATTCTTCAACTTCTCCTGAGTACAGCGATACCACATGTGTGACACTTTTTTGCAGCCTAGATGTGCAAAGGGGCCCAAATTCGTTTTAGGAGGGCATTTTTAGACATTTGGATCCCAGACTTCTCATGCTTTAGGGCCCCTAAAAAGCCAGGGCAGTATAAATACCCCACATGTGACCCCATTTTGGAAAGAAGACACCTCAAGGTATTCAATGAGGGGCATGGCGAGTTCATCGAATTTTTTTTTTTTACAAGTTAGCGGAAATTGATTTTTTATTTTTTTTCTTACAAAGTCTCCCTTTCCGCTAACTTAGGACAAAAATTTAAATCTTTCATGGACTCAATATGCCCCTCACGGAATACCTTGGGGTGTCTTATTTCCGAAATGGGGTCACATGTGGGGTATTTATACTGCCCTGGCATTTTAGGGGCCCTAAAGCGTGAGAAGAAGTCTGTATGTGTTTTGCGGATCCGATCCATGGATGCGTGGATCCGTAAAACACATACAGACGTCTGAATGGAGCCTTACAGGGGGGTGATCAATGACAGGGGGGTGATCAGGGAGTGTATATGGTGTGATCACCCCCCTGTCAGGCTCCATTCAGACATCCGTATGTGTTTTGCGGATCCATGGATCCATGGATCGGATACGCAAAACACATACGGACGTCTGAATGGAGCCTTACAGGGGGGTGATCAATGACAGCTCATGTTGCAGGGAGAGGAAGTGGTTGATCTGTGCCAGCTACACGCACAAGTGAGTAGAATCTTCAGCGGTATTTGGTCGGGCCTATTGCAGCTCTACAAATGGTGAGTCCAGAACAAGTACAGGCGATAGTAGATTGGGTTGCTGAGAGTGGATCCAGTTCCTTCACATTGTCTCCCACCCAGTTTCCTGCTGAAAGATCAGAGTTGGCAACTGCAGCCGATGTCCATCAGTCTTTCACCTCACCCCCTTGCAAATCAGCCAAGCAGTCTGAGCACCAAGTCATGCAGCAGTCTCTTCTGCTTTTTGATGACTCTGCCAGCAGGGTTTCCAAGGGCCATCCATCTATCCCTGCCCCACAAGTGGAAGAGATTGAGTGCACCGATGCCCAATCACTTATGTTTCAAGATGAGTACATGGGAGGACCACCGCAGCATGTCTCGGATGATGACAAAACACAGGTGCCAACTGCTGTGGCTTTTGAAAGTGTGCATACTGACAAGGAGGGCAGGGGTGAAGACTGGGTGGAAGATGATGTGGAGGACGATGAGATCCTCGACCCCACATGGAATCAACGTCATTCGAGTGACCTGTGTAGTTTGGAGGAAGAGGCGGTGGTCGCACAGAGCCACCAGCACAGCAGAAGAGGGAGCAGGGTACAAAAGCGGAGCGGCCTTCCCCTAGACAGTACACCTGCTACTGCCCACCGCAGCAAGAGACCGAGCACACCAAAGCCAGCTCCAAGGAATTCCCTGGCATGGCAGTTCTTTAGACAATGTGCTGACGACAAGACTCGAGTGGTTTGCACGCTGTGCAATCAGAGCCTGAAGCGAGGCATAAATGTTCCAACCTGAGCACAACCTATATGACCAGGCATCTAAGTGCAAAGCACGAGCTGCAGTGGAGTAGACACCTCAAAAACCAAGAAAGGTCTCTGGCTCCTCCTGCTTTCTCTTCTGCTGCAGTCTCGGCCTCTTCATCCACCTCTGGAGTGACAGTGCCACCTGCCACCCTGCAAACAGAGGATCTGCCAGCAACACAACCACCTGGGTCACCAAGTATCTCCACAATGTCCCACGGAAGCGTTTGTCTCTCCATCTCCCAAACACTGAAACGGAAGACAAAGTACCCCCCTACCCACCCGCGATCCCTGGCCCTGAATGCCAGCATTTCAAAATGACTGTCCTTTAAAATGCTATAATTCCGTCTGTTGGAGACTGAGAGTTTTAAAATGGCGGCGGCTGTCTTACAGTACGTGTCACCGCCAGTTAATGTTCTTTGTTTTGGTTTCACTTTCTCGTCTCTTTTCCTTCTCCCAAGTGTCACCTATTTAGACTAATCCTCTTCCTTTATATTCCTCCCATACTGCCTCACTTTGCGGTTTATATTACTTCCTGGATTTAGTGTTCACTGCTGGAGGCTGCTGCTGCTGTTTGTTCAGATAAGTCCTTTCATGTATTGTGTTTCCTTGCTGGCTTGGCGGAGCAGTTTGGCGCATGTCCTTCACCGAGGATTGCAGGGCGCTTCAGTTTGCCTCCTGTTGCTTCCTCCTCCTTCTCCACTTCCTCATCCTCTACCAGCTCCTCATCCGGTCAGCGTAACACCTTCACCGCCAACTTCAGCATAGCCAGGGGTAAACGACAGCAGGCAGTTTTAAAACGTAATCTGTTTGGGGGGACAAACCCCACACCGTGCTGGAGCTGTGGACGGGCCTTGAACAATAGACCGAGGAGTGGTTAGTGCAAGTGAGCCTCAAGCCTGGCCTGGTGGTGTGCAATAATGGAAGAAATATCATAGCAGCTCTGAGACCAGCCGGTTTTACACACATCCCTTGCCTGGCGCATGTGCTGAATTTGGTGGTGCAGAGGTTCCTTAAAAATTACCACAATATGACAGAGCTGCTGCATAAAGTGCGGGCCGTCTGTGCGCACTGTAAGCGTTCTCACCCTGCTGCTGCTTGCCTGTCAGCGCTGCAGCATAACTTCAGCCTTCCCGCTCACTGCCTCATATGTGATGTGTCCACAAGGTGGAACTCCAACTTGTACATGCTGGCCAGACCGTGCAAGAAGCAGCAGGCAATAGTGAAGTTTCAGCTGCAGCACTCACGGGTGAGTCGCTCTGTGGAACAGCCCCACTTCACCACCAATGACTGGGCCTCCATGCTAGACCTGTGTTCCGAGTACTCCACCAACATGGCCACTGCCGATAACGCCATTCTCAGCGTTACTATCCCACTTCTATGCCTCCTTGAAAAAACGCTGCTGGCGATGATGGAAGAGGATGTGGCACGGGAGGAGGAGGAAGAGGGATCAGTTCATAGGGTTTCCAGCCAGTCATTCACAAGTGGCTCCGAGGGTGGGTTCCTGCACCCACAAACGCCAGGTACACAATTGTCCAGCCAGGGCACAGTTCTGGAGGATGATGAGTTGGAGGATGAGGAGGAGGAGAAGGAGGAGGAGGAACCGTGTTCACAGCAGGGTGGCACCCAGACCAGCTCATGGCCATCACTGGTGCGTGGCTGGGGGGATACAGAGGACACAGACAATACACCTCCCACCGAGGCCAGCTTTTCGTTGCCTCTGGGCAGCCTGGCACACATAAGCGATTACATGCTGCAGTGTCTCCGCAATGACCGCCAAGTTGCCCACATCCTAACTTGTGCTGATTACTGGGTGGCCACGCTGCTGGATCCCCTGTTATAAAGACAACGTACCATCCTTAAATCCGTCACTGGAGCGCACACTGCTAGATGCGCTGCTGGTTGCATTCCCACCTGACAGCGGGGGCACAGTGGAAGCACAAGGACGAAGGCAGAGGAGGAGGAAGAGGTCCCCAACGCAGCTGGGGCACCACCAGCACCTCAGAAGGCAGGGTTAGCATGGCCAAAATGTGGAAAAGCTTTGTCAGCACGCCACAACAACCAGCACCACCAGCTGATATGGAACGTCTTAGCGGGAGGCAGCATTTCAGCAACATGGTGGAGCAGTATGTTTGCATACACCTACACGTACTGAATGACGGGTCGGCCCCCTTCAACTTCTGGGTCTCCAAATTGGGCACATGGCCTGAGCTTGCCCTTTACGCCTTGGAGGTGCTGGCCTGCCCTGCAGCCAGTGTATTGTCTGAATGTGTGTTTAGCATGACAGGGGGCGTTATCACAGACAAGCGCAGCTGCCTGTCCACAGCCAATGTGGACAAGCTCACGGTTATTAAAATGAACCATGCATGGATCCCCCAGGACTTGTCCATACCTTCTGCAGAATAGACATGTATACCGGCCTTAATCAGCCATTGTTATACTACAGCGCAATTGCTCATTGTTGTATTTTGAATATTTCACACTCTTTTGGAGTATACCCTATTTAAAAATAAAAATAAAAACCAAAAACCAGTGTTGGCTACCTCGTCCTCCTCTACCGCAGCTTCCACCTACACCACTACGTCTTCGCCTACTCAAATTCCTATTCCATATGGACCTCCACCTCATAAATCAAGTTTATATTTTTTTATTCGTATGTTTTTTTATTTTATGTCATTTCACTAATTTGTCTGTTTTATTTTTGGGTGAAAATTAACCAATTTTTGGGTGTGATATACCACTGCTATACCTAGTAGACAGGTAAAAAAAATCACTAATACTAATTTGTATGTTACATTTTTGGGTGTGATATACCACTACTATACCTAGTAGACAGGTAAAAACATTTCTCTTATTTGTCTGTTACATTTTCTGGGGAAATTCACCAATTTTTGGGTGTGATATGCCACTGCTCTACCTAGTAGACAGGTAAAAACATTTCACTAAATTGTCTGTTACATTTTTGGGTGAAATTCACCAATTTTTAGCTGTGATATAACCCTGCTCTACCTAGTAGACAGTTTAATAGATTTCACTAATTTGTCTGTTATATATTCAGGTGAAATTCACCAATTTTTGGGTGTGATATATCACTGCTCTACCTAGTACACAGGTAAAAACATTTCACTAATTTGTCTTGTTACATTCTTGGGTGACATTTGACAATTTTTGCCGTGATTAAACTCCTGCTCTGTATAGGTGATAGGGACATAAATTTAAGAAAATCGTCTGTTACATTGTCAGGTGACATTTTACTAATTTTGCCATATACAAACCCCTGCTCTGCATAGGTGACAGGGAATAAAATTTCAAAAATTATTCTTAATTGATGCGTGCCCCCTCCTTTCAGTCAATGCTTATACTTTAACAACTTGTCCCACATTTGCGCTTCAATAATTTGTCCCACTTTTCCACTCAATCATATTTCATTTCAAAATAATTAACCTCCCTTGGATGTGGTCTCTCTTTCTCATGCTCCCTCTCCGGCGTGGAACCCTAATTCGCCAATAACCATGATCAACATGGTAGGCTCAGAAAAGAACATCGAAAGTTGATAGAGAAGATATCCAAATGGATCGTGGACGTCATGGTGACGTGTGATCAAAGTTATCTAGAGTCAACAAAGCGGCAGCAGTGCCTTTCCTGTCTAAAGTTTCCAAATCCTAAATACCCCAGTGACATTGCATATAATTTTTTATTAATCTTTCCAATAACAGGGCATCTTAAGAGTCCAGTATTGTTATTTATCGTCACTACCTCCCCGAGTCGGGAGTGGGTAATTGCCGCGCGCCCCATCCTTTCCTTCGATTCTTTAAATAACTTCTCCCACATTTCCGCTCGATCACAATTAAATTTCATCTCCCTTGGATGTTCTATCCCTTTTTCACGCTCCCTCTCCGGTGTGAAACGCTGATTCACTGCTAACCGTGATCAACATGGTAGGTGCAGAAAAGAACAATTGGATCGTGAACATCATGGGGACGTGCGACATGGCGGGGGCAGTATGTGTGCACACTCCTACACGAACTGACTAATGGGTCTGCCCCCTTCAACTTCTGGGTCTCCAAATTGGGCACATGGACTGAGCTTGCCCTTTACGCCTTGGAGTTGCTGGCCTGCCCTGCAGCCAGTGTATTATCTGGATGTGTGTTTAGCACGCCTGGAGGGGGTTATCACAGATTATATTTCCCAATTTTTTTGGGTGTACCCTAATTTAAAAACATAAAAATTAATTTAAAACCAAAAAGCAGTGTAGGCTACTTCCTCCTCCTCCACCGCAGCTTCCACCTACACCTCCACATCTACTGCCTCCTCAACCTTCTACTCCATATGGACCTCGTCCTCCTAGATCAAGATTATTATTTTTTATTTTTACGTGTTTTATGTTATTATTCCCTAACCACATTTGTTTGCAGAGCACTTTCCATGCTCTTAACCACATTCCGATGCCATTTGCAGCCCTCTAGCCCTTTCCATGACATTTTTAGAGCCATTTTAGTGCTCAAAAGTTTAGGTCCCCATTGACTTCAATGGGTTTTGGGTTCGGGGTCAAGTTCGGGTCCCGAACTCGAACTTTTTTGTGAAGTTTGGCATAAACCCGTCGAACCCGAACATCCAGGTGTCCGCTCAACTTTAACAACAGCCCTTATCCAAAATCTTAGTCTAATTTCCTTATATCCAATACAAATACACCAAGTTATATAAACCAATTTGTTGGGAGGCCACTAATAGGAAATCAGTGTATCCGAAGGAAAGTCAACACTTTTCACATCAACATCTCAAATTTTATCTTGAGCAAAGTTTTTAGAATCTTTGATTAATCGACACCTAGCCACTTTGTTAAATTATTAGATATAAATTGAGTATTTCAACCTTAGCAAGTGAGTGTATATCAATGGGACTACCACCTATAATTTTGTCAATGAAGAACCACTCTAGTCTAGGATCTGTGCAGAGAACTGCTACTCAGCACCATTTAAGGCAGTCTGTCTGTACAAAATTAACGTATAAACTGTGAATAATGCTTAGTAAGCTTGCCTCCCTATATTATACATATAGCATCTTAAAAAATCCTGCAATCTCTAGAAAATAGTCTTTCAATTAAAATTATAAATTACATTAGTCCATTAGTCCACCATAGCTGCAGCCTTTTCCCTTACTTTTGTCTCGCTTGTCTTGCTTGATTGACATTCCCAGCTTCGCCCTTATCATTGCACCTGGCCCTGTCAATCAAGCAAGGGCATGAGGCACTGGCGGAAGGGGAAAGGGTTGCACTGGTCGGTATACTTAAAAGCTAATTGACATATGGATTAAAAGACGATGTACAGATGTAGCAAGCACCATCATCAGTGGATTAACATGTTATCCTCACAGCATAACTCAATATCACCTTTAAGCTTTAGAAGCTTTGTACATTGTTAAACAAAACCAGTGCAATAAGCTTTCCAGGTATTACTTTAAAGGTGGATTTACTGTAGATTGAGCGATATTCTGACAGATTATCAGTAACAAATGTAAAGAAGCTAATCACCCAATGAACGAGCGAAACACTCATTGTTTGTTTGAAATGTTCGTTAGTGCTTGCAAGTAATCTGCTGCCCAGATACAATGCAGCTGTATGAAGGCGAGTATTCACAATAGCGCCTGCTCATCCTCATACCGTGGAGGTGATTGCTGCAAGTAAATGCAATGCTTCACCTCCACTAAGCGAGCAATCGGCTTCTCCTCGGATCATCTAAATGCGCCTTTACACCTACTATATCTGTGGTGAAGGACCAGTTCTGGTAGCTATGGTAAAGACAATGGTATGATATGGGCAAGCAGCTCTACAGTTTAAAAGTGAATTTGGTGCTGAAGGACTCCTCTTTAAAGGTGTTTATTAGGATTTTACTCTCTCTGGCCTACCATCAGTATAGTTCATACATATCCCCTGTCGACCAGCTGTTTTGGCGAAACTATGGCACTGAAAGTAGGTGACAGAACTATGTAGTTCTATCAATTTTGTAATAGATAGAACTTATAACTGCTGCACTGCTCTGATTCACTTAAATGAAAGCAATGCTGCAATTTCCAGCTCCATTTACTATGTAATAGATAGACTTGTGTAGTTCTGGTGTGTTCTTCCAGTGCTGGAGCTACTCTGAAACAGCTGATCAGTGAGGGGAGGACCCCGTCCTCCATCAGATCCCAGCAGGTCAAATTTTGATAAGCTGTCCTGAGGATTGGCTATCAATTGTAAAATTGTGCTGAGTTAATGTAGCTGTACAGTGTCTGAATAACAGTAATGTTAAGCTCGTCAGTCTCTTCCCTTCAGTAATCTACAGTATCTTTGTGACTGAGCAGTCAGACCTCCACCATGTATAAAGCACCCAAACAATAATACATCATTTACTATGACTGGTAAGCAAAATATGTAGGGGGTCATTTATAATTTGAGGTTGTTTTTGTGTCAGTTTTAAGTCTGGCTTTGCTTTGTGTGTCTGTACCAAAAGTATGAAATGGGGCACCTTAATAATATATGTGGCATGAGTGCAATGTGGTTTACACCTTTAGTACACCAGATAATTGCCTGTCTTAGGTTCCTACTTTTTTGTGACTTTTGCAAAAGTTGCACATAGTGAATGAGTCATAATACAGGTCTAATCTCACATTTAGCTCTTGAATGGTGAGGAGAAAGTAAAGCTATTAAATATGTTTTTCTCCACTGTCTTCACTGAGGAAAATAAACTGTTTGATGAAATGTAGAGTGTAGAAGTAAATTCCCCATTAAAAGTGGCCTTTATGACCCAGGAAGAAGTGCAGCAGCATCTTAAAAAGATTAAAATAGACAAATCTCCCGCACCAGATGGCATAAACCCCTGTGTCCTAAGAGAATTAAGTAGTGTTATAGAAAAACCCTTATTTTTGATATTTAAGAACTCTATATTGACAGGAAGCGTTCCACAGGACCCGCACTTAGCAAATGTAGTACCGATATTCAAAAAAGGGTCAAAAACAGAACGCAGAAACTATAGGCCAGTAAGTTTAACATCTGTCATGGGTAAACTTTTAGATGGTTTTCTAAGAGACGCTATCTTGGAGTACCTCAATGAAAATAAGAGAATAACGCCGTATCAGCATGGCTTCAAGGGGGATCGGTCATGTTAAACTAATTTAATCAATTTCTATAAGGAGGTAAGTTCTCCAAAGCAATTGATACTGTGCCACATAAAAAGGTTAGTATATAAAATGAGAATGCTTAGACTGGGAGAAAATTTATATATGTGGGTAAGTAACTGGCTCAGTGATAGAAAACACAGGGTGGTTATGTTACACAATCAGATTGGGTCACCATCACTAGTGGAGTACCACAGGGGCCACATTGGGCCCTATTCTCGTAATTCTTTTTTATTAATGATCTTGTAGAAGGCTTGTACAGTAAAATATAAATTTTTGCAGATGACACTAAACTGTGTAAAGTAAATAAAACAGAAGAGATCAATACACTGCTACAGATGGATCTGGATGGATTGGAAGCTTGGGCAGAGAAGTAGCAGATGAAGTTTAACACTGACAAATCTAAGGTTAGGAACATGGGAAGGAATGATACAAGTCACCCGTACATACTAAATGGTAAAAAAATGGGTAACACTGACATAAAAATAACTGTAGAAACCAGTGTTAGGTAGCTGCTACCAAAGCCAATAAGATAATGGGTTGCATTAAAAGAGGCATTGATGCCTGTGATGAGTCCTGTCACTTTACAAATCAAAAGTCAGAACACACATGCAGTACTGTGTATAGTTCTTTGAACAAGACAGACATAGCAAAGCTTGAGAGAGTTCAGAGGAGGGCAACTAAAGTAAGAACTGGAATGGGTGGACTACAATACCCAGAAAGATTATCAAAATTAGGGTTATTCAGGTTAGAAAAAAAACAACTAGATTGACAGATCTCTTTATTCATCCTTACAAACTATGTTACTATCAGCATAGACCACTGTGAAAAGTGACGAGGATCATTAAAGTATAACTGTCGTATTTTTTTTTGGGGGGGGGGGGGAGTATTGGATTGTGGTGATTAATATCACCTTGGTGGCCCTATTTCAACTTTTCACTGTGTATTCAATTACCCCTTAATTCCACAGTTTTGTTCCTTGTACTGCCTACTTTTACCTGTGCTTAAAATAGTGTTGCTAGGCAGGGTCCGTCTATCTGTTGAAGGACGGAGGATGCAGAAGCACGCAGCGTGCAAGGTCACATTACTGACAGACAGGGACTGTAAGTAAATGATTAAAGCCAGGCCCTCCCCAGCAGCTGATAACAGTGCCTGGGCTGTGTGCACTTCTCCCTGTCCCTGCTCTTGGCAGACGCTCCCTCACGCAGCAGAGCTGGACAATGCAGAGTTGAATCAGCGAAGACCAGGGAAGGGAGATCTGCCATCTGCTCAGTGTATAAATGAAAGCAACATGTGGTAAGAGGACCCCTTTGTGCTGCAGGAGATTAACTCTTTAAGGAGGGAGGGCTCTGGTTACTGACACTTTTAGGGGGCTATTGTTACTGGCTAGTGAGGGCAGGCGGGATTATCCGCAGGGTGAGTGCAATGGCGGCCATCTTAACTGAATAGTGAAATTGCAGCTTTATGCCGACTGGTTGCTAAGGGCTAAATCTTATTAAATATGGGGTAAGTCAGTCTAATAGTAACTGATTCTGGAATATCATGTTATTAGTAACTACGTATATGAAAATTGAAATTAGGGTCTAAATGTGACAGTTATCCTTTAAAAATATAAAAAATGTAACCAAGTATCATACAAAATGTTGCAATTGTCATGACTTGTGACTTTTTTAGACCACAAAACTGACACATCTGATTGGATAAATGCCCCCTTATAGTTTAAAGATTGCAATTATCATAAAGTCATGTAAAATACATGAGAAATGTACACTATAGAGGGAGGGTTTAAAGGAAATGTGTCACCCAAAATTGTGTTTGCCAGGAAAAAACAGATAGTAACAGATTTTTTTCTAATCTGATTGTATTTTGTGATTGCAGATTTTTTATTATAATTTCTGAAAATGATTATAGGGGCTGTCATCTTGTCTGAGCTGTTCTTAACAGCATTTAAAAAGCATTAAAAAAATTGTGGATCCTGTCTAATCTTATCTATACACAGAAGTGATATCTCCTCATCATTATAGATAAGTGTACCTAATGGGGACGTAATGACGTGAAGACTAGACACGTCATGCCGCCCTCCTCCTCTCCCCTCTGTATAGCTGCACCACGTCTCATGCTTCGTTTTATGCCTGCCATTAGGAGCTGCTCCTGAGCCTTAGAGCTACCTAGAGCTACCTAGTCCAGGAGAGGCCCCCCTCTTTTGATGTGGAGGCTCTTCATATGACTGCATTGGCCTGTTATCGATGATACTTACCCGGTTGAGCCCAGAGCTGTATGTGTGGTGGTTGCGCTTTTCTCTGTCCTGCTGGCTGCCCACGTGTATTCCCCTGCCGGCTTCTCTCCTCCCCTCTCTGTGTTGTCACTTTGGAGCCTGGATGTCCTGTCGAATCCTGTCGAGGACTGCTGAGATTTTTCCTATTTGGATTAGATTTCTTCTTGTTCCTGTTTCTTATGAACTAATAACCCACTAATACTTTAATATTAGAGATGAGCGAATTAAAAAAAAAATTGATTCGGCTGGTTCGCCGAATTTTCTGAAAAAATGTGCTTCGATCAAAATTTTTGGGCGGCAAATCGCGTTAAAAAATTGCTATTTCGGGGCTGCAGAGAGCCTTTATATGGATGTAGAACACTGTGCCTTGCAGTAACACGCATAGGGAGTGTGCTGGGCTAGTGAAATAATACTGTCAGTGAGGATGACATGCAGATGACAGGCGTCGCTATTAGAATCACTGCACACTTAGCTTATTTGGGGAGTCACAGGGCCAAAACTGACGAAATAACTCAAGTATTAACTCAGTCTTACAGGTCCATGTTAGCGTCAATAAGGCCACAGAGTGGCACAATGACAGAGTGTGTAGTTTGCAGCAGTATGAGAAGGCCACAGAGTGACACAATAAAAGAGTCTGGAGTTGGCGACAGCATCAGGAGGCTACAGAGTGGATCAATGACGGATTCTGGAGTTGGCGACAGCATGAGGAGGCCACAGAGTGGCACAACGACAGAGTCTGTAGGTGGCGGCAGCATCAGGAGGCCACAGAGTGGCACAATGACATCTGGATAAAAGTCTGGATAAAAGACTGAGGGCACAGATTGTTGAGAAAGATGCAGATGGAAAGTTATTTATAGAGCTGTATGACGGTAAGCTGCAGATTAATGCAGCCCTCAAAAGCAAGTTGGGTTTGTCGGTTCCAAAACCTAAATTAGATCGTGGGGCAGGTGATCAGTCTAATGATGGTAAAAATGAGTGGCAAGGTGACATAGTGTGGAGATGGCAGTATGAGGAGGCCACATAGTGGCACAATGACAGAGTCTGGATAATGTCTGACCTATTGGGCATAAAAGGAATCCATCTTATAAAGGTCTATACAGATTACAATATGGACTGATATATATGTGCTATATAGGAGACATATAGACAATTTTTGGGTGTGAGGTACCACTGCTATACCTAGTAGACAGGTTAAAAACAAAAAAAATTGGTCTGTTATATTTTCGGGTGAAATTTACCAATTTTTGGTTGTGATGTACCACTGCTATACCTAGTAGACAGGTTAAAAAAAATTGGTCTGTTATATTTTTGGGTGAAATTCACCAATTTTTGGGTGTGATGTACCACTGCTATACCTAGTAGACAGGTTAAACAGAAATAACTAATTTGTCTGTTACATTTTAAGGTGAAATTCACAAATTGTTGTGTGTAATATACCCCTCCTCTACCTAGTTGACAGCTTAATAAATTTCAATAATTTTTATTTTACATTTTCGAGTGACAATAAACAATTTTTTTCTGTTATAGACCCCTGCTCTACTAAGTAGACAGGTTAATAAATTTCTGTAATTTTTCTGTTACATTCTTGGGTTGACAATAAACCCATTTTTGGACATAAATAAACCCCTGCTCTATATAGGTGACAGGGAGTAGAATTTCAGAAATTCTTCTTTAATTGATGCGCGCCACCTCCTTTTTATTCAATGCTTAAACTTTAACAAGTTGTCCCACATTTGCGCCTCAATAACTTTTCCCACATTTGCGCTTCAGTAATTTGTCCCACATTTGCGCATCAATAGCTTCTCCCACATTTCCGCTTCATCCCATTGCAGCCATTGACCTCCTTTGGATAAGGTCTCCCATTCTCACGCTCCCTCTCTGGCGTGGAACCCTGATTTGCAGATAACGTGATCAACATGGTAGGCTCAGAAAAAAAACATCGAAAGTTGATAGAGAAGATTTCGAAATGGATGGTGGATGTCACTGGGGCACCTCTACATAGGTGACAGGAACATAAATTTAGAAAAATCGTCTGTTATATTTTCAGGTGACATTTTTCAAATTTTGCCGGATAGAAACCCCTGCTCTGCATAGTTGACAGGGAATAAAATTTTAGAAATTCTTCATTAATTTATGCGCGCCACATCCTTTCTTTCAATGCTTAAACTTTAAAAAGTCCCACTTTTATGCTTTAATAATTTGTCCTATATTTCCGCTCTATCATTTTTAATTTTAAGTCCTTCCCGATCGCAATCCGTATATATACGTGATAGCTGCACATACCCCGTGCAGCTACCACGTATATAAATGTTCTGGCAGCTCTTTAATCCAAGCGCTGCAAAGCGCTTGGATTAAAGCTTCTGCCCCTGCCCTGCTGCTGTCACAGACAGCATACAGTGCAGTAATGCCGGCAAGGGACCAATCAGAGTGGCCCCTTGCCAGCAATTGATCCAATTGGTTAGTCTGTGCAGACTAACCAATCGGATTGAGGCAGTGAAAAAATGCCGGTTTCAGGCTCTGATCTGCGCTCTGCAGATCAGAGCCTGAAATCACAGTGTCCTCGTGCCCCCCCGATCTATGCAGATACCCCCCCGATCTGTGCAGCCCCCCCGATCTGTGCAGCCCCCCATCTGTGCTCCTTCGATCTGCGCCCCACCTTGTGTCCACAGTGCCCACAGTGCCTCCTTGAGTCCGCCCCCTCACCACCCCATACATTCCTCCAGCTGCCCACCTCCCTCAATGCTGGCCGTGACACCCTCCCGCCCTTCCAGCGCTGCCCCCGCTCGGTCCCCCTGCTGTGTGTGATGGCGGTGGCTCCATTCCTGAGCCACCGCCATCATCAGAGTGTCAGCTCTATGCTGACACTCTGCTGTAACCCCATAGATGCCGCAGCAGCGGCATCCATGGGGTTAATAGAGGGAGGGTGCTCCCTCTCTCCACCATCGGAGCTGCCGCGCTGCGATGGCAGCCCCGATGGCAGCCCGATGGTTGCCATGGCAACCGGACGCTTTGCAAAAGCGTCCGCTGTTGCCACCTACAGGGCATCTGATTGTATTACACTTTGCAATGCAAGAGCATTGCAAAGTATAGTACAGCCATCAGCCCCACTGGATCTTCAAGATCCAAGAGGGACTTGATAAAAAAAATGTGAAAAAAAATACAAGTAAAAATAAATTAATAAATAAAAATGTAAAATAAAATAAATAAATTGCCTTTTCCTATAAAAAATGAAAAATAAAAAAACTACACATATTAGGTATCACCGCGTCCGTAAATAATGTCTCTATAAAGATATCACATGATAGACCCCGTCCGATAAACACCCCAAAAAAAAACAGTGTAAAAAAAAGCCATTTTTGTCACCTTACATCACAAAAAGTGCAACAGCAAGCAATCAAAAAGGCGTATGACCCCAAACATAGTACCAATCAAACCGTCACCTCATCCCTCAAAAAATGATACCCTATTTAAGACAATCGCCTAAAAAATAAAAAAGCTATGGCTCTCAGACTATGGAGACACTAAAACATCATTTTTTTGGTTTCAGAAATGCTATTATTGTGTAAAACTTAAATAAATAAGAAAAAGTACACATATTATGTATTGCCATGTCCGTAACGATCTGCTCTATAAAACTGTCACATGACGCTGTAAAAATAAATAAATAAAAACTGTTTCAAAACAGCCAATTTTTTGGTCACCTTGCCCCATAAAGTGTAATAATGAATGATCAAAAAATCCTATGTACCCAAAAATTGTACCAATAAAAACCTCAACTCTTTCTGCAAAAAACGAGCCCCTGCACAAGACGATCGGCAGAAAAATAAAAAACATGGCGTTCAGAAAATGGACACACAGACATAATTTATTTTTCAAAATTGCTTTATTATGTAAAACTGAAACAAACAATGATATCATT
The DNA here is from genome assembly GCF_014858855.1 of Bufo gargarizans. Lineage (NCBI taxonomy): Eukaryota > Metazoa > Chordata > Amphibia > Anura > Bufonidae > Bufo > Bufo gargarizans. The sequence continues at coordinate 264,503,397 of NC_058082.1, read as the reverse complement.
GCGTTCGTAACAACCTGCTCTATAAAAATAGCACATGATCTACCCTGTCAGATGAATCTTGTAAAAAAAAGAAAAAAAAACTGTGGCAAAACAGCCATTTTTCAGTTACCTTGCCTCACAAAAAACTTAATATAGAGCAATTAAAAATCATATGTACCCCAAAATAGTACGAATAAAACTGGCACCCCATCCCCTAGTTTCCAAAATAGGGTCACTTTTTGGGAGTTTCTACTGTATGGGTGCATCAGGGGGGCTTTAAATGGGAGATGACATTTAAAACCAGTTTAGCAAAATCTGCCTTCCAAAAACCATATGGCGTTCCTTTCCTTCTGTGCCCTGCCGCGCACCCTTACATCAGTTTACGACCACATGCGGGGTGTTTCTGTAAACCGCAGAATCTGGGTAATAAATGTTGAGTTTTGTTTGGCTGTTAACCCTCAATGTGTTAAAGAAAAAAATGTAATAAAATGGAAAATCTGCCCAAAAAGTGAAATTTAGAAATTTCATCTCCATTTTCCTTTAATTCTTGTGGAACACCTAAAGGGTTAACAAAGTTTGTAAAATCAGTTTTGAGTAACTTGAGGGGTGTAGTTTCTACAATGGGGTAATTTATGGGCGGTTTCCACTATGTAAGCCTTACAAAGTGACTTCAGACCTGAACTGGTCCTTAAAAAGTAGGTTTTGGAAATTTCCTTAAAAATTTAAAGAATTGCTTCTAAACTTCTAAGCCTTCTAACGTCCTAAAAAAATAAAATGACATTTCCAAAATGATGCCAACATAAAGTAGACATATGGGAAATGTTAAGTAAAAAATATTTTATTAGGTATGACTTTCTGTTTTAGAAGCAGAGAAATTGAAATTTTGAAAATTGTGAATTTTTTATTTTTTTTTAGAAATTTGGGATTTTTTCATAAATAAAGGTGAAATATATTGACTCAAATTTATGACTAGCATGAAGTACAATGTGTCACGAGAAAACAATCTCAGAATTGCTTGGCTAAATAAAAGTGTTCCAAAGCTATAACCACATAAAGTGACGCATGTCAGATTTGTAAATTTTGACCTGGACACTGGGGCATCAATGACCCTTGGTCAGAAAAGGCTCACGCTCCCTCTCCGGCGTGGAACCCAGATTCGCCGATAACCGTGATCAACATGGTAGGCTCAGAAAAAAACATTAAAAGTTGATAGAGAAGATATCCAAATGGATGGTGGATGTCACAGGGACGTGCGATCAGGCAGAAGTTAGCTAGAGTCAACAAAGCGGCAGCAGTGCCTCTCCTGGCTAACGTTTCCGAATCAAAAGTACCACAAAAGTACCAAGTGAAGTTTCCTATAATGTTTTATTAATCATTCCAATAACAGGGCATGTTAAGAGTCCTATATTGTTATTTATCATCACTACCTCCCTGAGTCGGGAGTGGGTAATTGTCGTGCCCCCTAATTTCCTAAAAATTCTTCAGTTTTAATAGCTTCTCCCACATTTCCGCTCGATCACAATTAAATTTAATCCTTTGACCTCCCTTGCATGTGGTATCCTTTTCTCAGGCTCCCTCTCCGGCCTGGAACCCTGATTCCCTGCCACCCGTGAACACCATGGTAGGTGCAGAAAAGAACATCGAAAGTTGATAGAGCAGATATTAAATTGGATCGTGAACATCACAGAGACGTACGACATGGTGGAGCAGTAAGTGTGCACACGCCTACACAAACTGACTGACAGGGGTCAACCCCTGCAACTTCTGTAGTGTCCCACTAGGTAGGGGTGGGCACTACACAAGGGTCAAATGGTGTGCGCGTTACTCCTGCTCACAAGGAACAGAATGTCATATTTAATTCTGCATTTAATGTATGTTTTAATGTGTTTTTACATGCAATGTACCCCTGTATGATGCAACAGCAGGCCTAGTTGGGTGTAGTTAGACATCCCAGACACCAGAGGGAGATAGGGAGCCCCTAGTATAAATGTCCAGGCCTAGACAGGGAGAGTTAGTGCAGAGTCAGGAGTCTGAGAAGACAGAGGTTAAAAAGCCTGCTCCTGACATGCAGCTGGATAGCCCTGGCTGCTAGTGATGTCCAGGAGGCTAGTGAGAACCTCCAGCCTGCCTGAGAACAAGAGAGCCTTAGTTAGCTCTGAAGATACCCCAGTTGCAGGATCCAACCTCCTGGGAGAAACCCACAGTTATCCCCCTTACAAGAGAAGGCGATCCAGGGTAAGCTAAGTAACCCTGATGGGCAGAGGACATTAGAAAGTGTAGCAAGAATCTAATACCTGAGGAAGAAAGTAACCAAGGATTTAAGCCACCCTTTTAGGCATCCGGGCCTTGGGAGATAAAGCCAGAGCAGGAGTTCTAGAAAGGGCACTGTACATTGATTCTGAGGAAAGGTACAACCTGCTGCTGAGTGCTTGTGAAGTTTACCCTCTGCGTATCTTGCATATATATATTGCCTGCCATTTTGTGAATAAGCCTCCTTGTGGAACTGTGTATGAAAGACTGTACGACTACCTGCTGTACAAAATTGGATTGTTCAGTAAAGTTACGTTTGGTTCACTATATACTTGTGTACCTCCATCATTCCAACCACCAACCGGCGTGCCACCGTCCAAAGGCACTGGCGTCACGAATACAACAGGGACCTTGCCCCAGGCACTTAAAATACCCGTAACATCCAGGGCACCTCAATCCACCATCAGGCCTGGTCCCTATATACAGAGTGTGCCCCAGAGGAACCGTGTCTACCTCTCCTTCACTGCCACGCGCCTGCCCAGGGTTCTCCAAATACAGTGAGTACCCTCGATTGCCCATAACCGTGACCTCACTTCGTCTATACCCTGCAGGTCTGGCGTGTTGCACTTCTGGGTCTCCAAATTGGGCACATGGCCTGAGCTTGCCCTTTACCCCTTGGAGGTGCTGGCCTGCCCTGCAGCCAGTGTATTGTCTGAAAGTGTGTTAAGCACGACTGGAGGGGGTTATCAAGTTATATTTCCCAATGTTTTGGGATGTACCCTAATTTAAAAAAATAAAAATAAATTTAAAACCAAAAAGCGGTGTAGGCTACCTCCTCCTCCTCCCCCACCGCTTCCACATACACCACCACATCCACTGCCTCCTCAACCTCCTACTCCATATGGACCTCGTCCTCCTAGATCAAGATTATTATTTTTTATTTTTACGTATTTTATTTTATTAAAGTCATTTCCCTTTCCACATTTGTTTGCAGAGCACTTGCCATGCTCTTAACCACATGTTGATGCCATTTGCAGCCCTCTAGCCCTTTCCATTACATTTTAACAGTATTTTAGTGCTCAAAAGTTCGGGTCCCCATTGACTTCAACTCAAAAAAAATTGTGAAGTTCGTCCGAACTCGTCGAACCCGAACATCCAGGTGTCCGCTCAACTCTAATTATAGATGATGAGCTCATGAATTATCTCATTGTGGCTCATCCTGTAACCCCTGTATTATACGTATTAACCAAGATTCACAAGACATTGGTCGTCCCACCGGAGGCGACCAATATTATCTGGTTCTAATTCCATCTTCAGTCGTCCGGCCACATTTCTGGACAAACTATTATGGGGTTTTGCTATTGGTGGTCAGTGATGGCCAGTTTGCATTGTTCGCCCTCGAACATATGCGGGCTGCCATCTTTTTTCACAAGTCCGGCGAGACACAGGTAAGTCCTTACCTGTGCCTGTGCCACGAGCCGGTCTGAAAACAAGTGCGGTCAGCGACAGCAGGCAGTTCCGAGAACAGCCATCGGGGGCCTTCATCGGACTGTTCTCGGAACTGCCTGCTCCCGGTGACCGCGTTTGTTTTCAAACCAGCTCGCGGCACAGGCACAGGTACGGGCTTACCTGTGCATCGCCGGACTTATGAAAAACAGATGGCAGCCTGCATATGTTCACGGGTGAACAATGCAAACTGGCCATCTTTGTTGGTGGTACCTCATATATCCGTGATACTAACAATTTTCTCATAAGATGAAATCAAGTCGATATTTCTGATTTTCAAAATGTGATTTTAGCATCATTTGATGTTGTTGCTTTATATACTTCAATCGAACACCACAGGGGGATTGACGCGGTAAAGAGGATGTTGTCTACTTTCACATTGTCTGACATGTCTATAGACTTCATTCTGAGATTACTTACTATCTTATTAGAATACAATTATTTCTTGTTTCAGGATACTTTTTATATCCAAAAGCGGGGTGTGGCCATGGGGTCTAACATGGCCCCCATCTATGCTAATATCTAAATGCGTGTGTTTGAGGAGGAAGCCACTTCAGGTATGTACTGAGGTGGTGGAGATACATAGATGATGTCTTCCTCATTTGGACAGGTAGCCAGGATTAGAGATGGCCTTGCGGTTCGCCCGGCAGTCATTTCGCAGCGAACTTTGCGTGTTCACGATTCGCCGAACATGCGAACATATGGAGATATTCGAGACCGCCATATTCTTTTACATTGTGAAGAACTTTGACCCATGACACATCCATCAGGTGGTACAGGACAGCCAATTGAGACGTTTCAGCCCATGGACATACCCCCTACCTTGTAAATAAATCTGATCTGGACGCCATTTTACATTCAGTGTTTTGCCAGTGTAGGGAGAGGTTGCTGTGTGGAGCAGAGACAGGCTGTTAGGGACGCCAAACGCTAGCTAATAGGGCCACAAAAGTAATTTTAAGGACTGGTATAGGTGTGCTACACAGAGGGGTGCGATATACTTATAATATACTTTTATAATGAGTCAAACACACATAGATCTATATAGTGATCACCTGGAAATCAGCTGCCTAGGGGCTAGGGGCTTACTAGGTCCATTTTTATATAGGGTAACGTTCCCGACGGGGTCACTCTTATCAGGGCGAGTGGTCTGTGGTTAGGCTATCAAGGCCAGAATAGCACCCCCCTGTAGGGCAATATCAGGGACAGTTATTTGCCCACCCTTTCCTTCGATACCACATCATCATCTAGCCCATCCTAGGATAGATGTTTTTTGCTTTCCCTCTGGGATTCATGGATGTGCACTGGAACCCTCCGGATTGTGGTAGGACATATGGTTTCTGATTTGGTGCCGCCGGGCACATGATTTAATGCCGCAAAACACTTGTTATTGCTTACCACATCTATGCTTTTTGCTTAACTTTAATAATTTAATTTATTTTTATTTTGAGGGATATCTTTTTCATTCACACGTCCGCAAAATTGGTCCGCATCCGTTCTGCAATTTTGCAGAACGGGTGCAACCCCATAAATTTTTAATGGGGCTGGAATGTGCTGTCTGCAACCACATTTGCGGATCCGCATTTGCAGATCCGCACTTCCGCATCCGTGCTTCTGTTTCGGAAAAAGATTAGGCATTTTCTATTATAGTGCCGGTGATGTGCGGTCCGCAAATTGCAGAATGCACATTGCCGGTGTCCATGTTTTGCGAATCCGCAAAACACTTAGTGACGTGTGAATGGACCCTCATAGTAACATTTTTAAAGGTTACATTTTATCTTTATGTATATTCTAATGGATTGCCTTCCGTGTACAATGTTATAATATACTTTCTATGTTAGAAAGTATATTATAGTGCATTTGTATTGTGCTGCAGTTGTGTGCGGTTCTGCTGCGATACTGCAGGTATATAGAGGGACAAGCGTTATTGGAACAGATCATTTCTACTGGTGTGATATACAAGTCACACCCCAAAAAAACTGATTGAAGCGGGGTGTTGTATACCAATATACTTTCTTTATAGTGCATTTGGGTACTGTATAGTGCATTTGCGCATGTGCGTACGCAAAAATTATATTGCCTATATTTCGCATTGAAAAAAAAATTGTTATGGGACTATTTGTGCACTTCTAGTAATTATTTGTTGGCTGCAAATATGAGCTGTAGGGTTTTCAGGTTCGCCTGCCATTAAAATGAATGGGACCTTCCGCGAACTTGCGGTTCCTGTCCTAGCAGATGTTCGACCATTACTAGCCAGGATCAGTTGATGGATTTCCTTAGGTTTCTTAACAGTGTTTACATTGCTACAATTTACATTAGTACATTCCACCACTGAAATGCAATTTTTGGACACTAAGGTGTTAATTTTGGAGGGAACTTTCCATACACAACTTTATACCAAACCAACTGACAAGAACACGTCACTTCTGTATAGTAGTTGTCATCCTAGGAAAATGATACGTTCTCTTCCATACTCACAGATGCTTCGTGTTAAAAGAATTGTCTCTGATGAGTTGGATTTCAGACAAACTATGAATAACATGATACAGAAATTCAAAAAGCGTGGTTATCCATACATATTACTGGATGAGTATCGTAATACAGTGACAGAATTGGATAGGAAGAAAATCCTGTCCAATCCATCAGTGAAACGCACAGTATCCAAGATCCCATTTGTATCTACTTACACTGAGGCGAGTAATGACATTAGTCATATTATCAGACGACATTGGCCCATTTTGGCTGGCTCCATCAAAGGAGTACTGGAATTTGATACTCCACCATTGTTTTCTTATAGGAAATCCATGAGTTTAAGGGACCAGCTAATTAGGGCAGATAGTGGAACAAAAAAAGTCCTCAGGCAATCTACTTTGGACTTGGATATTTTCCTTGTCTAAGTTGTGTCAACTGAAGATACATGCGTAAAGCTACTACATTCACCCATCCATCCACAGGTGTAAATTAGGCCATTCATTTTCACTTGACATGCACTTCGGATTATGTAGTGTACATACTATCTTGTCCGTGTAACATTCTATACGTTGGGGAAACCTCTACGGATTTCAAATCCAGAATGAATAATCACCGGTTAAGTATTCGGCAAAAAAGATTGGATTTGCCTGTTTCCAAGCACTTTGCGGATCTCGATCACAAGGAAAGAAACCTCAAGTGCTGGATTATAGACCATGTACCAATGCCCAGGAGGGGTGGCAATAGGATCACACTTTTGAAGAAAAAAGAAATACATTGGATACACACCCTCAATTCTTTAAGACTGCATAGCCTCAATGCAGACTTTATTTTAGGACAGGTATTTGGATGATAGCTTGCCCATTACATAGGTGATTACGTTGTATACGAGCTGCGTCTGATCTGTGTTTTACCTCTTCTAAGATGGCGGCTTTGGAGGATTACTGACCACTGAGCAGGCGTTTGTTCATGGTGACGCTTTTCTTATGATGTTTGCATGACGCGCTTCTGTAGGAACTAGTGTTAGGGACCACTCATAGAGGCGACCTTGACGTGGTGAGTGGCTTATTACGCTTTGGCCAAAATGTACACTAATGCCTCATTCAACATCCAGCATAGAGGCGGGGCAGAGTGGCATTTATATATATATATATTCATTTTGCATTGTTCCCATTGCTTGAGAAAGGCTTCATGTTGGATCCGAAACGTTGCGTCACTTATGGGTGAATAAACACATCCTCTTTGGAGTACAATTTGGAGTGCTGCTCTGCTTTTTATTTTTATAATCTGTGCAAGCTTTTTCCCCTTGGAGCTAGCACCCATCTTTAAATACAGGTTGGTGCTGCCATTATTTTTATTTTATATATATATATATACATATATATACTGTATATTGTAGTTGCCTGCCCGTGTAGTTGCCTGCCCGACTGTACTGTGTGCACACCACTCATATAGGGTGGCACAGCACCTTGCTGTTAAAAAAGCAATTTAATTTTTCCTCTGTAATATAATTGCAGTTGCCTGCCAGTGAGTTTCAGGCCCACAGACTATACTGTGCCCACTGCCCACCACGCATATATGGTGGCACAGCACCTTGCTGTTAAAAAAGCAATTTCATTTTTCCTCTGTAATATAATTGCAGATGCCTGCCAGTGAGTGTCAGGCCCACAGACTGTACTGTGCCCACTGCCCACCACTCATATAGGGTGGCACAGTACCTTGCACGCATAGTACCACTAATCTAAAAAAAAAAATGACAGGCAGAGGCAGGCCACCCCGCAGGGGCCATCATGGTCGTGGTTCTGTGATTTCCTTTGGCCCTAGAATAATGCCCAGAGGCCACGTACCCTGAACTAGAAAAATTCAGAGGACATAGTTGACTGGCTTACACAGGACACCCAAACTTCTGCAGCTTCCGCCCGGAACCTTGACGCACCATCCTCCTCCAGCTCAGCTTCGGGCACCTCTCAAGTTACCACTCGCCCGCCTGCCGCCACCTCCAACACTAGCACCACAGCCGCTTCACCTGATCTGTCAGAGGAGTTATTTACACATCAGTTGGAAGAAATGAGTGATGCGCAATTATTATTGCCAGAGGATGTAGATAACAGGAATATGTCTCAGTCAGGCAGCATTACACACATGGACGTACGGTGTGATGATGATGATGTTGTACTTGCTACTGCTTCCTTTGCTGAGTTGTCAGATACAATTGAAGCAGTTGATGATGATGATGTGTCTGTGGATATCACGTGGGTGCCCACTCGAAGAGAGGAAGAACAGGGGGAAAGTTCAGATGGGGGACAGAGAGGAGGAGGAGACGAGTTGGAAGCAGGGGGAGGTCGTCGCAAGGAGCAAGTGGCACAGTCAGACAGCATATATCAGCACCCGGGGGCAGCCAGACAGCACACCAATCAACGCATACTGTTGCCACCACCAGAATGCCGTCATTGCAAAGCTCAGCAGTGTGGCATTTTTTTTTTGTGTGTCTGCTTCTGAAAACAGCGATGCCATTTGCAACCTGTGCCAAAAGAAACTGAGTCGTGAGAAGTTCAACACCCACCTAGGTACAACTGCTTTTCAAAGGCACATGATCTCACATCACAAATGCCTGTGGGATCAACACATGATGAGTACAAGCAGCACACAAACTCAAAGCCACCATCCTCCTCCTGGTCCAGCATCTTCAGCCACGTCAACCACTGCTGTCCTCCTTGCCCCCTCTCAACCACCTGCCACTCTGCCTCTCACCTTCAGCAGTTCCTGCTCATCTGCCCACAGTCAGGTGTCTGTCAAGGAAATGTTTGAGCGTAAGAAGCCAATGTCACAAAGTCACCCCCTTGACCGGTGTCTGACAGCTGGCTTGTCAGATCTCTTAGCCCGCCAGCTTTTACCATACAAGCATACAAGCTAGTGGAGTCTGAGGCCTTCAAAAAATTTGTAGCTATTGGGACACCACAGTGGAAGGTACCCGGCCTAATTTTTTTTTTCACAAAAGGCAATCCCCAACCTGTACTCTATTGTGCAAATGGAAGTCATGGCATGTCTGGCACACAGTGTTGGGGCAATGGTCCTTCTGACCACTGATACCTGGTCTGCAAAGCACGGTCAGGGCAGGTATATCACGTACACTGCACATTGGGTAAACCTGCTGACGGCTGCCAAGCATGGAATGCGTGGCTCTGTAGCGGAGTTGGTGACACCGCCACGACTTGCAGGCAGGCCTGCTGCCACCTCCTCTACGCCTCTTACTCCATCCTCTTCGCTAAGCTCCTCGGCTGAGTCCTCTTCTGCTGCTGCGTCTTGCTCCACATCAACTGCACCCCCCCAGCTCCCCAGGGGCTATTCCACATCCCGGATACGACAGTGTCACGCCGTCTTGGGATTGACTTGCCGGAAAGCAGAGAGTCACACCGGACCAGCACTCCTGTCCGCCCTGAACGCATTGGTGGATCAGTGGCTGACCCCGCACCAACTGGAGATTGGCAAAGTGGTGTGTGACAACGGAAGCAATTTGTTGGCGGCATTGATTTTGGGCAAGTTGACACATGTGCCATGCATGGCACATGTGTTGAATCTGATCATACAACGCTTTGTGTATAAGTACCCAGGCTTACAGGACGTCCTCAAGCAGGTCAGGAAGGTGTGTGGCCATTTCAGGCATTCCTACATGGCCATGGTGCACTTTTCCGATATTTAGCGGCGAAACAACATGCAGTGAGGCGCTTGATTTGCGACAGCCCAACACGTTGGAATTCAACACTCCTAATGTTCGACCGCCTGCTCCAACAAGAAAAAGCTGTCAACGAGTATTTGTATGACTGGGGTGCTAGGACAGCCTCTGCGGAGCTGGGTATTTTTTGGCCACATTACTGGACGCTCATGCGCAATGCCTGTAGGCTCATGCGTCCTTTTGAGGAGGTGACAAACCTAGTCAGTCGCACCAAAGGCACCATCAGCGACCTCATCCCATTTGTTTTCTTCCTGGAGCGTGCCCTGCGAAGAGTGCTGGATCAGACTGTAGATGAGCGTGAAGAGGAAGAGTTGTGGTCACCATCACCACCAGAAACAGCCTTATCATCACTGCTTGCTGGACCTGCGGCAACGCTGGAAGAGGAGTCTGAAGAAAAGGAGTCAGAGGAGGAATGTGGCTTTGAGGAGGAGGAAGACCAACCATAGCAGGCATCCCAGGGTGCTCATTGTCACCTATCTGGGACCCGTGGTGTTGTACGTGGCTGGGGGGGAAGAACAGACCTTTAATGAGAACATTGAGGACGAGGAACGGGACATGAGTAGCTCGGCATCCAACCTTGTGCAAATGGGGTCTTTCATGCTATCATGCCTGTTGAGGGACCCTCGTATAAAAAGGCTGAAGGAGAACGACCTGTACTGGGTGACCAAGCTACTAGACCCCCAGTATAAGCAGAAAGTGGCTGAAATGTTACCGAATTACCGGAAATCGGAAAGGATGCAGCAGTTCCAAAACAAGTTAAAAAGTATGCTTTACACAGCGTATAAGGGTGATGTCACAGCACAACGGGAATCTAACAGGGGAAGAGGTGAAAGTAATCCTCCTCCTACCACGACCACGCCGGAAAGGACAGGATGCTTTACAGACGTGTTGTTGATGAAGGACATTCAGAGCTTTTTAAGTCCTACGCATCGCCACAGCCTTCGGGGTCCACCCTCAGAGAACGACTCGACCGACAGGTAGCAGACTATCTCGCCTTCACTGCAGATACAGACACTCTGAGGAGTGATGAACCCCTTGACTACTGGGTGTGCAGGCTTGACCTGTGGCCTGAGCTATCCCAATTTGCGATAGAACTTCTGGCCTGCCCCGCTTCAAGTGTCCTGTCAGAAAGGACCTTCAGTGCAGCAGGAGGTATTGTCACTGAGAAGAGAAGTCGCCTAGGTCAAAAAAGTCTAGATTACCTCACCTTTATTAAGATGAATGAGGCATGGATCCCGAAGGTACTGACAGTGGGGGATGCATTTGACTAAAAAAGGCCTGATGAAATACCTTGGGCTAAAAATGGACCCCACGCTGCTGTATTTAATCTCTGCATGCCGGATGACTTGCGTGACTTCTCCGCCACCAACTAGGGTTTTAATCCACAATGTTTTGGTAAACTTTCTGCCTGGAAAACATCCATTTTTCCGGCTACTGCAATAGCAGCGGCTGCAACAATACCTAATTTTTCAGGCATGTGTACATGCCAAATTTTCTGGCCACTGGTGCTGCACTGTGGCTCCAAAAACAAAACAAAAAAAGGCACATACATGTGTCAATTCCCCTTCGTGATCGTTACCTTGTTGTGGTGAAGGGTCTTGCGTATCACAATGAAGCGATAACCTCTATGAGTGTGTTGTCAATGTTGGCACACCCCAGACAATAAGGTCGTTGCTTCATTGTGAACAGACCAAAAGCGATTGGCTGGATAATTTTTCATAGAAAAAACATTAATTTTCTTTGTGATCATCTAAGGCAGTGATGGTGAACCTTTTAGAGACAGAGTGCCAAACTTAAACCAAAAACCTACTTATTTATCGGAAAGTGCCAACACGGCAATTTACCCTGAATACTACAGTCCAATATAGTACATCTTCTATGTACTTTATCATTTGGCTATGATAACCTGCCTACATTTAGTGTGCTGCTTGTGCTGTACATAGTGCGCCCTGCGCTGATGAATGGCGGGTAAAGTCTAAGGCATATTGGTATGCCTTAGACTATTTCCAGGGTGCGGGTGCTCACAGACAGGGCTCTGAGTGCCACCTCTGGCACCAGTGCAATAGGTTCGCCACCACTGATCTAAGGTAATCATTAAAGCCTACTAGGCCAAGAATGGCCCCACACTGCAGAATCATTGTTTTCTGGGTCAATTAACTGTCACTGAACTACCTCAGCATGACCATAGGCTTTGAAAAACCGCCATCGCCTGCAATCTCCCGAACGTGTGCACGAGCACAGTCATCACTACACCAAGATTGACGCATAGAGGAATAAAATTTATGTCATGAGTGTGTCAACAACTATTGATGACAATTCTTTGCGGTTGTTTGCGGTGCGTTAAACGGGGAGTTTGGTCTGTCACTATGAAGCGGGTGTAACCCTTACACTATCTGATTGATACAACATCATACCTGATCGTATACACACACTGGATGTTTTAAAGCACGTTATTCCAAACAATTTAGGAATGTTAGGTGATTTATGCCCTTTATGGATTGAAACCCGACTCTGTGTCAACTATGTAATTTTCAATGGGAGTTTTGCCATGGATCCCCCTCCGGCATGCCACAGTCCAGGTGTTAGTCCCCTTGAAACAACTTTTCCATCACTATTGTGGCCAGAAAGAGTCCCTGTGGGTTTTAAAATTCGCCTGTCTATTGAAGTCTATGGCGGTTCGCCCGTTCGCTAACATTTGTGTAGATTCGTGTTCGCCGTTCGCGAACAGAAAATTTTATGTTCGCGACACCCCTACTGCCCTATACTCTTTCACCAGTAATTACTGGAACAGTGCAGTGGGTATATACAGTCAGGTCCATAAATATTGGGACATCGACACAATTCTAACATTTTTGGCTCTATACACCACCACAATGGATTTGAAATGAAACAAAGGTGTGCTTTAACTGCGGACTGTCAGCTTTAAATTGAGAGTATTTACATCCAAATCAGATGAACTCAATGAAATCAATCAGCAGTAGAGTTGAGCGAACACCTGGATGTTCGGGTTCGAGAAGTTCGGCCGAACATCCCGGAAATGTTCGGGTTCGGGATCCGAACCCGATCCGAACTTCGTCCCGAACCCGAACCCCATTGAAGTCAATGGGGACCCGAACTTTTCGGCACTAAAAAGGCTGTAAAACAGCCCAGGAAAGAGCTAGAGGGCTGCAAAAGGCAGCAACATGTAGGTAAATCCCCTGCAAACAAATGTGGATAGGGAAATGAATTAAAATAAAAATTAAATAAATAAAAATTAACCAAAATCAATTGGAGAGAGGTTCCATAGCAGAGAATCTGGCTTCCCGTCACCCACCACTGGAACAGTCCATTCTCAGATATTTAGGCCCCAGCACCCAGGCAGAGGAGAGAGGTCCCGTAACAGAGAATCTGTCTTCATGTCAGCAGAGAATTAGTCTGCATGTCATAGCAGAGAATGAGGCTTCACGTCAGCCACCACTGCAACAGTCCATTGGCATATATTTAGGCCCAGCACACACACAGGCAGAGGAGAGAGGTCCCGTAACAGAGAATCTGGCTTCATGTCAGCAGAGAATCAGTCTGCATGTCATAGCAGAGAATCAGGCTTCACGTCAGCCACCACTGCAACAGTCCATTGTCATAAATTTAGGCCCAGCACCCAGGCAGAGGAGAGAGGTCCCGTAACAGAGAATCTGGCTTCATGTCAGCAGAGAATCAGTCTTCATATCATAGCAGAGAATCAGGCTTCACGTCACCCACCACTGTAAGAGTCAATTTTCATAAATTTAGGCCCAGAACCCAGGCAGAGGAGAAAGGTCCCGTAACAGAGAATCTGGCTTCATGTCAGCAGAGAATCAGTCTTCATATCATAGCAGAGAATCAGGCTTCACGTCACCCACCACTGTAAGAGTCAATTTTCATAAATTTAGGCCCAGAACCCAGGCAGAGGAGAAAGGTCCCGTAACAGACAATCTGGCTTCATGTCAGCAGAGAATCAGTCTTCATATCATAGCAGAGAATCAGGCTTCACGTCACCCACCACTGTAAGAGTCAATTTTCATAAATTTAGGCCCAGAACCCAGGCAGAGGAGAAAGGTCCCGTAACAGACAATCTGGCTTCATGTCAGCAGAGAATCAGTCTTCATATCATAGCAGAGAATCAGGCTTCACGTCACCCACCACTGTAAGAGTCAATTTTCATAAATTTAGGCCCAGAACCCAGGCAGAGGAGAAAGGTCCCGTAACAGACAATCTGGCTTCATGTCAGCAGAGAATCAGTCTTCATATCATAGCAGAGAATCAGGCTTCACGTCACCCACCACTGTAAGAGTCAATTTTCATAAATTTAGGCCCAGAACCCAGGCAGAGGAGAAAGGTCCCGTAACAGACAATCTGGCTTCATGTCAGCAGAGAATCAGTCTTCATATCATAGCAGAGAATCAGGCTTCACGTCACCCACCACTGTAAGAGTCAATTTTCATAAATTTAGGCCCAGAACCCAGGCAGAGGAGAAAGGTCCCGTAACAGACAATCTGGCTTCATGTCAGCAGAGAATCAGTCTTCATATCATAGCAGAGAATCAGGCTTCACGTCACCCACCACTGTAAGAGTCAATTTTCATAAATTTAGGCCCAGAACCCAGGTAGAGGAGAAAGGTCCCGTAACAGACAATCTGGCTTCATGACAGCAGAGAATCAGTCTGCATGTCATAGCAGAGAATCAGGCTTCACGTCAGCCACCACTGCAACAGTCCATTGTCATAAATTTAGGCCCAGCACCCAGGCAGAGGAGAGAGGTCCCGTAAAAGAGGATCTGGCTTCATGTCAGCAGAGAATCAGTCTGCATGTCATAGCAGAGAATCAGGCTTCACGTCAGCCACCACTGCAACAGTCCATTGTCATAAATTTAGGCCCAGCACCCAGGCAGAGGAGAGAGGTCCCGTAACAGAGGATCTGGCTTCATGTCAGCAGAGAATCAGTCTGCATGTCATAGCAGAGAATCAGGCTTCACGTCAGCCACCACTGCAACAGTCCATTGTCATAAATTTAGGCCCAGCACCCAGGCAGAGGAGAGAGGTCCCGTAACAGACAATCTGGCTTCATGTCAGCAGAGAATTAGTCTGCATGTCATAGCAGAGAATCAGGCTTCATGTCAGCCACCACTGCAACAGTCCATTGGCATATATTTAGGCCTAGCACACAGGCAGAGGAGAGGTTCATTCAACTTTGGGTAGCATCGCAATATAATGGTAAAATGAAAATAAAAATAGGATTGAATGAGGAAGTGCCCTGGAGTCCAATAATATATGGTTATGGGGAGGTAGTTAATGTCTAATCTGGACAAGGGACGGACAGGTCCTGTGGGATCCATGCCTGGTTCATTTTTATGAACGTCAGCTTGTCCACATTGGCTGTAGACAGGCGGCTGCGTTTGTCTGTAATGACGCCCCCTGCCGTGCTGAATACACGTTCAGACAAAACGCTGGCTGCCGGGCAGGCCAGCACCTCCAAGGCATAAAAGGCTAGCTCTGGCCACGTGGACAATTTAGAGACCCAGAAGTTGAATGGGGCCGAACCATCAGTCAGTACGTGGAGGGGTGTGCACACGTACTGTTCCACCATGTTAGTGAAATGTTGCCTCCTGCTAACACGTTGCGTATCAGGTGGTGGTGCAGTTAGCTGTGGCGTGTTGACAAAAGTTTTCCACATCTCTGCCATGCTAACCCTGCCCTCAGAGGAGCTGGCCGTGACACAGCTGCCTTGGCGACCTCTTGCTCCTCCTCTGCCTTGGCCTTGGGCTTCCACTTGTTCCCCTGTGACATTTGGGAATGCTCTCAGTAGCGCGTCTACCAACGTGCGCTTGTACTCGCGCATCTTCCTATCACGCTCCAGTGCAGGAAGTAAGGTGGGCACATTGTCTTTGTAGCGTGGATCCAGCAGGGTGGCAACCCAGTAGTCCGCACAGGTTAAAATGTGGGCAACTCTGCTGTCGTTGCGCAGGCACTGCAGCATGTAGTCGCTCATGTGTGCCAGGCTGCCCAGGGGTAAGGACAAGCTGTCCTCTGTGGGAGGCGTATCGTCATCGTCCTGCCTTTCCCCCCAGCCACGCACCAGTGATGGACCCGAGCTGCGTTGGGTGCCACCCCGCTGTGACCATGCTTCATCCTCATCCTCCTCCACCTCCTCCTCATCCTCGTCCTCCTCGTCCTCCAGTAGTGGGCCCTGGCTGGCCACATTTGTACCTGGCCTCTGCTGTTGCAAAAAACCTCCCTCTGAGTCACTTCGAAGAGACTGGCCTGAAAGTGCTAAAAATGACCCCTCTTCCTCATCCTCCTCCTCCTCCTCCTGGGCCACCTCCTGTTCCATCATCGCCCTAAGTGTTTTCTCAAGGAGACATAGAAGTGGTATTGTAACGCTGATAACGGTGTCATCGCCACTGGCCATGTTGGTGGAGTACTCGAAACAGCGCAACAGGGCACACAGGTCTCGCATGGAGGCCCAGTCATTGGTGGTGAAGTGGTGCTGTTCTGTAGTGCGACTGACCCGTGCGTGCTGCAGCTGAAACTCCACTATGGCCTGCTGCTGCTCGCACAGTCTGTCCAGCATGTGCAAGGTGGAGTTCCACCTGGTGGGCACGTCGCATATGAGGCGGTGAGCGGGAAGGCCGAAGTTACGCTGTAGCGCAGACAGGCGAGCAGCGGCAGGATGTGAACGCCGGAAGCGCGAACAGACGGCCCGCACTTTATGCAGCAGCTCTGACATGTCGGGGTAGTTGTGAATGAACTTCTGCACCACCAAATTCAGCACATGCGCCAAGCAAGGGATGTGCGTCAAATTGGCTAGTCCCAGAGCTGCAACGAGATTTCGCCCATTATCACACACCACCAGGCCGGGCTTGAGGCTCACCGGCAGCAACCACTCGTCGGTCTGTTGTTCAATACCCCGCCACAACTCCTGTGCGGTGTGGGGCCTGTCCCCCAAACATATGAGTTTCAGAATGGCCTGCTGACGTTTACCCCGGGCTGTGCTGAAGTTGGTGGTGAAGGTGTGTGGCTGACTGGATGAGCAGGTGGAAGAAGAGGAGGAGGAAGCCGAGAAGGAGGAGGTGGCAACAGGAGGCAAAGAATGTTGCCCTGCGATCCTTGGCGGCGGCAGGACGTGCGCCAAACAGCTCTCCGCCTGGGGCCCAGCTGCCACTACATTTACCCAGTGTGCAGTTAGGGAGATATAGCGTCCCTGGCCGTGCTTACTGGTCCACGTATCTGTGGTTAGGTGGACCTTGCTACAGATGGCGTTGCGCAGTGCACACTTGATTTTATCGGATACTTGGTTGTGCAGGGAAGGCACGGCTCTCTTGGAGAAGTAGTGCCGGCTGGGAACAACATACTGTGGGACAGCAAGCGACATGAGCTGTTTGAAGCTGTCTGTGTCCACCAGCCTAAATGACAGCATTTCATAGGCCAGTAGTTTAGAAATGCTGGCATTCAGGGCCAGGGATCGAGGGTGGCTAGGTGGGAATTTACGCTTTCTATCAAATGTTTGTGAGATGGAGAGCTGAACGCTGGCGTGTGACATGGTTGAGACGCTTGGTGACGGAGGTGGTGGTGGTGGTGTTGGTGGTACATCCCCTGTTTGCTGGGCGGCAGGTGCCAACGTTCCTCCAGAGGCGGAGGAAGAGGCCGAGGCGGCAGCAGCAGAATAGGCCGAGGCGGCAGCAGCAGAAGAGGTAGCAGGGGGAGCCTGAGTGACTTCCTTGGTTTTAAGGTGTTTACTCCACTGCAGTTCATGCTTTGCATGCAGGTGCCTGGTCATGCAGGTTGTGCTCAGGTTCAGAACGTTAATGCCTCGCTTCAGGCTCTGATGGCACAGCGTGCAAACCACTCGGGTCTTGTCGTCAGCACATTGTTTGAAGAAGTGCCATGCCAGGGAACTCCTTGAAGCTGCCTTTGGGGTGCTCGGTCCCAGATGGCGGCGGTCAGTAGCAGGCGGAGTCTCTTGGCGGCGGGTGTTCTGCTTTTGCCCACTGCTCCCTCTTTTGCTACGCTGTTGGCTCGGTCTCACCACTGCCTCTTCCTCCGAACTGTGAAAGTCAGTGGCACGACCTTCATTCCATGTGGGGTCTAGGACCTCATCGTCCCCTGCATCGTCTTCCACCCAGTCTTGATCCCTGACCTCCTGTTCAGTCTGCACACTGCAGAAAGACGCAGCAGTTGGCACCTGTGTTTCGTCATCATCAGAGACATGCTGAGGTGGTATTCCCATGTCCTCATCATCAGGAAACATAAGTGGTTGTGCGTCAGTGCATTCTATGTCTTTCACCGCTGGGGAAGGGCTAGGTGGATGCCCTTGGGAAACCCTGCCAGCGGAGTCTTCAAACAGCATAAGAGACTGCTGCATAACTTGAGGCTGAGACAGTTTCCCTGGTATGCATGGGGGTGATGTGACAGACTGATGGGGTTGGTTTTCAGGCGCCATCTGTGCGCTTTCTGCAGAAGACTGGGTGGGAGATAATGTGAACGTGCTGGATCCACTGTCGGCCACCCAATTGACTAATGCCTGTACCTGCTCAGGCCTTACCATCCTTAGAACGGCATTGGGCCCCACCATATATCGCTGTAAATTCTGGCGGCTACTGGGACCTGAGGTAGTTGGTACACTAGGACGTGTGGATGTGGCAGAACGGCCACGTCCTCTCCCAGCACCAGAGGGTCCACTAACACCACCACGACCATGTCCACGTCCGCGTCCCTTACTAGATGTTTTTCTCATTGTTATGGTTCACCACAACAACAAATATATTATTTGGCCCAATGTATTGTATTCAAATTCAGCGGGATATAAATTTGAGGCCTAGTATTTAGGCGCTGGGTGACCGGTATGGATTTAGTGACAGAATTAGACTTGGAAATGCACAGAAGCGTGTGTGTGAAGTTATTCTGAATGACCCAATGTGCACCTTGAATATTATATACCCTTTTTGGGATAGATTTCAAATAGCTCTGATATAGCAGGAACCACTAAATTATGAAATTGCTAAATTGGGAATTGTACTTCAACCCAGAACAAAAAATGTGCTTTGACGGGCACTAAATAACTTTCCCAGCTACAACAGGACAGCGGTAACGAGATATTTAGAGGGATTTAAATTTGAGGCCTAGTATTTAGGTGCTGGGTGACAGGTATGGGTTTAGTGACAGAATTAGACTTGGAAATACACAGTAGCGGGTGTGTGTGAAGTTATTCTGAATGACCCAATGTGCACCTTCAATATTATATACCCTTTTTGGGATAGATTTCAAATAGCTCTGATATAGCAGGAACCACTAAATTATGAAATTGCTAAATTGGGAATTGTACTTCAACCCAGAACAAAAAATGTGCTTTGACGGACACTAAATATCTTGCCCAGCAACAACAGTACAGCGGTAACGAGAGATTTAGCGGGATATAAATTTGAGGCCTAGTATTTAGGCGCTGGGTCACCGGTATGGATTTAGTGACAGAATTAGACTTGGAAATGCACAGAAGCGTGTGTGTGAAGTTATTCTGAATGACCCTATGTGCACCTTCAATATTATATACCCTTTTAGGGATAGATTTCAAATAGCTCTGATATAGCAGAAACCACTAAATTATGAAATTGCTAAATTGGGAATTGTACTTCAACCCAGAACAAAAAATGTGCTTTGACGGACACTAAATATCTTGCCCAGCAACAACAGTACAGCGGTGGGTAACGAGAGATTTAGAGGGATTTAAATTTGAGGCCTAGTATTTAGGCGCTGGGTCACCGGTATGGATTTAGTGACAGAATTAGACTTGGAAATGCACAGAAGCGTGTGTGTGAAGTTATTCTGAATGACCCTATGTGCACCTTCAATATTATATACCCTTTTAGGGATAGATTTCAAATAGCTCTGATATAGCAGAAACCACTAAATTATGAAATTGCTAAATTGGGAATTGTACTTCAACCCAGAACAAAAAATGTGCTTTGACGGACACTAAATATCTTGCCCAGCAACAACAGTACAGCGGTGGGTAACGAGAGATTTAGAGGGATTTAAATTTGAGGCCTAGTATTTAGGCGCTGGGTCACCGGTATGGATTTAGTGACAGAATTAGACTTGGAAATGCACAGGAGCGTGTGTGTGAAGTTATTCTGAATGACCCTATGTGCACCTTCAATATTATATACCCTTTTAGGGATAGATTTCAAATAGCTCTGATATAGCAGAAACCACTAAATTATGAAATTGCTAAATTGGGAATTGTACTTCAACCCAGAACAAAAAATGTGCTTTGACGGACACTAAATATCTTGCCCAGCAACAACAGTACAGCGGTGGGTAACGAGAGATTTAGAGGGATTTAAATTTGAGGCCTAGTATTTAGGCGCTGGGTGACAGGTATGGGTTTAGTGACAGAATTAGACTTGGAAATACACAGTAGCGGGTGTGTGTGAAGTTATTCTGAATGACCCAATGTGCACCTTCAATATTATATACCCTTTTTGGGATAGATTTCAAATAGCTCTGATATAGCAGGAACCACTAAATTATGAAATTGCTAAATTGGGAATTGTACTTCAACCCAGAACAAAAAATGTGCTTTGACGGACACTAAATATCTTGCCCAGCAACAACAGTACAGCGGTAACGAGAGATTTAGAGGGATTTAAATTTGAGGCCTAGTATTTAGGCGCTGGGTGACAGGTATGGGTTTAGTGACAGAATTAGACTTGGAAATACACAGTAGCGGGTGTGTGTGAAGTTATTCTGAATGACCCAATGTGCACCTTCAATATTATATACCCTTTTTGGGATAGATTTCAAATAGCTCTGATATAGCAGGAACCACTAAATTATGAAATTGCTAAATTGGGAATTGTATTTCAACCCAGAACAAGAAATGTGCTTGAACGGACACTAAATAACTCGCCCAGCTACAGCACTAGGGACAGATTTAGCTGGATATAAATTTGAGGCCTAGTATTTAGGCGCTGGGTGACCGGTATGGATTTAGTGACAGAATTAGACTGGGATATGGCCAAAAAATAAACAGACTATTGCTGGTTAAATGCACTTGGTGTGACAGCTTCACCCTGATGTAGGCTTTAGCCAAAAAACAACCACACCATTGAGGGTTAAATGCACTTGGTGACAGGCGCAGCTTGCCCCTGATTTTGTATATGGCCAAAAAATGAACAGACTATTGCTGGTTAAATGCACTTGGTGTGACAGCTTCACCCTGATGTAGGCTTTAGCCAAAAAACAACCACACCATAGAGGGTTAAATGCACTTGGTGACAGGCGCAGCTTGCCCCTGATTTTGTATATGGCCAAAAAATGAACAGACTATTGCTGGTTAAATGCACTTGGTGTCACAGCTTCACCCTGATGTAGGCTTTAGCCAAAAAACAACCACACCATTGAGGGTTAAATGCACTTGGTGACAGGCGCAGCTTGCCCCTGATTTTGTATATGGCCAAAAAATGAACAGACTATTGCTGGTTAAATGCACTTGGTGTGACAGCTTCACCCTGATGTAGGCTTTAGCCAAAAAACAACCACACCATTGAGGGTTAAATGCACTTGGTCGCAGCTTGTGCTGGCGCACCACAAGACACAAAATGGCCGCCGATCACCCCAGAAAAATGAGACTGACAAACGGTCTGTGCAGCCTAAAAACAGTGAGCAATTGAGGATCAGCAGCTCAATGATCCACAGCTGCAGATCGATCAGTTAATCAAGTCCTTTGGAGGAGTTAATCTGCCTAATCTCGCCCTACTGTCGCAGCCGCAACCTCTCCCTACGCTAATCAGAGCAGAGTGACGGGCGGCGCTATGTGACTCCAGCTTAAATAGAGGCTGGGTCACATGGTGCTCTGGCCAATCACAGCCATGCCAATAGTAGGCATGGCTGTGATGGCCTCTTGGGGCAAGTAGTATGACGCTTGTTGATTGGCTGCTTTGCAGCCTTTCAAAAAGCGCCAAGAAAGCGTCACAAAAGCGCCAAGAAAGCGACGAACACCGAACCCGAACCCGGACTTTTACGAAAATGTCCGGGTTCGGGTCCGTGTCACGGACACCCCAAAATTCGGTACGAACCCGAACTATACAGTTCGAGTTCGCTCATCCCTAATCAGCAGGCATCCTGTCACAACGCCGGGGGGGTCCCGTGACCCCCTCGTATCGGCGAATGTCGCAAACCGCAGGTCAATTCAGACCTGCGGTTTGCGGCTTTTTCCTTATCCGGCGGGCGGCGGCGGTGCCATCGGGTCCCCATGCGGCTGTAGGGGGGACCCAATGGCATGGAAGACAGCGCGATGTCTAAGGAAGGCATCGCGCTGCCTTCCTGTGAAGAGCCTATAAGATCCAGCCCCCTGGATCTCACAGGCCGGAAGCTGTATGAGTAATACACACAGTATTACTCATACAGCCAATGCATTCCAATACAGATGTATAGGAATGCATTGTAAAGGATTAGACCCCGAAAAGTTCAAGTCCCAAAGTGGGACAAAAAATAAAGTGAAAAAAAAGTTGAAAAAATAAAGTTTCCCCCCCCAAAAATTAAGTTTCAAGTAAAAATAAACAAAAACGTAATTTTCCCCAAATAAAGTAAAAATAAATTGGTAAAAAATAGGGGGGTGGGAAGTATACATATTTGGTATCGCCGTGTCCGTATCGACCGGCTCTATAAACATATCACATGATCTAACCCCTCAGCTCAACACTGTAAAAAAATAAAAATAACTGTGCTAAATAAACCATTTTTTTGTCACCTTACATCACAAAAAGTACAACAGCAAGCGATCAAAAAGACGTTTGCGACCAAAATAGTACCAATCTAACCGTCACCTCATCCCGCAAAAAATGAGTCCCTACCTGAGACAATCGCCCAAAAAATTAAAAAAACTATGGCTCAGAATATGGAGACACTAAAATATCATTTTTTTTGTTTTAAAATAGCTGTTATAGTGTAAAACTTACATAAATAAAAAAAAGTATACATATTAGGTATCGCCGCGTCCGTATCGACCGGCTCTATAAAAATATCCCATGACCTAACCCTTCAGATGAACACCGTAAAAAATAAAAAATAAAAACTGTGCTAAATAAACCATTTGTTGTCACCTTACATCACAAAAAGTGTAATAGCAAGCGATCAAAAAGTCACACACACACCCCAAAAAAGTGCCAATAAAACCGTCATCTCATCCTGCAAAAATAATACCCTACCCAAGGTAATCGCCCAAAAACTGAATAAATTATGGCTCTCAGACTATGGAAACACTAAAACATGATTTTTTATGCTTCAAAAATGAAATCATTGTGTAAAACTTACATAAATAAAAAAAGTAAACACATTAGGTATTGCCGCGTCCATATCAACCAGCTCTATGAAAATATCACATGACCTAACCGCTCAGATGAACACCGTAAAAAATTTTAAATAAAAACTGTGTTAAATAAACAAGTTTTTGTCACCTTACATCACAAAAAGTGTAATAGCAAGCGATCAAAAAGTCACACGCACCCAAAAATAGTGCCAATAAAACCATCATCTCATCGCGCAAAAATCCTACCCTACCCAAGGTAATCGCCCAAAAACTGAAAACATTATGGCTCTCAGACTATGGAAACACTAAAACATGATTTTTTGCTTAAAAAAAGAAATCATTGTGTAAAACTTACATAAATAAAAAAAAGTATACATATTAGGTATCACCGCATCCGTGGCAACCTGGTCTATAAAAATATCACACAATCTAACCTGTTAGATGAATGTTGTAGTAAAAAGTGTAATATAGAGCAACCAAAAATTATATGTACCCTAAACTAGTACTAACAATACTGCCACCCTATCCCGTAGTTTATAAAATGGGGCCACTTATTTGGAGTTTCTACTCTAGGGGTGCATCAGGGGGGCTTCAAATGGGACATGGTTTTAAAAAAAAAAATGTCCAGCAAAATCTGCCTTCCAAAAACCGTATGGCATTCCTTTCCATCTGCGCCCTGCCGTGTGCCGGTACAGCTGTTTATGACTACATATGGGGTGTTTCTGTAAACTACAGAATCAGGGCCATAAATATTGAGTTTTGTTTGGCTGTTAACCCTTGCTTTGTAACTGAAAAAAAATTATTAAAATGGAAAATCTGCCCAAAAAGTGAAATTTTGAAATTGTATCTCTATTTTCCATTTATTCTTGTGGAACACCTAAAGGGTTAACGATGCTTGTAAAATCAGTGTTGAATACCTTGAGGGGTGTAGTTTCTTAGATTGGGTCACTTTTATGGATGTTCTACTCTAGGGGTGCATCAGGAGAGCTTTAAATGGTACATGGTGTAAAAAAAAACAGTCCATCAAAACCTGCCTTCCAAAAACCGTATGGCATGCCTTTCCTTCTGCGCCCTGCCGTGTGCCTGTACAGTGGTTTACGCTGTTACGCTTTAAACATAAAAATGTGATTTAAACAAAAGATCATTTTCTGATGACGCATTCTCTTTAATAGTCAGAAACTACTTTGAGGGCAGTAGTAATCTTCTTGTCATGCACCGATACATCCATCAATACTAAATAAATAGGGTCAATATAAGACTATAGCATGCGTATAAGAAATTATTCTTATCATCTTAAAATGTTTCACAGCTTTCTGCTTGGATTCAGCCTATTGACTTATTCAGCTTTATATTTGATGCTCAAAATTTCCAAATGAATGAGTCTGACAAGTATTCCTCTCACTGTGAATGCCAGTAATGTGAATTGCTGCTCCCTGGCACTGTACATATTAGCCAGCATTGTTCCTTACAATCTAATTGAAAGTGACACGTAGGCAAACTGGTAAGAGAGCATTGTGGGCATATGCTTGTTAATGAGCGCTTGCACCTTTGGGAATGCAAACTGAGATGAAAACTGAGAAATGAAAAGTGATCTCAACAACTAACATTGTCACTAAGCATTCCTCAATTTGTCTCCTGGGCTCTAGTTTATCTCCACATTGCTATATATATGTCATTCTGTAGCTTCTAGGTAACGTGTTCCCAGCAGAGGCTGACAAATTGTCTGCCCTCTTAGGACTTTGATGGTTCTCATGCAAGGCTAACCATTAAGTTTTGTGTCCATCTGCTTTCTAGAAGGAGGATAAGTTCTGAATATTAATATATATTATTTTAGGGAAATTATGGTAACTTGCACTTGATACTTTACATACATTTATTGTTGTTTGAGACAATAATAATATCTAGTCAGATTGGTAAATATGAAAACTACATTCTCAAGAGTTAACCAAGTGCATATGTTCTAGTAATACTAGTAAAAAAAAGTTACATTGTCAGTATGAATGTCACTGTAAAAAGTGAACATTAATACTGACATGACGCTATATGATAGTCTGTTTCAGAGAAAGTAAAGCACACAAAACTCAAAATGTAAAGTGTAATACTTGTTTATTTAGATCGGGGTGCACAACCTTTCCTGGTTTGAAAAAATACATTCTCATATTGAAACAATCTCTAGGGTTGCAACAAGATTCTAAGGGGTACTCCATATAAGAGATGCATGCCATATCGAAGGCATATGCCATAAATGTCTGATAGTTACCTGTCCCACTTCATGAAGTACCACCTATCTGGAGAATGGTGTTCCTCTTCTTCACCACCTGTACTCCAAAAAGTAAGTGTCCATACATGCTTCTCTCTCTATGAGAGTGTGGCCACATGGGTTTTTGCATGTAATTTTGGAAGCCAAAATTAGGAGTGGATCATAAAAGGAGGTAAAATGTACAGGACAGATATGACTTCTCTTCTGACTTTGGCTATCGAAACTGAATGCAGAAACTTCACTGTGTGGCCTTACCCTAAGGGTTCTTTCACATGAGTGGATGCCATGGTAATCCGCTGCGTGAAAGAGAGCCAAGCCCTGCTCTGTACAGCAGAGACACGGAGCATTAATATGGTCGATAATGCTCCATGCCTCTCTGTGATCTTTTTATTACAAAATCACAGTGAGATAAAGTTGTCACCGTGATTTTGTAGTAAAAATATCACAGAGAGGCATGGAGCATTATCAATCATGTTACTGCTC
Organism: Bufo gargarizans; assembly: GCF_014858855.1. NCBI lineage: Eukaryota > Metazoa > Chordata > Amphibia > Anura > Bufonidae > Bufo > Bufo gargarizans. Next base: position 264,477,401 of record NC_058082.1, on the reverse strand, counting down.
CATGTCTCTGTTGTCCAGAGCAGGGCTTGGCACTCTTTCACACAGCGGATTACACACACGGCATCCACTCATGTGAAAGAGCCCTTATAGTTTGTGAGAGCACCTCTCCTTGGCCACAAGAGTACATTAGCACTTCCATTTTCTCTTACATTGAAAATACATCTAAACAGCCACCAGACACAGATATGCATGTCTATAGCCAGATAGTTGGTGGTCACACAGAATGGCATTGCGAGTCAAAGGTATTTACTGAGGTGCAGGTTATGCACCCCTAATTTATATGCAGCCAACATATAGCGCTGTATAAAGTGCTTTACACATAATACAGTATAATGCTCCTTTCACAAACTTTATTAACCCCTTCAGGACCCATCCACTTTTCACCTTAGGGTCCCAGCCAAATTTAGCAAATCTGACATGTGTTACTCTATGCAGTAATAAATTTGCAATGCTTTCACTTATCCAAGCAATTCTGAAATTGTTTACTCATGAAACATCATTCTTTATGTTAGTAGTAAATTTGAATCAATATATTTTACCTTTATTATAAGAAAAATTCAAAATTTATAGAAAATTTGAAAAGAATTGCTATTTTTTTATTTGGATTTCTCTGCTTTATGTTGACATAATTTTCTAAATGTTATTTTATTTTGTAGGACATTAGAAGATGTAGAAGCAATTTTTCCAAAGACCACTATTTTAAGAACCAATTCAGTTTTGAAGTGACTATGAGGGGCTTACATAATACAAATCACCCTTAAATTACCCTATTTCAGAAATTACACCCTAAAATTATTCAAAACTGTATTTATAAATATTGTTAACCTATTATTAAAACAAAATGGAGGTGAAATTTTATTGTGCAGATTCTCTATTTTAATCCATTTTTCCTGTAACCAAAATGTTAACAGCAAAACAAACGACAATATTGATTACCCTGATTCTGCAGTTTACAGAAACATTTTAGAAACTACGGTGTAGTGTGCACTTTGACCTGACAGGCAATTCATAGCTTTTAGAAACACTTAGCTGTGAAATTTATATTTTTTTCTTAATCCCAGGGATAGTGTTGATCACGAATACTCAAATTGCAAATTTTTATCGCGAATATTTGCACTTTGAGAATTTTTGAATATAGTGATATATTCTTAATTTCGCATATTCAAGATTTTTTTTAAACAGTACACATGATCCCTCCGTGCTTCTAGCTTGTGGGCCAATGAGAAGGCTACAATACCGTTGATTTTAGGAGTAGTGTTGATTGCAAATTTTTGTAATGCAAATTTTTTTTCGTAATGCTAATTTTCGCAATCAAGAAAATAGTGACGAGATCATGAATTCTCGAATGTATGGCGAATATTCACCCAAATAATTTTGCTAAATATCGCAAATTCGAATATTGCCCCTGCTGGTCATCACTACCCAGGGAACACACATAAGTTAAACTCAATAAAATTTGATGTCACTAGCTTGCTATCAATACACATAAAACATTTCATTTGAGAAACTACAATAAAATAAACATCTTGCACAAAAGGATTGTAAGACATCCTTTCTAGTGATGTAACATAAGCAGGAGTTTATCACATCTGTTTCCAAGTATCTTTACTTCCTCTGCTTGTTTCTACAACTTATCGACTGAAGGGAAATAAATCTGCTTTGTCTGGTGTTAGCAACCTTGAGGATACATATGATTGAGATGTTATCATCCTTTGGTATCTTGAACGCTCTGATGAACAAGTCCAGTCTATCCAATTTTTTTTTTTACTTTTAATCTAATTTCTATATATCTAATGCTCAGTGCAGACCTCTCTCTTACTGATGAAAGAAATTCAAAGTAGAATCTTAAGCTTTAGGTAAAATCATTTTATTAAAATATTTTTATAAATGTATTTCTATTCTTTGATTGGTGAGAACATTTCTTTTGCAATTCCTTTAACCTAATAAACTTTGCTATTCATATTGATACATTGATGATTTCATAAAAAATGAGATACAATCATTAAAAGGGAATTTTATAGTTTTACTTATTCAAACATTATTGAAACATTTATTTTATTTGTTTATATATTCTGTTTGTAGATTTGTTTTTTTTTCATAATTATAGGGAAATACATATTGCTTGAGTTTTGATCCATACAGAACAGGAATGTTTCAGCTTGTTATTAGATTCAGCAGCCAGTATAAATAAACAGCAATTGTGACAGATAGTGACATAGAAAATTAGAAAACATACCATCAAAATTAGTGTTGAGCGAAACAAAGTTAAATGAATTGACTTTGATCTGAGTTTCAGGAATTGCCATTAAGCTGAATTTCCTCGCGCTTCGTGGTAACATATTATTTTTTGGGCGGTAAAAAAAACAATACTTACCTCATCCATTTGCTCACAGAGAGGTCATTGCAGCCATCTTTATTGAAGAAACCGTGCAAAATCTTGCGCTTGGTGACATGTGACATCACCATGTCAGCTCACTGGCCGAGCGAGGTGACTTCATAAGAGATGACATCACCGCTTCCAGCCAAAGTGATAATGTGGTTACATCATCACGTCACCGGGCGCAAGATTTTTCACGGGTTCTTCAATGAAGTTGGCCGCGAAGGTCTCTCCGTGAGTAAATGGATAAGGTGAGTATGTTTTTTGAGTGTGAGTAAATTTGTTTATTTTAACCCCTGAAAGGCCTCAACTTTATTGTCAGATGCAGCAATCAGTGTTAAACCTGGCATCTGAGGGGTTTAATGAGGGGGAAGCCGCTACATAAAATGGAATGCAATTAGTGACCAAGTAATATGTAACTAATTTATTTACTTTGAGGAATTCGGTGAAGCACCTGAATTGAATTTTTTATAATTTTGCTCATGTTTAAATAAATAATTTTAATATAAATAATTTTATAAATTAGACTTGTTATTGGATTATTTTTTGAGGATATGCTATAAGTGTGTCTTTATTCTTTAGCAAGGAAAACAAGCGCAATGCAAAAAGGGAAATCTTTTGTTCAATTCTGTTTAAGATTTCTTAATCCAATATTTAAATTTTGGGCCCTAATAGGCATATTTATCATATGTTCAATAAGTTAGTAAAAAAAAAATGGCCCCCATTTTTTGTAGTTATTTGTCGTCCATAAATTGTTATTGGTGTATATTAGTGTTGATCGAGCATGCTCGACTGAACACTAGTTCGGCTCGAGCATCTCGATGCTTGGCACATGGTGGTATTCGGCCGAATACCACATGTGCTTGAGCGCAATGCTCGAGTCTCCTCCCGGCACGCTTGTTGGCTGCTATGCAGCCAATAAACTTGCAGGTAAGTACTGCCCTTCACTGAAATGCCGTAGTTATGTTGGTTACTGGCATTACAGTGATTCGCTGGCTGGAACGCATCATCGGCTGCCATATAGCACCCGATGACACGTTTTTGGCTCAGTGTTAGTCAGGGAGAGCTGTGCTGAAGAAGGGAAAGATAGTTTAGGGAGTGAAATTTTCTTTTTTTCATTATAAAAACTTTTTAGAGACCCAAAAGTCCTTTTAAGGACTGTTGTGTGTGGCAGCAATATCTATTTTTGCCGCATAATGCGCTAAATAGCGTGCAATAATTAGGCCACTGCAGACAGCGACATTATCTGTGCTACATCTCCTGTGTAACGTGTGCGCATCCCAAAAATATCTGTGACATCCAGTGTACTTTTTCCGTAGATGGTGTCCACTGTGGACAGTGAAATGAATTTACTGCATAGAAGGAGAAAACTATTTGCGTACAATACCAAGATACGGTTAACTGCCTGAATGAGACGCTTAAAATACTTTCATTTAATTTCATCTAAAATATGTGGCTATCTGCCAGAATTGCACTTGTCAGGCTGACTTATGGAAGTGTCTCTCACACTTTATTGTATATATGGTGCAGCCACACTCTTCCACAGTAATAGAAATAGTGTATCCAGCTGGGGGAACTTGACATAATACTCCAGTATCGCTGGAACACTAGATGTGTCGCTGTTGAACACTAAATACAATCATATCTGTAAAGAATAAATCAAGGCAACTGGACGTACTGTAGATTTCTTGAAAACGTTTCACTCGTTCTTCCAACGAGCTTTCTCAATTCTGAGTGATTGTACAAAAATTCTGGGAATAAATATGTAACGGAAGCCACATCTGGTAATTATACTCAGCATTTTGTCCTTTTCTAGTTGTTGTAGTTGTTAGAGGTGGGGGGGGGGGGGGGTTTGGACATCTATTGTCTGCCACATACAATGCTGTCTTGACACCTTTTTCTGGGAAGTCTTTATCACCTACTGACTCCAATTAGGATAATGGAATCAACACCTTTGACCCAATGCTGGGTATAATTACCAGATGTGGCTTCAGTTACATATTTATTCCCATGATTTTTGTACAATCACTCAGAATTGAGAAAGCTCGTTGGAAGAACGAGTGAAACGTTTTCAAGAAATCTACAGTACGTCCAGTTGCCTTGATTTATTCTTTACAGATATATACCATGACCTGGATAAATGAGAACCTTCACAGACACTAAATACAATCTGCTTTCACTTATTTTAAATAGCAACTGAAGAGATGCACTGTTTCTTTGTATTAGTGTATGTTGGCAGCACTCTATAAATGACAGGGGGTGTGTGTGGAACGTATTCTTAATAGGCCAAGTGCTTACTATGTACTACACTTAACATCTAGTAGCCCATAACATCCCCCACACTGCAAATACCTGTCATTTAGAAACCATAAGTTTCCTGCCTGATATCGCGTTTGCTCTACGCTTTTCTATGTCACCACCAACAGGGTGACATGTCATCAGGAGCTTAGGATGTATAATATAAAAGTGGATTGCTCCCTTAGCTCGGCATGTTTCCACTATAGAGGATCACAGGGAGATAGATCAAAACCTCCAGCTCTAGTACGGCCGTAGCGCGGCCGCCGAGAGCAGCTCTGAAATAGATTAGGCCATGCCCACTGGGCAGAGCTAGCAGCAATACAGCAGTGAGGAGTGGTAAGTCCTCAGTCACATTGCTGCCTTGTTTAAGGTTGCTTAAGGCACCAGAGGGATACTTTATTTAATGGCATGAATAGGCTAAATATGCAGGGATAATCATGAAATATACGACACTGTACACAGGCAACCCCAGGAAGTAATGACTGACAACACAAGCCACCACTTATGATACAAGTGAAACAGGAGGTAATCAATATCCCCGCCTCGTGGCGATACCCGCACATGTTCCATCCCTTGAAAGGTCACACACTGCTTTATTCCTGGATGAAACTCCATTATGTGTCTGGAGATTGGCGTATCCTCCTCGTTATTGATACTCAGCAAATGCTCTCCAATAAGCCTCCTGAACTCTCTTTTAGCACGTATTGCTTCTGGAAAATGCATATGGCCACATAGACCACCCCTATTGTTTTACAATTAATAAAGGACCTAATGTAATTGCGTCCAGTGGTTGTACATTTCACCGTGTCGCCTTTTTTTATCACTTTAGAAGCAACACAGTTCCCACATTTAAACGTACCGGGTGGTCTGTTGGTAAGCCATGTGGATTGCATCGGAGAGCTATACATGCTGAGTACCAATTGGTCACGCAGGTTACTACTTCTCCTGTACGTGATCAGAGGGTAATCCCCCACAAGATGTCTGACCACAGGGTCTGACTTTAGGATACCCCAGTAATCTTTTAGGATATTCTGAACCTCAATGTTGGCCTTGTCATATGTCCCAATGACTCAACTCAATTTGCCATCTGGTGCCCATTCTCTAGGGACGAGAAGGTTATCTCTATTGCTCACTGAGGCATGTTGATACGCCTTAGTGAGACAAGATCTGGGATACCCCCGCTGGAGGAATCTATTTTGTATTTCACTCTGAGCAATTTTGTCACGCCCTCAAGTATTGTCCCTTTGGTATGCCATACTTGAGCTTGTTTAGATGCGCGCTTTCCCATCTGAGTAGGGTATTAGTGGCAGTTGGTTTGAACATCTTGGTGGTTCTCACTTGTAAAGAAGAGACCTAGATCGTTTTTGTTGAGATGTGACACAAATTCATTGAAGGCTGTGCATGTGCAATTCCATAGAATGAACACATCTTCTATAAATCTTAGCCTCAGCATTATAGACGATGTCCATTGTTCCATTGCCTCGCAGAATACATGTTCTCTTTCCCACCAGCCCAGGTAGAGGTTAGCAAACGTCGGGGCACCTGGACTCCCCATGGCCATTCACCTGAGCTGGTGGTAAAATTTGCGATTGAATGCGAACACGTTATGATTTCATATAAACTCAAGCAAGGCAATCACAAACTCGATGTGCACACATAGATGTGATCCTCTCTCTGCTAAGAATGTTTTTACTGTTTGACAACCTTTCTCATGAGGTATGGAGCTATACAGCGCTTCCATATCCAGGCTTTCCAGTAAAGTATTCATGCCCCAATAGATGTCATTCAGACGTCTAAGGACATCCATAGAGTCCCTCACGTATGATGGAAGATTAGTGACAAACGGTCTTAGTATCTCGTCCACATACATACTTATTTTCTCCATGAGGTTATTGACCCCTGACACGATAGGCCTTCCCTATAGTGGGTTCAGCCCCTTATGGATTTTGGGCAAGCTATAGAACACTGCTGTCACTGGATGTTCAGGTAGCAAAAAGGCAAACTCTGTTTTATCTATTAGGTGCTGACGCATCGCCCTATTTAAAATGTCACTGAGTTTACTTTTGAAAAGTTAAAGGGGTTGACGTTATACTCAGGGACAAAAGATAGGCCTTTGCGCAATAGGTCTATTTCGCTTTTATTAAGGGGACATTTGGAGATATTTATAACTTGAAGTTCGTCAGTATCCCCTTTTTGTTCTATCTACCTCTTCTGTTCTTCAGCTGGTAATCTAAGGTTGTTGGCATTGACCCTAAAAAAAAACTGTCTTATTGCCCCTTCCCCTTCCTCCACGTCCACGACCCAGACTGCGATAACGGCCTCTTCCTCTGCCTCTATGGGCATTGTTACTTTTAGGCTGGCTCTCCGATTCATTGTCACAGTCAGAAGATGATAGGTTTACCTCACTCTCAGTGTAGACTTTTAAATCAGGCTTAGTGAAATCAAAGATTTTACCTTCCTTGAAATCCTTAGTATCCCTGAAAGTGCTTTTTTTCTTTCAGGAAACCTCTCCACTGACTGTTGTAGCATCAACTCTTTCTTTTCAAAATCTTCAGTCGTTGCAAACTTTTTAGCTGTTTCTATGCACTCCTGTAACTCGACTGTGTTTTCGCCAATAGATCTTGCTCCTCCTCTAAAAGTAACCTCATCAACAGTAGTGATGATTCAATTGATTCCTTTTCCCACTTCCTCATAAAGGTGTCTGATCTTAATCTTCCATTCGGTAGGATTGGGTTCCTCAAACCGCGTGGAACCATTTTATTTTTTACTGTAGGTATGTCTCTAGGGTTTGCACCTCCCACCATGAGCACACCTGTTTTTTATATAATCTGGTAAGGTTCTTGAATACTGATGTAATACTAAGTGTTTTGGGTTTTGTATTTTTGACCCAGGTTGCTATTGGTAACGCTGAATGCGGATGTTGAAAGCAGTAACCACCATTAACTTGTATCATCAGTGGTAGCATGTGTTGTCAGTCATTACTTCCTGGGTTTGCCTGTGTACAGTGGCGTATATTTCATAATTTTCCCTGCATATTTAGCCCATTCATGTCATTAAAAAAAGTATCCTTATGGTGCCTTAAGCGACCTTAAACAAGGCAGCGATGTGATTGAGGACTTACCACTCCTCACTGCTGCATCGCTGCTGCCGCTAGCTCTGCCCAGTGGGCGTGGCCTAATCTATTTCAGCGCATCTCTCGGCGGCCATGCTACGGCCGTACTAGAGCCGGAGGCTTTGATCTATCTAGGTGCATGAGCGCCAAAATCGGCGTGCAACATCTTCCCTGTGATCCTCTATAGTGGAAACATGCCGAGCTAAGGGGGCAATCCACTTTTATATTATACATCTTAAGCTCCTGATGACATGTTACCCCGTTGGTGGTAATAAGTGGTTGGATCACACTCTAGGTGGGGAATTTTTCGTGGGTCTCAGGAGACGGTTCCCAGGCCGCATTGCAATGTAGAGAAAGACTCTTGAAAACCACTTGTATGCTTTAAGTGCAGTACTTTATTCCATAGACTGTTTTACAGTTCACCTAAATTAAATGTTTTTCGACATATAGCCTTCTTCAGATGACTGGAATAGTTATACAAAATAAAGCAATAATTAGTAACAGTGCAAAATTTGCAGTATACATAGTGATGTGAATACTATATAATACTTGAATTGGCGGGTGGTCATCCTATTGAGGTGAAGAGTCCCGGGTGGTCATGTGCTAGGTGTGACGGGCACCTACACAGATTGTCCATACACTTTAGAGGACATACTTAAGTGTATCCGAATGGTATTGGTTTGCCGAAGTACATTAAGGACGTATGTTAAGGGAAGAGGCATTCTTAGATCTTGGCATGAACAGACTATCATATTAGAAACAATAGGATATTACATGCATTATACCGACATATAACAAAGTATATATAGAGAACAAGGTTGAGCACGGAGTACAGGCAGTTGTAAGGACATTTAAAGCCTAAGTATGCAGATATTTACAGGTATTGTAATGTGGACTAGGGTCCGTAGTTTGGGGGCTCTGTGGCCTGGAGGGAGCTTGTGGAATGTATGCTGCTGCCCTGTATTTTGGCGCCATGTTGGGAAGCGTGGTGCGTGCCTTTAAAAAGAGGTATGCCAGCATGGGGGCGGGACTAGGTAGAGTGGAGACAGCGGCCTGCTGTCTCCTAATTCCGGTGAGTGTGCAGGGCCCTTCTTGGTAGGCTACGCTGAGGGCAGAGTGCGTCGGCGCCGTATGCCGGAGAGAGGGCCGGATGTAGGGGAAGTGACGTTGCGCTGGTGTTGCGCATGCGCCAGAGTTCGGGAAGCTGGGGCATAGGAAAATTCAAAGATGGCGGGCGCTGTGTGTGTCTCATACAGCGCATGTGCTGGAAAGGTTGGAGCTGAGGCTGGGGAGCTCTATTAATATGTAGAGGGAATATAATCATGGCTCAAAGGGAGTATAATCATGGCTCAGAGGGAGTATAATCATGGCTGAGAGGGAGTATAACCATGGCTCAAAGCTCTAGTGATATGCAGGGGGAGTATAATCATGGCTCAAAGAGAAAAATGGTGTGTTATGTGATTGACTAGATGGGTGGAAAACGACTATAAAAGGATACAGAATGCGGCTTCATCACAGGCAAGGGGGGTTAGTACCTCATCTGTAAGGAAAATAGTATCAATTAATTCATACAATGACTGATACACATGTATATCATTAAGGATAATAAATCAGAGGCAACCAGATTATTAAAGCAATAGTGTGCAAACGTATCAAGATATAAACCACATTCGTTTGTGAAATAAAGCGGTTGAGACGCTTTTGTTCCAGCGTCTGGAATTGGTGGATCCAGAATGCTTATCTGTTTTTAAGTATTCTGCTAATGTCACCACCGCTCCTAGAGATTTTGACCTGTTCAATTACTTGGAATCGTAGTTGAGCGATGCTGTGTCGTTTGGCTATGAAGTGTGCCGAAATGGGTAGCAAAATGTTCTGACAGCGAATTGTGGACTTGTGTTTACTGATTCTATCCCTGACGTTTTGTGTGGTTTAGCCTATGTATGCTAGGCCGCATGGACATTTTATTATATAGATCACATTGGAAGTTTTGCATGTATAGAAGTCACGTATGGCGTAGCCTTTGCCTGTTTGGGGGTGGTAGATGTTTTCTCCTTTAGTCACATGGGAGCACTGTGTACAGTGAAGGCAAGGGAATGGGCCCTTGTGTTGTGTCTTAAGGAATGTCTGCCTTGGTATTTTTGTAGTAGGGCCCTCATCAGCTTGTGCTAATATGTATTTAAGGTTTTTTGGATGCCTATTACAGGGTAAGAATGAGAATGTAAATTCCTCTATGTTGGGAAAAGACTTGTGCAGGAGGTGCCAATGCCTGTGCAGAATGTTCTGTACCTTGGTCGCAAATGGGTGAAATGTGTGGACAAAAGGGATCCTCTTGCCCTGAGGTCTCCTCACTTTTTTATTCTCAGTCAGTCCTTCCTGGATTGTTTTCTCAGGGTAGCCCCTATCTAGGAAACAATTGGCCATCTCAAGTAGCCTATTGTCTTTGAATTGACAATTCTGGATACTCTTTTGAATTGTGAGCGTGGAAGGGATTTTTTCATACTACTTGGATTGAAGCTGGACTAATGCAATAGACTATTGCGGTCTGTAGGTTTGGTAAAGAGGTCAGTGTGTAGGGTGCCGTCTGGGTCCTTACACACTACTGTGTCAAGGAAGTTTATCGAGTTGTGGCTCTGATGTAAGGTGAATTGCAATTTGGCCCATATGGCATTAATACATTCACGAAATATCGCAAATTTGAATATGACCCCTGCCGATGATCACTACACTTGTGTAATGTGTGCACATCCCAAAAATATCAGTGACGTCCAGTGTACTTTTTCCGCAGATGGTGTCGGTTGCGAACAGTGACATTACCTGAGATACATCTCCCGTGTAACGTTTCCACATCCAACATACCTGTAACATTCCCTGTAATTTTATATTAGCCGCTGCTGACATCAGCAACATTATCTGCGGTATTTCTCCTGTGTAACATGTGCACATCCCAAAAATATCAGTGACAGCCTGTGTACTTTTTCCGTAGATGGTGTCCGCTGCGGACAGAGACATTACCTGTGGTCCATCTCCTGTGTAACATTTCCACATCCAAAATACATGTGACATTGCCTCTAATTTTATATTAGCCACTGCTGACATCAGCGATATCAGCAATAGTTAGGCCGCTGCAGACAGCAACATTATATGCGCTACATCTCCTGTGTGACATGTGCGCATCCCAAAAATATCAGTGACATCCCGTATACTTTTTCCGTAGATGGTGTCTGCTGCGGACAGTGACATTAGCTGTGCTACATCTCCTGTGTAACGTGTCCACATCCATAAAATATCAGTGACATCCAGTGTACTTTTTCAGTAGACAGTCTCTGCTGCAGACAGTGACATTAGCTGTGCTATATCTCCTGTGTAACGTGTGCACATCCAAAAGATATGAGTGACATCCAGTGTACTTTATCCATAGACGGTGTCCGCTGCGGACAGTGACATTACCTGTGATACATCTCCTGTGTAAAATTTCCACATCCAAAATACCTGTGACATTCCCTGTCATTTTATATTAGCTGCTGCTGACATCAGCGACATTTTCTGCGCTATTTATCCTGTGTAACGTGTGTGTATCCCCAAAATATCTGTGACACCTAGTGTACTTTTTCCGTAGACGGTGTCCACTGTGGACAGTGACATTGCCTGGGGTACATCTCCTGTGTAACGTTTCCACATCCAAAATACCTGGACATTCCCTGTAATTTTATATTAGCAGCTGCTGACATCAGCGACATTATCTGCGGTATATCTCCTGTGTGACATTTCCAGATCCCAAATACCTTTTTTAATTTTTTGCGCATACACTTACTAATCCTACACTACTGTACGTGTGACATACTTTCAAGCATATATAACATTTAATGTGAAGAAGGCGAGCAGTAAGAGACAGGGAAGTGGCCGTGATGGTACACACAGGGGCTGTGGCCTTGGGCACGTTGAAACTGTGCCTGCTGCCAGAGCACAAGAAAAACAATCACCCACGCTGCCTAGCTTCATGTCCCAGTTTGCAGGGCGGCGTAGGACAATGCTCTTGAAGTCAGACCAGTAAGACCAAGTGATCGGTTGGATTGCAGCAGATAATGCTTCCAGTCAGTTAAGCACCACCCTGTCTTCCACCAAGTCCAGTCTCAGTAGCCAAGAGTCTGGTCAACACAATCCTCACCCTGATCCTCCTTCCTCCCACCATGGAGAGTCTTGCCAAACAAGTGATCCCACACTCGAGTATTCCGAGGAGCTATTTTTAGCACCATTCCTTCATTTGGGCCTCTCAACAAGCCCAATTGAAGAGGGACATAAGATCTTGTGCCCTGATTCCCAAACTGTTGAGCATCCACAGTCACAAGAAGATGACGGTGGGAAACGGCAATTAGTATTTTACAAGGTGGATGATGATGAGACAGTTGCCAATAAGTCTACGGCAATTAGTGTCTCAAGAGGTTGATGATGAGGATGAGACACAGTTGTCAATCACTGAGGTTGTTGTTAGGTCAACAAGTCAGGACGATGAGCAGAGTGAGGAAGTGGAAGAGTGGAGGTTGTGGACGATGAGGTCACTGACCCAACCTGGGAAGGTGGCAAGCCGAGCGAGGACAGCAGTACAGAGGGGGGGGGGGGATCCGCAGCACTGCAATAGGCTAGAAGAGGCAGTGCGGTGGCAAAAGGGAGAAGGCGGGCCACCAAACACGCTAGCAACTGTTCCCCGGAGCACACCCTTGCAGAAATCTCCCTTGCCAAGGGGTAGGTGTTCCGCAGACTGGCGCTTTTTTGAGGAAAGTGCGGACGACAAAAGAATTGTAATTTGCAACCTGTGACATACAAAAATCAGCAGGGGCATGAACACTAGCAACCTAACCATCACCAGCATGATCCGCCACATAGCATCAAAGCACCGTAATAGGTGGGCCGAACTCCTGGGTCCACAATCTGTGTCTGGGGGTCACACCACTGCCTCCTCTTCCCCTGTGTTACGTGCGGGCCAATCCCCTGTCGAAGGTGTAGGCCTGGATGCCTCCCGCCCTGCACCTGGACCTTCGCAAGCACCATGAGCAACCACATCCACTTCTGTAACCCAGTGCAGCGTACAGATGTCCTTACCCCAGGCATTTGAACGCAAGCGCAAATACCCAGCTACCCACCCACAGGCCATAGCACTAAATGTGCAACTTTCCAAATTGCTGGCCCTGGAAATGTTGCAATTGAGGCTTGTGGACACTGAGGCCTTCCTCAGCCTAATGTCGGTGGCTGTCCCTCATTACACAGTCTCCAGCCGCCACTATTTTTCACGGTGTCCTGTAACATCACCTGTGCCCTGACCAACGCAGTTACTGGGAAGGTCGACTTAACCACTGACACATGGACAAGTGTTTTTGGCCATGGACGATACATTTCCCTGACAGCACACTGGGTGAAGGCCGGGAGCAAGTCATACCCTGGGATGGAACAGGTGCTACCCATGCCAAGGATTGCGTGCCCTACTTCCATCAGGGTTTCTGCCACCACCTACGTTAGTAGCTCTAACCCCCACTTCTCCTCCTCCGCCTTCTCCTCCACTTCCACCTCAGAATTATCCTCTTGCAACACCAGTCAGCCATCAGTCGGTAGCTGGAAGCAGTGTAGCACTGCAGTGAGGAAGCGTCAACAGGCTGTGCTTAAGCTGATCTGCATAGGTGACAAACAGCACACAGCTGCAGAGCTGTGGCAGGGGATAAGAGACCAGACTGAGCTGTGGCTCTCGCCATTCAACCTAGGACCAGGCATTGTTGTGTCTGATAATGGACATAACTTGGTGGCGGCTTTGGAGCTCGGCAAGCTCACACACATTCCATGCCTAGCCCACGTCTTCAACTTAGTGGTTCAGCGGTTTCTCAAAACTTACCCCAATTTGCCTGAGATACTGGTGAAGGTGCGCTGCATGTGTGCCCATATCCACAAGTCAGTGCTTACAATTGCCACCTCGCCAACTGTTGTGCACTGTGAGCATGCGCTGGAACTCCATGTTTCACATGTTGGCCAGGCTTTTAGAGCAGCAGAGGGCAGTAGTGGAATGTCAGCTGCAACATGGTCAGCGCCTTTCCAGTCAGCTTCCACTCTTCACAAGCGAGGAGTGGGCATGGATATCTGACCTCTGTGAGGTTTTAAGAAACTTTGAGGAATCAACACAGATGGTGAGCAGCGATAACGCTATTATCAGCATCACCATCCCACTTCTGTGTCTACTCAAACGCTTGCTGCTCAGAATTAAGGCCAACGCTTTCCATGTGGAAGAGGGGGAGATGGGGGAAGACATTACACAGGGTGATAGCCAGTCCAGCCTCAGTTCATCTTCTCAGTGCAAATTGTAAAATGAGGAGGAGGAGGAGGAGGAGGAGGAGCAGGAGACGGTTGCCTCCGCTACAGACGGTAGTACCCATGAAAGTTTAATTCCATCTGTTTAGTGTGGATTGGCAGAAGAGGAGGATGAGGAGATTGAGTCATCCTCCTGATGATGACAGTGAAGTCTTGCCTGTTGGGACTCTGGCACACATGGCTTACTTTATGTTAGGCTGCCTTTCCCATGATCCACGCGTTTTATGCATTTTGGACAACACTGATTACTGATTGTTCACCCTTCTCGACCCCCGCTACAAAGAGAAATTCTCATCTCTCATTCCTGTGGTGGAGAGGATAAGCAAAATGGTGCAATACCAAAAGGTCCTTGTCAAAAAATTGCTTCAAAAATTTTCAGCTGACAACGCTGGCGGCAGAGTACATAGTTCTTTGGTCAACCAAGGAGTGGAGACGAGGGGAACACATAGCAGTTCCAACAGAGGCAGGGCAACACTCTCCAAAACCTGGGACAGTTTCATTAAACACCCAGCCAGCACCCTCATACTGATGTGCGGCCTAGTGTCACAAGGAGGGAAAATTTTTGGAAGATGGTAAAGGGTTATGTAGCAGACTCTGTCAGCGTCCTCAATGATCCCTCTGTGCCTTACAACTACTGGGTGTCCAAGCTGGACATGAGGCACAAACTGGCGCTCTACGCCTTAGAGGTGCTGGCCTGCCCTTCCGCCAGCGTTTTGTCAGAGCGGATATTTAGTGCTGCTGGAGTGCTGGGGGCATAATAACTGATAAGCACATCCGCATGTCAACTGAAAATGCTGACAGGTTGACTCTTATAAAAATGAACAAGGCTTGAATTGCCATTGACTTCTCTACTCAACCAGAGGAAAGCGGCTGAACATAAAGGCACTTTAAATGTGTTTTTTATAATGTACTGAATAATGCACCCCTTCCACCACAAAAAAGGGTATATAGTTCAATCTTCCTTTTCTCGTCCTCATCCTCTTCCATCATATCAACATGCTTATTTGTCTGCCCTCGCTCCTAATGTTGTAGAGGGTCTGCTCGCCAGTAGTGTTGAGCACGAATATTCAAATTCTGAATATTTATCTCGAATATCACAACTTCGAGAATTTGTGAATATTTCGAATATAGTGCTATATATTCGCTATATCGAATATTCGTCTGAAACATGATTCCTCCCTGCTTCATGCTTGTGGGCCAATTAGGTAATTCCTCTCCCTATACACCCTAGCATTCTGCTAGCATTTCCTGCTGCTCTATGACATTGTCGGCCTACATTTAAGGCTTCTGATACTGAGGTTAGGACTGTATCACTGATTTTATATTCTGCTCTTGGGTTTTTACACCCCAGGGGCATTTTCTTGCACTTTCAACATTAAAGGGACACTGACAGGCCCAATTAGCATATTGAGTTATATATATCACAGTGCAGGTCATATAAAGTGTATTAGAATCATGTAAGTATCCCCCCTGCCTACCTTATAAATACAGAAATATAAAGTTTTATAATCTGCTTGTCCGGTCTCCAATCTGCCCAAGGGGTGGCGTTTCATCTGAAAATGCGCCCAGCCAGCCGCTCCCAACTGCCGTTCTGAAGCCCCGCCCGTAGTCGCTGGGCGGCGGCTACAACTCTCCAGGTCACGATCCTGCGCATGGGCAATCGAATCCTCCTGGCATCGTTCGTGTGTAATCTTCTGCGCCTGCGCCCCGCCGTGGTTAGATCGCGCCTGCGTACACACCCTGCCTGCGTCCCCGAGCCTCTGCCTCATGTGCATGCGCCTGAAGCGCTGCTGCTATGAACAGTGTGCTGGGCGGGGCTTCAGAATGGGCGTTAGGAGCGGCTGGCTGGGCGCATTTTCAGATGAAACGCCGCCCCTTGGGCAGATTGGAGACCGGACAAGCAGGTTATAAAACTTTATATTTCCGTATTTATAAGGTGGGCAGGGGGGATACTTACATGATTCTAATACACTTTATATGACCTGTACTGTGATATATATAAAACTCAATATGCTAATTGGGCCTGTCAGTGTCCCTTTAAATTTTAGTTGCCAGATTTTTGACCATTCCTCTAGTTTTCCTAAATCCTTTTCCATTTGGTGTATCCCTCCAGGAACATCAACCCTGTTACAAATCTTTGTGTCATCAGCAAAAAGACACACCTTACCATCGAGGCCTTCTGCAATTTCACTGATAAAGATATTAAACAATATGGGTCCCAGAACAGATCCCTGAGGTACCCCACTGGTAACAAGACCTTGGTCTGAATATACTCCATTGACTACAACCCTCTGTTGTCTGTCCCTCAGCCACTGCCTAATCCATTCAACAATATGGAAGTCCAAGCCCAAAGACTGCAATTTATTGATAAGCCTTCTATGTGGGACAGCATCAAAAGTCTTAGTAAAGTCTAGATAAGCGATGTCTACTGCATCTCCGCCATCTATTATTTTAGTCACCCAATCAAAAAAATCAATAAGATTAGTTTGACATGATCTCCCTGCAGTAAACCCATGCTGTTTTTCATCTTTTAATCCATGTGATTTTAGATGTTCCACAATCCTCTCCTTAAGTATGGTTTCCATATGGTTTCCCACTATTGATGTCAGGCTTGCTGGCCTATAGGTGCCCGATTCCTCCCTACTACCTCTCTTGTGAATGGGCACATTTGCTCATTTCCAATCTTCTGGGACGACTCCTGTTGCTAGTGATTGGTTAAATAAATCTGTTAATGGTTTTGCTAGTTCACCGCTGAGCTCTTTTAATAGCTTTGGGTGTATCCCATCAGGCCCCTGTGACTTATTTGTATTAATTTTAGACAGCTGACTTAGAACCTCTTCCTCTGTAAAGACACATGCATCAAAAGATTCATTACTCTTCTTTCCTAACTGAGGTCCTTTTCCTTCATTTTCCTTTGTAAAAACTGAACTGAAGTATTCATTGAGGCAGTCAGCTAGTTCTTTATTTTCTTCCATATACCTTCCTTCTTTTGTTTTTAATTCCTTGTTTTAGTTTCCTTTTTTCATTTATGTATCTGAAGAATGTCTTATCGCCTTTTTTCACTGACTGAGCTAATTTCTCTTCTGCCTGTGCTTTAGAAGCTCTTATAACTTGTTTTGCCTCTCTCTGCCTTATCTTATAAATTTGCCTGTCATTCTCGTTTATTTATTTTTTTATAATTCCTAAATGCTATCTTTTTGTTTTTAATGATTTTGGCCACTTGATGGCCACTTTAATGGCCACATGATGGCCACTTTAATGATTTGGTAACGTTACCTATACACAGAACTAAGTTGGATTTGCAATGCGAGAATATTACTGTGCCTATTTTTTGCAATAAATAAAATAATAACTCAGTATTCTATTTATTGCAAAAAATAAGTAAAGTAATATTCTCGCATCGCGAATCCAACTTAGAGCTGTCCATAGGCAACTTTCCTATTGGCTTGCTAGAAATAGTGAATATAGAGAATATAGCACTATATTTGTTATCTTCGTTAATTCTAGCAAGCCAACCAATAGGAAAGTTGGCTATACCCCGCTCTAAGTTGGATGCGCAATGCGAGAAGATTAAGTAATATTACTCGCATTGCGCATCCGAACTTAGAGCAGGGTTTATGCAACTTACTTCTCTATTGTTTGGCTATCTAGAATTAACAAATATGATGAATACAAATATAGCGCTATATTTTCTATATTTGTTAAATCAAGCAAGAAGCCAATAGGAAAGTTGCCTGTAGACAGCTATAAGTTGGATTCGCAATGCGAGAATATTACTTTGCCTATTTTTTGCAATAAATAAAATGACTCAGTATTCTATTTATTGCAAAAAATAGGCAAAGTAATATTCTCGCATTGCGAATCCAACTTAGAGCAGGATATAGCCAACTTTCCTATTGGTTGGCTTGCTAGAATGAACGAAAATATCCTGCTCTAAGTTGGATTCGCAATGCGAGAATATTACTGCTCTAAGTTCAAACCCTGCTCAATCTTCTTGCATTGCGCATCCAACTTAGAGCGGGGTATAGACAACTTTCCTAATGGTTGGCTTGCTGGAATTAACAAATATAGCGCTATATTCTCTATATTCGTTAATTCTAGCAAGCCAATAGGAAAGTTGCATATCTAAGTTTGATTCGCAATGCGAGAACATTACTTTGCCTCTTTTGTGCAATAAATAGAATAATGACTCAGTATTCTATTTATTGCAAAAAATAGGCAAAGTACTATTCTCGCATTGCGAATACAACTTAGAGCTGTCCATAGGCAACTTTCCTATTGGCTTGCTAGAATGAAGGAATATAGAGAATATAGCACTATATTTGTTATCTTCGTTAATTCTAGATAGTAAACCAATAGGAAAGTTGCCTTATACAGTTAAACTCGCAATACGTGCATAATTAAATCGCATATTATTCGCGATAAATAGAATAATGAGGAATATTCAATTTCGATGACTATAAGATGAATATTCAATCGAATAGTCGCAAAATATTGCAAAATCGAATATGGCGCCTCCCGCTCATCACTACTCACCTACAGGCCCTCACCTACAATATTTTAGAGGGTCATCTCACCTGCAGGCCCTCGCATGTAATGTTTTAGAGGGTCAGCTCACCAGCAGGCCTTCAACCATAATGTTTTACAGGGTCAGCTCACCAGCAGTCCCTCACTTACAATCTTTTAGATGGTCAGCTCACCTACAGGCCCTCGCATATAATGTTTTAGAGAGTCAGCTCACCAGCAGGCCCTCACCTACAATCTTTTAGAGGATCAGCTCACCTGCAGGTCCTTGCATATAATGTTTTTGAGGGTCAGCTCACCAGCAGGCCCTCAACCATAATATTTTACAGGGTCAGATTAGCAGCAGACCCTCGCCCATTACTTTTTTTAATGGTTAGCTAAGCAGCAGACACTCGCCCATAATTTTTTCAATGGTCAGCTCATCAGCAGGCACTCGCCCATAATTTTTTCGATGCTTAGATCAGCAGCAGGCACTCACCCCTAATGTTCTAGAGAGTCAGCTCTGCAGCAGACCCTCACCCCTAATGTTTCAGATTGTCAGCTCAGCAGCAAGCCCTCGCTCATAATGTTTTAGAGAGTCACCAGCAGCCCCTTGCTCCTATTGTTTTTGAGGGTCACCAGCAGGCCATCAATCATAATTTTTCAAAGGTGTATGATGCCCTCCTTTATGTGTAATAAAGGGTGTATTGGAGTGCCGGTTCCTTGTAATTTTTGGCAGCCCTTTCACTTAGTGCATAGGCTTTATGAGTGTAGGAGTCTCACTAGCTGAACAATTGTACCACAATGTGAATGAGGCCCTCCATTATGTGATATACAGGTTGTATTGGAGTGCCTCTTCCGTGTAATTTTTGGCAGAACTTGCACTTTATATACAAGAAAATATACAGGAAAGAATGTTTCCTAACAATCTTTCCTCTAAAACCGATTTTATCTTCGGTTTTGTGCGTATTATTGTCAGTCTGTAAAAGTGACTTACTACTCGGACAACATCGTTCCCAGCAGCGACCTGGGAGTCCAAGATTCATTCAAACATCCTCCCCATGCGGTTCCTGAACCATTTTGGTGATGTTTCCTTAAATTTCTGACATTTTCTTATGAACCAGGCACCCTCCCCTCTTCAGAGCAAAACGCAAAAGCCCACTCATCACCATAAGGTTGCCTCCTCCAGTGGGAACCTACGCAGCGCCACACCAATAGGAAGCAGGTCTCAGCGGCCAAACAATGCCCTCGCTGTCTGGCAGAGTCACTCTGGCACTGGGCCCCACCAACCCACCAGCACAGCACCAGAGCAACAATGGCTGCCGCACCGCACTGCACCATGTGAACAGTTGTCAAAGCTCACCTCATCACATACTCTCAGGAACTCCAACTGAGAGGTGGTAGGAATTTATAAAACCTTATGCTGTCTCCTGCTAATTTAAATCACCTGGGACGAATGGGGAGAAGTGCTGATACCATAGGGGGTAAAAAAGAATAGATTCTACAGGACATGTAAAATATAAGAGTGAAACTGGATCGCACATCCTCAATACTATGCTTTTATCTAATAACTGCTTCTCAGCATAATTAGCATCGCTTCTCAGCACAATTTATAGTATACCTACACCTATTTTGAATACTGTACAAGAGGCCTATGCTTTTTGATCAAATTGTATACTAATGCCTCATGTACAGTATGCAAAATAGGGGTAAGTATACTATAAATTGCGCTGAGAAGCAATGTTAATTATGCTGAGAAGAAGTTATTAGATTAAAGCATAGTATTGAGGATGTGCGATCCAGTTTCACTCTTATATTTTACACAATTGGTATATCACACCAGTTGCAGTTAGTTGTTCCAATAGATTTTGTCTTTCTATGTAGCTGCGGTATCGGAGCAGAACTACACACAATTGCTGCACAGTTCTAATGCACTATATAAAAAGTATATTATAGGTATATCACACCCCTTCCTCAATCAGTTTTTTTTGGGGACAACTAGTATATCACACCCATTGCAATTAGTTATTTCAGTAGCGTTTGTCCCTCTATATAGCTGTGGTATCACAGCAGAACCGCACACAACTGCTGCACAGTTCAAATGCATTGTATAGAAAGTATATTATAGGTACATCACACCCCTGCCTCAATTAGTAGTTTTTTTTGGGGGGCCAACTGGTATATCACACCTGTTGCAATTAGTTGTTCCAATAGCACTTATCCCTCTATATAGCTGCGGTATATCAGCAGAACTGCACACAACTGCTGCAAAATACAAATGCACTATAATATACTTTCTATGTTAGAAAGTATATTATAAGTATATCACACCCCTCTGTATATCACACCTATCAATAGCAGACCTATACCAGTCCTTAAAAGGACTTTTGTGGCCCTATTAGCTAGCATTTGGTGTCCCTAACAGTTTGTCCCTGCTCCACAAAACAACTTCTCCCTACACTGACAAAATACAGAATGTAAAATGGCTGCTTGATTGGGTTCTGTTATAGGGTGGGGGGTGTCCATGTGCGGAAACTCAATTTGCTGTCCTCAATTTGCTGCAAAAAATCGACAATGTAATATTCGTGTAATGCGCATGCAATACAGGTGTGGGTCACGTTTGCTACATTTTCCAAGCTGATAGAAGTTTCCTGGCTTGATATGCAGATAGAGTGCTCTAATATATTTGTGATTGCGCTAATCGACACTAATGATGCAAATATTTTGGCGCAATACGTTAAAATTCAAATTTTAGCAGGTCTGCATGTATTTATTGACAGCAGAACCACTACCTAACACACTGCACTGCAACAGCTACACTATATCAGGATATAACCTACACTGACTATCTCCCACTAACTATCTGTATTATATATATATAAGCTATCTAAATATCTATCTAATGTAGTGTGGAAAGCACAGAGCACAGCAATGATACTGCTGTCTCTCTCAGAACTTAAAAAAAAACTGTATAAAATGGCTGCTGGGGAGGTTCTTAGATAGTAAGGGGTAGGCAACTTTCCTATTGGTTGCTAGGGATGTTGCTAAGCTCAGACAAAGACATTGCAGCCTTCTCATTGGCCCACAAGCAAGAAGGGAGGTTACTGATGAAAAAAAAAATTACAATATTCGAAATTAGGTATATATATCACTATATTCTAAATATTTGCAAATTCTCAAAGTGTCACGCATGAGCTGCCAGTGGCTAACATCGAAGTTACACAGGGGAGTATCTCTGTCCGCCTGTATCATCAAGAAATTGTTCATGGCCTTTCTCTGTTCATATAAATCGGTCCAACATATGGAGGGTGAAGACTTCAAAAACCGCTTTACAACCAGATTGAACAACTGCGCCATGCAGGGTGCATGGCTCAGCCCTCCTTGATGTAGCGCCAACACCATGTTCTTCCTGTTGTCGGTCACCATGGTTTCGATTTTGAGTTGTCCCAAAGAAAGCCAGGATTTGATTTCTTGATGAAGGACACAGAGAAGTTTCTTCCCTGTGTGACTCCATTTGCCAAGGCAAATTAGGTGCAGAACAGCTTGACACCGCCGCGCCCTGCACATGTGGTATGCTGGAGGAGCGCTGTGTGTTGCAAAAATCGGCGATATATTATTTGCGTAATGTGTGCAAAATATCGGCATGGGTTAGACAAATTTTCTATTGGTTGCTAGGGATGTTGCTAAGCTGTGACAAAGCCTTCTCATTGGCCCACAAGCTAGAAGAAGGGAGGGATGGTCACCTGAAATGTACTGTGTTATAAAAAAACAAACAAAAAAACAAACGAATATTCATCATTACAAATATATAGCACTATATTCTAAATATTCAGGAATTCTCGAAGTGCTGATATTCGCCCCAAAAAAATAGCTTTTTGAATATTCATGCTCAACACTAATGTTCAGCTCCTCTGGCAGCTTAACAAAGAAATTCAACACTGCTGAGTATGGCATTTTCCCTCCAACACTCCAGGCTGACTGCCTGCTACCTCTGCCTCCGCGAACCCTGCACCACTACTTTCTGGCCAGATTGGCTCCTGCGAAGCGTGTGGTCTACGCCGGTCACGTTTGGCTCCTGACCTCTCACTCCTGCCACCCTGCTGACTCCCTTCCATGCTATCACCTTGCTGGCTCAGCCACTGCCTGTTGCATAAGCTGCCACCCTCTTCTCCTGATGATGATGATGAAGCCCCTTCTTCACCCGGCTCCCAAGTGTAATTGGCTACATCCTCATCATACGCTACTGTCTGCAAGTCACTGATGTCCCCCTCAGCGGTCTCAGGGCCAGGAGCCTGACCGCTCACAACACCTGCTCCCACGTGCCTCTCATCATCACTACTTGCACACCTACCAAAGGAAGGTGCAGATGTCTCCTCCACATCTTGACTGGGCAGTAGCTGCTGACTGTCCTCTAGTAGCTCATCCTCGCTGAAAAGTGGAGCCGAGCCTATGGCATATAATACTTCTCGTGCCGAGGAAACTGAAAATGACAGAGGAAGGTTGAGGACAGGTGGGGACACAGGGCCTGCTCGCGGGCCATGGCAACTAAGCGGCATGTCAGAGGAACCCACCGACTCTTGGCTGGGGGTGTCTGGTGTCACTTGCGATGAAGTCGAAAACTGAGTCAACCATTCAAGCACCTCTGCGTTGCTGGTCAAGACACGACCGCTAGATGACAGTGGGAGCTCAGGCCTCTCGCTGCGACTCCTGCTGCGACAGAAACATTTTGGCGACTGCCATTGAAGTGCCTGTCATCTGTCTGTCTGACATACTGTATAATAAAAGAATTGAATTAAGAATAAAATAATACACCCCAAAAAAGGAAGGTTCAATGTAACTTCACCGCAGAACGGCAATTAAGACGTATTCTTGTTCCTATTTATATACCCCCCCCCCCCAAACAAAAATAAAAAAAAGCAATCACAATAGCTTCAGCCATTTTGGCTAAACCCAAAATAGCTGAGACTATTTATAGGACTATGACATCACAGGGGTTGGCTAGCTGCTGATTGGCTGCGCCTATTGCATTATGGGTGATCCCTCGTTCTCAGAGTTCATTGCTCCATGTCTTAACATGCGCAGGAGCCATTTTAGGAAAAAATGCGATTAGTTACTAGTGTTGAGCGTGAATATTTGAATAGCGAATTTTTCTCGCGAATATCGGCACTTTGATAATTAGCAAATATTTAGAATATATTGATATATATTCATTAAAACGAATATTCATTTTTTTTTTTCATCTGATACCATTAGTGATAGTAAACGTAATGGGTTCAGATGAAAAAAACAAAAAAAAACGAATATTCGTATTACGAATATAGCGCTATATTCTACATATTCGACAATTCTACCAAGCCAACCCAATAGGAAAGTTGCTTAACTCCCTTACGCGATTCGATTAATGCGCATATTTAATTGCCGATTTTTGGCATAAGATAAACTATATTAAATAATAACGAATATTCTAAATCAGTACTAGCTAAGACATTTTAGCCTTCTTAAATTGGCCAACAATGTACCATTACTTGTGGGCCAATATGAGGAGGCTAAAATATCTTAGTCAGTACTGATTTAGAATATTCTTCATTATTTAATATAGTTTATCTTATGCGAAAAATGCATTTGCGCACACAAATATTTTAATGACAATTTTTCCCAATAGAATAGCATTGTATGAATATAACGACGTCTCGAATTTGCGAATATATCACGAAAATTTAGTGAAATATTCATAAAATATTTTAAATTTGAATATGGCACCTGCCACTCATCACTATTAGTTACCACGAAGTGTGAGGAAATTCGGATTCAGTGTGAATCGAATTTTTCCTTAAATTCGGATCGAATTCCACTTCATTAACTTCGATTCGCTCATCTCTATTGTCATTCAGCTATTATTTTCTTTTGGGTCAAATGCAAGTTTGACTCAATATATTTAACAGAGCCATAAGGACACATTCGACTTTTGTGAAGAAAAGCATTTTTCTGCCTCTTTGACTAATGTTTAATACAGAGAAAATGCTTGCTTTAGAACACAAAAATTCATAATGTTTCTGCAGTTAAATTTAATGCTGTAGAATTGAAATATATCTGTATTTGTCACTGTAAATCAGATTCCATTACAAAATGAGGCTCCGTAACAGTCATATATTCATCACAAGCAGCAGCTGATAAATCTTTCATTTTGTGTACTCTTTAGAGCATTTGCAAAGATGGCAGTAAATGTCAAATATGAAATCAAACCTCCTTAAATGCAATATACATCAATCACTTTTTAACAGTAGAAGTCAATCCGAAAAAGTCTTTGAATATGTGCCAAAAAAGAAAACTGTCATAGTCCTTGCTCAGCAAATCATGAGAAACACTGTACAATTCCCACCAGAATATTTTGTACTTGACGAGTGAGTGCTTTGATTCCGACAATTGCAGGAGCCATTATCAGGGGAACAATAGAAGGATCTATTAATTGTAGATAGGCAAGTCCAAATGAGATTGATATAAGCTTTCCTGCTTTATAGTTTCACCTCCAGTGAACGTAAGGTGAACCTATACTTTTATTTGAGGGAATTCAATATACAGCAATTTCCTAACATATTCTTGTTCTCTGATTTACTATAAGCCCTAAGGCTTGCCTGCCCCATTGTCAAATCATTCACATTTGTTAAAAGGTTTTCCATATCATATAATGATTGCATATTGTTAGGATATGCCATCAATTTCTCATCAGCGGGGTCTATATCCTGATCGTGAGAATAAATGAGGGACTGCTGGACTTGGGAGCCCTGGGTTGCTTGAAGAAACTCTGAAGAGAACACAATACTAACCTAAGGCTGAATCCCCATTTTCAAGATCTTTTGGGGTGCCAGCAGTCAGATTTCCACTGATCAGATATCAGACATCCTAGTGATATACCATTTGGGATGACAAAACCACTTTAAAGGGGTGTTACCACGAAAAATTGTCTACATTTTTCAAACCAGCACCTGGATCTGAATACTTTTGTAATTACATATAATTAAATCACTGAGTTATTCACTTAAATCTATCTTTATAGTGCCACCTGCTGTTTCTCATCTGAGGCTGACATACATGCTCAGTTCAATCCTTCCATGGCTAGCAGCTGCAGCAGAAAGGACATGCTCCGTGAGAAAGTGCATGTCCCCTGAGCTGCAAGCTTAAAATAAATCTAGAAGAGCAGGAATTAATGTGAAGTGTTCTGGCTCTAGGTTTGTTGGAAAGAGACTGCTATGTACTATATGATATCAGATTTTTATTTTTTTATATTACTTATGGATTAACCATTTAAAGAGAACCTTTCAGATCTCCAGACACGTCTGGCTCTAAGTCTGTTGGAAAGAGACTGCCATGTACTATATGATATTTGATTTTAATTTATTTATATTACTTATGGAATAATACTAATGAGGACCTTTGAGATCTCGAGACATGTCTGTTAGAGTAATAACTTGCATTTACCATGTTCTAACAATTCTGGTGCTCTATATTGTGCCATTTCTTTGTTTTTTCTATAAAAGTTTATAAATGAATTAGAAGTAGTAAGGTTTTGTTCACATCAAATGAAGCCTAAAGGTACAGATGGGTATTACCAGTTGGGGATGTTTCTCTGCACAGTCTAAAACACGCAGCACTGATTGGACAGAGTCAGACTGTCTCACTCTCACTCAGACTGTCTCACTCACTGTCTCACTCTTTACAGACTCCCTCGCTGCTCTTACAGCTTTTATTCCCTGCTTGATGGGAGTGGAGTTAAAATATGAGATTGAAGGCACAGAAATCAGGGCAGGAAAAATGCAACCCCACTCCTTGCTTGTGCATGCTCACTCTCAAGGCTGCTAGTATAGTAGAATAAGTAGCCGCAGGGATAGTGGAGCATGTAGTACCCTGGAGAAAGGGGTACTTTGACGTTTGGACATTTGTGAACATTTCCCCTATGCAAAGTTATAGACTTCTTACTTTATTTTACTTGAAAAGATTAACTTGCACTGTTTAATACTGTGTAAATGCATTTTATATGTTGTGATATATATCCTGTTCATTATCACTGTATTTTCAAGACTTTGTTGAAAGGGTTAATGAATACTGAGAGACTGTTAGGACTTTGAATAAGAAGCTGGTAATTTTCTACAGCTGCCATAGAGTGTGAAGAAGACCATGTTTTGTTGGGAAAAAAGCAGACGTTTACCACCAAACCCAGAGAGCCTGACCTTGTGACTGTATGGTTCAGCTCTCTTGTTATGTCTGAAAACTTGTTTTTGTCTGGAAAACTGCTGTGTCATTGTTGTTGAGTATCATTGAAGCTCTAATGTAAGTCTAGGCCAGACAGGAGTTGAAACAATGTATTTGTTTGTGCTGGGCTTCTCCACTCCACTTATCCCTCTAGAAGGCTCTAGTCTAGCTAAAACTATATGTAAGGCCAGCAGTCTGAGCCCCTAGTGTTCTTTAGTTGGGACCAATGCTTGTAGGGGAAGACTCATGCCAGCTTGCATGAGTGACCAGAAGAAGAAGCTAAGATGGGAATACTCTGCCACAGACCCTGGATCACCAGCCTTGGACCAGGGTAGCAGATTTCTGAAGAGAGGAACAACTAGCTCAGGTCTTTCTTCAGCATCAAACCCTGCTTCTGCCAGGGAGGAGACTGCTCTTTATGTGAAACAAGTTCCCCCTCCATTTTTTTTGTATATTGATAATGTCATTGAGACATAGGAATCGGTTGAGAGATGTAGGTTGCATGAGAGTGAACACATGTTTTTCTTATTTTTATGTACCATTGGAAACAATTAGGACCTAGTGACATGGCAGAATTTGCTGTAGGAGTTTTGGCTTGGACCCCGTGTGGTTTCTAACACCATGTATGTTCAACGGAAGGAAACTCTGCAGTTCGTAGCCCAGTGGTTTAAGGTCATAAAAACACCAAGAAGAGCCGAGGCACGTGTCTGCTCACAGTTTAGCTCCATTCAATGGAGCAAAGCTGCAAAGAAGTCCACGGTATTGAAAGTGAAATGCAGCCAAAACTATGGCGGTGAACAGGCCCTTATATAGTTGCACTATATGTTCCCAAAAAATCTAAATAAACATTCTTTTAATTACCAATCTCAACGACTTATTTAAAAATAGCCACGCAAGTTTATTTAAGTTAAAGGAGAACTCCCACAAAAACTTTCTCTGTCCGATTAGAAAGATACATGATGTAATCTGTAATCAGTCTCTGTATTTGTGAATTATCCCCTCCCTTCTGCTTTTCGGCTGCATCATGTGACCAGCAATCAGACTCTCCAAATCACAGAGCATCTTATGTGTGGACAGGAAGTCAGTTTCTCTATGTATTCCTATGGGAGTCTCGATGTCATTCTCATAAAAATGAATAGAGAAATAACTGACTTTCTGTCCTCTGTCAGTTGAAGATTAGAGCATTGGACACATGATACAGCTAAAAAATAGAAGGGAGGGTATAACTCACAAATAGAGTCACTGATGAGAAGATTACATTCGCTACAGAGTACATCATGCACCTTTCTAGCAGGTCAGAGAATACATTTTTTGTGGGAGTTCTTTAAGTTAAATACTTTATGGTCTTTTTTTCTATAAAATCTCTGAAATTATGAAAAATACTATTACTTTTTGGTAACAACAAATAACATTAAAATAAGATTATGGCCACTTACTTTACCATACTTTAGCTTGGAGGTGTTTCAGTTTGACAGCAACAATGATTGAAGCCTTCATTTGACAACATTGCACATTTATATCCTTAACTGTGACAGACATACTGTTTAATGGCATATGAACGTTTCAGAATTATATCTGCCTTGAATTGATTGTGCTTTGCATATTTCAGCTTCAACTGGTTATTTTGACAATTTGACACTTGTTTGAAAGTTTGTGCACATACTTTTTAAAACATGAATAAAAGTGTTAAGCTGAACAAAAAAATGTAAACCAATTGCACAAACTGTTACATCTTCAAATTACATCACAAATAATTAGCATTGTATGCATATATTTTTATTTAACAATTGTAATGTCACGGTTAAATATAATAGTTCGATGTATGAGTTTAAAGTTACATTTTGCCCTATTGTTAAAGGGATAATTTCATCAGAAAGTAGTATACAAATGTAGTAGTCATCCTTATCTTGATTCTTAAGTTACATAAACAATGGCAAGAAACTTTTAATTGACTTATTCACTGGCTTTCAGTGGCGTTTGTGACATGATGTCACACTCATGTTTCTGCTCTTTTGTCCTGCTGTAACTCTAGTCTCAATAGAGAAAGAAAAATACTGTAATCTCAGTTTATGACTCTACAGCATAGAGAAGGTTGATCTGCAAAGTCATTTCATTAAAATACTAGGAGGAGGATTGGAATGATTGACAGCATGACAGCTTTAATGTTCTTTTGATAGGCCAGATAGATGGATAGATAACCATGTCCACAGAGGAGCACTGCACTGATATGTACAAATTGGAAACCTATATTTCAGTAACCACTAGTGATGAGTGGCAGGGGTCATATTCGAATTTGTGATATTTCGCAAATATTTTGTAGAGTATTTGTTGAATATTCGCAAATTTGAATATTCGTTATATACTGCA
This sequence comes from Bufo gargarizans, assembly GCF_014858855.1. Classification (NCBI taxonomy): domain Eukaryota; kingdom Metazoa; phylum Chordata; class Amphibia; order Anura; family Bufonidae; genus Bufo; species Bufo gargarizans. The sequence continues at coordinate 264,448,149 of NC_058082.1, read as the reverse complement.
ATTTTGTTGCTCAAAAAATCAGCAAGGTAATGATCGCGTAATATGCTAATATGCAAATTGTCGTAATGCAAATTTTTATTGCTAGTTTTTTAATTGCTGAGTAAAAACATGATTCCTCCCTGCTTCTTGCTTGTGGGCCAATGAGTCATTGGCCCACAAGCAACTTAAGCAGAAAAGAATCATGACTTTGGATGAGAAAACTTACGAATATTCTAAAAAAACAAATATATAGCACTATATCGAATATATTCCTTTTTTTGAATATTCATAATATTCTAAAACAAGAATATATAGCAATATAGCGAATATTCGAAAAAAAAACTAATATACTCTACTACTCCTGAAGTCAAAGATACTGCAGCCTTTTCATTGGCCCACAAGCTAGAAGCAGGGAGGGGTCAGGTGCACTGATTTAAAAAATAAATCACAATTTGAATATTCGTGATCAACACTAGTCACCACCCCTCAATCCTCCCTAGTCTTACAAGTAGTGTTATGTGAGACTCTGTTGTGTTTAAAGTCCAAAAAGGGAGTAAAATCTTGGGATAGGAACTAGTATATATGGAAGAAGTACATCCAGAAGTTTTTTTTTTTTAAATCAAATTAAAATTACATGAGCCATTCTTCTTACTAAATATAAAATTTGAATTGAGCAATCTGACACATAAATTAGCCATGCTATCACAAACCGAGAAGGGGAAGGAAATGCATATAAACAATTATATAAGACTGTGGCTCTCAACGTGCAGGGGAGTACATGGTGCTGCCCTAGCTGCCAGCAACATTTCATTGTTAGTTGTTAGAGACCCCTGATATTTAGCTGTATCACTGTCCTCAGAATGGTGATACAGTGGAATAATGTAGTGGGGCACAGGAGCCAATGTCTTCCTGCCCTGACGCTCTCTCTCATAGACTACAGGCACTAGGTCTGATCTCATCATCATTGTGCCACCTGAGCCGCAGTCAGTGGCATGGATGTGAGTATTTGTGTTTGTTATTTTAATTTGCCACCTTAGGAAGCACTATTGGACCACTTTGGGGGGTAATTATTATGAATGGGGCAGCGCTATTGGGGCACTGTTGGGGGTGGTCATTATCATAACTGAAGCAGAAGTATTGGAGCACTATAGAGGAGATCATTATTATTACTACTGGGGCAGTACTGTCAGGGCACTATAGTATGAATCATTGTTATAACAGGGGTAGCACTATCGAAGCACTAAAGGAGGATCATTATTATAACTAGGCAATCACTATTGGAGCACTATAGGAGATCAATATTAAAAATGGCGAAGCACTATGGGGACCTTAGCACTACATGCAACACTATGAGGGGCATTTTATTACATTATAAAGCCTTTATTACTACTGGAAGACACTATAAGGGCATTGATGATACCGGGGGCACTATAAGGGGGCATTTTTTTTCTACTGGGACACATTATGGGGGCTTTATTAACCCCTTGATGACAGAGCGATTTTCCATTTTTGCATTTTCACTTTGTACTCCCTGCCATCTTGGAGCCATAGCTTTTTTATTTTTCTGTTCACATAGCCACATGAGTACTTGTTTTTGCTAACAGCATTCACTATGCAATAAAACTGACTTCTCTATTCTCTGGGTCAGTACTATTATGGCAATACCAAATTTGTGTAGTTTTTCTTGTGTTTTAATACTGAAAAAAATAAAAACCTTGAAGAAATATTTTTTTTTTTCATCGTCATATTTTATCCTATAATTGTTTTGTAGTTATGTGTGCTGAGATGTGTGAGGGATAATTTTTTGAAGGGTGATCTGTACTTTTCATTGATGCTATTTTGGGATGTGTATGACTTTTTGACCATTTTTGCCATTTGCGACATATCATTGGTGTCTATGAGACTCCTCTGGACATATGTTGTCATATTTGACCATGGCATCTAAGGGGTTAAATGTGCATGATCGGCATTACCACTGTGAAGGACTTTTATGCAATTGCCTATATGCTTCAGTTTAATTCTCTCCCTGCTATTTTAAGGTCTATATTGTTCGGTTCCAAATGTCAAGAATGAATGTATTCGTGTACCGAACAGGGACCACACACCCTGGGTAGCAAGTAGCAATTAGAACACAGAGAAAAACCGCAACTTAACTGCTACTAGGTAGCCGCCATTCGGCATACGAACACGTGGCGAGAACAAAGGATGGCGGCCATCTTGAAACTCACGAACGCGGTCAGCGGGACTTATGCAAGGATTGCCTGGAACTAATTTCGGCACGGCAACCATGTGAACGCCCGATCCCCACGGAAGTCCTGGATGAATATGTTCCCCTCCACGAATCAAACTGGCGTTCAGTAGATAGAATCTACCGAAGGAGGGGAACATTCACATGTAACCAGCTGCACCATACGAACGGTGGTTTTCGTGTAGTTAGATGCGAACGGAGACCGGCTCTTGCTACTGATTCTATGGAACTCTAGATCGGATACCTCCACATGGCAAGCTGGCCAAACTTCCACACGATGCGACACGGAAACTAAATTGAAATTATGTTTGTATGTGGGATAGAAAGTACTTTTCTGAAAGTGTTAAAAAATTGTAAATGTTCTGGCCAGCAGATAATTGAGCTGTGTGTATTGTTAAAACTCAATTATCTAGCCTGGCCCAGAGGAGGAGTTTTATGCTGCATAAATTGTGAGTTCTGTGTGCCAGTAAATGAGTCTCGTTTTGTTCCAGCATTAAGTTGACTCATGTGTGGATTATTCGGCGATTCCAGGGATATTCCTACTCGTGGAATATTGGGTGATTTTCTTTTATGGGAAGAAGGGAATGTTTGACGGAGATATTTTCTACTACCGTCACAACTGGTTGGCAGCAGCGGGATTTTCCCTTCTACTTTACTTTACACCAGGATTCCAAGCAGACACAGGGAACAGTGAATGGAAGGCTGGTACACCCTGCTTAAAAGAAATACACTGAAAGAACTACTGGAAGTCCGTGGAAGGATTGCTAGCAACAAAACCAAGCGGGTCATTATAGCAGAATTAATGGAGCTAGACCAGGAGAACTTGGTTACAGCAACGCCAGCAGTACAAGTGATGGGGACACCAGTGATTCAGGAGGAGGAATCACAAGCCAACAAGGCAATGAGAGAGAAGCTAGAACCCAACAGCGGATGTGGTGCTGAAAGTGATGAACCTGTTAGCGGAGGAGGCTAAACAAATAAGAGACACAGAGCTACAGTTAAAACTGGCAGCAGTCCAACAAGCAGCCGCACATTCTCAAAACAGTGAGTACAGTACAGCAGACACAAGGAAGATTCCGTTTAGCGCTTTTAAAGCTTTTGATGAAAAAGACTGTGAAATTGATAATTACCTGGCAGATTTTGAGCGACAATATAACCTGCACCGAATAGATAGAGGAGAGTGGGTCTCAATATTGTCAGGCAAACTGTCAGGCAAAGCTTCTGATGCTTTCCGGACTGTGCCAGAGCAGGAGATCCATAGCTACGCCAGGGTTAAAGAAGTGCTCCTGGCTCGTTATGCAGTAACCCCGGAGTCCTACCGACAAAAATTCAGGGACTCACGCAAAACCACGAAAGACTCTTACGTGGAATGGGCATGCCAGTTATCCCTGTCGGCCTCTAACTGGGTCAACAGCAGCCAGGCCACCACCGCAGAGGACATTTTGCAACTAATGCTCCTGGAACAATTTTACGATCACATCCAGACGGATGTCAAAGACTGGGTGAGAGATCGCAGGCCCATGACTCTACCAGAGGCCGCTAAGTTGGCGGATTAATATGCGGATACTCGCAAGACGAACCCGGTCACACCACGGGTACAACCTCCACGACCAACGGTGCCCTCATACCCACCCGCCGCTAGATACCAACCTCCTAACAGACCGGTGACATCTAGCCCTCGCTATCCACGCCAGGAGGACAATGAACAACGCTGCTTCCGGTGCAAACAGCTGGGTCACTACAAGCAGAATTGCCCCATGGACAACAACACCAGGTCAAATTGGTCTCGACCTGGGTACCGCCCCCCCAGCAGCAGCCCATTGTGTAGACTCGGCTTGGGATCCCCAGGAACTGGGTCAGGAAGAACCATTGGGCACCCTTTACGAAGCCCTCATGGTACAATCTGTTATTACGGACAACAGGAAACACCATTGTCAGTTAGTCATGGTTAACGGAAAAACCGCCCGGGGATTAAGAGACAGTGGGGCAACCATCACGTTGGTAAAAAGACAGGCATCAGATAAACTGGGGAAATCAATTGCTGTGAGAGTGGCAGGGGGGGGCAGTATACCGTATTCCTACTGCACAGGTACACCTAGACTGGGGGGCGGGAGCTGGCAATGTTGATGTGGGCGTTATGAAAGTGTTAAGGAAATTATCCAGCTTTTACTGTGGATATAAAAGTGATTTTCATTTTATCTGTATACGTGATATAATTTGCTGACATTTGAAAAGAAAACTATAGAAGAAGTGAACTGTGTGTGTTAAGATAAGATAACATTTGTACTACTCCTTGTAATTTTGCCTCTTTTGCTTAAAATTCTAAACCCATTAGTTAACACATTTTTGTAAAGTGAAACTTGAAAAATAACTAACCAATCAATAGATGGATTCAAAAGTCATTATTGAAATGTCTGTAAACCAATCATGTTTTACTTTGAGGGGTTACACCCTGTGAACTGTGTATAAATAAAGGGTGCAGGACACTTTCACTTTAGGGTCCTGACAAGGTTTGAACTATACTCAGACTTCTGTCATTTTCCTCCGTCGACGTCATTCACCTGAACACGAGGCAACGATCATCACGTGGCTGACCCTTGGCCTGCCGCAACATTTTCTGGTGGAGAATGCGGGCACCATAACAACACTCCTAGCTGCAGATCGCGACACGGAGACCAGGACCCAGGAAGACCGCGGTAAGTAACCCATTGTGTTACTACCTGTCTCCTGAGCTCTGCTCGCTGTTCTGCAGTGTGGTGTGTGAACGTGGTGCCTGTACCGTGTTCTGGTGAATGTAATATTTCCCCTATATGTGCTAAACTGTCTTTAGGCGTATGAATGCACGAATGTGTGAGTGGCTGAGATAAGCTGAATCCTGGAGGGGTCTGTCCCTGCTCCTCCTGAGCCAAGCTGAAAGTCTAGAGCTAGCTGACTGGCTTGTCCGGTCCCTGACTCTGGAGGCCTCTGGTTCTGGTGGAGAAAGGGTTGACAGGCCTATACTGGAGGAGGCTGTGAGAAGTGGCAGTGTATAAAGCTGTCCAGTAAGTTTGGATAGGGGCCCTGCAGTTCCTTGTTGGTACCTGAAAAGGCGCCTGAGGTCAGGGGTTGTTCCAATGTTATGTCATACTGTGTGGTTTCACATGTACTGAGTGCCTGCTGATATTGTGTGAGGAAGAATTACTGCATTGCTGCCAATTCCTGTGCTGTACAGTGTATACATGCGTGGGTTTTATGATTCCAGTTTGGATTGGGTGGTTGCAGTTATAATCATTTGGATTGCAGTATTTGTTTGCTTCCTGTGCCATAGAAAGAAGTAGAGGGGTTTAAGGGGTTTCCAGCGAGTAACCCCAGAGAGGACGTGTGAGTTACTCTGTGTGAGGGCAAGACTATATTGTAGTATTGCCAGACCAGTGGATAGTGCTGCCTCGGAAGTGTGCCCACAGCACCACTGGTAGGAAAATTGGTGCCGCCTCGGAAGTGTGTCCACGGCACCAATAGTAGTGCCGCCTCGGAAGTGTGTCCACGGCACTACTGATAGTGCTGCCTCGGAAGTGTGTCCACAGCACTGTTGTAATTCACCAGGTGTGTGAGTACCTGGATAGTGAATTACAAGGAGCCACCCACGGGATGGGGGCTACACAGAGTAAGCGTTCCTCTGAGAAGGGAGCAGAGAAATGGGTCTCTGCAATTGATATTATGCAATGCGCAAAGGGCACTGAAGCAACCAAAGACTGTAGACAAATGCTAAAGAAATTAGGAGCAGGTGTAAATGGAACATTGGATGAACCAGTATGGCAGAAATTTCTTACAAATTTTAAGGGGTGGTTGGAAGACCATAACAAATATGACCAGGCCACAATGTGGTATGATGTAGCCCAGGGAATGACTTTGACTGCCCATAAGGCAAAAGACACTGACAAAGGGACTATGTATGAAATACGGGATGAAATTAAATTGCCTACAAAAGAATTAAACATCCCTTCTGAAGTACGGTGTATTATCCCCCATAACCCACAAAAATCTCTCCCTCCCACAGCACCACCTCCATATAAAAGCCCGGAGGGGTGGACTTGTCCTAATTGTGGACAACAGAACCCAGACACAAGAGTGAGATGCTCAGCCTGTGGGGGGCCCAAGCCACACTCTCGTGTGGGCTTATACCCATTAGTCAATAAGACCCTCCCCACAGTAAAAGCTGGGCAACTGGAAACACATGATTATGAGGTCTATAGGCCATGGACTCCTAGTGAGTTACTGGCTATGTGTAACACTTTGCCAGACCCCCGTACTGTCCCCAGTACTTTCCTTCGTAAATTGGAAAGTATCCAGACCGCATATAAAGCCACTTGGCCGGATCTGGAGAGTCTTCTAGAGACTAAAGGAGGGGAAGTACTTAAGAATCAAATGATGGCAAAGGCCCCTGGTACTGTCCCAGTGGATAAGGCCACAGACCAGTCAGGCCAGGAATTTATCATGGCCCTTAAACCCTGGGTAAAAGAGCAACAGGACAATCAGACTGACACTTTTATGATGCAAACACAAGACGCTAAGCAGACTGTAGCTGACTATGCCACAGCTTTAGAACAGCTCTGGCTTGACTATGGGTATGAGACAGGAGACAGTAAGGACATGAGACTACTAAAACATACATTCATGTCTGGATTAAAAGCACCCATACAGGATGCTGTAAAGAAGGCTCGCCCTGATTGGCGGACCTGCCAGTTCCCTGACCTAGTGGCCATAGCAAAGGGAGCTGAGCTGGACTTGTAAAAAAAAAAAAAAAAAAAAAAAGAAGCCAATAATGGCTAACCAACCTTTTAAACCTAAGGGCAGGTTTCACGAAAGAATACCAGGTGGGGATCAGTCTCCACGTAACTGGGACCAAGTAACATGCTGGAATTGTGGGAAAAAAAGGGCATTACTCAATCAAATGTCCCTGGAGAGGTCAGGCTACTGCCCGAACCTCTCAATGAAGTGACGGAAATCCTGTGAGTTCCCTCAACGTTAACTACCCCCTTGACGCAATCCCAGGTCCACAACTAATCATCACATCCACATGTGAGGACACAGGGAATTCAATTGACTTTTTGGTAGACACAGGAGCAGCCCATACCCTAATACAAGAAAAATATGTGCCTGAGGAGCTTATCTCCTCAGATTACATCTACTGTCAAGGGGTTGAGGGAACAACTGTTAAACTCCCACTAACAAAGCCTGTAAAACTTAATATTCATGATGCTGCATCTATTGTCACGCGTGTGTTGGTAAGCTCAGATAGTCCATACAATTTGCTAGGGACTGACGTACTCAGTGCCATGAGGGCATCTGTGGATTTCTCTTCAGGAAAACCCCAAATTACAGCCCCTGTGTCTGAAGAGACTCTGTGTGCACTTATGTACTTAATGACATTTAGTGCCCCCTCTGCCTCTCAGAATACACCCCCAGATTGGCTGTCTGAAGTGCCATCACATTTGTGGGCAACTTCCAAGACAGATGTGGGCAGACTACCAGTAACTCCGGTGGTTGTGCAGCTGAAACCTGGCATTAAACCGCCATGTGTGCGTCAGTACCCATTAAATTCTTCACAGGAAGATGCCATTGCAAATGATCTGAAAGAGCTGTTGGGGAAAGGGTTAATAATCCCTATAAAAAGCCCCTATAATACACCCCTATTTCCTGTAAAGAAGAAACAGACTGTGAAGGGTCAGCCTCCAGTCTATCGTATGGTACACGATTTAAAGGCAGTGAATGCTGTAACTGTCATAAATACACCACAAGTGCCCAATCTGCACACGCTGTTAAACCAAGTGCCCATAGATGCCACATCTTTTTCTGTCATTGATCTTGCAAATGCTTTCTTCTCTGTCCCTTTAGATGAAGAATGCTGGCCCTATTTTGCTTTCACTTTTCGTCACAAGCAATATGCATGGGTCGTTTTACCACAAGGGGCTGCCAATTCCCCTGATATCTTCTCCACTGCTTTACACTCTGTGTTGCAGTCCTGGCAGCCGCCTATCTGGACACTGTTCTTTTACAATATATTGATGATCTGTTGCTTTGTTGCCACAGCTCTGAACAGTGTAAAGAAGAATCTTTATCTTTGCTTATTTTCCTTGCTGACAATGGTTGTAAAGCCTCCAAGGAGAAGCTGCAACTTTGTAAATCTACTGTGATTTTCCTTGGTCACTGTATTTCTCCAGGTACCAAACACCTCACAACTGAGAGGGTTACTGCTATCCGGCAGCACCCCCTGCCAAGTACTCCAAGGGCTCTGCGTGCCTTTATTGGACTTGTCAGTTACTGTTGCCCCTGGATTAAGGATTGCTCTCAGATGATGCAGCCACTATATGATTGCCTCAAAGGAGAGACCTTTGAACTCACACCAGGAGCTGTGAGTGCATTTCATACATTAAAACACTCTCACCACGACACCAGCATTGGGCATCCCCAATTACAAACAAACTTTCACGTTGTATTGTCATGAGCAAGGGGGATTTGCCTCAGGTGTACTGTTCTAAATCCAGCTACTTTGATGCCAGTGGATTTAGAAGAGGAGGGGGGAGTGGGAGTAGTAGACATGTCTGATCCAGTTGCAAATCATAACTGTCATGAATTGATGATTGCAGAAACAAAAGGGTTACCAAATGTTACTGAAACACCATTAACTAATCCTGATGCTGAGTATTTTGTAGATGGCTCCAGATGGTGGAATGACGAACAAGGACACTTTGTCACCGGGTATGCGCTAATCCAGGATGGTAAGGTAATCATACAAAAACCACTCCCATCTTGTGCGTCTGCACAGGAGGCAGAGTTGAAGGCACTCACTGACGCATGTACAATGGGTAAGGGACTGAGAATAAATTGTTACACTGATTCCAGGTATGCTTTTGGGGTAGCACATGATTTTGGTGTTATCTGGAAAACTAGGGGATTTCTGACTTCCTCGGGCAAACCAATTAAAAATTTAGAAGCAGTACAGAGCCTCATAGAGGCCCTAGAGCTGCCCACAGAGGTAGCCATTGTTAAAGTGCCAGCCCATGTGAAGCAAGATGATCCGCTGGCTGTGGGAAATGCTCAAGCAGACCAAGCAGCCAAACAAGCAGCTGGTCTGCCGCTCCTGACATTGTTTTTTTCAACTATGCCAGATTTGTCGCTCTTGCAGGAATTACAGGCCCAGATAACGCCTCAAGACAAAAAGGTATGGATGGAGGCGGGGGCTACGAAGACAGGAGAGCTCTGGCAGGTAAATGGCAGAACATGTTTGCCTCGGAGTTTGTATCCGATGATGGCCAATTTAGCACATGGCCCTACTCATTTGTCGAAAGGAGCTATGAGCGCACTAGTGTTAGAACATTGGTTTGCACCTGGAATTCAGACCCTCTTTGAAAAGTTTGTTCAGGGTTGTCTTACATGTGCCAGACATAACCCTGGGAGGTTTGTAAAGACCCCCAAGAAACACACTCCCAAACCCTTGTACCCGTTTCAAAGAGTATAGGTGGATTACATCCAGCTACCCAAGGTGAGCACATATGAGTATGTCCTTGTAGCCATTGATGTATTCTCAGGCTGGCCAGAAGCTTGGTCAGTAACTACAGCTACAGCCAAAAATACTGCTAAGAAAATATTGTCAGAGGTAGTCTGCAGATATGGGATTCCAGAGGTGATAGAGTCAGACAGAGGTACCCACTTCACTGGGGAGACAATGGGACACATACTGAAGATCCTAGGGATCACACAAGCTCTACACTCTCAACAGTATGGAGTCACTATAGTGGTGGTCCAAGATGGAATCACTAATGTGGTACGGTTACTGCTTTATTACTTTCTGTTCTGTATTAAGTAGCTCTAGGTCCTAAGTGGAAGTTCGGATGGAGACTCATCTTTTGCAGAAAGGAAGTGTCCATTCCAGGTTTCCCATCACCGAAGTGTCCATAACGTTGACTAGAGGAGGGTGGAGGTGGACTTTCAAGGCGGTTCCAGGCCTACTCACCATTTTGGTCAAGGGATATGCCATGATTGACAGCACTGTCCAACCAAGGGACAGCAACGCCCAAGATGATGTTCATCTTCCTGATTCTACAACAGAGGACCACAGCTACACAGAAACTTTTAGGCTTACTGCTGATGCTTCTAGCAGGTATAGCTGACCTACCAGCTCCTAGAGATTCCAACACAGGAGTAGAAGAAGGTGTATCAAGAACTATGGACAATGATGCATGGAACAACAATGCTGCACCTACATCCACATAGTGTTTGTGTGTCGTATGTGGTTTTAATAAAATGTATGTATGCTTAATTAAATTATAACTACTAGACAGATTGGAATCGATGCTTGCATCGCATGGTCTATGCAGCTTATCTGTATACTCTGTGAAGTACGGGCTGTCTAAGGGGTCATTTGTTTGTTCAGGCAGGCTAGTAGTTAGCAAGACACACATGATACAATGAAGCCTTCAGAAGGAAAAAACGTCTACCACGTGAACAGAAAAATGAAAAAAAAGGAGGGAAATGTTAAGGAAATTATCCAGCTTTTACTGTGGATATAAAAGTGATTTTCATTTTATCTGTATACGTGATATAATTTGCTGACATTTGAAAAGAAAACTATAGAAGAAGTGAACTGTGTGTGTTAAGATAAGATAACATTTGTACTACTCCTTGTAATTTTGCCTCTTTTGCTTAAAATTCTAAACCCATTAGTTAACACATTTTTGTAAAGTGAAACTTGAAAAATAACTAACCAATCAATAGATGGATTCAAAAGTCATTATTGAAATGTCTGTAAACCAATCATGTTTTACTTTGAGGGGTTACACCCTGTGAACTGTGTATAAATAAAGGGTGCAGGACACTTTCACTTTAGGGTCCTGACAAGGTTTGAACTATACTCAGACTTCTGTCATTTTCCTCCGTCGACGTCATTCACCTGAACACGAGGCAACGATCATCACGTGGCTGACCCTTGGCCTGCCGCAACAAAAGACTTACCTTCTGAAGTCATCTTGGGCAACGACATTGGCCCCTGACTTCGGCGTTCGCCTCTACCCCCGCTCAGGAGGCCCACGCAGTAACCACCAGAGCACAAAGTCGCGCTGCCGAGAGCCACCCACTTCCTACTGAGACCCAGGTAAGCCAACCCAACCTACCCTTGACTGTAGAACCCCTACCCTGGGACACACCAGAGGACTTTGGGTGGGAGGTGACCGGAGACCCTTCCCTCAGAAAGTATCGAGAGAAAGCCAGGAGGGGCCAAGGGGGATTAGAGAAGGAGCAATTTATCTTGGAGAAAGGCCGCTTGTACAGGCTCACCGAGACCCGGGGTAATGCACCAGGGCCTAAGCAAAAACGCCAGCTGGTAGTTCCCCGGAAATACCGGCAGGAGTTATTGAGGATTGGGCACGACGTACCCTTGGCAGGCCATTTGGGAATATGCAAGACAGGGTATCGGATAACCCAGAACTTCTTCTGGCCTGGGGTATCCGACGACGTCAGGGCGTATTGTCAAACGTGCCAGGTATGCCAACATATAGGTAAAAAGGGAGACCACCCAAAGGCTAAACTAGTTTCCATGCCCATTATTGAAGAACCCTTCACAAGGGTAGCCGTGGACATTATAGGGCCCCTGGCCCAACCTAGCCGTTCCGGCAAGTGGTATATACTCACCATAGTAGACTACGCCACCCGTTACCCCAAAGCGGTAGCTCTCTCTAACATACAGGCTGAGACCGTAGCAGAGGCCCTAGTTAAAGTATTTTCCCGAGTAGGCTTTCCCAAGGAGGTTCTGTCCGACCAAGGTACCCAATTCACGGCCAAGGTAACCCAGCAGATATGGAAAACCTGTGGAGTTAAATCCCTGACTAGCTCCCCATACCATCCCCAGACTAACGGCCTGTGTGATCGCTTCAACGGAATGCTAAAGCAAATGTTGAAGTCGTTCACGGGGGCATACAAGGATTGGGAGCGATTCCTGCCACACCTTCTCTTTGCCTACCGAGAGGTGCCGCAGCAATCGTCCGGATTCTCACCCTTCGAATTTCTCTATGGGAGGCGGGTGAGGGGGCCCTTAGATCTCATCAAGGATCACTGGGAGGGGCAGACAGAGATTGAGGGGACCCCGATTGTACCTTATGTCCTGGAGCTGAGGGACCGCATGGAGGAATTAGCCCAGACAGTGCGAGGGAACCTCCGGGCGGCCCAGCAGCGCCAGAGGGTATGGTATGACCGACGGGTTAGGCATCGGAGCTTTCAGATAGGCCAAAAGGTCATGGTATTAAGGCCGGTCCAAACAGACAAGCTCCAGGCCGCCTGGCAGGGCCCCTATAAAGTTATAGGATAGATATGCGACACGACCTACACGATAGCCAGCTGCGAGGATGAAGATGTGAAACGAACCTTTCACATCAACATGCTCAAGGCCTATCAGGAACGGGCAGAGGATGTAGCCGCTATCTGTGCACCAGCAGGAGAAGACACAGAGACCCTACCCCTTCCCGACCTATTGGGCAGTAACGAAGGGATGACCCAGATAAAGAAAGTCCAGCTAGATGAACAGCTGGAGCCGCAAGAGCGGGCTCAAGCTGTCCGCTTACTAGAAACAAAACAGGCCACATTCTCTTAGGAGCCTGGATACACACTCCTAGCCATACACAAGGTAGAGACTCCAGGACAGGCACCCCTGAGACAGCCTCCCTACTGTATCCCCGAAGCAGTCCGGGAAGGGATGCGGAAGGAAATAGATGAGATGCTTCGGCTAGGCGTAATTGAACCCTCAGAAAGTCCTTGGGCCTCGCCGGTAGTCTTAGTGCCAAAGAAGGATGGGACAACCTGCTTCTGTGTAGATTACCGGCGCCTCAACGACAAGACAGTTACAGACGCCTATCCGATGCCACGGATGGACGAGCTGCTTGACCGTATTTCTGCAGGGAAGTATCTGACCACAATAGACCTATGCAAGGGATATTGGCAGATTCCCCTAGCAGAAGATGCCATACCCAAGTCGGCCTTCATCACCCCGTTCGGCCTATACCAATTCCGGGTTATGCCGTTCGGGATGAAGAATGGCCCGGCCACCTTCCAACGGATGGTGGATCAGTTACTTGGGGGTCTCCAGAGCTTTGCATGCACTTACCTGGATGACATCGCCATCCACAGCGATACCTGGGAAGCGCACCTAGAGCACATAGGGGTAGTATTAGATAGGATCAGGGGGGCCAGGCTGACCCTGAAACCCGACAAATGTCACTTGGGTATGGCGGAGGTACAATATTTGGGCCACCGAGTAGGATGTGGTAAGCAACGGCCGGAGCCGGCTAAGATCGAGGCCGTTGCCAATTGGCCCACTCCCCACACCAAGACACAAGTCATGGCTTTCTTAGGCACAGCCGGCTATTACAGACGCTTTGTACCTGACTATAGCGCCCTGGCCAAACCCCTGACCGACTTGACCAAAAAAGAAGCTACCCCGACAAGTCCTGTGGTCCCCGGAATGCGAGGTGGCTTTCCAAGCACTAAAGACTGCTCTGGTTAATGCTCCGGTGTTGGTTACCCCAGATCCTAACAAAAGATTTATTGTCCACACAGACGCTTCAATGTTTGGACTGGGGGCAGTACTAAGCCAGATCGGGGAGGATGGAGGCGAGCACCCGGTGGCATACCTGAGTTGGAAGCTGTTGCCAAGGAAGGTCAGCTATGCCACCATTGAAAAAGAGTGTTTGGCCTTGGTATGGGCACTCGAAAAGCTCACACCTTACCTTTATGGCCGGGCGTTCACTCTCATCACCGTCATAGGGCTGTAAGGCCAAGCTCCAGCGTAGCAAACGGGCGTTGTCCCCTGAAACCCGATTAAGCCACACCAAGGGGTGTGAAACCCGATTAAGCCCCTTGGTGTAGCTTAATCGGGTTTCAGGGGACAACGCCCGTTTGCTACGCTGGAGCTTGGCCTTACAGCCCTATGACTTTACGATTCATTATCGCCCAGGCAGGCAAAACGGGAATGCCGATGGATTGTCATGCCAAACGGATTTAACCTCGGACTAAAAGCTCTGAACCCGTCAACCCTACTGGACCAGGAAAGGTCCAACCGAGTTGCCGGAGCAGGGAGAAAAAGGGACTTTTATGCAATTGCCTATATGCTTCAGTTTAATTCTCTCCCTGCTATTTTAAGGTCTATATTGTTCGGTTCCAAATGTCAAGAATGAATGTATTCGTGTACTGAACGGGGACCACACACCCTGGGTAGCAAGTAGCAATTAGAACACAGAGAAAAACCGCAACTTAACTGCTACTAGGTGGCCGCCATTCGGCATACGAACACATGGCGAGAACAAAGGATGGCGGCCATCTTGAAACTCACGAACGCGGTCAGCGGGACTTATGCAAGGATTGCCTGGAACTAATTTCGGCACGGCAACCATGCGAACGCCCGGTCCCCACGGAAGTCCTGGATGAATACGTTCCCCTCCACGAATCAAACTGGCGTTTGGTAGATAGAATCTACCGAAGGAGGGGAACATTCACATGTAACCAGCTGCACCATACGAACGGTGGTTTTCGTGTACTTAGATGTGAACGGAGACCGGCTCTTGCTACTGATTCTATGGAACTCTAGATCGGATACCTCCACATGGCAAGCCTGTCAAACTTCCACACGATGCGACACGGAAACTACCGAACGGAAATTCGTGAATTTTGGATATATGACCACCAGTATCCTCAGCTACCCAGGGAGGTTGAAATTATGTTTGTATATGTGGTAGAAAGTACTTTTCTGAAAGTGTTAAAAAATTGTAAATGTTCTGGCCAGCAGATAATTGAGCTGTGTGTATTGTTAAAACTCAATTATCTAGCCTGGCCCAGAGGAGGAGTTTTATGCTGCATAAATTGTGAGTTCTGTGTGCCAGTAAATGAGTCTCGTT